>NC_082662.1:116453678-117078678 GCF_025265405.1 Mesoplodon densirostris
TGACTAGTAACAAGCCCTTGATGCTTTGATTCTTGCCTGAAGTGAAGGATTGATGCGTGTGTCTGCAAGGGTGGGGAGAGGTGGGGCAGGAAGGGCAATGGAATCCAGGTATCTGTGTCCAAGCACCAGCAGGGTTCAGCACTAAGATAGGGCATTTGAGCTGTCAATCAAAGAATTCCCTAGGAGTGGAGGGCGGTACCTGGTTGTCTGGGAACCCCAGGGGCTCTGAGCTAAGAGATAAGGGAGGTAACCCTAGCCTGAGGGACCATTCCAGAAAGCCAGCTACAGAGAAGATCGAAGGAGGTAAGGCGTTTTGTGTCTGGGGCCCCAAGGCCTGGTGGGGGCAGCCGGGAATGCCTCAGGAATGCGGGTCTCAGAGAGACAGGATTCCTGGCTGTTCTTAGGAGTAGGGGGAGTTTCTTTAAAAAGAAAATGTATCACTTCTGCCTGCTTGTCCTAAAGGAAAAAAAAAAAAAGGGAGAGAAGAAGAAGCAAATGGGAGGGGCTGAGAGCTCAGCTACTGGATCTTTTCCACTCCTTTTCCTGTCTCTTGGGAGGAGAGTTCATGAAAAGGCTTTGCCTTTCTGGGGGAGAGATACTAAGGAGAAACACATGCTGATGAGAGAAATGTATTTGGGTTTAAGAGTTGCCCTGGAGACAGAGCAGGATGTTGGGGGACGGAGACTAGCAAGCAGACAGAAGCCAAGGAGGTAGGGGAGAAAGAGGTTCCCCTTGAGATAGGGAGTAAGCAGTAAATGGAGAGACAGGAGCCCTGCCCCTGGAAGCTGGCTCCTTGCCAATTCCATGGCCTATGCAGCTTTGTGCCACCAGTGCTTTGTGTGGCTCCCGGCACACAGCAGGAGCTCACTGTTTGGTGAGCTGACTTGAACTATACCTTGAGATTAGACAGCAGGAGAACCTAGATATGAGTGGATGTCTTTGGAGGCACAGGGTGAAGGAGATGGTGGAGAAGAGGCCCTGTACGTGCTCTGTTCGTTCATCCATTCATTTATTCATTCAATAAACCTTTTTTATTGTGGTAAAATCTATAGATATAATAATAATAATCTAATGATCTATAAAGCTTTTTCATCTCATTCAATAAGCATATATTGAGAATCTATGTGCCAGACCCTTCAAGTTGCTCCGAATCTAGTAGGGGAGATAGACAAGAAAGTCAATAACCCTAAACCCAGTGTGATAAATGCCATAAAGGACATAAGGTGCTATGGGAGTACAGAAGAGGGACCCAGTTGGTTGAGGGGAGGAGCCTTCTGATGGAAGCTTGAAGTGAGTCTTGGAGGATGAAAAACTAGACTGGACATTAGAGTGAGAGTTAATATGGTGTTCAATGGGTTAGATGAAGCAAAGTGAGATGGCAGAGAGAAATCCTTGACACCCTGAGGGTCACCCCAGGGCAGAGGTAGAGCTGAATTGCCTAGAGGGATAGTGCTTTGGAGGAAGCCATGGATGACACACTGAACCCTCTGCTCCCTATCGTCAGCACTATGTCTTCCCTCAACACTGAGGATACCCCGCAAGAGCCCTCGCCCTCGCCTTCAAGCTCCAAGAAGAAAAAGAAGAAAAGCAAGTGGCCACGGCAAGAGGCCAGCATCCAAGCCCTCACCAGGGCTGGCCACAGGGCCCTATTGGCTGGTCAGAATCACGAGGCCTTGACCAGCTTCCAGAGGGCCTTCCTCCTGGCTTCCAAGTCACCACAAACCAGGGACACCCCTGTTCTCCGGGCCTGTGCCTTCAACCTGGGGGCTGCCTATGTGGAGACTGGGGACCCAGCCAGAGGGCTTGAGCTGCTCCTACGAGCTCAACCTCAAGAGACAGCCCAGGGCGGGTGTCATGGCGACCAGTGTTTCAACGTGGCTTTGGCTTACCATGCCCTGGGCGACCTGCCTCAGGCTTTGGCCTGGTATCACAAGGCCCTGGGCCACTACCAGCCACTAGGTGACCAGGGGCAAGCCCAGGCAAAAATGGGAGCCTGCTACCAGGCTCTGGGACAGCCTGAGCTAGCAGCCCACTGCCTGCAGGAAGCGAGCCGGGCCTACGCACAAGCAGGGCAGCCCGGGCCTGCAGCCCTGGCACTGGGGGCTGCAGCAGGCTGTATGCTGAAGAGCGGGCAGCACGGGGTGGGTGATGTGGTGCAGGTGCTGGAGGAGAGCCGGAGGCTTGCTGAGAGGACCACTGAGCGAGGACTGCTGGGTGAGGCCTTTGGGCAGAGAAGGTGCGGGAGCTGGGGAGATTAAGACTTGGTGATACTCTGAGAAGTGGGGTGGAAGCAGAGGCATTTCTGAGGTCTGGGGGAACCCTGGGAGAGTGGGACAGAGGCTGCAGCAGTACAGCTTCAGCTGCATCTGACCTGGCTACCACTGACCTTGGCCATGCCCTCTAGGGCGACTCTATAACGATCTAGGCCTGGGCTATTCCCAGCTCCAGCTGTTCCCACTAGCAGCAGAGGCCTTCCGGCAAGCCCTGCCCCTGTGCCAGGGGCCAGGAGAGGAGGCCACGGTGCTAAGAAACCTTGGGATGGCCCACAATGCCCTCGGCAACTATCAGGAAGCCCGGGAGTTTCACCAGAAGGCTGCCGACACGCACGGTGGGTACCAGGGGCTGGGGAATGGGATTGGGGCCAAGGGACTAAGAAGGGGTTCCAGCTGGGGCCCGGAGGCTGAAGAGTAGATGGACGTTTAGAACTAATTATGGGACTGGGAAGTCCAGAACAGGGGAGTGAGGGTGTGCAGGGGGTGCAGAAGATGGGATAGCCAGACAGGACAGAGGGTCATGGGCCCAGAGGCTGAGGCCTGGGGGTGGGAAGGCATCAATGGGCAGAGGGAAGAGCCCTGTGGCTGGTAGACGAGGCCTGAAGTGGAGCCAGCGCTTCCTCTAAATGATTGTGTGACATTTAGCGAGTCATGTTTGCTTTCTGAGCTTCAGGCTCTACATGTATAAAAATGGAGCTATTAGGGCTTCCCTGGTGGCGCAGTGGTTGAGAGTTCGTGCCCCGGTCTGGGAAGATCCCACATGCCACGGAGCGGCTGGGCCCGTGAGCCATGGCCGCTGAGCCTGCGCGTCCGGAGCCTGTGCTCCGCAACGGGAGAGGCCACAACAGTGAGAGGCCCGCGTACCGCAAAAAAAAAAAAAAAAAAAAATTGGAGCTATTAATACGTGCCTTGCCTGACTCCCTGGATTTATACGTGGCTCAAACTAGCATGGGGGAGGCATTCAGATGAAAGCTCAGGACTGAGGAGAGGCTGGGTTTCAAGCGTTCAGGCCTCTGTGGTGCATCTGGAGGTGTGCCAGGGTTGAGCACAAAGACTCCTGGCAACCCTCCCTTTGTCTTTGGGGGGAGGGTCCTGATACCCCAGCAGCCAAAGTCCTCTCTTAATATGGGGCGGGTTCTGTCACCAGGCTCTGTGGGGCAGCGGTGGGAGCAGGGCCGGAGCTTTGGAAGCTTGGCATTTGCATTGAGCCAGCTGGGAGACCACAAGGCTGCCAGAGACAACTATCTACATGCTCTACAGGCTGCCCGGGACACTGGTGAGGGTGAGGGGGTTTGCAGGTGGCTTGGGGTGGGACAAAGGCTGAGGATCCTTGGGGCTGGTGGGGAGGCAGATAGGGGGACTGAGGGTGGGGAGTACCTCTGGAGGGGTAGGGAGCTGTGGGAGGACCTCTCAGGCTGTCTTCCCCAGGGGACGTGAAGGGGCAATGGCAGGCCTGTGAGGGTCTGGGGGCTGCTGCAGCCAGACTGGGGCAGCATGACCAGGCTTTGAAGTACTATAAGGAAGCGCTGGCCCGGTGTCAGGTGAGACCCTCCATCCCGGAATCTAACTCTTCCCCAATATCCCTCCAGCTGCTCTCCTGCTATCCTTTCTCTGGCTGACATTCCTGCCTTCTCCCCACCATTCATTCACTCGTCCAACGTGCACTGAGCACATTGTGTGCTAGGTCTTGGGACACTATTGAGAGGAAGAGTCCATCTCTGTCCACAATTCTGGGCAGGCGGTGGCAGGACCCTGGCAAAGGCATGGGGATGGGCTAGAAAAGAGGGGAGACAAAGTCCCCTTCCCTCCCCCTTTCCTGTTTCTTTCTTCCCCGATCCCCAGAGGACCACAAAGCCCAGGCTTCCTCCATTACCCCATTAGCCACTCTCTCCCCAGAAGGAGCCAGATTCTGTGCGAGAGCGGCTGGTGGCCAAGCTGACAGACGCCATAAGGATCCACTTGGCCCGGGGTGGGCTGCTCCCGACCCACACCCTGGTGAGTTGACACCTGAGACAAGGAGCGGGGGGTGGGGAGAGGTTACCCAGAGAAAGGGGTGGTGGTGAGCAGAGCTGATGTCCTCAGGGCTGCTGCTGCACTTGACTGCTCATCTGTGTTCATCTGCCCTGGGGCCTGCACATGGGACATGTATCACTTTCCAGAGGCCACCTGGGGGTGGGGAGGTGGGCGGGGGATTGTGGCACGTCTCCAACACTAGGGCTGTGCCAGGGCCTTGGCTGAGTGGTAACTGGCTCAGTGGGTGAAAGCCAAGGGGTGCCTTCAAAGATACTGAGCCAAATCTGTGAGCAGGTGGAAAGGTTTGTCCTTGGTTGCAGTTCCCCAAAGGGCCACAGGATGGGAGCAGTGCTCCAAGGACGTTCCTCTCTCCCCTCCCTCCTTCGCTGGGGGGCATTTCTCTGTGGGTCTCTAGCCGTGCCCCTCCTTCTCTGACTCCTCCTCCTCCTCTCGCTACCTCCCAGCCTCTCTCAACAGGTCAGTGCCTCTCCAGCTGCCTCCTCCCTCACACTCTGAGATTTCTCAGGCAACCTCCTACGCCAGGAATTGAAATTATACTTTACTATTTGTTATATTTATTTACTAGGTTTTATGTTCTCTCTTATTTGAAAGACTAGGACACCATATTTATAATTTGCAAGTAAAATTAAATTAGCCTGGTATAAGCAGAGGACTGGATTGGGGGTCAGAAGACCTGGGTTCCATCTGAAGTTGGCCACCGACTTTGTGTGACTTTGTCCCGGAGGCCCCAGGCAGGATGAGGTAGGTGGTCATTAAGCTCTGGCCAGTTCTCATAGTCCATGAGCCCGAGTTCTAACTTGAGAGTTACTAGAAGGGACCGTAACACAACAAAGGGCCTTGCCCTGTAATTTCATCCTCAGACACAAGGCACAGCCCAGCTGTCTCTAGCACTTCTCTGTCCCTCTGGGGCCATTGTGTGTGGAGAGAACATACATGCATACCACAACCACAGCTGGGATGGCCATTTTTCTCAAACTGATTCCCTTTACTCCCCTTCATTCCCAGACCTCAGCTCCAGGGGGGCCCCAGGCTCCAGGTGGGGCCTGCCCCGTGGTGGGGACCCCAGCCAGGGTGGGAAAAGGCACAGCAGGAGTGCGGCACAGGTGAGTGAGTAGGGCAGGTAGGAACAGAGCTTCAGGTGTGGGTATGGCCTCTGGAGGGTGTTGGGAGGTGTCATAGCCTGGCAGTGGCCGGTGGGATCTGGGGAGGAGGGGATCTGGCCGGAGTGCCACTCTTCCCCCTGTTCCCTGCCCCTACAGATCTTCCGATAGGTGGGAAGATGAGTTAGAGGAGGGCCACGAGGGGAAAGAGGAAGAGTCGGCGAATGTTCTCACGACGCCTTGGGCACCAAGACTGGAGCGTGAGTCTAACTAGGCTGTTTGCAGCTGTGCATCGCCTTCCCCCAAATGGGAGACTCTCATTTCCTTTATCCCCACGCCCCACTTTGTCATTTCCCTGCCTCAGGTCTGATACTGAGGCCGCACCCCACACACATTATATTCCCAACCCCAGGACCAGCCCTCCCCACTTTCTGCTTGTCTCTCAAGGCCCTGGCCCATTTTCCCTAAACCCTTTCCTGAGTTGCCCCTTCCTCCCTGCTTCCGAGGCTTTCCTAACATCTAGAACTTTGTATCTTAGGGCACCAAGGCTTTCACACCTACTACATGCCAGGCACTGGATGCTTTTCTTACCTTAGCTTACTGTTTACTAGTCTCTTCCCCCAAAGGCTTGGCACTCTGAAGACAGAGTTCCTTGCTACTTGGTGACTTGAATTCACTGATATCTTCTTTTCAGCGTGTTTTCTTCCAGGCATCAGTGACACTGGTGAATCATCCCCAACTTTAGTCGGCCCAGGTTTGCCAAGCACCTGCCCTGTACAGGTGTCTCCTCTGTGTACAGTGACCAATACATCCTCTGATACCCACCCTCCTTGTTCTTCTCCCAAAGATGTCTCGTTTCCACCATGATGGTTCTTGGTGCAGAGAGGCCTGTGATGAATGTGTTTGGTCCTCTCCATTCAGGTCCAAGACCCGGGACCCATCTCTCATTTGGAGGCCAAGGCCCCCTCAGAATGGAGAACCCTGGCCTTCTGGTCACCAACGGCCCCCACAGCAAGAGGTGGGTCCCTGGGGGAAGGAAAGAGGCCTGGAGAATGGATAAAAGAAGTAGGAGAGGGTGTGGCTTTGGATGACTTTAATGGAACATGATCACTGTTAAAGTTGGGGGAAGATGTGGTCTGGTGCTTAGGGATGTGGTGCTTTGAGCCTCTTTGTCTTTGCGCTTTAGCAATCTGAACAACCCTCACCCGGCTCTGGAGGCCCAGAGTGTCCCCTGCCTCCTGCACAGCCTAAGTGTAGGCCTCAGTGAAAGGGAGAGCCCTGCTGAACTGGGGGACAGGCGGCTTAAGTCTACTCCCTCCTTCCCTGGAGCCTACGAGCAGAGGTAAGGGTCAGAGAGGGTAACAGAAACGGGAGCCAGGGCAAGCTGCCTTCTGTTCGCTCCCTAGTCACTCCCATTGGCAAGCCCTTCTCTGCTTCCTTCAGGTCATCCAAACAGCCCAGGGAAATCCCCAGTAGGAACCCTCAGAGGAGATCCACTGAGTCTGGCTTCTGCATGGTCATGTGACCCTCCCCTGCTGGCCACAGCATGGCCCCTGCAGTACCTCCTCAACATACGCACTTCAGGGGCTTCTGGGGCTGAGCCCCTTCCCAGTCATTCCCAGTGAGCACTGTATGGACATAGAATACAATGTCAGAGAGTGGCTCCGGAGCAGGCTGGACAAGGGCTTTGCCGTCTCAGCACTGAGGCAGTCTGTGTGCTCCTCGTTGGGATTTTTGGACTCAATAAGCAAAAGAAAAATGGAAAACGGGTGGTGAATTTCTCCCCGTTCCTTCTGGATTCAAACCTCACAATTGCTAAGGCCCTTGCCAGTTCTTAAAACTATGACATCTTGGTTAAGAGGCTTTGGAGTCACTGACTCCATTTTCTCACATGGGAAATGGTGACCTAATGCTACAGAAGATACGTGTTAACCAACCAATGGATGCATTCCTCTTCCTCCAAGAAACATAGCAGATCCTGGATGCAGTCCCCTCAGGCCTGTAGCAAAACTGCTGCCAGCAGCTGCAACAACAGTATTATGTAACACTGATCACTTAGCACATGCCACACACTGTTCTAAGTGCTTCACAAGTGTCTTCTTTAATCCTCACAGCAGAAGAATCCCCTTTCACAGATGAGGAAAACAAGGCACAAAAGTTAACTGGTTTGCCACCCAGGTCACACAACTAGTAAGTGAAGCTGCGATTCAAACCTAGGCAGTGAGTACCTTCTAGAATGCTGTGCAGTCAGTTCTACTCCCCCAGTTAAGCCATTGCTTACCGAGTTGGTTGTGTTTGATACCAAATGTGTTTATTCCAGTTGTGTTATTGTAATATGTAATTTAATTAAATTGATAAACTAAGAGTGTGAAAACAAGCAGTTTCTATGAAAACTAAATTGAATCCTTAGAAGACGTGATTCAGGTGAGTCACCTTAAAAACTGCTGTTGAATTAGATGTAAGCAGGGAGACTATTACAAATTGGGGGGAAATCACAAAAATCTAGATTAATTTTGCACTCAGCTTGCTTCAAATATACGATTAATTTTTTTCCACCTTAAGGACACAAACTTCAAATTGCAGGTGATGTGTAAGTGGTGAAGTTTACAAAGAAGATGGAGACCTACAATCTTTGGCCCTATCCTCAAAGACAAGACCCTGGTCACACTTTGACAGATGGCAAATGAATGGGTTTTTTTTGGCCGTGCCATGCGGCTTGTGGGATCTTAGTTCCCCCACCAGGGATTGAACCCTGGCCCTCGGCAGGGAAAGCGTGGAGTCCTAACCACTGGACCACTGGTGAATTCCCTGTATTTTTTGTTTTAATTTGAAATAAGATCATCTACTCCCAGTCATGTCAGATAAGAGCGTGTACTGTACTGTGAATTACTTCACAATGAAATTTTGAGGATGCATTAAAATGTTTGTAGAGGACCTACTATGTTCCAGGCACAGAACTAGGTGCAGGGGACATAGCTGTTAATCTTCCTTATCTAAATGGAGCTTATTATCTTGTCAGGCATTCAGGATGTCTTGATTGGGATGCAGATTCACTGACTGTAACAAAAACCAATATAACTTTGCCTTTAAATAGAGAAGAATGGATTTTGAGGGACAAGTAGCAGCATCTGCCACACGAGAGTATTGCTACTGGGTCAGGCCAACCCAATGTCAACCATCATTGGCTCTACCATTTCATAGCTATATTATCTTAGGAAAATTACTTGACTTCTCTCTGCTACTCAATTTCTCATCTCTAACATGAGGATAAAAATACATCATAGGATGGACAGGATTAAGTTAGATAATATATGTAAAGCATCTGGAACTCAGCAGGTGCTCAATCCACCTGCCCTTCTTGAACTGGTTTTGAAGGCATTTCCCAAAGAAAACTCCAGAATCTGAAAGGCAGCAAGGTGGACTAGGGCACTTGGGCACTGCCTTCCTGAGGATAGCCCTCATTTGGCTGTTTCATAAATTGTGAGTGTGTGTGTCATAATTTTATAGTTATGTCTCATCAGAATGAAGTCAGCAATTGACAACCCTTTAGTTACATAGTTCTGCATTTGGAGAGGCATTTCAGCATAGAATAATGCTTAAGACTACATACTCTAGGGGCTTCCCTGGTGGCGCAGTGGTTAAGAATCCTCCTGCCAATGCAGGGGACACGGGTTCGAGCCCTGGCCCGGGAAGATCCCACATGCCTGCCGCGGAACAACTAAGCCTGTGCGCCACAACTACTGAGCCTGTGCTCTAGAGCCCACGAGCCACAACTACTGAGTCCATGCACCACAACTACTGAAGCCCGTGCCCCTAGAGCACATGCTCTGCAACGAGAGACGCCAATGCAATGAGAAGCCCGTGCACCGCAACGAAGAGTAGTCCCCGCTCGCTGCAACTAGAGAAAGCCCACGCACAGCAACGAAGACCCAACGCAGCCAAAAATAAGTAAGTTCATTAATTAAAAAAATAAATAAAAATAAAAACACTGAAGAGCACTGCATACACAGCAGCCCTTAAAAAAAAAAAAAAAAAAAAAAAAAGACTACAGGACTTCCCTGGTGGTGCAGTGGTTGAGAGTCCGCCTGCCGATGCAGGGGACGCGGGTTCGTGCCCCAGTCCGGGAAGATCCCACATGCCGCAGAGCGGCTGGGCCCGTGAGCCATGGCCGCTGAGCCTGTGCGTCCGGAGCCTGTGCTTCGCAACAGGAGAGGCCACAACAGTGAGAGGCCCGCGTACCGAAAAAAAAAAAAAGACTACATACTCTAGGTCAAGCTGCTTGGATCCTAGCTCCACTGACAGCTATCACTGTATCATTGGACATGTCATTCAACATCTTTGAGCCTCAGTTTTCTCATCTGTAAAATGGGGATAATAACAGAGTTGTGAGGATGAAATGAGATGATTCATGTCAGCACTGGGTACATAAACTCAAAATGTTATCTATGTCAAAGAAGCATGCATTGTGTTTTAGAAATGAATCTTCAGAATTACCAAATTAATTTTCTCAAGTAGGCCTGTAGGGAGTCCTGACTAATATATAAAAGTGAAACTACTTATATACTGGTGAAGTTATAAAACAAAGTTAATGAGGTCTTGGATAAGATTATCCAATTGTAATGTAAACCCTACATTTCAATCTAGATGAGTAAACTCTATGAGTAAACCACAAACAAAGTCTAACAAAAACAATTTTCCACCGCAATCACAGTCTGATACATTCAATTTTCCACAACAAACATGTAAAACAAACATAGATGAAGGCCAAGGGTACAACCCATAGGAGATGTTAAACCTCTTATAATTAAAAAGGAGACTATCAGAGGAGTAGTTAAAAGCAGGAGGGGTTCTTGTTTTCTCAGTGAACTAGCCGGGAATGGAATTCACGATACAGAAAAAGAATATACTAGCATAAAAACAAGACCTTCAATCCTGTAATAAACCATAATGGAAAACGGAAAAAAAAAAAAAAACCAAACACAGAAACCCAAGACCTTCATTCCACCTGGATAATTATCTTTATCTTAGTGCCTTAATGTAACTGGTCTGTTATTCCCCATACTTCTCTCTTAAGCCGGCAGGAGTGTGTTTGCATTCTTAAAAGCTCTTGGGTTACAAGTTTAGTCTTCCTCTCCAGGTTTTTCTTGAAATATTATTGTGACCTGGAGTCTAGGGTTTCAACTACATTTTTAATCTTGGCATACTCAACCTATTTAAGGTTTATAATTTTCTATTTCCACAGCTATTACCCGATAAAGAGGGATAAGTATTATGTATGATTAGGGAAGTACAGCGTGCTCTCCTGGTAAACAGAGATAGGGGAAGCTAATTTGGTGGGGAGAGGGGTCCTAAGTTATATGAAATGCTTAGCAGTGTGAATAAGAACATTAATTTATTGAGCCCTATGTACCAGGCGCTGTCGACAGCTTTGCATGGATTACCACCCGATGAAGTATGTACTCGTATCCCCACTTTATAGACAGGAGACTGAAACCTGGAGAGCCAAGTTCACTCAGCCACTAAGTGGTAGGGGAGGAACCCGGGCTAACTGCTATGCTATACAGCTTCCTGAAAGAGCTACGGAAAACAAGAATTATTATCAAAGGGCGGTTGGAAGCAAAGCACTTCGGGTCATCTGTGAGGCAATATGAAAATGCTCCCGCGAAGGGCTGGCATCTAGACAAGGCGCCCAGACGAGGTGGGGCCGGGGCGGGAGGGCAACCGGGGCGCTGGCGCGCACACCAACGCGCGGAGGAGCTGTGGAGTCCCACTACCGGTCCCGCCAGCCCCAGGACCAATTCCGTCAGAGGTGCGCGCGGCCCCGGCCTCTCGGGGGCGGGACGAGGGGCCGCGCATGCGCCGGGTTGGGTGGGGCGGGGCGGGCCGGGGGCGCGCGCTCTGAGAGCTGAATGTCCGGGCTGCGGGCGCTCCTGGGGCTCGGGCTGCTGGTTGCGGGCTCGCGCCTATCGCTCCTCAGAGCCCAGGCCGGCGCCTGTCGCGCGGGAGCCACCTGGTGGGGGCCGCAGCGGCTGATCTCGGGTGGCCGCGGGGAGTCAGAGGTCATGGCGAGCTCAGCAGTGAAGTACCTGAGGTTGGACGGGCACGTGCTCTCTGGGCGGGCACGCGGGACTTGGGTGGAAGCCCCCCCCCCAGGGGCGGGACCTGGGCCGCGCCGCCTGCGCGACGGAACACCTGAGGGGCGGGGACTCAGGCTGTGGGTTTCCTCAGCCAGGAGGAGGCCCAGGCCGTGGACCAGGAGCTGTTTAACGAGTACCAGTTCAGCGTGGACCAACTTATGGAGCTGGCCGGGCTGAGCTGTGCCACAGCCATTGCCAAGGTCAGTGGCACAACTCTCCACCTAAGGGGCAGTCACTGTGCAAGCCACCTGGCCCAGGCACAATGAAGTGGGAGGGACAGCCAGACCGAGACTGGGCTGTCACTGTCCAAAGCCCTTCTGAATCCCCTTTGACTCTGCCTTCAGGCATATCCCCCCACGTCCTTGTCCAGGAGCCCCCCTACTGTCCTGGTCATCTGTGGCCCCGGGAATAATGGAGGAGATGGCCTGGTCTGTGCTCGACACCTCAAACTCTTTGTGAGTATGTGGGGAAGGGCTGTCGGGGAGAGTGAGGTTTCCAGGACCTGGGCTTGAATCACCCCTTTCCTTTCCTCATAGGGCTACCAGCCAACCATCTATTATCCTAAAAGGCCTAACAAGCCACTCTTCACTGCACTGGTGACCCAGTGCCAGAAAATGGACATCCCTTTCCTTGATGAAATGCCCCTAGAGGTAGGTGGTTCCAGTTCACTGCCCTCCTCAGTACTGCTGTGTTCTGCTCTTCCCTCACCTTTCCAGACTGAGCTCATTTGCTTATCTTCCTCTCTAGAGGATTAACTCTTAGAGGGCAGGGATAGTGCCTGACACAGAAGATGCCTAAAGCATGCTATCTGGATGGAAGTGGTGTAAGAGCCTTCTCCATAAGGCGTGCTCCATGAGTTCCCAACACTACCTTCTCTTCAGCTTCATTTCCCCTTAATTTCCCCTGGTCACTTTTTAAAATATTTATTTATTTATTTATTGCTGCATTGGGTCTTCGTTGCCGTGCGCGGGCTTTCTCTAGTTGCGGCGAGCGGGGGCTACTCTGCGTTGCGGTGAGCGGGCTTCTCGTTGCAGAGCACGGGTTCTAGGCGCGTGGGCTTCAGTAGTTGTGGCTCGTGGACTCTAGAGCGCAGGCTCAGTAGTTGTGGGGCACGGGCTTAGTTGCTCCACGGCATGTGGGATCTTCCCGGACCAGGGCTTGAACCCGTGTCCCCTACATTGGCAGGCGGATTCTTAACCACTGCGCCACCAGGGAAGCCCCACTCCTGTAACTCTGCAGCCAGTTCCTCTTCGCCTAGCTTGCAGTAAACACATCATCTGCATCTCTTGGGAGCTGAAGTGACTGCCTCATCCTAAACCCTTTCTTCAGAGGCTTCAGATCTTGGATTTAGGAGTGGGAAACTTGAGAACTTCTTTTTAAAATTCCTTAATACATTTTACAGATGAAGAGACTGAGATGCAAGAGAAGGGAAGTGATTTGTCCAAAGTCACAGAACCAGATCACGGCAGAGCCAAGACCAGAACCTGTCCCTCCTGACTCCAAGTCTCAGGCTGTCCTACACTGTAGCCTCCCCAATGGTTGGCAGGCACTCAGAACAGAAAATGTGACTGGACTCAGCTTGGCCTCAATCAGTGACCCACTTGCACTTAACTCTAGGCCTCAGAATGCCATCTGAATGAGATAAAATTATATTTGTGCCTATGTGAATGGTCTGTGGGTACAAAGGACAGCCCTCTCCTGTTAAGGGTTCTTTGTGCAGCTGCCGGCTCTGACATCCTTTCCTTCTTCTGCTCTACCACAGCCCCTGCTGATTGATGAACTATATGAGCTGGTGGTGGATGCCATCTTTGGCTTCAGCTTCAAGGGTGATGTTCGGGAGCCATTCCGCAGCATCCTGAGTGTCCTGAATGGACTCACTGTGCCTATTGCCAGCATTGACATTCCCTCAGGTGCTGGGACCAAGGAGGTTGGGGGGATTGGGGCCCTGCCCTGCCTTGAGGTAGGTACTAGGAGTCCTGGTTCCTGACTCAAGGTTCAGACCAAGTGTAGAGGCGCATACCACAGCCAAAGTAGGGCTGGGGAGCAAAGAGTTCAGGAATGCCCTTTACAGTGACCGTCAGAGACCACAGCCCAGGAGTACATGAACACGATTTCCTCAGGTGGGGACCCAGGGGGCTTCCCACTCTTTTAGGACTAGACTAGAGCAAGGTGTGGACGGGGACTGGACATCTGGTCTCTTCCGCTGTTTCTGAATACCACCTTCTTTTCAGGATGGGATGTGGAGAAGGGAAACTCTGGAGGGATCCAGCCAGACTTGCTCATCTCCCTGACAGCACCCAAAAAGTCTGCAAGCCAGTTTACTGGTCGCTACCACTACCTGGGGGGTCGTTTCGTGCCTCCTGCTCTGGAAAAGAAGTACCAGCTGAACCTGCCACCCTACCCTGACACCGAGTGTGTCTATCGTCTGCAGTGAGGGAAGGCGGGCGGGCGTTCTTCCCAGTAGATTTAGTTCCTCTCTCCCAGAACTGTGGAGTCCTGGGAGCTCTTCTGGCAATAAAGGTTAAGAGATGGCCGGAGCCAGAGAGCAACACTGGAGATGTGGTGCCCTCTCTCTGGGGGAACAGTAGGCAAGAGGGGTTGCTATGACATTTGGGGGCAATGACAATTCACTTTCAGATGCTAAAAAAGGCTCCCAGGTGAGGTGTGCTGTCCTTTACACACACACAATTCTTACCAGGGATGCAGACAGGGAGCTGGGTGAGGTTCTCTAAACTTTCTCCTTCCACTTAACAGCATAGCAAGACTACAGGAAGTTAACAGAAGGAATTTCTTCAGAGGCCTCCAAGGAAGCTAACTTGTATTCAGGACCTTCTCAGGCTGAGAATGGAGATGATGGTCAGGACTTAAATATAGGCTAGGAGACCAAGCTGATGTTTATTCAATTTGGTATAGTTAGAAACTGGCCACCTATGGGCTGAATTTGCATGTCTTTCTTAGCCTTCACGAAATTAAAAAATCAGTACATTTCCCATAGGTCTACATTTTTAGCTTCTTTTAGCCAAGATGCCCCTTCAGAGGCTGTCTGCATTCCCGTTCCCGCAGCCCCCAGCATCCTTGTCCCTTAGCTGCCCGGGCCCTGCAGGTGCTTGAGTTCACCATCTCTGGGTTAGATGCCGTAAGGGGGAATGTGCCTGCTCCCTCAAGTCAGACACGGCACTACTGCTCTCCTCTCAGCGGACTACTGTTCCAGAGCTGTTTCCTCCTTGGGAGGGACTCCTCACTGAGAGGGTACACAAGACCTGCACCAACTCAGGTCCCTGAGGCTTCAACTCCTGAAGAGGAATCGATTGGGCTGCATCTTGACCTGGGCTTCAGTTTCTCTTCTTCTGTTTCTTCTTTTTTGCTCTCTGGTCAGTGTGGACTCCAGGTCTTTCCTCCTCTGGTTGCTTCTGCTGCTTCTTACCTCTGCCACTTGAGCCCGTGTATGCCTTGCTCTCTGCTGTCCTAGTCCTGCCATCTTCCTCCTCCCCTTCATCCCTTACATGCAAGACGTCCTCCTCCTCCTGACGCCGCTGTCTTTTCTTCTTGCTTCTCCGACTTTTCTGATCACTGCATGATCTGCTTTCTGCTTCTCTGGTCCCACCATCTACAACAGCCTCCTCCATGTTCAAGTCTTCTTCCTCATGATGCCTCCTCTTCTTCTTCCTTTTCCTGAGGGACTGATCAGTTTGTTCTCTGTTTTTCAATTCCCCAAGACCACTTGTTGCTGTGGTCTCTTCTTCCTTATGCCTTACAGCTGTTCCCTCTCTCTCATCTGTGACACTTTCTTCTTGATGCCGCCTTTTCTTCTTCTTGCTTTTCCTGACACTCTGGTCAGTGTGTTCTGGGTACTCTTCTGCATTCCTTTCAGTTGCCGTGGTCTCTTCCTCCTCTTTCTGCTTCCTTTTCTTTTTCTTTTTTTGTGGGGGCTTGCTCTCAGACTGCAGTTGAGGGACCCCAGGGTCCTGGCCTTTGAGACAAGCCAGGAAGGCCTGCTCCTGGGCCTCTAACCGAGCAAGCTTAGCCTTCATCGTGATCCCAAGACGGGCAGCCCTGAAATAGATGGGGCCCAAGTCAGAGGGACGGTATTGGGGAAAATAGGCCTAACCTCTGAGACTGCAGGGAAAGTTCGTAAGGGAGGAGCTGCCTATCTTCAGGCAGCTTCAGAAATAGGCAGAGAATAGGAATCACTTTCTCTGGGGTGAAAAGAGTGGCACAGGGGTGGGCTTGTGATGGGGAGAAAAGAAGGGAGCCCAAGAAGCTAACTGCTACTTACTTGTGTGCTGTTCGCCCCTCACAGGCTTGGAGCATCATCTCATCAGTCAGACTGTTGGGGAAGGGTAGGAATCAGGAATTACAAACAGATCTGGTGGAAAGGCTTGACCTCTCCTCCCCTCTGAAACATTCCTTCAGCACTGAGTTCCTATTCAGGACCTGGCACTTTTCTAGGTGTAGGGGATACAAAGATGAGTACAACACATTTCCACCCTGAAGAAGCCCACAGTCAAGCGTTACATTTGGTCCTTTCTTTTGAGGTTGGAAGGCATCTCCCACATGCCCCTGGGACTAAAAAGAAGTCTCACATCTTTGGAGGCTTGGACCCCTGGCTGTCGTCATCACTGCAGCTTTCCAAGTCCTTGTCTGGCTTCTCCCCACTGGGAGTCAGTGTGGCCGTCTAGAAGGAGGAGTCACGGGGGTGGACAAGGCCCGCTCAGCACCACCACCTGCTCTTCCCTCCCGGAAAGGGAAGAGCAGTGGTGCCACTGCCACCCTGAACAGCCACGGGCACGAATTTGTCAGCCCCCAACATCGCTCCTTGCAGCCCCACACAAGAGATGTGCCAAACTGCATACATCAACTTGGGCAGGAGATGGGCTGCGGTTGGGGGCGGGTGGGGTGGGGCCAGTCCTGGCCTCCCTGGCTCACAGCCAGCTAGTGGGCAGAACAGGAAGGGAGGAAGAAGTGCTCCGGGTCATCAGGTCTTCACAGTGGGACCAGTGCCCCCTGGCGGTCATCCCACGGTGCCAGTAACGGACAATAAAGATGCTACTTTTCATGCCCCCCCCCCATACCGATGCACAGTACTTTAACCAGGTTAAGAACCTACTTTGGGCTAAGAGGTTGGGGATAGAGTGGAATAAGGACGAGATGGTTCCAGCCCAGATGGAATCTACATGGTTGAGGGGTAAAGGAATATGGCAGAACATAGAAAATGATGATGATTAAAGTGTTGTCTGTGCTAGAGGAAGGGTACCTGACTCAGGCTTCAGGGTTTGGGGAATAGTTTCTACAAGGAGCTGAGCCCTGGAAGACAAGAAAAAGGTCAGCAGGTAAAGGGGCAAAGGAAGCAGAATGTCCCAGGCAGAGGGAATAGCATGTGCAAAAACTTGAAAGTAAAAAAACATGGTACATTGAAAAGATTCAGAGTCCATCTGGCTAAAGTGTAGAGGTCCTGAGAGGTGGCGAGAAACAGGCTAAGAAAGAAGGCAGGGACAAGGCGTGAAGGGCCATGTGAGCCAGTCTGACACATCTGGACTGTGTCATCCTAGGTCAAGGAGAAGCCAGTGACAGAATGAAATCTGTGTTTTCCAGAGAACACTGGATGCTTTGTGGAGGATGAACTAATCGCGGTGGGGACTGAGACTAGAGCGAGGAGCCTAGTTAGGAGGCTGTGAAAGAAATGAGGCGAGAGAGGATGATGGTCTGAACTGGGGCAGAAGATGGCCACAGAGATGAATGGGAAGGATTTGCTAGATAATACATAGAGCCCTTAAGGACATAATAGAGGATTGTTAAATGTTAGCTCCCTTCTGTTGGCGGGCTAGAAAAGGGGAGTCTGAACACCTGGGTTCTAGTCCTGTCTGCCATTACTAGCCAACTGTGGGCTCTTCAGTGAGCCACTTTCCCCGCTTTGGGCCACATCTGCAAAATAAAGACAATGGGTCAGATGATCCCGCAGGTCTCCTCTGACTTGTAAGTCCTCTGAATTAGACATCCCCTCCCTGCCCTGCTCTGACAGCCCCTGACTGTGCCCCACCCCCCACTCCCTGTTGCTGCCCCCTCAGCAGATGGCAGGGATCCATTCAACCTGAAGATTTCAATTCTTGCTGAGGGTCTGGGCAGTCTAGGTAAGCAACAGCAAGGTTGGTCACAGGATCCCACTGTTAGGACAGTCCTGAGAATAGGTAGGGTGTACAAGGCAATTGTTCAGGCCCCAGGGGAGACCAGGGAAGGAAAAAAAGGATGGGCCCTCGCACCCCCAGCCTCTAATACCTTCACAAACTTCTGATACAGCAAGTTGGGCTTGGCATGATCATGACGGGTGGTCTCCTTAGACAGGCACCTTATCTGTACGCCATCCTGTGGGGGAGTATCCGTGAGTGGGTGACATGCCATGTCTCCCTCACGCCCACATGTCCCAGGCCCTCATGGTTCATGTGCCTACTATTAGAGCTTATACCTGCCCAGTTTTCACTACCAAGCTGGCTGCAGTCTTGTTGAAGAGATCATTCCACCAGTAGTTTGTGAACTCTTTAGCAGGGTCGTGTCCCACCTGTCAGAGGAAGAAGTATGAACTCAGGACCTGTAATTCCCCTCCCTCCCCCTAACCTCAAGGCCCCCCTCTCCCATCCACACTGACCTCCCTCAGCCTGCCCAGTCTTACCCCATGAGTGTCCTGCTTCAGCGTTACCCTGAGGGCCTGGGTGATGCCATTCTCCTTCCGGCCCAGGCCTTTGCCTGCAAACACAGTGAATGATTTGGCTTATTCCACTCCTGCCCCAAGCCCTCACAAGACACCCCCAGCACATGCCACTCCTTGCCATTCCACATACCTAACTTCGGGCATGCTCCGTCCATCTTGGAAGCCCTCCCAGTTGCACTCTTTCTAGCACCTCTCCATGCAGTCCTCCCATCTTTGAGACCAAATTATCTTTCCTTCATAATTCTCTCAGGACAGAAGTCGTGTCTCTTCCTCCCCCTCCCAGTCCTCCGAAACACTTCTTTCTCACTATCCACCATCATATTTCTTCCCTTCTTCCCTTTTCTGGAAATGTCAGCAATTTTCTTCTGCAAATTTCCCTTTAAACTAACTTTCCTCCTCCAGTTGAATGGACTACATAGGGGTTAATCCAGGATGATGCCTCTTCCCTGGTCAGAGGGTAGTGAGGGAGTTGGGGGGATGTGAAAGGGGCCCCATGGGAATCACCTCGAGTCCATCCATGCTTTAGCAGCTGCTCCTCAGCAAACTTCATCCCACGACTCTTGACCTCTGGGGTGACACTCATGTTGAGAAAAGAGTCACTGTCCTCAGGCCCTCACCAGAGAAGAGAAGAGGTCACTATCTTCCCTTCAAGAGGAAAAAAAGAAAGTGCCCAAATCATCCATCAAATCCATCCTGACTGCTCTTGTAAGAATTCTTTCTTGAAGCTGGAGCAGAGACAGAGGAAAGAGGCCTGGTCCTTGGGGAGCTCCCTGTCTGACCACTGAGAGGTCAATGTCAACATGCTGAAAGCCAAGGAGACCTGGTATTAATAATAACACCCAAATGTATGGAGAACTCCCTACACGCCAGGCTGTGCTAAGATTTTACATGGATCATTTCGCGTACTCTTCCCAGCCCGGGAAGATTTCCTGAACTTTACATTCAGGAAAGTATTACATCTCTGTTTTACAAATGAGGAAACTAAAGCCTAAAGAGGTTAGGTGACTTGCTCAAGGTCACACAGCTGATACATGTAGAACTCAAACCCAGGCAGCTTGTCTGCAGAGTCCCCACTCTTTACCACTACCTGATAACATCTCCCACGATTTATTACCACGTAAAAACAAAGCAAGGAGGTGCTTGTTAACCTGAGTTATAAGACAACAGTACTTAACAGAGCCCATATCCTATACCTGTGCCCCAGCATTTACACTTTCCTCTCAATGTGAAGGCTACATGCCTCTTCCCCACTGTCTTTCAGTTCTGTTGGAGCACCCCTTTTGAAACTCTCCAGCTTAGGAAGGGCGCTCTTACTGACCATTTAAAGCGTAACAGAGGGGTCACACATATTGCTATACTGTCTCATTTAATCCTGACAGTCCTGTGAGATACACCGTATCCTTATTTCACAAAGGGTTTTTTGCCTGGGGTTACACAGCTGGTAAGAGATGGAGCTGGAATATGAGCTCAGCTTGCCTGACTCCAGAGTGGCCCACTTTCTATCACGTTCCCAACTACAGTCATCCGTCAGTATCAGCGGGGGATTTGTTCCAGGACCTGCTGTGGATAGCAAAACCCATGGATGCTCAAGTCCCATACTTAGCCTTCCGCATCCCAGGATTCAACTAACCACTGATTATGTAGTACTGTAATATTTACTGAAAAAATCCACATGTAAGTGGACCCATGCAGTTCAAATCTGTGTTGTTTGTCAACTGTAGTTGCATTTGTTTAGAGTCGTTCAGGTGTTCCTCATTTTGGACTCCACAATGGCACTGTCCAACTTATATACCAAATTTGCCTCTGAAACAGTTAAGATGGCTTATTACATAAGACATTCAAAACTAAGACTATCACTGCTGACTTGAGTCACTAAAGTTAACTTGTACTAAGATAATTTATTACAGGCATTGCAGACCATTTTAAAAGCTGATTAATGGCACTCCTGGAGTAACCCTCTGGCCTCCCCAAGGGACAACTCCAAAGGCTAAAACTTTCAGTTGTGTTTAAGAATGTCTAGTGAGTATGCTAATAAAAAAAAAAAAGTCAGACACATCAAGTCACCCCTCCTAAACATTACATATTAGGCTTAACAACGATGACCTGTCTGGTTAGGTATGAAGAGTAGCAAATTTAGGATGAATCACATTTCTGTTCACATTTCTACTGTGAAGGATGATTACTTGAAAACCTAATTGACACCTTGAGAGTCCCAACAGAAAAGCACTGAGTGAAGAAATGGCCCTATCTTGCTTCTTGATAATGCAAGAGAAGTAAAATTCAAACACTGAGGCCTCTGAGGCCACCTCAAACCTCTGCTTCTTCTCAGAAGTTATTTCTAATCTACTAGCCCCCAGATTTCAATAACAACAAGAACCAACACATGCATTTACTCAATGCCAGCCTGCTGCTAATTGCTGCACACACATTATCTCATTTAATCCTCCCAACAATCCTATTAGATTTTTTTTTTTTTGGTAATTGACAAATGGCGCTGAGAAGTTTAGTTACTTGTCCAAATCAAACAGCTGGCAAGTAGCGGATCCAGGATCTCAGGCATTCCAGAACTGGTGTTCTTACTCACTACATTGCTCAGTCTCATTGACGTTTGTACTTTACGCTGTAAAAAACTACCACTGCCTGTCCCTTGTCGCAGTAATTCGAAACTATGCGCCCTGGTTTTATTACCCAACCCCGGCGTACTTAATGCAACTCCAAGAATCGAGAATGCGTTTAGCGTCATTCGTTGAACTGAGTGACATAGATGGTAATTGCTTTAACCGACCTAGAATGGATAACTGGACAGAAGCAACTAGATCCCAGGCTGTGCGCCGCAGTCTTTGTGAAGGCTTCTAGCACACTTTCAGGAACTGTTTTCTTTCCAGTCAACCTGAGTTTTCTGGATAAGGGGCCCAGGGCCACCTTTCTTACAGCGATTCCAAAGAACCGGCAACCCTTTCCCTAGGCCTCCTTCCTCTTGAGGTCTAAACTCCAGCCCTCCTCCCGCAGTTTCACTTGAGTAAAACTACTCTCCTGCTCTCACATTTGCTCCTGAGCCCGGGCTCTGACAGCCACCGTTCGGGGGACTGTAGGCTCTTACCATTAGTGCAAGGTCCCCTCCGCAGAAACATGTGCCAGATGTGATCTGTGCGCCGCCATCTTCCCGGAAGTGCCGTTTCGGTCGTTCTAGGCTGTCGAAACCATAGAGACGCACGCCGGAACCGAACTCTCGGTAGTCCCCGGAGGAACTGTGTTGTGCACGTTACAGAAGATCCGGAAAGTGTTCTGTTTACTTCCTCCCTGCCGGTCTGAACATCCGTGGGACTTAAGTCCTATCCGGCTCTATTGGGATGCTGAGAACAGGTTTGGGTCCGACACTGACTAGTTCCAGGCACAAATATGAGGAAGGAAAACTTTAGGGGAAACCATCGAGAGTGGCCTGAGAGATTCGTGGAGGCAGAGAAGGAGGTGGAGCCTCTGAGGTGATTTGCGGGGATGAATACTCAGCCTGCAGGGACAGTTATTTATAAAATCCTAGAGATGAGAGACTTCAGTAGGTCCATCAAACACTTTTTTTTTTTTTGGCGGTACGCGGGCCTTTCACTGTTGTGGCCTCTCCCGTTGCGAAGCACAGGCTCCGGATGCGCAGGCTCAGCAGCCATGGCTCACGGGCCCAGCCGCTCCGCGGCATGTGGGATCTTCCCGGACCGGGGCACGAACCCGCGTCCCCTGCATCGGCAGGCGGACTCTCAACCACTGCGCCACCAGGGAAGCCCATCAAACACTTTTTGACTCACCACTCTGTGCCAAGACCTGCCCCTTTTGGTACTGGTGATACAAAGATGCATAAGAGAGAGCCCTGACTTCGGGGTGCACCTAGTCTAGCCCAGGGAAAATCGGGACCTCGAGTGGGACTGGAGAGAGAGGGAGGATCCCGGAATCCATGCCAGGTTGAGGAGTTTGGACTTGCCTTTTAAGTATTAGGGTCCATTGAGCAGGGGAGGGAAAGAACATATTGCAAACAAATCAACAAGAGAGGCTGCACGTGCTCTCATCCCCACAAACTGTTCCTAGGCTTCACTGAGCCACCCAAGAACTAAAACCTGAAAAACAAACAAACAAACAAACAAAAACCCTTGTTTGCGTCCCTGTATCAGTATTTACGGTAACTTAGAGCCTGACCCACCCCCACCCCTACCCCTAAGGAACTTCAAAAAGAAAAAGTGCCGTTTCATAGTAAAGTTTTGTCATAATTGCTCAGTATGTCATACTCCCTCATCCCCATAGGATTTCTTTTTTTACATAAAATTAATTTTACTTTTAAAATATGCTACCTGGGAAGGAAAAATAAAGGAGGAATTCCCTGGCGGTCCAGCGGTTAGGACTCCGCGCTTTCACTGCCAGGGGTCGGGTTCGATCCCTGGTCGAGGAACTAAGATGCAGCAAGCCAGAGCAGAGTGGAAAAAAAGAGAGAGAGAGAGAGAGAGAGAGAGAGAGAGAGAGAGAGAGAGAGAAAATTCCACAGATAGGTCTTCAGTTTCCACCATTTTCCCACTCCATCTCCCCTATCTATCTATCTACCTATCTATCTCATATATTATACTGTGGGCATAAAAGAGGTTTGAAAACTCCTGAATAGGGCAACCTCAAGGGCCCTTTCCAGCCCACAATTTCTGTGTGGCATACTTTGCCAGCCACTCCAAAAACCTAATGGCCATAATTCCTTGACTCAAGATTCTTCCTCTGGCCTAGGACCTTGAACTCCTGTTCTGCCTGACTCACTCATTTGATAAACATTTATTAAGGGTCTTCTGTAGGCCAAGGGCTAGTAATTGTCCTGTTGGACCTCACCATCTTGTGGGAGTGTAACAAGTTACCAGGCATTTATATGAGTGAGTGATGAGAGCTGTGGCAAGGTCAGGACACAGTGCCACAGGGGTAAGAGGAGAAGCCAGGGCCCCTGAGGGCTTCCTGAAGGAGCCTCTCCCAGCCTGTAAGCCTGTCCCTGGGGGCTATGTGGGACTGCAAAAGAAGAAATGGGCCTCCAGGAGTTCCATGTTTCATGGGGTCTCACACTCCTCACAAGAGTTGTGAGTAATAAAAGCCATTGTAAGAGAACAAGAATACATGGCTATTATAAAGTGAGCTTAGGGTCTTTCTATGCCGCCATCTTGGCTGCTCTCAGTTCTGCATGCTGGGAAGTCCAAGATCAAGGGACTGGGACGATCACCTTCTGGTGAGGTCCCTCTTCCTGATTCATATCCGGCACTTTCTTGCTGTGTTCTCTCGTGGTGGAAGGGGCCATGACTACTTATAAGGAAATAATCTAAAATGCAGACATAGCAAGATCAATAGAAATATTTATTACGGGAATATTTATAAAATGGAAAAATTGTAAAGAATTTAAATATCCCACAACAGGAGAATTGCTAAATAAATTATAGTGTAACCGTAAAATGCACTAATATGTAGCTTTAAAAGGAGTCTTAATAACTTGGGGGAAATGTCTATGATATGATTGAAATGAAAAAAGCAGGTACAAACTGGTTCCTGCATAGTAAGAGCTCATCTATGTTAAAAATTCATAGGCAATGGCGCCAAAAGGAATAAAGCACGTAGGAATTTAACACAATATAACAGAAGAAGAGCAAGAGTTGCACACTGAAAATCACAAAATGTCATTGAAAAAAACTAAAGAAGAGCTATGTAAGAGGAAAGATACATTTGTTCATGGGTTGGAAGACTTAAGAAGATCACAATATTCTCCAAATTGGTCTACAGATTCAACACAATCTCTATCAAAATCCTAGCTGGCTTTTTTTGCATAAGTTGACAAGCTGATTTGGAAATTCAAATGGTAATGCAAGGAGTCCTTTTTCTCGAAAAAGAACAAAGTTGAACGACTAACACTTCTCAATTTCCAAACTTACCACAAAGCTGTAGTAATCAAGACTGTGGTTCTGGCATAGGCTAGATATAAAATCAATAGAATAGAAATGAGAGTCCAGAAATAAACCCATACATTTATGGGCAATTAATTTTCAACAAGAATGCCAAGACAATTCAATGAGGAGAGAATAGTCTTTTCAACAAATTATGCTAAGACAACTGGATAGCTACATGCAAAAAAAAAAAAAAAATGAAGTTGGACCCCTACCTCACATCATATGCAAAAATTAACTCAAGATGAATCAAAAACCTAAGTGTAAGAGCAAAACCTCTAAAGCTCTTAAAAGAAAACATAGATGTAAACTTTCAAAACCTTGGATTAAACAATAGTTTATTAGCTATGAGTCCAAATGTACAAGCAACCAAAGGAAAAAACATAAATTGGGCTTCATCAAAATTAAAACGTTTGTGCTCCAAAGGACACCATCAAGAAGTAAAAAGACAGGGCTTCCCTGGTGGCGCAGTGGTTGAGAGTTCGCCTGCCGATGCAGGGGACACGGGTTTGTGCCCCGGTCCGGGAAGATCCCACATGCCGCGGAGCGGCTGGGCCCGTGGGCCATGGCCGCTGAGCCTGCGCGTCCGGAGTCTGTGCTCCGCAACGGGAGAGGCCACAACAGTGAGAGGCCTGCGTACCGCAAAAAAAACAAAAACAAAACAAAAAAAGAAGTAAAAAGACAATTACAGAATGGAAGAAAATATTTGCAATCATATTTATGATAAGGTTCTAATATCCAAAAAATACATAAAGAACTCTTACGGGGACTTCCCTGGTGGTGCAGTGGTTAAGAATCCGCCTGTCAATGCAGGGGACACGGGTTCAATCCCTGGTACGGGAAGATCCCACATGCCGCGGAGCAACTAAGCCCATGCGCCACAACTGCTGAGCCTGCGCTCTAGAGCCTGTGAGCCACAACTACTGAACCCGCCGTGCCACAGCTACTGAAGCCTGTGTACCTAGAGCCCGTGCTCCACAGCAAAAGCCACCACAATGAGAAGCCCACGCACTGCAACGAAGAGTAGCCCCCGTTCACCGCAACTAGAGAAAGCCCTTGTACAGCAACAAAGACCCCATGCAGCCAAAAATAAATAAATAAATAAATAAAAATTAAAAAAAGAACACTTACAACTCAATAATAAAAAGACAACACAATTTTAAAATGGGTAAAAGATTTGGATTGACATTTCTCCAAAGAAGATATACAAATGGCTAATAAGCACATGAAAACATGCCCAACATCATTAGTCATCAGGGAATTGCAAGTGAAAACCACAATACAGTATCATTTCACACCTTCTAGGATAACTATTATTTAAAAAATGAGTAATAACAAGTGTTGGTGAGGATGCGGAGAAATGAGAACCCTCATACATTGCTGGTGGGAAGGTAAAATAGTGCGGCTGCCTTGGAAAACAGTTTGAAAAATTCCTCAAAAAGTTAAGTATAGAATGTATGACCCAACAATCCCACTCCTAGGTATATACCCAAGAGAATTGAAAATATATGTCTATACAAAAACTTGTACACAAAATTTCATAGAAGCACTATCTATAGTAATAGCTAAAAAGTGGAAACAATCCAAGTGTCCATCAGCTAATGAATGGATAAACAAAACATGATAGATCCACAATGGAATATGATTAGGTCATCAGAGGAAATGTGGTATTGATACATTCTACAACATGGATAAACTTTGAAAATATGTTAAGTGAAAGAAACCAGACACAAAAGGCCACATACTGTATGATTCCATTTACGTGCAATGTCCAGAGTAGGCAAATCCATTGACATAGGTCAGTTGGGAAGAGGAAAATGGAGAGTGTCTACAAATGGGTGGGTGGAGGGTTTCTTTTCGGGTTGATGACATGTTCTGGAATCAGTGGTGTTGGTTAAACTTGTGAACATACTAATACCCACTGAATTGTACATTTTAAAGGGGTGAATTTTATGATATGTGAATTATATCTCAAAAAAACCCAAAACACCAAAAAACCACAAGCACAGTAAAAGAACAAGAGAAGAACACTAACATGTTACAGGCAGTCATTCTGAGATGAAGGAATTATGAGTAAGTGCATACCCTTCTTTATATATTTTCTCCGAATTTTAGTTTTTTCTACAATTAACATATTTTATCAGGAAAAATAACTTTAAAACAGCAAATAAATACAAATCAGAGTTCCTCAGTGCTGAGGAACTTGGTGCAGAAATGAGGAGAAATATGATTGGCAACAGGAGACCTTCACGAGGAGGTGAATGTGGCCCTAAGATGACCAACTCTTTTTTTTAACTTTTTTTTTTTTTTTTGCGGTACGCGGGCCTCTCACTGTTGTGGCCTCTCCCGTTGCAGAGCACAGGCTCCGGACGCGCAGGCTCAGCGGCCATTGCTCGCGGGCCCAGCCGCTCCGCGGCATGTGGGATCTTCCCGGACCGGGGCACGAACCCGTGTCCCCTGCATCGGCAGGCGGACTCTCAACACTGCGCCACCAGGGAAGCCCTAACTTTTTTTTAATACATTTATTTATTATTTATTTTTGGCTGCGTTGCGTCTTTGTTGCTGTGCACGGGCTTTCTCTGGTTGCGGCAAGTGGGGGCTACTGTTCGTTGTGGTGCGCAGTCTTCTCATTGCGGTGGCTTCTCTTGTTGCGGAGCACAGGCTCTAGGCGCGCTGGCTTCAGTAGTTGTGGCATACGGGCTCGGTAGTTGTGGCTTGCGGGCTCTAGAGCTCAGTCTCCGTAGTTGTGGCACACGGGCTTAGTTGCTCCGCGGCACGTGGAGTCCTCCCGTACCAGGGAATGAACCCGTGTCCCCTGCATTGGTAGGCGGATTCTTAGCCACTGCACCACCAGGGAAGTCCGAGATGACCAACTCTTGAATTCCTTTCTAAATTTCTGGAGCAGAATGAAATCCTAAAAATTAGGTATTGGGTTATCTTTCTATACTCTAAGTCCGCACACAGTGTCATAAAAATCATACTACGCTAACAAATCCCTCTGGTGCATAAACTTGTGTAACATTTTCCTCCACCTCTTCTCAGTTGTTTATTCATGTATTTATTCTATTACTGAAATCTGAGAATGAAGGAAGAGAAAAGAGCTTGTGGTTGCAACTACAACTGTGGGGATTTTTTTTTTTTTTTTTTTGCCACACCATGTGGCATGCGGGATCTTAGTTCCCTGACCAGGGATCCATCCCATGTTCCCTGCAGTGGAAGCACGGAATCTTAACCACTGGACCACCAGGGAAGTACCAAATGTTGGGATTTTTGAAAGCTTATATCACAAATATTGGCAATGTTTACCTAATATAATGTTATTTTTCTTTCTGTTGGGAAAAAAAAAAGGTGTGCATATGTGTCTTAGGGTTTTTTCTTAGACTGATGTTATTTCTTAATCCTCAGGCCTAGGCAGTTTGTAATTTTCCTACTTCATTAACCATTTAAGTTCATAAAAACAAAAATATTACAATCCCTTGTGCAGAGTGCTTTGCTATTTAAAAATAGTGGGTTTTGGGGACTTCCCTGGTGGTCCAATGGCTAAGACTCCGTGCTCCCAATGCAGAGGGCCCAAGTTCGACCCCTGGTCAGGGAACTAGATCCCACATGTACGCCGAAACTGAGAAGTCGGTATGCCTACAACAAAGATCCCGCGTGCCACAAATAAGACCTGGAGCAGCCTAAATAAATAAATAAATAAATAAAAATGACTCAAAAAAATTAAAATAGTGGGTTTTATTTAAAACAGTGGTTCACAGTTTAAAATATCATTTTCACAAACATCATTTTATTTGATTCTCAGCCTAATCCCAAATTGTATATAATCTTCCCTATTTGTAGGTAAGTAACCTGAGGACCAGTCAGCACAGAAAACAGAAATGAAATGGTCTCAGTCACAGATGGCTGTTCTTCTTCTTTTTTTTTTTTTTTTTTTTTTTGCTGTACGCGGGCCTCTCACTGTTGTGGCCTCTCCCGTTGCGGAGCACAGGCTCCGGATGCGCAGGCCCAGCGGCCACGGTTCACGGGCCCAGCCGCTCCGCGGCATATGGGATCTTCCCAGACCAGGGCACGAACCCGTGTCCCCTGCATCGGCAGGCGGACTCTCAACCACTGCGCCACCAGGGAAGCCCTAGACGGCTGTTCTTTGATGCAATCTAGTGTGGGTTTCTGCTTAACAAACATTTATCTCTCTTTGAAGCATCATTGCCATCTGCTCCTTGGTACCACGCTTCTCTCCAATTTGGGTCAAGACCTGTCTCTGAGTTCTGCATCACTGTCCCTCTAGTTCTTGTCTCTGTCTTTCCCTGGCCTCAGTGTCTCCTTCTGTGAAGGGGCTTGGAAACCCCAGTGTGTGTACATGCTGGTTGTGGTGGTGGAGTGGTGAGAATGGATGAGGGAGGGAACTGCAAAAGGGGCCCTCTTTCTTCTGTAGTTCTTGCTGCTACTTCTAGAGTCGGCCTAGAGAAGTGAAGTTTTCAAGGCAGCAGACATTTCCACTTGGCTTGTTTTTTATATTTTTAAAAATAAAATACTTCCAGGGACTTCCCTGGTGGTCCAGTGGTTAAGAATCGGTCTTGCAACGCAGGGGACGCTGGTTCCACCCCTGGTGGGGGAACTAAGATTCCACATGCCGCGGGGCAACTAAGTCGGGCGCCGCAACTAGAGATCCCACATGAACCAACTACAGAGCCCACGCGCTGCGGAGCCCTCGTGCCACAACTAGAGAAGCCCGTGCACCGCAATGAAGAGCCCGCGTGCCACAATGAAAGAGCCCGTGTGCCCCAACTAAGACCTCATACAGCCAATCTATCAATCGATATTTTTTTAAATGAAATATTTCTAGATACATCAGTAAAAATGCCATGGAAAAATTTCTGAACGGGGGCAGTATGAAAGACACCAGTATGAGTGGAAGTAGAGGTGGGAAAAAGGACCCTGCTGGAAAGAAAAGCAGCAGGGTATCCCACCTCATTCTTTCTCTTGGCACTGCTGCCACGAATACGAAGGAAAACGCTTTGAGGTATTGGGACTCTCTCCCTCTGAACTGAAGCTTAGCTCAGCCTTGTCAAAGCGAGTCTGAAGGGCGCTCTGAGTCTGGAGGACGCCCCCAGAACTTTCAGGTCTCTGCTATAGCATTCCCATCTCTGAATATCGTCCGCAGTAAACAAGCAGTGATTCTCCAACGGTGCACAGGACTCGAGCTGTATGCGGAGCCCAGCACTCGGCAGGGCCCGTCAGCTCCGGTAACGCTGCCTTCTCGCGCCACCTGCTGGCTGTCAGATGTATTGCATATTAAATCATGAAAAAAATTCATACACATAAATACATAAATGCCTTGAAAGTTTGGAAGGACAGACAACAAAATGTTAAACTTTATTTTCTCTGTGTGATAGGATTAAGTTTCATATTTAAAAAATACTTGCTTGTTTATTTGGTTGTGCTGGGTCTTTAGTTGCGACTCTTGGGCTCCTTAGTTGGCGGCATGCAAACTCTTAGTTGCGGCATGCATGTGGGATCTCGTTCCCTGACCAGGGATCAAACCCGGGCTCCCTTCATTGAGAACGCGGAGTCTTAACCACTTCCTTAACCAGGGAAGTCCTGGGATTTTCCTTTTTAAATGTTTTTATGTTTGTTAAACTGTCCACAATTAGATGCATCATTGTGGAATCAGTTTTTAAGAAAGCAATAAAAGTTGCCCTCCAATTTAAAGATTATTATTCTATGACTCATTCTGGCTTCATTTTTACATTTAAATATTTGAGCTTCCAGGACTTTATTTAGTTTAAGGAATGAATTATGGATCATATTTTTTCCCCAAGATGGCTAACAGGTTGTCCAACCTCTAGCAGTCTCCAACAATAGGCATCTCGTTAAATAAATTATGCTACAGCCACCCACTGGAATACTATGCAGACATGGAAAAGAATGAAGAAGCTTTATGTCATATGCTGATAGGACTGATGTTCACAACATATTATTAGGTTAAAAAAACAAAAACAAAATAGGGAGCAGTTTGTATATGATCCCAATTAGATTAAAAAAAGAATATATGCATGATGTATGTTTCTATTTATGTGAATTCTTGTAGACTCTTAAAACCTTTATGGGAGTTACAGAAGAAGCTTAACAATGGTTTAATTGTTCCAGGAGGAAGTAAGAAGGAAGGAAGAAAGGAAGGAAGGATTTTACTTTTCATTTTATCCCTTTATTAGTGGTTTAATTCTTTTTCATTAAGTTCATGTATTAATTTTGTTATGTTTTGTGATAAATAAAAATAAGTGGGACATTGACATTGATTTGTATGTGTTTATGGTTTTTAAAAATCACGTGATCCCTTAGGATCAATCAGTCAATATCTGTGTTTTGATTGATTCTGTTCCCTTTGACACTTCTTCCCCTCACCAACAGTAAGGGCTAAAATATATTGAGTGCATTCTATGAGTCAGGCACAGTTCTAATTATTGATGCCATTATCCTCATTTTCAGAGGAAACCAATGAAGTAAAGAGAAGGTTGCCTAATGTTATCCAGTTAGTAGTTTGCCTGAGATTTATCTCCAGACACTCAAATTCCAGAACCTGTGGAACTTAACCATTATGCCCTGCCCTTTGGTTAAGCTTGCAGAAATTAAAGAAAGAAAGAAAACGTCAAATTTATTTATTTATTCAGTAAACATTTTCTGAATGCTAGTATATGCCAGGTGAGAAAACTGTTAAGTTGTTTCTTGGGAGGCTTCCTGGAGGAAGAACAATGGATGCAATTTAAAGTCTCTGATGTAGCTAATGAAATTGAGTTGCTATAAAAATGGTGGCCCATTGGAGCAGCAGCCTTTGTAGCCTTAACTACAAGAAGGCACTGTAGAGGACTCTTGCTGAGAATGGCCACTTCCTTTTAGTGCCATTGCTGGTCCTCTGCAGGCTGGAGTTACAAAGTATCCTCCCCTCAAGGAGTTTCAGTCTCTCAGGGCACTCATGTGTTAGTTCTACAAGTGGATCTGCTATTCCAGGGAAGCAGAAAGCACTAGGATGTTGCTTTCAATATAGGGAAGTTGAGAAGTGGAAAAACAATTCTCAAAGTTATTTTTAAATTCACGTCAAAGATTTATTTAACTCATTAATGGCAGAACTAGGAAGAAGACAAAAGAGCTGCTTTGAAGAGCATTTGAGAAACAGGGATTTATATAGTCAGTAAAAAAAAGAATGCTGAAATGAGATTGCTAATTTAGGGCTTCCCTGGTGGTGCAGTGGTTGAGAGTCCGCCTGCCGATGCAGGGGACACGGGTTCATGCCCCGGCCCGGGGGCATCCCACATGCCGCGGAGTGGCTGGGCCCATGAGCCATGGCCGCTGGGCCCGCACGTCCGGAGCCTGTGCTCCACAACGTGAGACGCCCGCGTACTGGAAAAAAAAAAAAAAAAAAAAGATTGCTAATTTAGATATGATTTGTCAAGTTTCCAGGACAATAAAACCGAAACACCTTTGTGGTTAACTTCTCTGTTGGGCAATAAAACCCAATCATTTTATCAACTTCTCCAAGTTAACCACTAACCATACAGACTGTAAATGTTTCATCTTTTTTTGGTTGTAGATTATTTATCAAATATACTATAACAACAAAGTTACATTCTCCAGGAGAGTCAGTTGAGTGTCAAGCAAGCTTTTAGACAATGCTCTAGAGCGACATCAAACTAAACCAAACCAAAACCCCCCTCCCCCCAAAACAAAACACCCAACAACCAACAAAAAAAGCAATTCTCATTTTACCTTTTCTAAGTTTGGAGGAATTATTCTTCCACAGAAGGGAAGAACTCATCTAGCTTTGGAGATGAGCTCCCTGGGTTACTCACTAACAATTAACTATCTTTCTCTAGACATCAGTTTCTTTGTCCATAAAATGGGAATGTTAATACTGTGAGAGTATTTATGTTTCCCATGTGAGAGAATGTAGAGCTATAAGTTAGGGCTCACTTTTTTAAATTATTCACATTCTGGCCTGAAACTGGTTGATTAATACTTGCAAATCTTCTTACTTCTGGGCTTAAGTTTGACTAACGTGAGACTGGGAGTGAGAGTCTGTACAAAGTAAAGTCAGATCCAACTTAGACTGCCTTGAACGAGAACAGAAGCAGGGATTTGAGAGAGCAAGGCTTGAGGCCTGGGAGTGTGAGAAGGGCTGATAAAATGAGGACTCGGGAATCTCAAGGTATTTGCAGAGGTGGATGAACAAAAACACAATTTTATTTTTTTAAATTGATTTTATTGAAGTATAGTTGATTTGCCGTGCTGTGTTAGTTTCTGCTGTACAGCAAAGTGATTCAGTTATACATATATATGCATTTTTTTTCATATTTTTATATGGTTTATTACAGGATATTGAATATAGTTCCCTGTGCTATACAGTAGGACCTTGCTGTTTATCCATCCTATATATAATAGTTTGCATCTGCTAATCCTAAACTCCCAATCCTCTCTCCCCAGCCATCCTCCACCTTGGCAATCACAAGTCTGTTCTCTATGTCTGTGAGTCTGTTTCTGTTTCATAGATAAGTTCATTTGTGTCATGCTTTAGATGCCACATATAAGTGATATCATATGGTATTTGTCTTTCTCTGTCTGACTTACTTCACTTAGTATGATAATCTCTAGGTCCATTCATGTTGCTGCAAATGGCATTATTTCATTCTTTTTTATGGCTGAGTAGTATTCCATTGTATATATGTACCACATCTTTATCCAGTCATCTGTAAATGGACATTTAGGTTGCTTCCATGTCTTGGCTATTGCGAATGGTGCTGTTATGAACATAGGAGTGCAGGTATCTTTTCAAATTATAGTTTCCTCCAGATATTTGTCCAGAAGTGGGATTGCTGGATCATATGGCAACTCTATTTTTAGTTTTTTGAGGAACGTCCATACTGTTTTCCATAGTAGCTGCACCCCAAAAGTACAATTTAAATGGCCCACTTGAATATAGCCATGAACTGACTGTGACAAACAGAGACATGATTAGTAATATGTAAAATATAATTGTTAAATCTTAGTAACCATGAAAACAACTTCTAGACTTTGTCTTTTACTGTTCTCTGCACTTTCCAACATTTTATTTTACCCTCATCTACCTCTGCGATAGGACAGGTGTTATCTCACTAGCCTGAGCACTCATAGGGTCAAGAACTTCCTAAGTTCATTTACTGCATTGCTCACACAGTTGTCTACACCCTGAGGCCCTTCAGAAAAGGGGGACTTCAGAAAAAGCACTACCCTGGCCACACCCCTCAGCCACCACGCCCTCAGGATAGAGATGGTTGAGGAACCTGAACATTTGCCAGGTTGAGATGAGGACAACCAGATATCCCCACTGTTGTCTTTCAAGACCTTTCAGAGCCAGGAAGAGGCTGCCCATAGAGGCAGCCAGCTCTTCCCTCTGGATATCTTTGCTTCTAGTTTCTAGGTTCTGATCAGTACTGAAGTGGGCACTGTGGGTCCCACTTCTCAAGAGCCCCAAATCAAGGGGCGGGAGTGACGAACAGGGAACTGAGTTCTGTCAGGACTCCTGGGCTGGGCGGGGCAGCTTGAGATGGGGCAGAGTCAGGGCTCCACCTGGCATCTTAGGCATGGTGGTGACATCCTCCTGTTCTCCACAGAGATAGAAATAGAGTAAAATGGAAATACAGAGAGGGACACCCTCACTGTTAAGAAAGAGACCCCAGCCCCATGAGGGGCCCCCGCTGTTCTTGGAGGGTGTGGCTAGTTCAAGGATGCTCAAGGATGAGGGGGTCTAATGGATCTCAGCTCTTTCCCATCTCATTCTCCCCTTCTCTAGCAGTTTTCCAATTTGAACTAACGATTATAACAATGAACCTCATTCACAGTGTGCTTTTCACTGGGTAGAAGGCTGCTCCATCACCCTCACACCAGCCAGTCCCATTGGGCAGGTGTGGTGCCCATTCGATAATTAGAGAGACTGAAGCTCCAGGAGGTTGGTATAGAGTCTCATAGGAAGTCAGCATCTGGCTAGAACGGGATTCCTGATTCATGGTCCAGTGTCCTTCCCATTAGCCCATGTGGCCTCATGCCCCCCTCCAGACTGGCAGCCCACCCCCCACCCAAGGGCATGGGCCACATCTTCCCCTTCCTTCCCACCCTTGACTCTGTCTACAGGACAAAGGCTGTTCAGGGTACAGTGAGGCATCCTGAGCGGAAAACATGTCTTTCCACAAGGCTGACTCCCCCAGGCTCACCCCGCACATGGTCCTGCAGAGCAGCCAGGATGCAGCCCCACAAAAGGCCTGAGCCTGGGTTAGAAGAAAGAGGAAGCCTGGGGCCTCCCAGGGAGGAGGAGAAAGGTGAGACCCAGCAGAGGAGGAGCGAGAGACAGCCCTGCAGCGTCTGCGGGCGACTCTGCGGCGGCCGAGGCAGCTGGGTGTGAACGCAAACTTCACTGGAAGGAGAGGGAAGCCCCACCCCCACCCCACCCCGGCACACCTGGCCCTTCCCTGCTATGCGCCCTAAAGTGCCATTTTGCCGACTTTCCAGTCCTTCGTGCAACAATCCCGTAGTAAACTGGGCCCATGCTTGCCGTCACCAAAGATCCAGAAAATGTCTGCTGAACGTGCCTGGAGGGTGGAGGCTGAGTCTGGGGTGTCAGGGAAAGAGGTGTCAGGATTCCATGCTCCTCCTAGATGATTCCACCTCACCCTGGTTGGTAGGCAGCAGGAGTAGCAAAGCCCTCTCCTTAGAAGATGCCAGAAAAGATGCCAACTCAAGCTTGAGCAGTCTTACCTCATTCCTGTCTCGTAGTGTCTTCGGGAAGAACTGAGAATGAACGTGACCTGAGCAGACTGAACAGTTTGGTTATTCACGCTGTATTTATTCTTGGTCTGTTTCTTTCTCATTCCATCCTCAAGGGGTTCTCTTTGCATCTATCGCATAGTTCTAGGCCTTCCTCCCTGCCAAACTCAGCCTTTTACGGATTTATACACCAGAGACTTCCGAACCGCAACTCAGAAGTGGTCTGGGGAGAAAGGAGCAGCGAGGGGTGAGCCTGGGAATCAGGGTGTGACTGGTCAGGCCATGGAGGCTTTATACCTCCCCCTCCGCGTAAGACTGTTTGTTTGTATTGGGCGGAAGCCAATCAGATGCGCGGGATCAGGGTGTCCTGGCAGAGGAGACAGGCGGCTATTTGTTCTTGTTTGTCCTTCTCTCTGGGAGGAAGAGGGAAGGGTTTAGGAAAGGATGGAGTGGACAGGAAAAGACAGTCAATCCAATCCTTAAAGAGCACCGTTGGAGTGGGCTCCATGCTGTCAAATGTGGCCCCAGTGAAGACCCTGCAGCTCCGGGGCTGACTCGGAGGGTCGAGGAGAGGAGTGCAAGAGGGATTAGCCGGAAAAGCAGAATGTTCTAGGCTTGACTCAACAACTGCATTCTGTGTGGTCTTGGACAAGTCACTTTCCCTTCCCTCTGGTAAATGAGGAAGCTAAGGATCCTGAAAGTGTAGGATTTAGTAACGTGAAGCCACTGATGTTGGGTTGCAGAGAGAAAAGAAGGGCAAGAGGCGATTTGAAGCTCGAAACATTTCTAAATGGCTATTTACGGAGGGAGTGCTCCCTTTGCATTGACAGCAGACGAAAAAGAAATGTGCTTATTCTGGGTGTTGGAAACGTTCTATATCTTAATCTGGGGCTGGGTATTTACAGGGTGTGTACACATGTCAAAATTTATTGAGCTGTACCCTTAGGATCTGCGCTTTGTTGTACATAAATTCTATCTCAAGAGAAAGGTTTAAAAAATGAGCTTAAACTCCAGTAGGAGTTTAGACTTCCAAAAGAACTTCCTAATAAGAGGGATTTTAGAGAAGTGAATCTTCACTCGGGGAGGTTAAGGATCTCCCTTCTCTTGAGAACTTTAAGATTATCCATCTGCTGAAGGAGGCGATGGGGAACTAAGGAACAAATAAGATGCCCTCTCTCGGAGAACTTTCTAAAATCCTTCCACCCTCAGAAATTCCCATGTCCTTCCCAGAGACAGCAAAATCCTCTGTGCTATCTAATTTCCATCTCTCCCCGTGCAATGCTGACTGCTCACTCTGCTCTTCGTGGAGTTCAGCCGTTTCCCCGGCCTTACGCAAAATCTCTTTAGAGCCGTGAAGCTTGAATATTGAGGGGGACCTCATTTCAACCTTCTCACAAAACTTCTCTCTCCCGCTCTCCCCATTTTCTCCTCCTTGGGGATGTCAGTTCCTGTTCTGAGCCCGCCTCCACCCAGGCCCTTTTTCCGGTGGCGTGTGCCAGCCGGTCCTGCATCCCACATCCCCAGCTGTTGACATTTCGTTGCCATTACCCACAGGATAAAGAAAGGGCCCCTGTTATTCAACAATAGGGGAAAAGAAGGAGACAATGGGAAATTGTGCTTCCGATGGGGTGGGGACAGAGAAGGAAAGGACAGACAGATGACAGACAGGGGAGCTGGACAGAAGGGGTCAGGTTTTTTGAAGCAACTGGAGGTCCTGGAAGTCTGATTCCCACCTTGAGAGCCTCTTCCCATAGGCAATGCGCACCCAGGCACCGGAGGGCAGAGGTGAGGGCTTTGTTGGGGGAGGTGGAGTGGTGCTGCGCAGAGGAGGCCCGTATGGAAAAGTGGAGGCAGCTGGAACTTGACACTTATGGATCTTTGAGCCTCATTTGTAGTTCACTCCATGCCCATCAGTCCAACATCCTTATACCCACCCATTAATCCATCCTTTCTCTGGTCTAAGAGCATCTAGAAGAAACGAGGAACCCCATTCTCCACAATATTCCAGGTAATTATTCCTGGGTTGCCTCCTTTACTCCATCCTTCTTCATGGGTTCCCATGCCTCTTCCTAAGCCGTATCTTCCCCTGGGCCCAGGACAGTGAGTGCCACAGACACAGTGCCCGGCCACAGAGCTGGACCCTAGTCACTTAGGCTGGCTTAGTGGAGTGATGAGTGGGGGAGTTTTTGGTACCTTGACTTCTCTGAACTCAGGGCAGAAGCCTTTCCTCAAAGGTGTGAAAGGAGAGAGCACGATGATCAGGGGCCCAAGTCCTGGGGCTCTTAGATGCTTGGACCTCACAGGGGCCCCGCAACTCCTTCGCCTGGAACCTCTTCCTCCAGCAGGACAAAAAGCTGCCAGTCACTGCTCCCTCCATCTCTGTGAAGAGGCTCACTTCTAACAGGTCAGTGTCAAAATATCTTACACGGTACTGTTGATCAGAATGTTCATAAAATAATTATCAGTGAAATAATTTTATTCTATACCTAAAAGTGTCCCATAAAAATTATGAATATTTCTCTTAAATAAAACTTTATAAGTGGAAAAAAAATGGTGGGGGGAGGCACTGGAGCTGTTGGCCACTCTCTCATTCTCTGTAAGGGGTATGAAGAAGATATGTGTGCGCCTGCTTTGAGAAACAGAAAGACAGATCAGTGACTAAGAGCTTGAACTTCATGTCAAGTCTGGATTCAAGTCCCAGCAAACCCCTCCTCTTACTAGCTGTGGGACCTCACTCAAGTATCTTGACATGTGAGCACCTTTGAGCATATATAAATGGGATCCATAGTTGTTCCTACCTCATAGGACTGCTAAGGGGAGTAGATATAAAAGTGTACATGTAAAGTGCCTAGAGCAGTTTCAGGCACGTTAAACTTTAAACATGTTGCTGCTGGCTGTCATTACTATGGGTCCCTCAATAGGTCTCATTTCCCTCTATCACTGTGCTTACCAGGTTCTCCTGTACAGGAGATGTGTTCTCTCGCTCAGGTCCCAGTCCCAGTTGCTTTCCTTTTTAACCATTGGGAAGTCCTTTCTGCACCTAAACTCTGTCTTTTCTGCTGCATGCTCAGCTCTGGCCTTCACCTGCAAGAAGATGGAGTCCAGCTCCTTAGCTTTCCGACTCCTCCTCAGTCTTGCCTTCCTCTTGCCATGTCCCTGTTCTCCTTCCCAGAAGTCCTTAATGTGAGCTCATTCATTTACACACGTATTTAGTTAGCACCTACTGTGTGCCAGAAACTATGCCGGGAGCTGCAGATAACAACTAACATGTACATAGCCCTTACTAGATATCAGGACCTATTTAAGCATTTTACATATATTCTTCTAATCCTCACAGCTTCTCAGTGAGGTAGGTGTGCTACTATTCACCACATTTTACTGATGAGGACATTGAGGCAGAGAGAGGTTAAGCAACTTGTTCAAAGTCATGCGATTAGGAAGTGGAGGAATCAGATCTCAAAAAGGAATAAAACTAGGTTAAGGGGTCTTTAGTCTAATTTTTAAAAAATGGCCAAGGTGATAAAGAATAAAGAATAGAATAAAGAAGGGGGGGAGGGCCTCCCTGGTGGCGCAAGTGGTTGAGAGTCCGCCTGCCGATGCAGGGGATGCGGGTTCGTGCCCCGGTCTGGGAGGATCCCATACGGGCCCATGGCCGCTGGGCCTGCGCGTCCGGAGCCTGTGCTCCGCAACGGGGGAGGCCACAACAGTGAGAGGCCCGCATACCGCAAAAAAAAAAAAAAAAAAAAAAAAAAAAAAAAAAAAAAAGAAGGGGGGGAAATCAACTACTGAAATAGACAATTGTGTCTGAAATCATTTTTAATAGCCTTATAATTTTTTACTTTATAATTACTGGAAAGCTCACTGACATAGTCTACATATGCATATGTATTACTTTCAGATCCACACTGCTAATTTAGCTGCTAATAGAAATACTTCTAAGAAAAAAAGTCCCCAGTCCAAGGCAGTAGGGAAACCAGAGGAGTAGACCCCAGTGCACTACAGCGTGATGAAGTGCAGGGGAGAGGAAAGGTTTCCCAGAGGAGGTGAGGCCCAAACTGATTGCCTTTAAGAAGAAGGTGAGGGTGAACTTGGACTGTGTTGGAGCCAGAACATGTCTGGAGCACAGTGCAGAGGGCACAAGTAGTGAGGAGTAGGGTAGGGGGGGCAATGTTGGTGGTGCTGGGAGAGTCTGGATCACAGAGAGCCTTGGAAGTTGGGTTCGGACACTGGATTTGATCCTCACGGCAATGGGGAGTCACTGTTTTAAGCAGGAGAGTGACAAGACCATATCTAGTCTGGCTTCAGATGAAGAATGGGTATTGGGAGAGGACAGAGACCACAGCTGGCAATCCAGAAGGCAAGACTTGGGAAGTACAACTTGTGCTGAGAATGGATAGGTGGAGGAGGTGCTAAATTAGGACCTGCTGACTGAAGGGATGTGAGAGAGGAGGAGGGATGAGCTCAGGAGGCCTGGCAGGGAGTGGAGTTAGTTACTGCCCCTCCCCCATTACCTTCCTTTTGCTAACAACTTCAGCCCCTTTTTCTGCCCTCATGGCTTCCAGCTGGACAGTCCCCTCTCAGGAATCCCTGATGGGAGATCTACCCTGTTCCCTCCAACCCATTCCCTTAGTCCTAAGGAATGCCCACCCTTTGTGCCCTGCAGACTGTGCTGGGCTGACTCCCCATCATGCAAGGCAGGATCAGTCTCCCCACTCTCTGCCACTTCCTTCTCCCTTGGGCCTTCACCACCTTCCACAGAGCCCTGGGGGACTCAGGTAAGACCTTAGCTCTGCCCAGAACCTGGGGAACAGTGGTGGGGAAAGTGGAAAGGGCAGCTGTTGGAGATACTCTGGGGCTGAGAGTCATTGCTGAGTGAGCAATGGAGAAGAGGGTTGGGGGAGCCTGGGGTACAGGGATATGGGTAGGCACTTGGGGCATTGAGGGTCGGGGGTTCCTGCCACTGTGGACCCCTCTGCTCAGCGCCCCACCCTGGCCCCCACTACCTCCTGCCCCCCATCCACGAGGTCATTCACTCTCGTCGTGGGGCCACGACCACGCTGCCCTGCGTCCTGGGCGCCCCGCCTCCCAGCTACAAGGTGCGCTGGAGCAAAGTGGAGCCGGGGGAACTCCAGGAAACGCCCATCCTCATCACCAACGGACTGCACGCCCGGGGTTACGGGCCCCTGGTGGGGCGTGCCAGGATGCGAAGGGGGCATCGGCTAGACGCCTCCCTGGTCATCGCGGGCGTGCGCCTGGAGGACGAGGGCCGGTACCGCTGTGAGCTCATCAATGGCATCGAGGACGAGAGTGTGGCGCTGACCCTTCGCCTGGAGGGTGAGGCCCTTCGGTTACTGCCCCGCTCCTCTCCAGGGGTGGTTCGGCTGTCTCATCTTAGGCCTCCCAGGGCTCCTCCCCAGACTCTCCCCCGTCTGCTCCCGGGGTCCCCCTAGCCCTTTTTCCTAGGCTGCACCGCCCTTCCTTCCCCCTCTCCTTCTGCCGGCCCTCCCCAGGCTGTCTGCCACCCCCCCCCCAGGTGTGGTATTTCCGTACCAGCCCAGCCGGGGCAGGTACCAGTTCAATTACTACGAGGCGAAGCAGGCGTGCGAGGAGCAAGACGGACGGCTGGCCACCTACGCCCAGCTGTACCAGGGTGAGCGGCCGAACACGGGCACCGCCCAGGCGCCCTCCGGGCTGTCACGTGGACCCCAGTGGAGGCGAACTCCGGGTCTGCTCCCGCCTGTGACGCCTCTAATCGCCCGACACCCCCTCCCCACCCCCCACCATTCTCCCCCCAGCGTGGACCGAGGGTCTGGACTGGTGTAACGCGGGCTGGCTGCTCGAGGGTTCCGTGCGCTACCCTGTGCTCACGGCGCGCGCTCCGTGCGGTGGCCCAGGTCGGCCCGGGATCCGCAGCTACGGGCCCCGCGACAGGAAGCGCGACCGCTACGACGCCTTCTGCTTTACCTCTGAGCTGTCAGGTAAGGGGGCGGGGCGAGACAGCCTCAGCACCGGAGGGGGCGGGGCCTGACCGGCTGCGAAGGGGGAGGATTTAGCCTGTGAATGAGGCGGGGCGGGGCGAGCGGGGCCAGGACCCGGACCTGAAGGATGGGGCGGGGAAGGTAGAAGGCAAGTGGCTTGAGATACCGGGCCAGCTCCGTGGTCTCTTGAAGGCCTCGCCCCTCCGCCCACCCAGGCTCCAGCCTGTCTCCCGCAACCTCACCCGCACCCCCAGTCTCGTTACTCCCACTCGTCCTACCCAAGCTCGGACCCACCCGACCACACCTGCCCCCCCGACTCTGCTCCCTGGGAGTCTGAATCCCGCTGCGCCCCGGCTGGCCCTTCTCTGGATCAGTCGGTGACCCGCTTCGGTCCCCAGGCCAAGTGTTCTTCGTGCCGGGGCGGCTGACGCTGTCTGAAGCTCACGCGGCGTGCCGGCGGCGCGGGGCCGTGGTGGCCAAGGTCGGGCACCTCTATGCAGCCTGGAAGTTCTCCGGGCTAGACCAATGCGACGGAGGCTGGCTGGCGGATGGCAGCGTGCGCTTCCCCATCACCACGCCTCGGCCGCGCTGCGGGGGCCTCCCGGATCCCGGAGTGCGCAGCTTCGGCTTCCCCAGACCCCAGCAGGCGGCCTACGGGACCTACTGCTACTCCGAATAGGGGCCCACAGCGCCCCCTCCAGCGCGCGCGACAAAGCCTGGGAATCGTGTCAGGGGTCTCTCGCCGCCCCTTTCCCGCAAGCCTCCCCTTCCATCAGACGAGGAGTAGTCCCTCCTGACCCGCCTTCTCGGCCGAGGGCTGCAGGCCGAGGATCCCGGCTGGCCCTGCGTCGGGGAGGGTAAGTGGTGGCGCACCCGGTGGCGGTGCGCGGCTACGACCCTCGGACCCGCGGCGATTCGCGCGCCCCGGCAGACGAGGCAGCCACCGCTAGGTGACGGAAGGCGTCACCTGATGCTAGGCGTCCAGGGGGCATTAACTGACTTCTATATACAGCAATAAAATAACTCGAGGACTTTTTGTGTTGGGTGAAGCTGTAAGCGCGGCAGCGAGGCGTGGGGGGATGAGGGGGATGACCTTGGACCCAGCGTGCTGACAGCGCGCCTAGGAAGACAGAGTAAGAGCAGAGGCTACTGCCCCTGAGGGGCGAACCTGCAAGAGAGTAGGGATTGCGAGGAGAGGGCACCAAAAGGCCGGAAGAGAGTTGGATTCACCGTGGACTGCCTGGCCACGGATAGGAGCAAATGAATCCAGGGTGGTGTTGTACCAGGCACCACGCGGGGGCGCCACACACTCACTTAAGATTACTCTAGTTCAAATCTGCCAGGAGCGCTCCAACCCCCCAGGCCTAGCCCCTGGGCACCACAGAACAAATACAAGGTGGACCTGAACATATTTCAAAATGTGTTTGTATCCTGCCAGTCTCCCAGAAGGGTTTACATGATTGCTATTAAAGGAAGGAAAGTCATTCCGCTGTTAACAGCTGATGGGGAATTAAGCCCTCAGAAGGAGGAGGAGGTTAACGGACACAATAAGGTCCTCGCAGGGCTGATACTGCAGGGTGGTTATGTGCATTGGGTTTAGCGTTCACCACCGTCACGGCTGCCAGGGCAAAAGGGGCAACTGGACCAGGGACATTCTTAACATCTGGCTAAAAGAACATACCAGTAACTCAAGAGACAAACTCCAATGTTATTAACTCATTTTCCTTAATATATATTATATTCTATACATTTTATTTGTATGTTTGTTTATTACTGTTCAAGCAATCTAACTACACCACAGAAAGCCTGGGCTAGAGAATAGTCATGACTGGAGCAAAGGGTATGAACTTTCTAATGGCACTTGATACATGTTGTAAAATTGCTTTCCAAGAGGATTCTTGCAATCATTGTCAAATGAATTCATCCCATGGGACTTTATATAAGGGACAGAGGATGACTGAATGAACATCATCTTCAATAATCCTCATATAGCAAATGAAATATTTGTGCCAGTTCTTAAGCTTTGTTTTTTTCATCTTGGTCATGGGATAATAAGATCTGCCTCCCGAGTTTGCTGTGAACAGTAATTGAGACAATGCATCGACTGCATAGTACATGCCTGGTACACATAAGAGGTACTCAGTAAGTGGTACCTATATTAATTAATGAGTAATAATGATAGTAACAGAACAAAAATAATTATTCTTATTCAGGTTCTTACCAGGTAGCCTGTAGAATCTGTTGTTGTATGGCACTGATTAGTCAGGATAAGCTAAATAATGCTGTGATAACAAACAACCCCCAAATCTCAGTGGCTTAAAACATAAAGGTTTATTTCTCACTCTAGCTACATGTACTTTGTGGTCAATAATGGGGCTCTTCTCATTTTAGTTATTCAGGGACCCCGGGTGACAGAGCAGCCACCATCTCATACGCCATCAATCACCATGCCAGAAGGAAAAAATAAAAAGAGCTCTGGAGGGTCTTATACAAGCAGTTAATAGCTACAGGCCCCAGGGACACCTGTCTTGTCCACAACTCAGTTCTCCAAAACTAATTACATGGCCCCACTCAACCAGAAGGGGGCAGCAAAGAGCAATCTTACTTTGGCCTAGAAGTAGAATTGGAACTATTTGGTGAACAGCACCAGCACAAATGTTGACCACCAACAGCAAGGAGGGCAGTCTGAATTCTTGGACATATTGGACATATTGGTAGTCACCCACTCCCCCAATCTTCTGGTTTTCTAATGTTTGATTCTCTTAATGTTTGATTAATGCTTGATTCTCTTCCATTTGTCTTAGACAGGTGCTATGGAGTGAATGTTTGTGTCCCCCCACTCCTATTATGGAGTCAGAACCCCAGGAAGCCAAGATCTAAGGTCTTGCAGCTCAGCCCGTAGGAAGATGGCTTGTCTTCAGTATAATGCCTTCAGCATTTGTTAAGAGACCATATGTGAAACGGTCATGGGAAGAGCTTTTCATTTGCTGCAAAGCTTTGTTTCTTTGCCCATAGAAACATATGACCACAAATTCTTACAACTACTCTTCATATTGCTATTACTATTATTTTTTTGTTATAGAGAATTTAAAAGGTACACAAAAATAGAGAGAACAGAATAACAAATCACTCCATCCTCCAGCTTGACGATTTCAAAATTATCCTTGTTTCTTGAATCCTTTCATTTGTGTTTGTTTTTTGCTGGAGTATTTTAAAACAAATCTCAAATAGCCTATCATTTCACCTGTAAATACTCAGTATGTATTTCTAATATATAGTGACTTAAAAATAACCATAGGGCTTCCCTGGTGGCACAGTGTTTGAGAGTCCACCTGCCGATGCAGGGGACACGGGTTCGTGCCCCAGTCCGGGAAGATCCCACATGCCACGGAGCAGCTAGACACGTGAGCCATGGCCGCTGAGACTGCGTGTCCGGAGCCTGTGCTCCGCAACGGGAGAGGCCACAACAGTGAGAGGCCCACATACAGCAAAAGAAAAAAAAAATAATAATAATTCTGGGAATTCCCTGGCAGTTCAGTGGTTGGGACTCCACGCTCTCTCTGCCAAGGGCCCAGGTTCAATCCCTGGTTGGGGAACTAAGATACCACAAGCCACCCAGTGTGGCAAAAAAAAAAAATTTTTTTTTAAACAAACAAGCATTATTTACTATCACACTCCTCCAACAAAATTAATGTTATCTAACATTTAGTTCATGATCAATTTCTCCTGAATGTCTAAATATGTAACTTTATAATAAGTTTATTTGCTCAAACCAGGATCCAACTAAGGTCTACACATTGCATTTGATTAGTTGTTTTGGGTTAATTTAAGAATCTTTTTTTTTTAACTTTTTTTTTTTTTTTTTTTTGGCTGGATTGGGTCTTTGTTGCTGCGCACAGTCTTTCTTTGAGTTGCGGTGAGTGGGGGCTGCTCTTCATTGTGGCGCGCGGGCGTCTCATTGTGGTGGCTTCTCTTGTTGTGGAGCACGGGCCCTAGGTGCGTGGGCTTCAGTAGTTGCAGCACGTGGGCTCGGTAGTTGTGGTTTGCAGGCTCTAGAGCCCACGCTCAGTAGTTCTGGCGCACGGGCTTAGTTGCTCCGCGGCATGTGGTATCTTCCCAGACCAGGGCTCAAACCCGTGTCCCCCACATTGGCAGGCAGACTCTTAACCACTGTGCCACCAGGGAAGTCCCTTTAAGTACCTTTTAAGCCATAATACTTCCTCTTTCATTTTATCTATGCCATCTTGTTTGTTTATGTAACTGGGTCTTTTTCCTATCAGGTTTCCCACAGTCTTGATTTGGCTGAGTGTATCCTCAAAGTGTCATTTAATATATTCCTCCATCCCCTGTAATTATATTTACAAGTTTGATTAAATTAACATTCACTTTTTTTCCCCCCAGGAGTATTTAATAAGTGATACTGTATACTTCCTCCTTAATCACATCAGGAGGCACATGGTGTCTGATTATTGGGCTAAAATAGTGATGCTAAGATTGATCAGTGAATTCAGGTAGTGTAAGTCTGATCCACTCATTATAAAGTTCTTCACTGTATTAGTTTCCTATGGCTGCTGTAACAAACTGCCACAAACTTGGTGGCTTAAGACAACAGAAATTTATTCTTTTACAGCTCTGGAGTCCAGAAGTCCAAACTCAAGGTGTGGGCAGTGTCTCCCTCTGGAGACTCTGAGGAGAATTGTTTCTTGCCTCTTATAATTTCTGGTGTCTGGTGGTGTTCTTGGGCTCCTTTGGCTGCATCACTGCAATCTCCACCTCCTCCTTTTCATGTGCCTGTGTCTTTTCTTCTGTCTTTCATAAGGACACTTGTCACTGGGTTTGCCTCACCTGGCTAATCCAGGATGATCTCGTCTCAAAACCATTAACTGAATTCCAGGAATGAATTCATGTAATAAATGACATCCACAAAGACCCTTTTCCAAGCAAGTTAACATTTGCAGATTTCAGGGATTAGGACGTGGATATATCTGTGGCCAACTGTCAACTCACTACACTCATCAACTTTTTAATCTAATGGCTACTGATGGTCACTGTCTAGATCCATTATTTCATTAGAAGTGCAAAATGGAGATGTTCTAATTTTGTCATTTCTCCTTCATTTATTAGCTGTGAATTGTCTATGAGGAAAAATTTCTCTTTATCCACTATTTTGTTACCCTGACATATAACCCATTTGGGAAGGTAGGATTAAAGTTTGATTCTATTCCATTTGTCTTAGATAGGTGCTATGGAGTGAATGTTTGTGTCCCCCCACTCCTCAAAATTCATATGTTAAAACTTTAATCCCTAATGTGCTGGTATTTGGAGGTGGGGTCTTTGGGAGGTAATGAGGTCACAGGGGTGGAGCCCTCATGATGAGATTAGTGCCCTTATAAGAAGAGACTTCAGAGAGCTTACTTTCTTTCTCTGCTCTCCACCATGTGAGAATACAGCGAGAAGACAGTCATCTGAGAACCAGGAAGTGGGCCCTCACCAGACACCAGATCTGCTGGCCTCCAGTACTGTGAGAAATAAATGTTGTTTAAGTCACTCTGACTATGGTAATTTGTTATAGCAGCCTAAACTGACTAAGACAACAGGGTTACCTAAAAGCAGATGTGAGTCAAGACTTTGAGTGCAAGGAGTTTATCTGGGAGGTCATGCTAAGGAGCACTGGTATAGAAGTGGAGAAGTGAGACAGGAAAGGGGAGGAAGCTAATGAAAGGTTGTGATAGAGCAGGTGGAGCAACTGGTGCTCAGTCCTGCTGGGGAATTCTAGAAGGCAGTGTAGAACCTGTCTCAGGAAATCCCACCTTAGGGGCAAAGAAACTAAAGTATTATTGGTCAACTTCCTGTCTGAAAGTTGAGGGCTGCGTCTGGAAGCATTAACCCTCTACCATTCCTGGCTAGCCCTGAGCACAAACATGCTTCCACAGCCAGAAAAAAAACGTCGCCAGGCAGAGTCACAGATGTTCTCCCAGAAGCTTTCCCCTTGCAGAGGTGAATGCAAAGGATAGAGGTCACAGCTATGCTAAACCCTTTACACTGCTCATCCATTTGTGCCTCCATGATAAGATCACTTTGTCCCCTCACCGCTTCTTCAAGGTCATGGCTATTCGCAATTTCTAATTCATTAAAAAGAAAGTCTTGGGAATTCCCTGGCCATCCAGTGGTTAGGACTCCATGCTTTCACTGCCTAGGGCCCGGGTTCAATTCCTGGTCAGGGAACTAAGATCCCACAAGCTCCATGGTGCAGCCAAAAAAAGAAAAAAGCGTCTTATAACAAGAAGTTTAGTGGAACAAACAGTTGCTGCAGTTGATTCCAAGGCCGTAATCAATATTCAACATTTCCCTCCTCTACAATTCATTCTGTTGGTCTATGAGTCTTTCACAATGGAAAAACGCTGACTTTCATCCCTTAAGGCCTCAGCCTTTCATTACCATGCCCTTAACAGGCCAACATTGCTGTAACTGCCGGTTCATGATTACCACTGCACGTGGGATAATCAAGATCAAACATCTTGGCCAGTATAATTCTTTTCTTTGTTTACTAGTCAGCTGGCATGAGGTGCCCAAAATGACCCGGAAGTTGCTATAGCCTTAGGTTTAGTGATACCCTTACTGTGACACTTGGTAGATGCATCTCCCACTCCAGGAACTATGGCTTCTAATCCTGCAGAGCCTAAATTTATAGGTACAGGAAGCACAAATTTCTAAAGTGGGTCACTGGTGAGAGGGGTATTGCTTCTTCCATATCCTGGTTCCTGTACCCATGATTTTTACCCATGGGATACAGCACCATGGAATGGCCATTTGTTAAATATATATATATATATATGTATATATACTGTGTTTTGAAGGCCAGTACCCCAATCCTAGAGGATGTTTTCCCCAAGCTGGTATTTAGATGTGGTGTAAAGAGGCCATACTAACGTACTATCAGGTTGGCAGTTTCAAGGAGATATGGTGCATTGTAGGGCCAATGGATCCTGTGGTCATGTGCCCACTGTCACATTTCCTTCACTATAAAGTTGATCTCCTTGGTTAGGGTGGGAGGGAGGGAGATGCATGAGGGAAGGGATGTGGGAACAGATGTATATGTATGACTGATTCACTTTGTTATAAAGCAGAAACTAATTAAAAAAATAAAATAAAAAAAATAACACACACAAAAAAATAAATAAAGTTGATCTCCTTGGTTAGAGGTGATACTATATGGGATCTCACAAGGAGAAGCCATTTCCTTTATGTCCTTGGATATAGATATTGGTGATGGCCAAAGCACTTGGGCAGGAAAGGGAAATCCATATCCAGAATATGCATTAATCCCAGTAAGGAGTTACTGCTCCCCCCTCCAAACTGAAAGAGGTACATTGTAATCAACAGGCTTCCCAGTGGCTGGCTGATCTCTTTGAGGGAGGGTACCATGTTGAGGCTTTAGCATCTGTCTCTGCTGTTGACAGGCCGAACATCCAGCATTGGCAGTAGCTAGATCAGCCTTGATGAGAGGGAGCCCATGCTGGTGAGCCCTTATATAGTCTCCATATTCACTGCCACAACTACTCCATTCATGGGCACATTGTGCAAGCCCTGGCATCGTGGAGGACAAAGGCTGGCTGTTATCCACTGGAGTCCTTCTGTTCCCCTAGCTGTTCAATGTCTCCTCTGCAGTAAATGCTCTTAAACGGTACTGCCATCAGACACAATGTCCACTCCTGTAAGTCCATCCATATAGCTCTTCCCTAGACTTCTTATCTCCAGCCTTCCAGTTTTGCCCTTTCTGGCCTGACCGACCAAGCCATTTGCCACTGCTCAAGAGTCCATGTACATACTTCCTTCAAGTCACCTCTCTCACTGCAAAGTAGATGACCTGTGTACTGCTTGAAACATCCTCCTGGGAGGATCTTCCCTCACCACTGTCTTTCAGGGCCACCCCTTTGGGGGCTGCAGTGTGGTAACAGCCCATGTTCAGCTCACATCAATATGTCGCAGTGATTCATCTATGGACCAGGTGTGGGCTTTGTCCTCCTCTGAATCCTAATCACAGACAAGCCCCACAAGGCTACAGGGTGAGCTGGGAGAGAGGCAAGGGTGCAGCAGAGACAGGTAATGTGGGAATCTGGGCCTCCTGCTCATGTGGTTTACTCATGCCTCTGTATGTATTCACACCCAGTCACAAATGTACCATTGTGGATTGCCACTGTGCTCACCCACGTGTGCTCATGACTCAGCAGGTCTGAAAATTCCCGGATCTTGATAGGAAAGGGAAACAGGGAAGGGAAGGAATCCAATAAATAATTAAGTAAATAATCCAAATAATTGGACAGGTGATGGCTATGGGCAGCTGGAGCTCAAAGCGGCTGGGAGCTCTGAGAGGAACTTGCCTCAGAGTGTTTCCTCCTGAGAGGCGAGGGGCTGGGGTTTTAGTCTATCAACTCCCCTTCCGTCACTGATTGAGGAATGTTCCCAGGGGCATTCTGACTTGCCATGCACTTAGGTCAAGTGTACCTCCACATCAGAAACTAATCCTCAGGAGGTCAGCAGCCTTTGGCTTATCAAGGGACAGGGACACCAACAGGATCTGTTATATACCCCATTCATTTTCAAAATTGTGAGTTGATGTCCTGTCAACATCCAGAGGTGACCATTGATCTTATTTTTTTTTTTTTTTTTTTTTTTTTTTTTTTTGCGGTACGCGGGCCTCTCACTGCTGTGGCCTCTCCCGTTGCGGAGCACAGGCTCCGGACACACAGGCCCCGCGGCCATGGCTCGCGGGCCCAGCCGCTCCGCGGCATGTGGGATCCTCCGGGATCGGGGCACGAACCCGTGTCCCCTGCATCGGCAGGCGGACGCTCAACCACTGCGCCACCAGGGAGGCCCTGATCTTATTTTTTAGTATCATTATGAAACCATGGACTTTTTATCTGTTTGACATGTTTCAATCTCTTCCAGTCATTATTCATCTTAATGCTGATATCGTTTCATCTTTGGCCAGTGGGAGTCTTCTCAAGTTGGCTACTGGGTCCTTTTGACATGAACCTGACCTAAGTCTCATAACTTCCTTATTCTCAAGTATGACAAACTATACTGCCCCAGACCTGGAATCTCTCCAAAGAGTTCCATTTAGTGAAAAGTACTATTTAGAGACCTCAATCTGGATATAAGCGGTATTCACTGTTATTGGTTTGTCATTGCTTCTAAGCCTTTTCAGGAGACAGAAGATAAATATGCAAATCATGAGTTCACACTGCTACTTCCAATGCAGATTTAAGATTAGCAGTTTTTGCTTAACTTTCCTTTTCTTACACTGAAAATCTTAGCTCCTAACACCATTACTATAATTACTTATTTGCTTTATCACCATAAATAGCCTTTTTCAAAATAATAATGCCAGCAGTAACATATCTCCATGGTTCTCTTTGTTCTTAGGGTTCTATAGTCAAAATGCTGAGTTTTATAATTACTTGAAAGAAAATTCTTCTAGGTGGCTTTGCCTCCAACTTTGTATATAATTAGGTGCATGAGTTTCATTTTGTTTTAAAATTATAGGGATTGCATCACTTTTCCTCTGTTTAAATTAATCTCAAATTAATTCCTTCCAGTTTAATTTTTTGTTTTAATTATATTATTCCAACATCCAAACCATAAAATAAAGTGTTATTACCATTTTACAGGTGAGGAAACTGAGACTCAGAGAGCACCTGCCCCAGCATCACAGAAAAGTGAGCGGTCTTTCCCCATCAGGGGGTGGGAGAAGGGCTGCAGGGAGTCTGCAGATGGGACAGACTTTTTCTCAAGAAGTAGATTTGGATGTACTCAGGGTTGAGCCTTCCAGTCCCTTCAGCTGTTCTTTGTGGAACAGGCTGGTGGTCTTCTCTGAACACATGAGTTTGCAGCCCTCAAAGCGAGGGTCTGTCAGGTCAGGGGGGACAGTTGGCTCCTGCTCATGCAGCAGGGGCTCTCCACAATGTTGGTCAGTCTGTAGGTCCCCCCACTGTCCCTCCACCACCCTACTCCCCTCCCACCCCCAGCCCATGGTCAGCTGCAGGAGCCCTCAGAGCTACACCCAGCCATTCCTGGGCCCTCCCTCCCCTGGGCTGGGGTCCCAAGCTTCCTGGCCCCTTTCAGAAGCTATCAAAGCCCCTATTCTCCAAACACAGCTGTGCCAGCCTTCAGCGCCATGTCCATCCCCCTTCTTCAGCCCCACTCTCACGTCCCCATGGCATAGGATCCAGGTGCCTGTGTGATGTGCATGGCCTCAGAGAGCAATCAAGCTGCTTGGGCCCCCACCCCCAAGTCTGGGAAAGTGGAGACAGGTGTTCAAGAAGCTGGAAAGACAGGCTCTCCCAGTGGCCACTGTGATTGGGAGTCCAGTGGTGGGGGGTGGTTTGGTATGCTAGAACTTGGAGGGTTGATTCTGCTTCCTGAACTTGGGTCATGACCTCAGCTTTGTCTTGGATGGAGGATATTGGGGGTGGGCAGTGGGTAGGAGATTGTTCTCATCTGGAGAGACTGGAAAATTATCCAGGGCCCAGGAGGCTGGGAGACAGCCAGCTGGGCTGCACATGGAAAGGGGAGGAGAGCTGGACCCACCTCCTTCCTTCTCTCTTCTCTCCCCCTCCTCCATTTTCTCTCCCCCTCCCCCATTTTCTCTCCCCTGAGAGAGACAGCTGTGGGCCCTGGCAAGAACCCAGGCCTGGGAGTTGGGAGACCTGGGTTTTGGTCATGTCAGTTACATGCCATGTGACCCTAGACGGTCACTTCACCACTTGGGTCTCAGTTTCCTCATCCAGAAGATACCTAAGGCTACCTGAGACATTCTCCTCCTGTTACTGGGGCAGGAAGTTCTACTTAAAATCTGACTTTCATTCTTCCTGCTTCCATTGATCCTGTTTGCTTTCAGCCAGTCCCTGAGGATCTCTTTCTGAATCCTAGAGGGGAAGGTCTTAGATCTCATCTCTTCTCAAAAAGAGGATAGAAATGGGGAGTGGGGGAGATTGTCACATGGCCATGGATCAAGATGCAAGTAAAGAAAGTCCCTGATCAGAAATTGGCAGATCAAGTGCAGGTTAGACTTCGGTATGAATATTCACAGCTGGAAATACTGGAAAGTCTTGGGGAGGTGCTCATTTCCTCCCCTGGGAAATCCTCGGGAAAGGACTCCTCTCTCAAATAATGAGCACTCTATCCCATTCACAGGGGAGTGGCCCACTGGCCTCCTGGCCAAGAGATCTGGTGCAGATTAGGGTGTGTGTGTATGACTATTAAAGGAAAAGAATTAGATTTTGTTGCTGTACACCTGAAACTAACACAACATTGTAAATCAACTTTACTTCAATTAAAAAAATAAAATAAAATAAAAAATAATTAGGGGGCTTCCCTGGTGGCGCAGTGGTTGAGAGTCCGCCTGCCGATGCAGGGGACGCGGGTTCGTGCCCCGGTCCGGGAAGATCCCACATGCCGTGGAGCGGCTGGGCCCGTGAGCCATGGCCGCTGAGTCTGCGCGTCCGGAGCCTGTGATCCACAACGGGAGAGGCCACAGCAGTGAGAGGCCCGCGTACCACAAAAAAAAAAAAAAAAAAAAATTAGATTTGGCTGAGCCTAAGCCATGGGCCACGTGCCTCCCTTACCCAGCCCAAGTGCAGTACATGTTACCCAATGCAGCAGATACTCTTCAGCCTGTTGTATAGAAGAAACCGTTCCAGAGAAACAAAGACCTTCCCAAGGTTTTGCCACTGCAAATGGCAGAACAGGAGTTTGACCTCAGTGCGCATGACTCCAGAGTCCTGTTCTCATCAAGATCTTCACAGCAGCAGTTCACTGTTCTCTCACCAGGTCTGGTTTCCCACCAGGGGTCTGCCTCTTGGAACAGACTGTCTGGTACCAGCCCTTGTCCAGACGCAGGTGCTGCTGGAGGATGGATTCCTCCAGGGCACCAAAATGTGTGCCCACATTTCTAGTCACACGGGAAGGTGGCAAGGAAAGTCACTTTCTCTGTCTTTTCTGGTCACAGCCAGGTTTCCCCGAGGCAAGAATTGTCGTTACATGTGAGCCACCACTGGGATTGAATTTCAGCCACTCAGTTGCATGGTTCTGCCTGGCTGGGCTCAAGCCCCATCGAGCCCATGTAGAGACAAGCCTAAGTGGGGGTTAGGCTGGATGCGGGCACCGATGCTGAGACTGTCTCTCAGCTTGGGGATGCAAGGTCTGAGGAAAGCAAAGGGAGGTCCTAGGTCTGCCCAGGCGTTGCCTAGATCTGTCCCCAGAGGCATTCTCAGATCCCTCACCCTGACTGAGGAACGTGGGGCAGCATTCCCAAGGCCTAAAATAGTGCCTGATCCATAGCAGACATTCAGTTAGTATTTGTTTAATGAAATGAATAAACTGAGGTCTCTTTCTCCCCAAACTCCCCAGACATCTTGTCCTGTCCCCTTCAGTCTTGCATCCCTGCCTGGGGCATGTCTCTTACTGAGGGACCTTACCACCCACGTTCCCCAGGTCTTCTTGTCCCATCTCTCCAATAGATGGGTCTGTGCGGAGGGCCCAGAATTCTACCTTTAGGTCCTCAAGAATTTGGGGAGGAGGGTTTTTGTTTGGGGGGAGAGGGTTGGGTTTTTTTTTTGTGTGTGTGTGTGTGTGAGCTTCTCGAGTCCTTCGGAACCAAGTTCACAGCACTGTGAGTGGAAGCCCAGGCAGTGGACGCCTAGGCAGTGGTGAGTGGGGCAGTTGAGGCATCCACTAGAGGGCAGTCCAGAATTTCCATACAAGACGGACTTGGGTGAGTCTAGATGGATGGACATGGACCTGCCTTGAGGCTGCATTTGCATTGCAGGCACCCCACTTTACTTGGGATATTTTGGAGGTGCTGTTAGAGATTGTGTAGATCAAAGTCCCTGACAAGCTATCCTTGATGCCATCACTGGTATCCAGGGGAGAGAATCCAGGCGTCTGGCTGTCCTGCCCACAGTCTGTGCCATGGCCTTTGCCTGGAATCCCAGGAGGGAGGAGGGAGAGGGAAAGAGAGCCTGGGAAAGAAGAGGCAAGCAGAGGCCCTGGAGCTGTGGATGGGGGTGTCATTGGTATTCTGGGCTCTGAGGAGTCCCCAGCGGCTGGGCAGCACTCAAGGTCCACCCCCTGGCACCAGGCTGTGCATTCATCAGCGACAGCTCTGGCCAGTGGGCCCTCTGGGCTCCCAGCAACGCCTGCATTTTGCACATTGGTTTGCATGACCAGTAATGACCATTCACAGTGCCACATTCCCCCCTCCATGTCTAGAGAGTTCCTTGCTTTGCTTAACCCATGAATCTGCTGCCTAACCTCCATCCCTCCAGCTGCAAAGTCAGCTCCTCCTCTGTGCAGGGAGTGGGAGCACCACAGAAGACAAAACCCAATCAGAGCTTCCTCCAGGGAGGTGGCTAAGGTCATTTGCACCTGATCCTGCCTCCAAAAAAGAGACTCCCTCCCCCATTTATACGTGCGTGTGATGTCTCTCCAGAAGCAAAGCCTCCCTCCCATTCTCCCTTCATCCTTTTCCCTACTGTCTGAGTCCCTCCTCCTCTCCCCTTGACCAACGGGAAGTCCTTCCGACTGTCTAACTTCCATCCCTCCGGCTGCAACATCATCCTCTAGCTCGGCGAGCGCTCCCTGCCCGCCCCTTCTGCCCTCCCTCCCTCCCTCCTCCAAGTCATCGGCTTCTCATCCCCAGGACGCTGTCCTACTTCTCTCGTCCTTGCTCTCGCGGCTGCCGCCTCCGGGAACCGACGCAGAGAAGGCAGCGGGTCCCGTGATCTTCCTGAGCCCCCCGCGTTCCCAGACCGAGGGCGGGGGCAGCCTCAAGGAAGGGCGGGGCGGGGCGGGGCGGGGGCGGGGGCGAGGGGGAAAGAAAGGGGGTTTTGTGAGGCGCCCGGCCGCCCGGCGCCCTCTTTCGAGCGTCCTGCGGGCCCAGCCTCTGCTCGCGCCCGCGCAGTCCCCGCCGCAGTCTCGGCTGCAGCTGCGGGACCGAGCCGTGGACGCGGAGGAGACCCCCGGAGGAGGCAGCAAACTTCGCGGTGCCGCACGCCCACCCCGGTCCTCCGCCTCCCGCCGGTAGGTGAGTGCGACCGCATCCCAGACCTGGGAGGGAGAGAGAAGGGAGCGATCCCCGGCTGCCCTGTGGTCCGCGCCCCCGACCCCTCAGGCCTTGCCTCGCGTGGCGCCGGCGCACCCAACCCGCCGACCCCTGACACCTCGGCGAGGTCCGCTGTCGGCCAGCCCGGAGCGCCTACGGCCCCTGCTGCCGTCCTGCCATCTCCAGCTTTGCCTCCCAGCTCTGCCGCTGGCACCCCCATTGCTGTTTGCAGCCTGACCCGCAGCCCCCTTGAGTCCGCGGGCTAATGGGAACGCCCCTCTGGGTCCTTGCGTCTTCCCTGCTGCTGCGGGCTCCAGTCCCAGCACCACCGCCCGAGATTTCCGACCTTGTCCTGGGCAGGGCGGCGGCGGTTCGAGTCAGCCCCCGACTCTGTACCCACCGTGCAGGCAGCACCGCGGGAAGAGCCGCGGCCGGCCACCCTAGGGGTACCTTCCCGGAGCCCGCAGGACAGCAAACAGGAGCCGCTGTTGTGGGTGGTGCCGGCGCCGACTGGAGCTGGAATCCCAACTCTGCCACTTACTTGCTGTGTGACCTTGGGCAAGTTAGTTCACCTCCCTGAACCTCGGATTCCTCATCGATGTAATGCCTAATCTGTATTTTTCTCAAAGTTGAGGTTATACGTGGGAAGCATTTAGTAAGAGGCCTGGCTCAAGTAGATGGTCAGGAACTGTCAGCTGGAATTCCAGTTACCACTCCTGCTTTCCTTCCTAGCACTGCTGTTGGGCCGGGAACCCCTCTCCCCCCAGGTACTTCCATATCCCCTTCCTATCAGAATAGCTCTGCCCACTTGGTTCTAACAGGACCAAGATTTGCCATCAGTTTTGTTAGCACCATTCATATCTGCATGACTTCTATTCCAGATAATACCAGTGAGATCAAGGGACAATGATCTAACCCATAGAACCACTCCCAGTATCACCAGTGCCTGTATTGTCATGGCTAACTTTGCTGTTGATAACAGCATCATCCACATTTCAGATTTTATACTAGGAGGAGTTACAATAGCTCAGCTGACGATGTTGCTAATCATATTGTTAGTTGTGCTTCCAATAAATAGGACTATTTATATTGTTACCGCAATTACTTCTGCAGGCCCTGCTGAGGCCTCACTGATATCGTGTAGGTTCCTGTTGCCCCTCACACAGCCACTAAGGGGATAGCTGAAAGCTTCCCTCCTGCTGTGACTGAAGCTCTGGGCTCTTGTGCATCCCTGCTCACCCTGCTGAGTGCTGGAGCTCAGATCCCATGGGGCAGACCTTGAACTGCCAGCTGGTGGGCATTCAGCATAGAGATGGTGGGCATTGGGTATGTGTGCATAGGTGCATGCACATGCATGCGTGTGCGCGTGCACACACACACACAGCTTGGTCTTGATTCTCTGTGCGCTGGGTTTTTGAAGGCTGTGAGGGGATAGACATCCATGGTCAGACAGGAATGATAATGTAACAAGAGGGAAGTTTCCTGAACAGCTGGGGAAACTCAAGACAAGGGGAGAAATCCAGAGTCTGTATCAGAGGGATGGTGTGGCATCAGGGAAAGGGACAGGGAGACTGCTGAGCTCTTGAGGATAGAGATGAAGTGGTGGTGTGTCCTGCTCTGGAGGATGAGAAGATGGAGTGGAGGTGGGTGGGTGTGTGCTATGGAGACCAAGGCTTGGATCCTTGAGTCTGAGTCTGGTACCAGAGGAGGGGATGCCTAAGTTTTCTCAGGACTCCTAGCTATACCAGGAAGGGGCTGAGGCCCAAGCTTGGTGTGATTGGTGCGGGGTTGGGAGGTGTGCAGAACTCTGACTGTGAGAACCACACAATCAGGCCCACTCTCTTGGCCCCTCTGGTCAGTGACTCCAAATCTTGGAGGTGAGGGTGGGATACCCTCTATGATTCAGGGCATCCAGGTCCTCATCAGACTCAGACTTTCTCCCTTCATTCCCCCACTTACATAACAGAGGTGAAAGGCGGGGTCTAGAGTGTTGGTCCCAGAGTGGCTCCAACGATATGGGTTTCTGGGCCGCCCATCAGAGAGCTGTGAGTAGCTCCAGCTCCAGCCCAGGGTGAGGGGAGGGAAGGCGCCAGAAAGGGGTCTGGCTTAGGACCTGGCACAGCTCAAATGCATGGCAAACAGTCTCCCAAGCACCCGGCAGGCACTGGCTGTTCATACCAAATGGTCCCCACTCCAACCCCAGAAAGCAGTCCTCTCAAGTGCCCCCATGTCCAGAGTTGGTCTCACACCCTCTGACTGGGCCCCATCAAGAACCTTCTCCCTCTCAAAGGTCGAAGAGAGGCCCTGGGCATCTGGCTTCTGCCACTCCTCCCCCACCTCGGACCTTGAGGGAATGATGCCCAGACACAATGGGGGAAATGGATGTTACCGTGGTGGCGAGGCATCCTTCAGAGGATCTGGGAGAAGAGGGAAATTTCCCATCAGCTCAGGCTCAGAAAAGGGCGGACATGTACGAAGGCAGAGCCTGAGTGGTCAGGGAAGATGGAAGTGGAACAATGGGCCTGAAGTGGGAATGAGTAGACAGCAGGAATAAGCCTGATGTCTAGGAAGCCTTGCCTGCAGTCTAACCTTCATCTCTCTTGCTGTACCATTGGCCTATTCCATGGCAGCCTTGGCTCTCCATGCTCTTTTGAGTCTAAGCCAACCATTAAAGATGACGTTGGCTCTGCAGCCTTCCTTCCTGGGGGCACACTGGCCTGGTGCCTGACTTGGTTTCACTGGGGACTCAGGTTCAATCCCTCTCTGGACCCATTTCTCAATGTCCCACCCCCATCCGTCCATTATGAGAGTGTAAGAGCTTTGAGATCTTCAGAAGAATAGTTCAAGCTCTCAGAGCTTCTGATGGCCAAGGGCAGGAGGGAAATGGTCCTTTTCATTTATTCTCACACACCCCCCTTAGCCCACCCCCCAGCCTGGGGCTGGGGTGGGGGGAGGGAGAGGCTGGAGGGAGGCCAGACTGGCAGAGACAGGAGCTTTGTCCCAGCTGGTTTCTGAGCCAGGAGATCCTGTGGGAAAGCCCGTGCCAGGCAGAAAGGAAAGGCTGGGAGGAAGGAGGGAGAAAGCAGCCAAGGATGAGGGGGTGGAGGATGCTGGGGGGTAAAGAGAAGAGTTTCCTTATAAGTAATGGTGCAGTGGGGGGAGGTCAATGAGGGGTTGGGCTGGAGAGATATTGTTCACTGCCCAGGTTTAGTCTAGAAAGGCTTCCCAGAGGAGGCTAGGTGGGTATGGTACTCAGGAAGGAAGGGACAGGAAGGAAAGGTTGGAGGGGTACTGTGGGAGGAGGAAGGTTCAAAGAAGTCTGGTCCTGGGAGGGGCAGAGGAGACTCAAGCATAATAGCACCCACAATTCATGCTATATGCTGTAAGCATTTATTGAGCTCTTACTGTGCGCAGGGTGCTATACATTTGTACCGGGTTTTTTGTTTGTTTTGCTTTGTTTTAGGATAAAAAGCACCCTCGAAGCCCATAGCCTCACGACAACCTGTGAGGAGGTAGTAATAGTGCTCCTTTACAAGTAAGAAAACAAAGGCTTAAAGAGGGTGAGGAACTTGCCTTAAGTCACACAGTGAGCTGACGGAGGACCCAGGTCTCGGTTCTGAATAAGAATCCCTTGGTGGGGGGACCTCCCTGGTGGCCGCAGTGGTTAAGAATCCTCCTGCCAGTGCAGGGGACACGGGTTCGAGCCCTGGTCCGGGGAGATCCCACATGCTGCGGAGCACCTAAGCCTGAGCGCCACAACTACTGAGCCTACGCTCTGGAGGCCGTGCTCCACAACAAGAGAAGCCACCGCAATGAGAAGCCCGCACACTGCAACCAAGAGTAGCCCCCGCTCGCCACAACTAGAGAAAGCCCACGCTCAGCAACGAAGACCCAAGGCAGCCAAACATAAATAAATAAATAAGAATCCCTTGGGGGGAGACAGAAACAGTGTTAATTAATAGTGAGGTGGGGGCAGTGGGCTTCTGGAGTCAGGATATGTGTGATCCATGTGGACGTGGTAGGGAGTCAGAAGTCCATCCTGAGGTCTAACCCCGTCTTTCCTCCTCCATTCCCCCCACCTCATCCTGCAGCATGGCCCTACCATCTCTGCCCCTGCTGGCAACCCTGGCTCTGGCCTGGGTCCCTGTGGCCTTAGCTGATGCTCTGGAAGGAGACAGCTCAGGTAAGCAACCTCACTCAGGGTCACTGTCAGTCTCCTGCATCTCCCCTGTGGTAGGAAGGAGCCTCTTGTTCAGCCCTAACCAACCTCTGTCAGCCTTGAGGGACCCAGGGAGGAGACAGAATTGGGAGCATTGTGGGGGAGGATCAGGGCAGGGACACCTGAAAATAAGGGATGATTTGTGGGCCGCTGGTAGGGTGGCGGAATCTTGGGAGTAGGGCTGGGGAGGGGCACTAAGTGCATGGCTGCCAGTCTCCAGGGTGGAGGATGGCTGACCCTTGGGGCACGATGAATGGGGCTGGGAGGCAGAACAGAGGTGGAATTGGGAGAAACCGTGAAAGTGACTGAAGGGAACAGACTGGGAAACTTTGAGGACAAGGCTGCACGACCCAGGGGGTGAGGTTAGAAGACCCTGGGGTGGAGGCCAGGGATCCTGGGGTGGTACTGGGAGACTCTGGGGGTGAATTTGACTGGGAGACTTTGTGGACCGGTCTGTAGACCGTGAGGGGTGGGCCTGGGGGACCTAGAGGTGGGTTTGCAGGACTCAGCGGGCCCGAGTCCAGGTTCCTGGGGGCGGGGTTACGAAAACCCCCGGGCAAGGCCCGGGAATCCTAGGGCGGGGCGTCGGGATCCTGGGGCGGGGCTCGGAAACCCTGGGGCGGGTCGCGGCAGATCCACAGCACGAAGTTCCAGCCGGCCCCGCCCGCCCACAGAGGACCGGGCTTTCCGCGTGCGCATAGCGGGTGACGCGCCGCTGCAGGGCGTGCTGGGCGGCGCCCTCACCATCCCGTGCCACGTTCACTACCTGCGGCCTCTGCCAAGCCGCCGGGCCGCGCAGGGCTCCCCCCGGGTCAAGTGGACCTTCCTGTCCGGCGGCCGGGAGGCCGAGGTGCTAGTGGCGCGGGGGCTACGCGTCAAGGTGAGCGAGGCCTACCGGTTCCGCGTGGCACTGCCTGCCTACCCAGCGTCACTCACCGATGTCTCGCTGGTGCTGAGCGAGCTGCGGCCCAACGACTCGGGCATCTACCGCTGCGAGGTCCAGCAGGGCATCGACGACAGCAGCGACGCTGTGGAGGTCAAGGTCAAAGGTGAGAGGGCAGAGATGGAGAGAGGTCCCCGGAGAGAGGGAGGGGAGCCCACAGTCTGAAGCGGAAGCAAACACCTAGACGGCACAGGCTGAGTTGGAAAAGGAGTGGGTAGCTACAGGCCTCTGTTACCTCCTTTCTCTCTTCAGGTGGAGGAAATTCTACCCACAGTCTAACTGAAGCCCCTCATGCTGTAGAGTGGGCGCAATTTGGACTTTACCCTTTGTTTACAGGGGATTGACAAGGAGGGGAAGGGGAAGTCAGTGTGCTGGGTGATCCTGCCTCAGGATCCTCTCTGCCCCTCAGGGGTCGTCTTTCTCTACCGGGAGGGCTCTGCCCGCTATGCTTTCTCCTTCGCTGGGGCCCAGGAGGCCTGTGCCCGCATCGGAGCCCGAATCGCCACTCCGGAGCAACTCTATGCCGCCTATCTTGGGGGCTATGAACAGTGTGATGCTGGCTGGTTGTCCGACCAGACCGTGAGGTGGGCTGGGGCTGGGGCCCAGGAGCTTCTGGCTGTTTCTGAGGTGGGCTGTGGCCTCTGGTTCTGCCAGGGGCTGCCTCAGGCTGCCCATATAGGGCTCCCTGCCTCTGGCGGATGAAGCTGGTGTTTGGAGGGTGGGTTAGGACCCCGCCTTGGTGGGGGGGTGTGCATTTCTGCAGAGCTATAGGAGGACAATTGGCTGCACTGAAAAGCAATGTGATTCAGGAGGGTCACCGTGGGATGGCTCCCTGGTGAAGGCATTTGTACCCCTTCCCCAGGTATCCCATCCAGACTCCACGAGAGGCCTGTTATGGAGACATGGATGGCTTCCCTGGGGTCCGGAACTATGGAGTGGTGGACCCGGATGACCTCTATGATGTCTACTGTTATGCTGAAGAACTAAATGGTGAGTGGGGGTAGGGAGTTCCCAGGGGAAGATCCCTCTCTCCAGTGCTGCCCATAGGTCCTCCTGGGCCTCTGCTGGGCCTTATCGTCCTTTATCGTCCTGTATTTAAGTGGGCAGCCAGCGGTAAGGAAACAGTCAGTGTCTCTCCTTCCAAACAATGTCATAGAGACAAGTTCATGGCCAAAGCCTCAGACAGGTGGTAGGAGACTGAGTTTGACTCTGCTGTTACCTGCTGTGCATCTCTCTACATTTTAGCATCTCTGAGCCTCAGTTTCCTTCTTGGCAGAATTAGGAAGTTGGGCCAGATTCCTTTGAGCAATATTATCCACCCTAAGGTTCTATCAAGACTTCAATCCTATAAAGTAGTGTGATGGACTGCATGTCGCAGATGAGGAGACTGAGGCCCAGAGAAGCTTGCCCAGAGTCTCTGTGGGAGCCCAGGGTGGAAGGAGCTCCCTTCCTGGTAACCCAGCCTCTTCTTCTCCCCAGGAGAGCTGTTCCTGGGTGCCCCTCCAGACAAGCTGACATTGGAGGAGGCACGGGCGTACTGCCAGGAACGGGGTGCTAAGATTGCAACCACGGGCCAGCTGTATGCAGCCTGGGATGGTGGCCTGGACCGCTGCAGCCCAGGCTGGCTGGCTGATGGCAGTGTGCGCTACCCCATCGTCACACCCAGCCAGCGCTGTGGTGGGGGCCTCCCTGGTGTCAAGACTCTCTTCCTCTTCCCCAACCAGACCGGCTTCCCCAACAAGCACAGCCGCTTCAATGTCTACTGCTTCCGAGGTGAGCCCACCTCCCTGCAGAGGCTGAGACCAACCTCAGGGAGACAGAGTCGAGGCCTACGCTCTTACCCCAGCCCCGACCAGTTTCTCTTGGGTCTTTGCCATTTGCCTCAAGGAGCTTTGGGTGGTGCTCAGCTTGTCATTTAGGGTTCTAATTCTGGTTGTGCCCTCTGACTTGGTCTTTATGGCCTCAAGGAGGGCTCACCTCGCTGCATCTCCTCACCTGCCTCCACACCAGTAGTCCCTGCCTTGTCTCTTCCTGTTGCAAAGCTGCCTCTCCCTTACTGGGCTGCCAAATATGTCTCCATCTCTGGTCAGCTCATGAGCAGACCAGAGATGACTGACATTCTCTGAATCCAATGAATGATCTGCTCCAGTTAACTAAATATGCTTCAGAGGGGTTTCCAGAACCTTCAGCTTGAAGGTATCAGATTTTTACCACCAAATATTGAGGGACAGACATAATTCCCCCCACAGGGAGCAGGTCCTTAAAGACAGCTGGGTGTAGAGATGGCTTCCTGCCCACATCTTATATTGGGAGCTGGAGGGGAGGCAGTGCCTGTGACCCCCAGAGGCACAGGGCCCAGGCCAAGGATGACTGACAATCAGGGAGGCATTGCCATGGAGTACTGGAGTCCCTGCCCCAACTGTGAGCCTGCAGTACTGGTACAAGGGCTGGAGGCAGAAATGGAAAGAGAAGACACAGCCTTCTAGGAGCCCTTAGTCTGAAGGAGGAAGACACAGTTTCTGCCACGGGAGCCCCCAGTCTGACCAAAGACGAAATGCTTCACTCCCAGAGCAAGGAAAGACTGAGAGAAAAGTATTACTTCCCCTGGGACAGATCTCCAGATGGCTTTGGCCTGAGGCTGGGAGGGATGGGGAAGGGAAGTCCACAGGAAGACAGGTCCATCTGGAAAGACTTACTTGAACACAGATAATGATGATGATGATGATGATAATTATAATAATAGTAGCTAACACTTCAAGCACTGATTATAATTATGTCCCAAGCACTGTTCTGGAAAGAAATTGAAGGAGGAACTGAATCAGGAGAAGAGGGGAAGGAAGAGGATGACTATGGCTGGGAGCAGGTGGAGGGCAGACGCAGGCAAGGGCACAGGTTTGCTTGTCTGGTATGAGAAAGGCTCACTGAAGCAGGTGACAAAGGCAGGATGTGCTGTCCTGTCTTGTCTGGCTGAACACAGGTGGCCCTCAGGGCTTTTCTTAGCCCAGTACCACCTTTGCTTCACTGGTTTTCTGCTCTTGGTTCCCTTCCCCTGGGACAAGGTAACTCATTCTAAAACTCTGGTTATTTGAAGAGAGCAGATCCTGGAAGGATGGGGTGGCCATTTGCCCTTTTGCCCCAACACCGAGATCATCAGGTAGTGATGGTTGACTGTCCTTTCTGTACTCTACCCTTCAGCTCTCCTGTGGTGATGGCAGCCTGTCCCCTTCCATTTCTAGAGTCTTAGGATGACTGGGATCCCTCACACCTTACCCTAAAACCAGGGTCCCAAGGTGCTGAGGCCATTCTGTCCATCCTTCTGCCTCCGTCTCCTTACTCAAGGGACGACCTCTCTCTTGAGCCTTCCTTTACCATTCTATCTAAAGTAGTACTTCCCATCTCCTTACTAAACTTAATTGTTCTTTATATGGTAACATTATATGCTTATTTGTTTGTCTGTATCTAGAATATAAATTCCCTTGAGGGCAGGAAGCTTGCTGTTTTGCGCTGCACTGTATCCTCAGTGCCCAGGAGAATGCTCGTCATGGCACATAGCAGGCACTTGATTAATGCTTGAGGAATGAGTGATGAAGCCCCGGGGTGCTCCCTGGGCCCCATGGGTGCTCCGTAGGGAAGATGAGAGAGAATTAAGAGAATTCCATGGTCTCTGAGTCTAACCCAGAACCCTCACATGCAGGCCTGTGAGGGCAGAGGCACCTCCTTAACCTCCCATTGGCACTTTCCTCCTGCCACAGACTCTACCCAGCCCTCTGCCATCCCTGAGGCCTCCAACCCAGCCTCTGACCTGGCCTCTGATGCACTGGACGCCATTGTCACAGTGACAGAGACCCTGGAGGAACTGCAGCTGCCACAGGAAGCTGTGGAGAGCGAGTCCCGGGGAGCCATCTACTCCATTCCCATTATGGAGGACGGAGCAGGTGGAAGCTCCTCTCCAGAAGACCCAGCAGAGGCCCCTAGGACCCTCCTAGGTAACTTAAATCTCTTATCCTGGGGATGTCCGCACCTGGGAGAAGTTGGGGCGGACGGGGCAAGCCCAGGCTGAGGCCGGGGCTGTCGCTGCCATGATTCTACCCTGGCCTCTCTCAGCAGCACAGTCGTGCAAAGCGCCTCTCCTGTTCCTCTCCCAACCTTTGCCTTTCCAGCAAATCCCACTCCCACATAGCTGGGTCTGGAGATGCTTGGACTAAGGAGCTGCCCTCTGGGAAGGAGGGATCTCCTTTCTTTGGTCTCTCCTCCCCCTCACCTACCCAAAATAAGCAGAGAATTTTAACAGACTGGGAGAGGGAGATGCAACCACCAGGTTTTCCTGGGCTAATGACAGCTCACAGAGCCTTCTCAAGGCTTGCCTCACTATTGCAGCTCCAGTTGAAATTCTTCTGGTGTGGAGCAAAGACAGTTCCTCCCCAGGGCAGGCTCTTCCCTCTCCCCGAGGGCTCACCCTCCTCAGCCCCGCCTTTCTCCCCTTCCCCTTCCTTCTTCCTGTCCTCTGGTGGGTGCTGTCCCTGGTGCTGAATCATCTGTGCTTTGCCTAGAATTTGAAACCCAATCCATTGTACCTCCCCTGGGGTCCTCAGAAGAGGAAGGCAAGGTGTTGGAGGAAGAAGAGACATACAAGGATGAAGAAGAGAAAGAAGAGGAAGAAGAAGAAGAGGAGGAGGTGGAGGACGAGGCCCTGTGGGCCTGGCCCAGTGAGCTCAGCAGCCTGGACCCAGAGGCCCCTCTCCCCACTGAGCTGGCTCCAGAGGAGTCACTCTCCCAGGCATCCCCACCAGTGAGGGCAGTCCTGCAGCCTGATGCATCACCACCTCCCTATGGAGAGCCAGAGGTTCCCAGGCCTCCAACGGTCCTTGGACCACCCACTGAGACCCTGCCCACTCCCAGGGAGGGGAACCTGGCATCCCCATCACCTTCCACTCCGGTTGGGGCCAGAGAGATAGGGGAGGAGACTGGGGGTCCTGAGCTGTCTGGGGTCCCTCGAGGAGAGAGTGAGGAGACAGGGAGCTCCGAGGATGCCCCTTCCCTGCTTCCAGCCACACGGGTCCCTGAGGGTACCAGGGATCTGGAGACCCCTTCTGAAGAGAATTCTGGAAGAACTGTCCCAGCAGGGACTTCAGTGCATGCCCAGCCGGTGCTGCCCACTGACAGTGCCAGCCGTGGTGGAGTGGCCGTGGCCCCCTCATCAGGTAACTTTGCCCAAGGCTCAGCCTCCCTCTTTATCCTCCTCCTCTTTCTCCCCCTGCAGCTCTGGATCACCTGACCTATAGTCCTTTAACCCACCATTGCCCCAGACTCTCTTGTCCTTTGCCTACCCACCTCTACTTGTGGGCTTCCAATCTTGGATACCCCACCTTGTGACTTCCATTCCAGCTCTCTGAGTCCTCACCCTGTAACCCCCAACTCCATGACTCCCACCCTGTGACCCTATCCCTGTTTCTGAAATCCACACTGTGACCCCCAACCCTACCACCAAACACCTGGAACTTTTTCCTACCCGCGGCTCTCTACCTGTGACTCACATCTCACTGGCCCCACAGAGGACCCTCCTGCCTTGTTCAGTGGGTGCCCTCATTGCCTTTTGAGTTCTTCAAGGCCCAGGCCCATCCTCCACTGCTCCCTCCCCCTCCTGTGTGCCACCTCCCTTCAGCTGCCTCCCACTGATATCAGGGATGCTCGGGATCCCATGCCCACCCCTCAACCTTTGGGGTCCAGGAGAGCCCTATCCCCACAGAGCCTTAAGCAACTACTTCTGTGAAGTACTTTTTTCGACTGTTTCATGGAAACAAGCCTTGGAAATAAATCTCTATTAAACCGCTTTATAACCAAAACTCTGGCACCCTCTGTCTCCACCCCCAGCTGTTTGCCCCTTTCATTCCATGGAGTTGTGTCCTGGGTACCTCTTTGATGGTTCTTTTGGTGCCATCTCTCTCTCTGTGTCTCTCTTTCTCCCCCTGGGTCTTTGTGTGTCTTTGTGCCTCTTCCTTTTCCATCTTCAGCCTGCACCCTTTCCTGTCCTAGCAGTCTAACAGCCCCTGTTGTTCGCTTGTCCTCTCCTCAGGCCTGTCTCCACCTTCCTTCCTGACTGCTGAGATTCCAAATCTGACTGTACACTTTACCCCAGAGAAGTCTTTGTCTGTCAGTCTGCGGGAGTGCTGGGAGTTGTAGTCCCTCGCTCCTGATGGAGAGAAACCTCTGCAGGCCAGAGTGTGTGTGTGTGTGTGTGTGTGTGTGGTGTGTACACGTGTCCCTTTGTATTCATTTCTGATCCATCTTGATGGCTCCCATCTAGAGCCATACATACAGAGGACTGACAGAGAAAGCCCCTCTTAGCATGAAGGCCATTCCCTGGTGTCCAGGTGTCCCAAGGCCCTGTTCCCCTCCCCCACATATCAGCAGGGGAATGGTATCTCGCTTTTATCCCACTGCCCGTGGCTTCCCCCTCCTCCACTAACTCCTGCACTAATGACCACCCTCACCCACTATTTCACCCTTCCTGAACCCAAAGGATCTCAAGGTTCCTATTGCTGGAGAAGAAACAAATCAGGAGGGGAGGATGGAGAGTGTGGAGGGAGGGGGAATGGGGAGTTAGGTTCTGGGGTCTGAGAGAAAGAAGCCCTATCTATTCAGTGAAGGTTGAGCTTCCAAATGGAGATCTCTGGAGAAGGCTGGGACCCTCCTAGTCCCAGGGCCATTCTCCTAGATGGCCCAGGGTGGGCTAGGGGGCTCTGCATCACACCCAGGCTCACTCATTTCAACTACTGGCTCCCTGCCCAGCTGGCCTTGCAAGAGTTCAGTGCTGTGGGGTGAGGAGGGGCTTTGGTGGGAGAGGGACACCATTGGAAGTATGTGCGGTGTCTTAGTTACCCCACCTGGGGGATGAGTGAGAGGTCCTCCAGCCTGCTACTGCAGCAGTAAGTAAGGAAGAACTTTCTGATTGTGTATAGTAGTTGATCCAAAAGGGGGGGAGGTGGAAGAACAGAAAGCCTCAAGAGGAGTTCCTTCACCGCCAACACCCACCCCCCACCATCCTGGTTCAGGTTCTGCCACCCACAGCCAGGGGGAGGGACCTATGGCTTGGGTATGGCCCCAGGGACCAAGTTTGAGAGTCTTTGGCCCCCAGGGTTAGGGGGTTGGACAGAGAGGATCACGGGAGGAGCAGGAGAGTGTGAGGAAAGGAAGGGGGTTCAGGACTCCTACCCTCCATAGGACCTGGTCCTTAAAGGGTTAAATAAAACACTTCCCCTCCTTGCTTTGCCCTAGGAGGTAGAAGTACCAGCTTGAAAGAAACTATTGGCAGAGGGGGTGATGACAGGGGGAGTGGTGGTGGAACAGCTGATTCATTTTACCCAAAACAGCTAGGTCATCCCAGCAAAATTCTTTGAATCACCTCCAGCTTCTCCTCCCCCCACCTCTGCTCTGATCCCCACCAGGCAGTGGGATCTTGGGCCAGAGTAAAGCACTGTGGGCATGGGCCTTGGCTGCTAGGAGTGGATGGCTTGGTCTGAGGGGTCCTGCCCAGGGCTGGGCCGAGAACCCTGACCTGCTCTGTCAGTCTGTGGGGCCATCATCTCCGGGTCATCTGGATCAGAAAGGAGTAGAATCTGACAGCCCCTTCAGCACCTAGGCCCAGTCTAAGGGCAGCCACCCAAGATCATGAGAGAGAGTCCAGAAGAGAAGGCAGATGGCCTAGCCAGACGGAGCTGGATCTAGACAACAGCTTGCAGGCCTTCAGAGTAGTGTGTTAGTCCAAGAAGACTGCCTGGAGGAGAGGGGGCCAGAAGGAAGGAACAAAATGGACTGAAGGGGTTTCTAGGCTGGAGAACCTGCAGGAGGCCCCAAGTGGAGGGGGAAAGGGGAGCCTGGTAATGGGGGGAGAGTCCTGGGAGAGAAGAAGGGGAGGCAAAGAGGTTGGATGCTGTTGACAGAGTGTGTGGAGCCAGTGCTACAGGACAGTGGGAGCTGCTGCAGCTCCATTCCTGGGAAGGGTTGGGGGGGCGAGGGAGTAGGGCATAGAGTGAGGGAAGTGCATTGGATCTTCACTAAGAGCTTCTGGGCCTGGCTCTGCCCAGTGGACAGCAGGAGGAATGGTTAGCTCCCTCCTAGACCACCCCAGTATCAGGTCCCAGAAGCAGTAAATGACAGGCCATACCTCACTGTTGCTATGGTGACTCTCCTCTCCTTCAGTTCCACCCAGCCCACCTAGACTACACAGAACTGTGCTAGGACCTGGCACAATGACAAGGGGTGGTAGACTAAACTCTAGGCCTAGAGAGGTAAAGTGACTGGCTCAATGTACCCGGCAGATCCAGGAGCTAGGTAAGAGTCCAGGACGCGTGACTGACAGCCCAGTATCTTTCCCCTTCGTGGGGTTAAACCCTGAAGGCCTTCCTGGACACTCCTCTCGGACCCTGTTAGACGTGGCCCACACTGGTGGGCATGACAATGACGAGCACTGGGCTGAGCCAGTGCTGAAGTGGGGGACAGTGAGGAGGGGAAAAACCCAGAACTCAGGTCTGGGCTGTGACCAGAGGCAGGCTCCAGGGAGAACATTTAGGGTGCTGTGATAGCCTCCAGGACAAGGGGGTCAGGGTTGGGACCCCTGAACCCTGTGCTGCAGAGCTGTGCTCCCCTGGCCCCCCACCTCACACCTCTCTCCCTCTCAGGTTACTGTGTCCCCAGCCCCTGCCACAATGGTGGGACGTGCTTGGAGGAGGAGGAGGGGGTCCGCTGCCTATGTTTGCCTGGCTATGGGGGGGACCTGTGCGATGTTGGTGAGTGTGCTGAGGGGCTGTGGTGGGGGGAGAGCTGAAGCCTAGACCCTGCCACAACGCGCTAGTTCCAGGGGGGTGGGACGGGACACTGGTTTTGGCCTTGCCATTAATGAATTTCCATTTGTTGTTGTTGTTGGATGCACCCCGCAGCCTGTGGGATCTTAGTTCCCTGACCAGGGACTGAACCTGGGCCTCCTGCAGTGGAAGCACGGGAAAAGAATCCCCATTTCAGACAAATCACATAACTTCTCTGAGCCCTCCCCTCAATTTCCTCATCTGTTAAGTGGAATCAAAAATGACTCTCGGGCTTCCCTGGTGGCGCAGTGGTTGAGAGTCCGCCTGCCGATGCAGGGGACACGGGTTCGTGCCCCAGGCCGGGAAGATCCCACATACCGCGGAGCGGCTGGGCCCGTGAGCCATGGCCGATGAGCCTGCGCGTCCGGAGCCTGTGCTCCGCAACGGGAGAGGCCACAGCAGGGAGAGGCCCGCGTACCGCAAAAAAAAAAAAAAAAAAAAAAAAAAAAAAAAAGACACCCCCCCCCCGCCCCGCCTCCAACCAGGGCCCTTCCAGCTCCTAGCCGCTCCTTCTCTACTCTCTCTTTGGCACCGCCCTCCTACACTTAGTCCCGCCCCCTCGGTCTGAGGTAGTGGGAGGAGCCCAGTCCCTGTCTGGGGACCCAGCCTCTCAGAGTTTCGGGGTCCTCCCGCCTAAGCTGCCTGCCCTTCTGTGTCCTAGGCCTCCGTTTCTGCAGCCCCGGCTGGGACGCCTTCCAGGGCGCCTGCTACAAGCACTTTTCCACACGAAGGAGCTGGGAGGAGGCGGAGAACAAGTGCCGGATGTACGGCGCGCACCTGGCCAGCATCAGCACGCCGGAGGAACAGGACTTCATCAACAGTGGGCTGGGGACAAGGCGGGAGGCAACCCTCGTCACCTGTTCTCTCACTCACTCACTCATCAATCAATCAATCAATTAATGAGTGTGCTAATTAACTCCCTTATACATTAATTGAAGTATTCATTACTTGGTTTACCTCATTCATTCATTCATTCACTTTTCTTTCCTCTCTCCCTCCTTCCCACTCCACACGTGGGTAGTGGGGCTTCAGGCAGGGGAAGGCTGAGATTCGCGCAGGAAATAATCCTGCATCAGCCTGGCGGTGGCTTGGGGGCTTATCTTTAGTCGCTCCCCACCTCCCTGGCTCTCCTGCCTCCGTCTACTCTCCCCGACTCTGACCTTGCTGAAAGTTTTTATTTTTTCCAGAGTTTCCCTTTTCTAGCCCTGGTGATATTTTTCTTCTTCCCTCACCCCCCACGCCCCTGCCTTCCATCCCGCCCTTGTGCAGATGTTGGAGGGATAAGGATACCGGGAAGCGTGGATTTGGGGTTGCGGGAAGGACTTCCCCCCGCGAGCACCCACAGACAGCCCGATGACAGGGAATGGCCGCCATCTGCTGGCAGCGAAGCTCACTGCACACCTTCGTCTCCCCTGCGGTTCTTCCCCAGATCGATACCGGGAGTACCAGTGGATCGGGCTCAATGACAGGACCATCGAAGGCGATTTCCTGTGGTCAGATGGCGTCTCCCTGGTGAGAGGTTCCGGCCGCCCCTCACGCTGTCTAGGTCGCTTCTTCGAAGCATTTCTGCCCTCTACCCCCAATAACCCCCATCCCTCCCTCTCCTTTTACTGGCCCCTTACCTTTCCCTCTTCCTGGCCCTCCTCCATTCCTTGTGTCCCCTTCTCTTCTCTTCTGGTTCCCATTATCCTTCCCCCCAAAGCCCCTGACATCTTTCTCCTCTGGGTCCCCTACTCCCCATCCCTCTAGCCTTCCCTCTCCTGGTGTCCCTCCCCCACCCCCTTCTCCTCAGGTCCTCCAGTTCCATTCCTCCCAGTGCTCCTGGGGCTGGAGCTCCTCACCACCTCCTCCATCCTCCCCCCACCCTCCCAGCTCTATGAGAACTGGAACCCTGGGCAGCCAGACAGCTACTTCCTGTCCGGAGAGAACTGCGTGGTTATGGTGTGGCACGATCAGGGACAATGGAGTGATGTGCCCTGCAACTACCACCTGTCCTACACCTGCAAGATGGGGCTGGGTGAGGGCGGGTGAGGGGGAGGAGGGGTGGGGGCTAGAGAATCCTGGAACTGATGTGTGTGCCGAAGGAGGGTGCAAAGCTACACAGAGAAATCAGAAATGTGTCCTGGGCCGTGGGCATGGGTGGGATAACAAAGTGACAGGTCCATTTGGAACCCCTACTCTTATTTATTTATTTATTTGGTTGCACCAGGTCTTAGTTGCGGCCGGTGGGCTCCTTAGTTGTGGCATGCGATCTCTTAGTTGCAGCATGTATATGGGATCTAGTTCCCTGACCAGGGATTGAACCTGGGCTCCCTGCATTGGGAGCTCGGAGTCCCAACCACTGCGCCACCAGGGAAGTCCCTGGAACCCCTACTCTTTTTGTGTGTCAGGTTATGGCCTACTCCTCTCCTCCTTCATCCCAATTCTGGGAACTGTTACCCCCAGAGCCCGGCTCCCAGTTCCTGACTGTGTCCCCCCTGCAGTGTCCTGTGGCCCCCCACCAGAGCTGCCCCTGGCTCGAGTATTTGGCCGTCCACGGCTGCGCTATGAAGTAGACACAGTGCTTCGTTACCGGTGCCAGGAGGGGCTGGCCCAGCGCAACCTACCACTGATCCGCTGCCAGGAGAATGGTCGCTGGGAGCCCCCCCAGATCTCCTGTGTGCCCCGCAGGCCTGTGAGTGCCAGGAGGAGGCAGGTGGGGGGCACTAGCCAACACAACCCTGGGCTCCAGTCCTAGCTCTGTCCATCACTGGCTGTGTAATCTTGGAGTTATCACTACCCCTCTCTGGGGCAAAGAGGAGGTGGGCTGAATGCTCCGGGGTCCCCTTCAGTGCTGCTCTCTGAGAATATGCAGCCACACTCTGGGCTCTTAAGGGCTGAGCCAGGGAAAGTGTTTTGATGAGGTCAGAGGTCAAGGAGCAAGAACACCAGAGGGCAGGCTCTGAGAAGAGAGAGGAGGAGGAGCCCAAGGGTGGAGGGTGAGTGTGTGTGTCTTTCCCAGGCTCGAGCTCTGCGCCCAATAAAAGCCCCAAAAGGACATCAGAGGAGGCTCCTGGGGAGCTGGAAGGCACGGTTGACACCCCCTCCCAATCCCGCTCCAGGTCCCTAAGGGTCAAGGCCCCCAGCACTGCGCTCTGCCCCCAACCCTCCCTCGAACCCATGCTTTTCCCATCACAGGGAGTGACAAGAGAGGGGTGGAGCTGAAGTCCAGGTGATAGTGCCTGGAGGGGCTTCTGTGAAATACCTGGGTAGCTCCAACCCTGCCTTACGCTCTCTCACCCCTATCCTGGGCATCAGGTTTTTCCCTCAGGGCCTTGAGTAGGTCCCTAAGTGCCTCAACTGCCCTCTCCTTGCCAGCCATTCTGTCCTCTCCATTCCCCTGGGGGGGGCACTGTGCCCACTCATTCTTGGTTTTCCAAGAGAATGGGTTCGCAGGATGGAGTACCTGTAAAACCAGCAGGAAATAAAGCTGCATTTGAGCCCAAACAAGTTTGATGCCTCTGTGTGTGTGAGAGAGAAAAGTGGAGTTGGGCCGGGCCTCACAGGATAAATAGACCTTCTGTGTTTATGAGCTTCTGAAGGTCAGAGAAGTCCTCAAGATGTCAGTGCCTGATATAAGAGTGCCTGGCACAGAATAGCTGCCCAGTAAGTATTTATGGAATGAATACGCCCACGGGGGTTGGGGAACAGCATAAGGATATTTAGAAGAAGCTGGAGTGCCCAGAGTGTCCAGTCAAGCAGACCTGGAGAAGTTCAGTCTGGGAAGGAAGAGGGGCTGAGAGCCCAGAGAGGAAGGCAGAGAGGTGGGTGCTTTGGTGTCCCCATTCCGAGGTTCCAGAGGGGGATTCTCCCAGGGGGTGTGAGGGTGAAGGGAACGCAGAGGGTTAGGCTTCAAGAAGGCTTACTTTCAGCAGAAGAAGCAGAGATGCAGGAACAAGGAAACAAGGGCAGCGGAGAGACCCGCAGCCCGGCCGCGGGCAGGGATCTGGGGAACGACCTGTGAGGCCCGTAGGCTGTGGTCAGCAGAGGGCGCTGCGGCTGCAAGCACGTCAGCCTGAGAGTGCCGTGTGCGCGTGCGTGAGTGGAGCCGAACTGGAGGAGTCCCAGGACACCGCCAGGGAGCGCTGGGGTCTGTCTTTCTGAGGAGCCCAGGGAAGGGAAGCGGGTTGCGGCCTGTGGGGCGGGAGGAAGGTAGGACTTCCGGCCAGGCTGAGCTGGCCCTGGGGTCTGTGAGTCAGCGGAGATTGAGATGATGAGGTCACTCTCTGAATACTGGAGAGAGAATGATCAGCTGCGCGCGCGCGCGCGCGCGCGCGGGATGTGTGTGTGTGTGTGTGTGTGTGAGTGTGTGTGTGTGTGAGTGTGTGTGTGTGTGAGTGTGTGTGTGTGTGAGTGTGTGTGTGTGTACCTCATCGCAGTCACTGAATTGTGCCTTCTTGTGCCTCCTGGTAAAGTGTTTTGTCAACATGCTGTCTGTCTTCTTGATGGGGGTGAATCTTACTGCTGCAGATCCTCACACTTAACCACACTGGTTCACACACATGCACACACGTGTGCACACTGTCATGTGTACACACCTGCTTGTGCCCACGGTTACAACACATTCACGCACATGGGCAGTTCTTCTTTTTGTAGAAGTCAGTAAAACCTAACAAAACTAAGGGATAGGGAGATCCAGAGGAGCAAAAAGCTTAGAGAGGGCAATGTGAAGAGACCCGGACAAGTGAGACAGGACAGAGAAGGACAGGTGATTGCTGGGGGGAGCTGGGGGCTCTCCCAGGCCACCCCTGCCCAGGCCCATCCTGGGCCTTCTCCAGGTATGTAAACCCCAAACCAGCTGGTCTCTGAGACACCAACACTGACCTCCCAGACCCAGCTCCCAGCCGATCACCAACCACCACATTCCTCTCTTCGCCCCAGGCTCTCCTGTCCCACCTTCTGCCTGGCCCACACTCCACATGACACAGCCTAGCATGGCTAGGGAGTGGGACTGTTTCTTAAGCAGCTGCAAAGAAGAAGATGATCCTGGGGCCAGAGCAGAACCCCACTTTATCCTGTATTACCCTGCAATTGCCCACTCATTGCACTTTTAGGGATGTCAGAGCATTAAGCTAGAATTGTAAGTGGATCAAGACCAAAGTGGGCCTTTGAAGGTGGGCTCTGAAGAGGAGAAGGCTGAGGAGGGGGCAGTGTCTGTCCCTGGGTTCTTTTTTTAAATTTTTAAATTAAGTTATTTATTATTTATTTTTGGTTGCATTGGGTCTGTATTGTGCGCGGGCTTTCTCTAGCTGCGGCGAGCGGGGGCTACTCTTCCTTGCGGTGCGTGGGCTTCTCATTGTGGTGGCTTCTCTTGTGGAGTATGGACTCTAGGTGCGCGGGCTTCAGTAGTTGTGGCACGTGGGCTCAGTAGTTGTGGCTCACGGGCTCTAGAGCACAGGCTCAGTAGTTGTGGCACACGGGCATAGTTGCTCCGTAGCATGTGGGATCTTCCCGGAGCAGGGTTTGAGCCCGTGTCCCCTGCATTGGCAGGCAGCTTCTTAACCACTGCGCCACCAGGGAAGCCCTGTCCTTGGGTTCTTAAGGGAGGTTGTCTGAGAAACATATCCTCACAGAGATGGAGTTTAGGTAGCAGATTGGATTTCCTGGAGAGACTCTGGTGGTAAGCTGGAAGGGGCTTTGGTTTCCCAGCCTTGTCATCAGCTTTCTCACTGAATCTCCCTGCAGCAGTAGGCAGGGATCTACCATCATTGATCTGTGGATGAGGAGAGTTCCAGAAGAACTAGAATCCCCCCTGTTCCCCTGACACCTGCTGAGCTGCTTGGGCAGGGCTGCCAGAAACGGAAGCCTTCTCCTGGCTTTGTTGGGCTTCCTGGGGAAGGGAAAGCTGGTCCAGTGATGACTCAGCACCCTGCACAGAATCTAACCCCTGGGCCAGTGTGTGTGTGTGTGTGTGTGTGTGTGTGTGTGTGTGTGTGTGGCCTCTCTTGGCCTGAATAGGGGGAATCGGCCCCTCATGGAGTGTCATCCCTATCTCTTTGGACAGCTGGAGTAGGGGCACAGCTGTATCTACCTCTGCCTCCAGGACACAACAGAGTGCCCTGGGTATATAGTTAAGCTCCCAGCCTCCTTCCCACATATCTAAAATGGGGGTCCCCCCCTCTATGTGGAGAGAGGAGGCCCAGCTTGGGTTAGGGGCTTGGGCATTGAAAAGGGGACTGAGAGCCCAGGGAGATGGGCCTTCCAGAGGTCCTCCACCTGCCAGGGTCCCCAGCTTTTCCCAGGCTGCTCTTACCCCCATCCCACCTCCCCATTCCTCCCCCACTCCCCACCCCCCCACCCATAACTCCCACACACTGCCCTGACCTCACTGAAGCCTTTGTCCTAGCCTGTCTGTGGGCCTGTCTCCTGGGCAGGGAGAGAAAGGGCCCCATTGTCCTGGCTGCCTTCTGCAACACAGTAGCTCCCAAAGACTTCCAAAAATGCTCAGCCTGTCAGACCCCCGAGGGTGGGAGGGCTTTCCTTAGGGGCTGCAGTCAGATCCTGCCTGGAGTGAGGATCCAGGTGCTGTCCCTCCCAGCAGTATAAAGGTTCCTCTGTTCCCCAGGCTAAAGGTCCTTCCTGAGATCTAACTTCCCGTCTGCCTCCTGCAAAGCAGCCTTCTTCCTCCTGGGAAGGGAGAACTGAAAGATTCAGGGACAGAGCAGGAGAAAAGGACTGGGAAGGAGAGGAGAGAAAAGAAAAGAGGAAAATGGAAGAAAAATGTGAGGAAATTCCCCACTGAAAGACTCTAGACTCCTGTTAATCGTCTGAGTGTGTAGATCCTGTGGCCTCTGTGTTTATTTCCTGATGATTCTTCCTTGGCCTTTAGAAGTTGTTAACAGAGGGAAGGCTATTGGTTGACCACTTTGGACTGGAGCCCTTAAGAGGAACAGCCCACAGACCCCTGGTCCATGTTCTATGGACCCCGAGTGGCATCTAAGGATTCTTAGTATCGTTGGCAAGAATGTCTGTCTGTGCCTTTATCCCCATCAAGGTGAAGTGAAGTTCTCTTTTGACACAGAATTTCCTGGCAAACGAGGTGAATAGAAAGAGAGGGAATCCAGGAGAGACCAAGAGATTCAGGAGTTGGGAAGGGGCCAGGGAGGAGGGAAGAAAGGAAGTGGAAGAGTGGAAGACAGAAGAGAGGTGAAAAGGGGGAGACGAGGAAGGAGAGTGGGTCTGTGAGTGGTGAGTGAGGCTGACAGGGAGCGGGTGTCTCTCCTTAGCAGGGAGGATGGAGGAGGGAGCCAGAGCCAGCGAGACGTCTCCCCACCCCCAAAATTGAAGTCTCCCAGCCACCCCTCCTGGGACCCTGGGGCTCCACTTGTCAGCAGTTGAGCCCACAGCTGCTGGGAGGTGCTTCCTCGACAGTGGCCCCCTGGCACCTGCCTCGGTTTATTTCTGGTGCCACAGCTGAGTCATGGGGCGGGGAGAGTGAATAAAGGCTGGGGGAAGGGGAGCTTATGACTGGAAGAGGAGAAGGCTGAAGGAGGCTTTAGGACCTGGGACTCTGGGGCCCAGGGTCTGCCCCTTTGGGAAAGAGGGGCGGGAGGCAACAGCATGAGAAACAGGAGTTAGGTTACAGGAGGGATGTCCTCATTGGAGACCCCGGATTAATGGGGTTGGGGCAAAAGGGTGGGAGTGGGAGGCAGAGTCTACTGCTTCTGAATTGTTGGAGAAGAGACATGATCCAGGTGTGCTAGTGCTGCATTAGAAAGAGTGGGGAGAGGGGCCCCCAGGGTGGATGGAGACGTGGATATGGGATCTTCGGATCGTGAGAGTGGAAACGGAGAGGACCGTGTTTTCCTCTGCTTCTGGTCGCAGACTCCGTGGACCCTCACCTGAGGCCATTCTGTCCCTCTTCCTGCCCCTGAGCTAAAAAGTCCCTTCCCTGGTGGCTCACTTGAGACTCTCCTTTGTCTTTTTAAGGTGGGCCTGAGGACACGGGAAGGGGAACGGGTCCCTGGGTCTTTTCCTTATCTACTGGAGCTGCATTCACATGACACCTTCTCTTTTCCCACCTCCTAGGAAGACCCTGTGTCTAACTTCCATCCATCCTGCTGCAGCACTGTCCTGGAACTTACCATCCCCTGTGGGGTGGGGTGGCCTCACAGGGACCCAGGGGCCTGTTGCCAAGCCCAGAGCCCTCTTGGGTTTCTTGGGCTTAGGTGGGCTTAGTCTCCATTCCCTCCCCTTTCTAGGGGCAGCCCCAGAGGGCACATTCCAGCTGAAATTAAATCACATTCCTCCATCCCTGCCTGACAAGGATGGCATTTCTGACAGCAGCTGTGACACCACAGGGTCAAGTGGCAGCAGCTGGTCCCCCAAGGAGGGGCCGAGAGGGGGAAACTAGGGGAGCTGAGGGGCCAGGGCCTTTGGAAGCAATGAATGAACTCTGAGTCTTTGATCTCAAGAGGCCAGAGCAAGAAGCATAGACCCTGCAGTGGGAGGGATACAGGTTAGATGGCAGCGTCTCCTAGCTGCATGGAGCAGCAGGGAATGATCCAGTCCGAGCAGTATTGTGCAGATGGGAAAACCGAGGCCCCCGGCATCACCTTCTGAGAGGACCCTGGAAGAACACCCTCTCCCAGCCCCGGACTGGGCTCCCGCATAGACGTGAGGCTGACGGGGCCCTTTAAGAGGCCACACTCTGAGCTCCTTGGCCAGAACCCAAAGCCAAGGCCTTTGATTTCCTCTGAGCCTCTGGCGGCAGCAGCAGCAACAGGGACAGCATCAGGCTGGGCTGGATGGAGAGCTCAGCCCCTGACCTCACCCTCCCAGGCGCCTCGGCCTGCACAGCCTTATAAGGAAGTGCCCCAAGCAAACTGAGGAAGTCACCTCCAGCCCCCCCACCCAACCCCCCCCCGCCCCGTTCAGAGGCTATATTTACCCAGAGGAGGTCCCAGAATAACCTCCCACTTGCCTCATGCTGGGAGGGGGGGGACGTGGCGGGGGCTGCCTCCTCAGTCCCTCCCCCGGGACTCCACCCTCCCAAGTGCTTCCTGTTGTCTGATCTCATCACAGTCGTTCATTCATTCATTTATTCATGGATTCAGTCCGTGTTTACTGAGCACCCTTGGGGCCCCAGACCCCTCCAATCCTCTTCTCCAGCCTGGTCCTCTCTCCTGAGCTCCACAAATCCACCCTCTCCCGGGGCAGCTCCTCCTAGAGGTCACAATTCCCTGCTGGGTTCTCCAGCTCAGAAGATGGGACCACCGACTCCGAGCCGCCCCTACTGCCACACTCACACTCCATCTCCCACAGTGGGTCACCAAGGCCTGAGACTGTGCTTCCCTTACCTGCCTCCTCTCCATCCCGCCGCCACCCTTGTCCCCCACCTGGACCACTGCAGTAGCCTCCCTAAAGCCCACCTACCTACCCCATTCCACTCTCACACAGCAGCCAGAAGGTTCTATTTAAAATGCAAACCTGGTCATGTCATCTCACTACTTACAACCCTTCAAAGCTCCTCATTTCCCTTAGGACGAAATCCATATTTCTTGGCTGCCTGGCGACGCCTTGGCCCACTGGCCCCCAACTCCTTTTAGTCTTCTTGTGGACATTTTACCCCTCATTCTCCACCTTCTGGCCACACAAGCCTACTTTCTGTTCCTCAAATGCCCAGACTTCTCTTCCCGCCCCAGGATTTTGCACCTGCTGTTCCCTCTGACTAGAATCCTTTCCTCCGCCTCCTCCTCCCTCCTCCTCCCCCCTCTTCTTCCCTCCTCCTCCCTCCTCTTCCCTCCTCCCCCCTCTTCTTCCCTCCTCCTCCCTCCTCTTCCCTCCTCCCCCCTCTTCTTCCCTCCTCCTCCCTCCTCTTCCCTCCTCCCCCCTCTTCTTCCCTCCTCCTCCCTCCTCTTCCCTCCTCCCCCCTCTTCTTCCCTCCTCCTCCCTCCTCTTCCCCACGCGGGTCAGCTCCTGCTCATGCTTCAGGAGCCTTCCCTGACCTCCTCCTCCCAGCCTTCCCCAGCCCAGATCAGGTGGGACCCCTGCTCTATGCTCCCATAACCTCCTGCCCTTCTCTGTTTTCAAATATGATTTCCACTCAGAAGCCCTTGTTCGGTTAGCAGGTAGAGCTCTTGGGGCCAGGAACCTTGGACTCCCAGCACCTGCATGGTCCATGGCGCATAGGAGATGCCCTGTAAACATCTGACAGTCCCTGTTACTGTCCAACCCTCATTTCTCTTGCTGCACGGATGGACTACCATTGCCAAAGAGAACACACCACCCACCATATATGTCTTTTAGAAAGTCTTCACTTCTGTCTGACTGATGTCCCTCCACCTGTTTGGGACTGTTGGCAGAAATGGCTAGTTTGGGTAATTCTGCAGGGGACGAGGGATCTTGGTGTGGGGGGCAGGATGGGCACCAGACACAGGGAAGGACTGCTTGGCTTGGCCTCTGTCCTTGGTCCCTCGTCCAGGCGGGGTTGCCCGAGGGCCTAGGGAGATCAAGCACAGGTCTCCTCTGTCCCATTAGAGGAGCAGGGAGTGGGCCTTACTTGCCCAGATGCCAGTGTGCTGGCCCCCAGCCTGGCAGCCTGGCGGGAGCCGACATGGCCTTGTTAGCAGTGAGTACAGGAAGGATTATGGAGGCTTAGGCTGCCAGGAGGGCTGCCAGCATCCTGGACCCCAAGGGCAGAAGAGGGGGCCTGGGTACCTAATGCAAAGACTCTTAGGTGGAGGAGAAAGGCATGGGCAGAGAAACAGACAGTGAGTTTCTGTCAGGGGGCCTCCTGTCCACCCTTCCTTGTCCAGAGGATGAGTTGAGGTCAGAGGGCTTGAGACTTCATCTTCTCATCTTCCCCAGCCCTCAGCCTTGGGCCCGAGGAAAGGAAGGGCCTGCCCCTGGCCTTGGGACTGTCCCCAGACGTGGAACATTTGTCTGTCAGCCCCTGCCCCACCCCCACCCAGGATATTTAGAGGTGTCGCCAGCTCTTTCCTTCCCTGCAGAGCTGAGCTGGGGAGTGGTTTCTATTTGGGTATCCTGACTTCAAGGTCTTCAAGCCCCGCCTAATGCAGGAACCCCTGGTGTCACCCTGCCCTACACAGGGACCCAGAGAACTCCTGGGAAGGGGTGTACTCTTGGGAAGAAGCTGTGCCTGGGTGCACCCCCGATCTAACCCGTTATCAGCACACCCCCTCGCTCTTTTGTTTCACCCCTGACAGCTTCAGTCTATACCGGCCTCACCTCCACTTTCCTGTCTTCTCTGTCTCCTGCTTTAGCATGGAAGGGAAGTCCTACTGAAGATCTAAACTGTAGCCCTCCGGCTTTCCCTAGCCTTCCTCCTGCTCTCCCTGCCCTGGGAGGCCCCGGAGTCACCTGGCCCAGCATCCCTCGCTGTGTGGCTGAATCTGAGGTTCAGAGAGGTTAAACGCTGACCTGAGGCCACACAGCCAGACTGAGACAGAATAGGCCTCCCTCTTCCCTTACCCCGCTCTGACCCAGCCAGTCTGAGACGCTAAGGCCATACAATTGTTTGGGTTTGGAGGCGAGGGGGCTTATTATGTTGGCGGCACTGAGGGGCCAGCAGCGAGGACATGCGCGGGTGAGTGTGGTCCCAAGGCTTAATCCCTGTAATCAGCCCTGTGGGCAGAGATGATGACAGGCCTGACTTCTGCAGGCGCCAAGGTCACCGGGGCTGGCCCCCCTTCCCTGGTCAAGCAGCAACCCCAGCCCTCCCCAGGTCTCCAGCACTGCTGCCTGCAGCCTTTGTCTGCCTGCCTTATCTCCCCCATGAGGCCTTCCAGGTCCTCCTCTCCTCAGGAGGCAGCCCCTCCCTAACACTAGCATCTCCTGCTTCCTCCCCCAGTTTCTTCTGCTTCTGTGTCAGCCCTGAGGCCCCCCTGAATTGAGGAAGGAAGAGTCCAGACTTTACAGGCGGAGGCATTACTTTATTCAGGCAGGGAAAAGCCAGATGGGGCTACAACATGGCAGGCATATGGGGGGTCAGGACATAGGAGCACCCCCTTACCCCCATTAGCCACCAGCCAGACATCCCATGAGGGTGCAGTGAAGAAGGGCAGAGCTGGTGAGCCCTGGCGCATGGACCACCACGGCCCCCTCCCCATGGAGGAGCCACTGGGCCCCTGGCCTTTTCCAGCTGATGGGATGGGGAGGAAAGGGAGTGCAAGGAAAAGGGGGTGCCTAGTCCTACAGAGATTCAGCTGGCTTCAGCCTCGTGGAACAGTGCAGGCCGGATGTCCCCTTTAGCAGGGTCCAAGGGGCTGGGATCTATTCCCAGAGCCTGCATTCTTGGAACGGGTCCCTTTGCCACACCCATTGCACCTGGCTAGCCAGGCCTCTCGGACAGAAACCAAAGGGTCAAGAGATAAGTTAAGGGTGCTGCCTCCGAGCAGGGAGGGGCTTGGGGATACCCCCCTGCCAAGGACCTCAGTGCAGGAGGGGGTGCGCTTCCTCTAGTCCTCCCCTGAGGACCAGGAGTCTCCATCTCCTTCTCGCTGATTGAACTTCAGGAGCTGGCCTTGGCCCAGGTGAAGAGGAGCCCCTGCCCAAGGGGTCTTCAGGGCACCCCCCTCCTCCTCCTCCTCCAAGGGGCTCCCTTGGTCACCCTCAGGGGGCCCCGGTTTCCCCTGCCTTACTCCCTCAGACTGCTCCAGCCCGTTCACCACACCCCCATTCACATGCTCCAACTCTTCCTTCAGGCTGGGGCCCTGACCATTGACACCAAAGGTGTCCCCTACCTCCAAGCCCGTGTCCTCCACCCCACTGAGGGTACCCAGAGGGCCAGGGGCTTGGCCCCCCCTCTCCAAGGGAATAGCACCAGACTCTTCCTCTGATCCTGAGGCCTCCGTGCTGTCCTGGGACTCAGTCTCCAGGGCAGTCATGGGGGCGTCAGATGCTGCACCCCTCAAGCCATCATCCCAGGGGACACTGACATCCATGGTCTCAGACCCCAGGAGGTTCCCTCTCTGAGGGCCACTCAGGGCCGGGAGGCTGCCCACAGAGGGCCCTGCCCCCCACCGCCCTGCCCCTGGCTCCCTCCCCTCTTCTTCGTCTTCTTCCTCTCCCTCCTCCCCACTCTCTTCCTCATCTGCAAATCCATCAGATTCCCCATCCCGATCCCAGGCTGCAGGCTCCAGTAGCAGCTGGGGCACCTGGCCCAGAGGTTCTGCCACCTCCCCAGGGACCCCAGGAAGAAGAGAAGCCTCAGTCCCCAAGTCCTCAAATTCTTCCGACAGCTCAGAGTCAGGGCCACGTTCCTCCTCCTCATCTCCCCCCTCCTCCTCCTCTGAGGGATGGGCCCCAAGGCCCTCAGAGGCCAGGACTGCAGGACCCCAGCCTTCCTTTCCAGTCTCCTCTTGAGGGGAGGACCTCTGCTCTCCAGCCAGGTCCCACTTGGGGGAAGCAGGGGACCCGAGGTAGAGGCCCAGGGGAGTGGAGTCGGGAAGGGTCTCCCCTAGCTCATCAGCCTCACTCTCTTCTCTGCTCTCCTCCCCCTCCTCCTGGAGGCCTTCAGGGATTCCCCCAGAACCCATATCCTCCTGCTCACCCTCCACCTTTCCCAGGACCTCAGCCCTGCCTGCCAGCCCCCAGCTAGCCTCTTGGCTCCCCTCAGCCAGGGGCTGGGGCCCAGGGGCATCTTCAGGGATTGGGATGGGTGAGCAGGACTCAGTGGGCCGTGGGCTGGGGGGCCCCAGCACTGTTTTGGCATCCTCCTTTGCTCCCTCGGAGCTCAAGGGCCTGGGTTGAGGGGTATCACTTCCATCGCAGCACGAGGTCTCAGCAGGGAACATCTCCTCTGCTTCCTCAGGGGCTTCAGGCTCAGACTCCTCCCAGCCCCTGGCAGTCTCCAGTGGGTCTCTGCTCTTCCTGGGCAGTGTGGAGAGCTCTGGCTCCAGAGCAGCTGCCTCCTCCAGCTCCTTTCTGAGCCCTTCCAAGCCCTGCACCCTCTTTGCCTCCAAACCTTCCTTCCCCAGGGGTGGCTCCATCATCTCCTCTCTGGCCAGGCCGCCTGGGTCCTCCAGCCCTACCGCCTCCTGCTCCGGTCCCTGTTCCGCTCCTGCAGTCTCTAAGCCCAAGGTGACCTCTGGGGAGGCTCGGCCATCCCTGGGGGCCACATCTTCACCTTCCAACACTGGCTCTATCACCTCTGACACTCCCTGGGGAGCTGGGAGGCCCGGGGTTCCCACCTGCTCTGGCCGCTCTTCAGGGTCCTGGAGGCCCTCAGTGCCTCCCACCCCACTGGCTCCCTCAGCTGAGACCCTCTGCTCTTTGGGCTCAGAGCTCCCTGGCTGCCCCTCACCTGGGCTCCAGGCCTTGCCTGTGGCTGTCAGCTGCAGCTCCCCCTGGTCTACAGCCTCCCCCTTCCCAGCGAAGCTATCCCGTTCCCTAGGTTCCATCTCTGCCTCATCCTCACTGTCCACTTCAGGTCTCCCAGTGGGCGTTTCCTGATCCAGTTCTTGACCCCCCTGCACCATATCTTCCCACTTCTGCAGATGTGCAGAGAGTGGCAGCTCCTGTCCCTCCTCCTCCAGGGACCTCGGTGGCTCTGGATTCTCTCCCTTCTCCACGTTCTCTTCCTCTTCCAGATACCTCTGACTTCCCTTGTCTACCTCCTCTGGAGATCTCATATTCTCTACACTCTGCCCTCCCAGAGAGCTCAGTGATTTCTGAGTCTCCTTTTCTAGGGGTCTCAATGTGTCTTGGTTCCCTTCCACAGACCCCAGTGGTTCTTGACTTTCCTTTTCTAGAGGTTTCAACGTTTCCAGGTTTTCTTCTTCTGTAGGCTTTAGTGGTTCTAGAGTCTCTGTTTCTAAAGATCTCACTGCCTCTACACTCTCTTCATTTAGGGACCTTAATAAGTCTTGATTCTCTTTTTCGAGAAGTCTATCTATCTCCTGGTCTTTTCCAAGAGACTTTAGTGCCTCTGGTTTCACCTTTTCCAGAGGGCTCAATGTCATCTGGTCTTCTTTTTCTAGAGACTTCAGTGGCTGATTCTCTTTTCCTAGAGATCTTGATGTCTCCTGGTCTTCTTCTTCTAGAGATCTCAGTGACTCTTGATTCTCTTTTGCTAAGGGTCTCAATGTTTCCTGGTTCTCTACTTCTTGACATCTCAGTGGCTCTTGCCTTTCCTTTTCTAGAGCTCTCAATGACTCCAAGTTCTCCTCTTCTAGAGACCTCACTAATTCTTGATTTTCCTTTCCTGGATATAAAAATGCTTCTACATTTCCTTGAAGAGACCTCATTACTTCTTGACTCTCCTTTTCTAGTGATTGCAATGTCTGTGGGTCCTCTTTTCCTATAGGCTTAAGTAGTTCTAGAGTCTCTTTTTCTAGAGGTCTCATTACCTCCATCTCCCTTCCTTCTAAAGACTGCAATAACTCTTGATTCTCCTTTTCTAGAGTTTTTAGTGTTTCTAAGTTCTCTTCTTCCAAAGACCTCAGAGATTCCTGATTCTCCTTCTCTAGAGATCTCATTGTCTCATGGCGCTGTTTTTCCGGAGAAATCAGTGGCTCTTGAATCTCCTCTTCCAGAGACTTCAGAGTTTCTTTTTCCAAAGGACCCGGGGAGTCTTGGATTTCTTTCATGTCCTGATCCCCCTCTTCTTGCCATGTTTCCTGCTGCAAGCTGCTTATTACTTTGACCTCTACAGCTGTTTCTTTCTCTGCCAGCCCCCAGATTTGTCCTTCCCCTTCCTCCTGGAATCTGCTGGACTCTCTAGACCCACCAGGTTCTCCATTTTTGGCCTCTAAACTGGGATGGTCAGGGCTGAGGGCTGGAGCCAGGGAGGCATGATCTTCAGAGGACTGGCCTGGACTGGGCTCTTGTTGCTTGCCCCCAGGCTCCTCTGGTCCTGGCAGGACGCTGGCAGGGATGGCCACCTTGGCTTCAGCCCACACAGCTTCTGGAACCTGTTGCATGCCAATCTGTGGCTGGGGCAGGGAGAGAGGAGCATCCTGGGCTCTGATCTTGGCATCTGTGGCAGGGCAGGGAGCCTGAGGTGTGGGCGGAATGGGGGTGCTGGCCGAGGTGGGGGCATGGGCCTGAAGGAGTTCCTGGCTCTTCAGAAAGCCTGGCACAGGTGTTTCAAGGGTATCAGGCAAAGGTGAGGAGAGGGGAGTAGGGCTCAGGACAGAAAGCAAAGGTCCCAGACGCCGGCCCTCTGGGGTCCCAGGGAAATGCAGCTCCAGCTTAGGGTCTGGAAAGGTAGAGGAGAAGAAACGGTGTCAGCACATACAGGGTTGGGGTGGGGTAGGGGAGCAGCTACCACTTCTGGCAAGAGTGTCCTGCTCCTGCCTTTTATGGGCTGGGCTAAAAGTATGCTCGCTGCCATGGGGGACCACGGCGTCAAGACTTAGACTGCTGCTTTTCAGGAAAGGCATCGTTCTGGGTGTGAAGAGGAAAGCAAGGTAAAGTTTTGGGGGGACCTTGGCCCCTCCTCTTACCCAGGAAGCTGAGGAAAGCCTTGGAACCGCTGCCAGGTGTCTGCAGCCGGGAGTTCTCTGCCTCTAGGAGGGTTCTGGGGACAAGAGAGGAAAAGCTGGGTCAGCCCTCTGCCCACCGGCCAGTCGGCAAGCCAGCCGGGGAAAAGTCACAGCTGAGCATGCGCGTCCCTGGCCTGGCAGGCTACCTCTTCATTTTCACCACTATCACACAAAAGCCACACGCATACTTGGCTCTGCGCATGAAATCACATGGTCACATCCCACAGATATCACCCACTTGGTCACACAGAGTCACACACTTATTTGGGACACACAGCTGGACTCACAGACACACAAGCAGATTCCCACACCGTTGACACAGTGTACACACACACCCACACATTGCTTAGACTAGTCCCCTCCCAACCCCAGGCCTATGACCTCATCCTCCGTGTGGGGGGCCGATTCTCATGCTAATTGCTGCCTTTGTCCACACTGCCATCTGGAGGGTCTGAGAAGGGGGCTTCCCAGGGGAAGTGGGAATTCTCAGGCCGTTCCCATGGGATAGGCTCCCTCCTCCTTCTCCCCCAGGGCCCCCAGAGCTGGTTACAGACAAAAGGCAATGAATTCAGCTCCCTCTCTCCAAATCCTTTTCATGCCTCAAAACCCTGGTTAAGCCTGCGCAGTCCTTTCCCCTCAGTGGTTTGATTTAGGGGTCAAGGCCCTCATCTTGGGATCTCTAAGTACTCTGGATTCCAAGCCTTTCAGGGCAATGGAGGCTTTCGTGTACATGCCCCTGCCTTAGTGCCCCATGGGGACTGAGGAGGAGGGGACCTATTGCGGGGGAGGGAGGACCAATCAATTCAACAAGTTATCCTGAACATCTAGCTCCTCTGTGCTCTTCTTCATGATCTGAGTGTGGTTAGTATTTTCTATGGTCTCACCTCTGTCCTTCTCGATGCAGCATCATGCTCCCTGAGCTCTGTGCCCCATGGAGGTGGAGCCCCTCTCTTCTTCATCCCTAGATCCTCACCGACCTTCCCTCTCTGGGCACTGCCTCCCCTCCCCTCCTTAACCTGTCCCAGGGCCCCTGCCTTTGTTTGCCTGTGGATTCTGGGGGCACTGTCCTCATAGCCTGTCTAGCCCTGGCTCCACACTGCAGGGTTGCGGTACGCAGCCCTTCACAGTAGCAAAGCCCCTTCCTCAGGCTTCATCAGTGGACCCTTGGCTAACCAGGCCAGTTTCCCAGAAACTGGGTTTGCCCAAGGCCACAGAGCCAGAGAAGCAGCACTTCCTTGGTCCCACCCTTTCCTGAGCCAACAGGGAATGTGCTCAGTAGAAGGGCTGGGCAGGGCCAAGGGCACTAAGGCTCGAGAGAAGCCAGGCCCCAGGACATTCAGGATGGAAGGGACCTTGGCTGTCACCCAGCCCATCTCCCATCCTCCCGACAAGGAGACTGAGGCCCAGGTCAGGTGGCAAGTCAGTGCCACCAGCCCACACCTGCAATTCCTTCTTCCTGAGGCTGCTCAAGGACATCACCCTCTCTGTGTGAGCACACACACAGAGACTGGGCTTTTCAGCCCCTTGGGGTAAGATTCTGGATATGGATGACCCACACGTGTCCAGCCCTCTCCTTTGAGGCTGTCCCACTCAGCTATATCACCTCTCCTTGGGGGATCTCCTGGGCACAGGACGCTTCTCTGGCCCTGAACCCACGAGAGAGCAGGTGGGCTTAGGTGGCACACGTCGTGGTGTGGAAGGGATCAGCCTAGAGTCCCGGGACCGAGCAGTGGCAGAGCCTCCACCACCCGTGGCTCTGGGCCTCTTCAGCCAAGGAGTCTGCCCCTGCATGCATGTGTGCATCTGTGTGCCTGCATGGGTCAGGGTCAACCTGTACCTGTATGTGGCCACCTCCAGGCTGAGGGACATCTTGAGGTGTGCCAGCTGCTGCCGACCTTCCAGGACCTGGGCGATCTGGCTCTGTAGGCCCTGTTTCTCCTGCTCCAGGGCCTCCACGGACAGCTGCAGAGCAAGCCACAGGCAGTCAGTGAAGTGACGGGGTCCTTCTGCTAACTTACCTGCATCCCCCTTGGCTGCTACAGCAGCATCTTCTGCTCCCTGACTAACTTCTCTGCAGAGCGAATTCCTGCCTCCCCTACCCCACTTCCCGCCCAGAGAACCCCCTTCTGAAGCCCCCGAGAAGAGGACAGTGGCCCCTCTCAGCCCTCTCCCACGGCCTGGCTCCTCCTCTGAGGATGCTGATTAAATGGTAGCACATGCTGCTCAGAATTCAGCTCCCACAGGAAGGGGGAGGTGAGGGAGGAGAGGAGATGGCTTACAGAGAGGAGGAGAAGGAAAAAAGTGGAAGCAGAAGGAAAAACAATTAATCACCAGGCCTGGAGACTGCAGGACTGGAAGCCAAACAGCCCGGGTCCCAGTCACTGTCTCCTGCTCCCCATGCTAGGCCCCCATCCCCTCCACTTCCCACATGTTCTGGAATCTTTCTCCTCTGAAGGGGGGGGAGCATGGTGAGACCTCTGTCTGGCCCAGGCAGGAGGCTGTTTTCTCAGCTGCTGGTCACATCTGCGCAGTGTGAGGGGGAGCAGCTGTCCCAGGCCTCTGGAATGTGCTCAGGAGCCGAAAAGCCCAGACAAGGGAGAGAAGGGCTGGTGGCCCCCCATCCAGGGCCCCTCACCCTCTCCTGTCAGGGGGAGGAGGGCGGCTGGGAAATTGGAGACTCTTGAGTGGCCAGACCATCAGATCAGCACTGAGAGGGAAAGTTCTGAGCGTCTTCTGAGCGACAGTAGGGCCTAGGGAGGGGTCCAGGGGGCATCAGGGTACGAAGGTGCCATTTAGACAGTGAGGAGGCTGCTGCAATGTCTTGTGCCTGTCTGCCCTTCGAAGGGGTGTGCTTTGAGGTCTGAACCTCCATCATTCCAGCCCTACACTAGACAGAGTTGTGAAAGTCTAGGACAGTGGCACCAGGCATGGTTTTCTAAGAAGTGGCCCCTGAATCTGCAGCCACCACACCCCCCACTTCCCACTCCCTTTCCCAGGTCTCTGATCCCCAACGGGACTTCCTGAAGCCTTGTCTTGCCCAGGCCCCCAGGCTTCCTCACCTGGAACTGCTCGGTAGCCCGCAGCCGCTCCTGCCAGCGGCCCTCCAACCTCTGCTCCAGCGCGGCCCTGCGCTCCTGGAGGCCGCTGCGCTCCGCTTGGAGCTGCTGCAGCTCCAGGCGACCCTCGCGGGCGCCCTGCAACGCGTGGCCCAGCCGCTCGCGGGCCTGGCCCAGCGACGTCTCCATGTGCGCCACGCGCTCCTGGTAGCCGCGCACTGCCCCGCGCCACGCCTCGCCCAGCCGCCGCGCCAGCTCCTCAACCTCGGGGGCCGGCACGGGGGGCCCGCGGGGCGGAGCGGGGCCGCGGGGGGCGCAGACAGCCTGAGCGTTCAGGCCCGCGCGCTCCTCCTCGTGCGCCGCGCGCAGAGCCTCCAGCTCGCGCTCCAGCTCCGCCGCCTGGGTGCTCAGCCAGGCCTGGGCGCACTTTTCGGCCTCGACCGCGCGCCGGCTGCGGGCCGTCTCCTCCGCGGCCCGCTCCCGGGCCAGCCGCAGCTGCTGGCACCGGCTCGCCACGCCCTCCACCTCTTCTTCCAGGTTGTCGCGCGCCACCTCGGCCGCGCGCTTCTCCCGCCAGCGCTGGTCGACGAGGGCCCGCAGGGCCGCCAGCTCGTCGTCGGCACGGGCCCTCCAGGAGGCGTCCCCGGCCTGTGCCCGGAGACCCCCGAGCTCCGCGCTGAGCAGCTCATTCTGCTCCTCTAGCGCCTTGACCCGGGCCAGGTAGGCCTCCAGGCGCCGGTTGAGCTCCCACATCTGAAAAGATTCCTCCCCCAGGCAGCCCTCCATCCTGCCCGTCTGATCCACCGAAGGTGGAGAGAGGCGAAGCACCGGGAGAAGCCAGCAGCTCTCAAAGCTTTTAGGACGGAAGGGTAAAGAAGACGGATGGGGACAATGACGGGGCGGGGCGAGGAGCAGCTGAAGCGACTGAGAGTCGGGAGTGGGAGCGAGGCTATTCATACTCCCGCCAGCCTGGCGGGAAAAGGGGCGGGACCCAGGCCTTAACCCCTTAGAGTTCAGAGAAACGACGGCAGCCTTTGTCCCCGTGCCCCCGGTATGCTGGAGAGTGAAACCAAAGGAAAAGCCATGCCCGGAGAATCCGATCCGATGGTGGCTTTCAGGGGGAGGAGGCCGTGAGGCAAGGTCAGAACCCCAGATAAAAGCAGATTATACACAGAACTGAGCCTGTGGAGGGGGTGCCAGGGGATTCAGGCCTGCGAGGGGGTGCGAGTCTCAGTTACTCAGCGCATCCAAGAGAGCTATCACTTACTGAATTCCTCTAAGACTCAGTTTCTTCATCCATAAAATGAGAGTGATGATGGAACTGTCATGGGACTGTTGAAAAAATAGATGTGGCCATGTTTTTCGTAAATAGCAAAGGCTCACCCTCCTGAAATACTGGAAGAAGGCAGCATTGCAGAGAGAAGTTAGAAGAGACATTGCCTGGAACACAAGAACAAATGTGTCCTACTGGGAAACACCCCATATGCACACACACCCTATTTCCTCAGTCTCCACCAGAAAACGAGAGAGCAGGCAGGCAAAAGGATGTTCTCCCCATTATTCACCTCCATCCTTTCTATTCATCTCTCATATAACCTGAGGTTCTTATACCCACTTTTTAGGTAATGGAAGCCCCCCCGCCCCTCCCGTTTGCAGGGAAGGACACCCCATCCTGGCCTCGTTGTCAGGGATTTTTGGGCAGAGGGCGCCCCCTGGTGGCTCACAGACCGGGCCAAGAAGAAGAAGCAGAAAGAAGAGGCATCTCTTGTCACAACTAGTCCAAATTTATCGAGCCTTTGTAATATGCCAAATCATGTTCTAACATTTTATTTACGTTATCTGACTGAATCCTCAAAACATCCCTTTGAGGGTTCCACAGTTCAGGAAACGAAGAGCTCACTGAGGGCGGGAGTAGCTGGGAAGGCCTTCTGGAGGAGGAGGGGTCCTTGCACTGGGTAGTGAGGGAGGTGGGATTTGGGGTTTGTAGTGTAAAGGGGAAGCAAGGTCCGAGGGAGAGGGCCAGGGATAATGAGACTGAGGGGGGTCTTTGGAGAAGGAATTTCTGCTCATGTAAATCCAATTTAGCTCTACAAGTGTTAATTGAGACCTACTATGCGTCAGCACTCTGTCCCAGCCCTGGGACAGTTTGGTAATGTGAGGGCAACAGCAATGGTGGTGGAGGTAATATTATCATAATACTTAGCACCTGAGGTATCCACAGAGACCTGGGGGAGCACAGAGAATGGAGAAGGTTTTCTGGAAAGGGGGTACAGCAGGGTCAATGACCAGGAGGCCATGCCACCAGGCCAACTGGACTTTGAATTCACTAACATATGTGGAGCAGGAAGGGAGGGGCCGGTGGGCGTTGAGTGGGGGGATTGACTGAGACTTAGTGCAGACCGGGAGGCTGAGGCTTCTCCATCCCCACATTACCTCACAAATCCTGCAGTTTGGTTTGGGCTGGGGCATCCCAAAAGTTGTGTCCAGGGGAGGTCACTTGGCATCTCTCCCTCCTCTTTCACTTCCTGGCTGTGGGGAGAGAGAAGCTGAATACTTGAGATCCCTGGGATCGTCCAAGGGGGGGGGGCGTCCCCTGGAAATGTGGGGTGGCACTGGTGTGGGGAGTTTCCGGCCTGGGCCTCTCACTCTCACCCAGAGGGGAGACATTTGGACTATGTCTCATGCAAAGAGCACTGGGTCTGACTTTTACACTTTCTAGCTGAATGACCTTAGGTAAATCACATAGCTTCTCCAACTGAGCCTCAGTTTACCTGTTTGGTAAAGGAGGTTAATACTTACCCATCCCCAGGCGTTTGTTCTGAGCATCAGCTAAGACCGGGTATGTGGATGTCTTTGTACAAAGCCTTTTTGAGGACCATCACCATGAAAGCCATCAAGCTAGAGCAAACCCTTCTCGTGAACCACTCTTGGTGAGTTTTGGGAATCTTGGAAGGCAGAGATGATCTGAAATGCTGGAGAAAAGTGGGATGTTGATTTTTTTAAGGCAGGAGAAGGTGGGTCCCAGCAACCACAGCTGGTGGAGCTGACACCAAGGCCCAGACAATTCTAAACAGATAACTGCTATTTGAGGCAATGAGAAGCTGAGGAAAATGAGGACTTCCATGGGACTGGGGGACACTCAATGGGCACAAGGTGGGCCAGGTGTCCTATCCTCCCTCGGGGGGTTGCATTGTTACTGGGATTTTTATGAGGCCTTTGCCTGCACTTCTTATGTCCCTGTGCCCAGGACACATGGACTGTGTGATACTACACTGGGTGGATACAAAGTTCAGTAGCCATCCCCAGAGATGTCCATGAGAAAGCTGAAGAGGGTTCTGTGGGCCCTCAGGGTTCTGTCCTTGGTCTGACGATCACAAGTTTTTATTAAAGACTTGGATGAAATCATAGAAGCCATATTGATCAAATCTACATATTATGCAAGAAATGAGAGGGTTTGACAGAATAGGAAAAAAAATGAACCAGATGACATTTAATAGGGATAAATGTAAAATTCTGCTTTAGCTTTCAAAAAAAAAAAAATCAACAGCATAAGAAAAGAAAAGAATAAAGCCTATCTAGTGAAGAAAACCTGGGGGTTTTAGCAGACCAAAAGCTTGTTATGAACCAACACTGTGATGTGGCCACCTAAAAAAGTAAAAAGGTTATAAGTGATTCATAGATGCAAGGCGTCCAGATCAGGGGTGGTGACATTCCCTTTGCCCTTCCATATTTGGAGTATTGTTCTGGACACAGTATTTGAAGAGGGACCTTGGCAGGTTGGAATTGATCCCTGAGGAAGATGAGCAGATGGTAAGGCAACTTGGAATAATGGCTGATGAAGAATTTCTGAATCTACTCATGTCTCAGGACTGCAGCTAAGTTCCGAAACTAAAAAATAATAGCCTCTGAGCACCACACGTATCCTAAAGAAAGTTGCCAGACTCACCTGGAAGGCTTCACCCCTGCCCCAGTCCCCAGGAGAGAAGGCAGGCGGAGTGCAAAGAGGCTGCACACCGCAGCACTGGATTGCAGGGTGGCCAGCCCTGGAGGGCAGGCTGCGGCTTCCCCTCCTCTGCTCAGAGGGGAAGGGTGATGCCCAATGAGGCGAGTGGGTGTGGACTTCCAAGGGGATGACTCCTCAAGGCCGGGCATCCGCATGAAGGGCACATTGGTGTCCGACCTCTGGGCAGCTGTCTTTTAGGGCACGGGGTTTGTTCATCTGGGTCTCACTAAGAGACACAGACACTGGAGAGGGATGGCTGGGAATAGAGGGGGCCACAGGGAGGAACAGGAGAGTTCTGTGTGCCAAGAGGACTCTGTGAAAGGAGCTCCCCATGGGGAGCAAGCTTTGGGCATCACCACCCCCAAGGGAGGTATGCATCTGAGGAAGGCTGACTGTAGCGCTGGGTAAGTGGCACTCACCCCTGTCTCCTCTGTCCTGCAGAAGAGAAGGAAGCCTCAGGGCGGGTCTGCCAAAGTGTCCTTAAGGGACAGAAGAGGGAGACCCAGCAGAATGTCATTGCAGGCAGTGGTCAGAGAGATCTAAAGCTGTTCTTTTTTGTTACCTCCCCTACCTCTCACTTCTTTGCCTCATAATACGGAGGCTAGGGCAGGGGCAGGACATAACTCTTGCCCCATCCCTAACTTGACCCCTCCTTTTTATCTCCCTGTCCCCCTTCTCTCTTCCCCTCCACTTCCAGGACTAGATGGGTCCTGCTGGACATGTGTGGCAAGGGGTAACGTCAGCAAGGGGTCACAAGTCTTTTGACAACAAGAAAAGAGACGGGAAGAAGGAAGTGAGTAGGTTGGAGACCAGATGGTAAGAGAGACGACAACTTTGGGAAGCTCTGTACCGAGAGATCTGGAGACATAGAGAGAGGGAGAGAGCGGGTGCCGAGGAAGCGATCAACAGAGCAGAGAGCTGGCCCAGGGACCCCTCCTGGGAAGTCTGGCTTTGGCCTAAGAGCTTTGGGTACTTACTGGCTGGACCCTGCCTTTCCATCCTGCTTTTCCCCATCCCCATGAGGGAAGCTTGGAGCTGGAGCTGGGTCTGGGAAGCAGAAATGTTCCTTCTCTCTTCATTTAGTGCACCATAGGCACTAAATAAATACTGTGAAGGAATCAAAAATGACTAATGTGGAGCCCTGTCCTCCGGAAGCCGATGGGCACGTTGGAGGACAGACGTGGGAACCATAGAGTGCGATCCGGGTAGAGAGGCGTGATAAACTGGAGGAGGGGGGAGGGGGCAAAGGAGGTGGCCGTGTGGTTAATTTGGGGCCTTTTCCCTCCAGGCAGCGAGGAGCCCTGAAAAGGTTTTAACCTCAACCATGGGTAACCTGGTGAGATCACTGTGAAGGACTGGGGCGGGCTGGGGGGAGATAGGCAGGATGGCCAATCAGGAGGCAGTTGCCACCTTTGAGGTGGTGAGACCAGAACCTAGGGGCGGAGTGGAGGGATGAGTGTGAGAATACTTAGGATGTATCGGTTCCAATAAGAGTTAGATGTGGGGGCTTCCCTGGTGGCGCAGTGGTTGAGAGTCAGCCTGCCGATGCAGGGGACACGGGTTCGTGCCCCGGTCTGGGAGGATCCCACATGCCGCAGAGCGGCTGGGCCCGTGAGCCATGGCCGCTGGGCCTGCGCATCCGGAGCCTGTGCTCCACAGTGGGAGAGGCCACAGCGGTGAGAGGCCCGCATACAAAAGAGTTAGATGTGGGACGGCGGGAGGGGACAGGGAAGATTCCCTTACTCGTGGCTTGGCCCTAGGGTGGGTAGGGAGGGAGGCGTGGGGAGAGGTGCAGTGGCTGCAAGATGTGCAGGGTTGGGGGTCACATTTAGAAGGATGATGCCGGAGTGGGCATCCTTTCTCTCTGTGACGCTCTGGGTCTGTGGTTTGATGAGCAGCTTGCAAAGCAGCAGCCACCCGCCTGCTCTGGCTCAGCTCAGGTTTCCACCCCTGCAAAGTAAAGGGGGCTGCAGTGGGGCACGGCCACCAGGCGCCACTATTGCCACAAGAAAAGCTACATTCCCTGGGGAAATCCTGTGATGATGATGATGATGATGATGATGATGATGATGATGGTGATGATTTTAAGCTATAATATCTAGGTAGTGGGGTAGGTAATATTATCATCATTATCTTTCATGATTTTCTAACAGAGGAAACAACCTAAAGAAGCTAAGTAACCTATCCAAGACCACACAAGTAGAACTTGAACTCAGAGTTCTGGCTCAGCCTGCACCTCCCTCTCTCTGGGAAAGAAGGTGATGATGGGGGGGGGGCGGGGTCAGGGGATGAGTCAGAGAGGACCTTGTGGGAAAGTCTTTAATCTCTACCATCCCTCATGCTTCTCCTAGCATCTCACTCAGGGCCACCTTAGGACACACAGAACCAACCGGGAGATGTCTAACTTTGGACCCAAAACACTCTCCTCCCCTGGTTAAAATCATCCAGTCTTCACCCCACCAACACCCGCCCACCCACCCAGTTTTTAGGAGAAGTGGACAGAGAAGGCCAGCTGGGGCTGGACTGGAGCTGGAATCAGGGAGCTAGGGTTGGCTTGGTCTGGGATCCCAGGGCAGATGCTGAAGGTGCCATCTGTGTTTGGTGGTACCTTGATGCCCTGCCTACACTGAGCTCCCATCAGGTGTTTGCTGACTGACAGTCCAACCGCACGCTGGTCTGGCCACACTCCAGGGCTGAGTTTGACTCCGAGCACCCTGCTGAAGGAGGGCACAGACACGCCGTAACGTGCCCACTGAAGGACCAGGCACTTGGACGAAGTGTGGTGAGGATGTCAAGAGCATGGGCTCTGGTGGCAGACCTGAGTCCTGGAGAGACACTTAACCTCTCTGAGTCTCAGCTTCCTCATCTGTAAAATGGCGGCAATAATACCCACCCAACCTGAGCACAGAGAGCTTGCCTCTCAGTCTGTCCAAGCGCCTGGTCCTCCACAGGTGTTCAGTGTGTGTTTGTGAAATGAATAAATGAGTGAATAAGGTGGGGTGTGTTAGGTTGTTACTACCCATGCTGCTGCAAACATTCTTGGCCGGGTCTCCTGGGGCCTGTGTGTGTCCCATTCTCTTCGGAGCCATCTGGAAGGGAGCTGCTGGTTGGAGGGAAGGCACATCTTCAACTCCACTGGACAATGCCACAATGCCACATCTTTTTTTTTTTGGCCACGCAGTTTGCGGGATCTTAGTTCCCCAACCAGGGATCAAACCTATGCCCTTGGCAGTGAAAGCCTGGAATCTTAACTACTGAACCACCAGGGACTTCCTGCCACACCTTTTTTTTTTTTTTTTTTTTTTTGCTGTACGCAGGCCTCTCACTGTTGTGGCCTCTCCCATTGAGGAGCACAGGCTCCGGACGCGCAGGCTCAGCGGCCATGGCTCACGGGCCCAGCCGCTCCCCGGCATGTGGGATCCTCCTGGACCGGGGCACGAACCCGTGTCCCCTGCATCGGCAGGCGGACTCTCAACCACTGCGCCACCAGGGAAGCCCCACATTGTTTTTTAAAGCGGGCATACCAGGTTACTCTCCACTAACAGTGTGCAAAGAGTTCCGATTGCCCCACATTGTCTTGGTACTGTCAGGTTTTTTAATTTTTCACAGTCGTGAAGTGTGTTCATTCAGTACAATTGTGGAAACGCACCAGCATGGATGAACCTCACAAACATCATGTTGAGAAGAAAAAGCAAGCTGCAGTAAAATCCACATGGCAGATGCCTTTTCTATCAAAGTTCAAAACCCTGCAAAACAATGTGTTATCTGGAGATATGTACGTATGTAGTAAAAACATTTTTGAAAGGCAAAATCATGGTAAAAATAAAGGAGAGGATAGTAGTTCCCTCTGGGGAGAAGGGAGGAGATGCAAGGTGGGTGGAGAGGTACACCACTGTGCGTAATGTAGTTCTTCATTGATAGAGTATGTGAAATATTTGAAAATAAATACATACGGTGGGGTCATCTGAAGTGCCTGAGGGGCTCTTGGGTAAAAGGGCCCAGACTTTTCTTAGTGGGTCCAGAGATCAGAACCAGTCCTGATGAGTAGATGCTATGGGCCCAGATGCCAGCCCAGACAAAGGAGATGGCCACAGGACTTGTTTCTGTCCTGGAGCAGGTTGCCACCAGAGGGAGTGTGAGCCCCGTTACTGGGATACAGGACAGCTAACCACTCTAGGGTGATCCATTTTGTGATCTGTCCTAGAGGACCTTGGTGGCTTCTTCAACCCTGGGGATTCCAACACTCTAGGAATGAACAACAATCCATCTGGACCCCAGGGCCCCGCTCCTGTCCTCCCTGGAGAGCTGCAGTTCCTGCCCTGAACTATTGCCAGAGGGTTCTCTTTATTCTGGCTGCACCGCGGCTCGCGGGATCTCAGTTCCCCGACCAGGGATCGAACCCAGGCCATGGCAGTGAAAGCCCAGAATCCTAACCACTAAGCCACCAGGGAACTCTCTGCCAGAGTTTGGTTCTTTGAGCCAAAACAAGAGGCCTGGAAATTAATTCCAGGAAGAACTTGCCTGTCTTGTGGGATCAAACAGAAATGGAGTGGGATAAGGGAGAGGAAGAGGCAGTGGGCTCTTGGCCACTGGCCCCTCCCCTGGTCAAATAAGAGAGGGGCCCCAGGGCTGAGGCTGGGGCCAAGGAGTGACTCCTGTCCAGTGCCTCCTCCCCAGGGCCCTCTGAGTCTTGCCCCAGCCATGCCAGCCGAAGGGGAAGCTCCCATGGAGCCCTTGTCTCAGGAAGCCACCAAGTGGAGGCAGGACACCGGGACACCTCCCGCCTCATCTATGGGGGTTTGGGGGTCAGGCTGTCTTCCTGCTGAGAGTCCAGGGTGGAGGGACCCACTAGGGAGGAATGTGAGGGGAAGGCATTTAGCAAGTCTGAGGAGATTGGATAAAGGGTGGGAGAATGAGGGAATCTGGAGGAGGTGTTGGTCTATGCAGGGCAGCTGGGGGGAGGGGGAGGTATATTTATCTTCTGAGCTTGTGGCATTAAAAATAACCAGGGCCCCTGAGTAACCCAAGCTCCCAGATTTCTATGGCAGGGTGGAGGCCATCAGTGGGGACTAGAAGGGCAGAGCGAAGAGGAAGCAGAGGATGGAACCAGAAAGGTCTCCCACCCTGCCCCCCCAGCCTGGGGCTACTGAGGGCAGGGACTGAGCAGACTGGTGCCCCTAGGGCTGGCTGGAGGGGGCAGGGAGGGAAGGAGGAGGGGAGCGGGGAGCCAGGCAGGAACAATGCTGGCACTCAGCCAGGAGCTGGAGTGGGGACTGAGGAGAGAGGAGGGAAGGGGAAAGGATGAAGGGTGGAGAAGAGAAAAAGAAAACAGAGCTTAGAGAGGTGGAGAAAGTGTCCCCACGTGGGTGCGCCCACACTACTCCTCTTCTGAGTCCCTAAAGCTACTTGAGGAAAGGAGCCTGTCCTCTGAGTTCCAGCCCCTTGAGGAGCTGAAGCTACAGCAGGGGGAACTTCAGTTAGCCTTTAGGAAGGACTTCCCTGGAGGAATGGGGGCAAGGGAAGGAGTGAGCCAGAGAGGATTGTGGGAGGGTGCAATCTCTCCTTCTCTGTTAAGTCCTGGGACTCAGCTGGGTTGTGGCCCACGTTCTTGCCCTGAGACAGGCTGCTGGAAGGATGACCTCACCTTTCTGCCTCTGTTTCTGCAGTTCCTTGGCTGGTTTCTGAGTCAGGGACTGTGATGACAGAAGGACAATTACAGGAAAGTTTCACTGAAAGATTAGCCTCTATACCCAGCTGTGAGGAAAGGGGCTGGAGCTGAGACCTGGGCAGCCTGATGGCAGAGGCTGAGGATGGCACGAGAGGGCCCTTCTGACACCTTGTCCCACAGAGCTTGCTGTGGGGCGTCCCATCCCGGCTCAGCTCTGGAACTGAGGGCAAGGAGCGGGAATGACGTGCTTGGCACATACTAGGAGGCCGGGAAATATTTCCTCAGTGGATGAGAGGATGGATGAAAGTCAGGGACTGCACTGGTCCTGCTCAGCACAGGGTCTGGCGAATAGCTGATGCTCCATAAATGTTTGTCGAGGGCATAAATGCTGCCCATCTGGCCAAGGCCAGGCCTGAGTCCTGCCTTTGTAGGCATCCCCGAAAACAGTAATGACACCTGTGCTGTGGTTGAACCAAGAGGAGGATGGTCTGGTCCTTGGGTCTCCTTACACTTAGGTATACCCTGGGTGGGCTGAAATGAATTGGGGGCTGGATCATCAGGCCTCTGAGGAAGCTCCAGTGTCCCGCCCTGAAGCTGGGCCAAGTGAGGGTGGCTCTCCTTCCCCAGGCAGCTCTGGGCTGAGCCCAGGATCCCCTGCCCTTAGGCTCCTGCGGAAACTTTAGCCCATAATCCCCCACCTGAGCCTGAAGGGCTCCCACAGCTGTCCTGGCCTCATAATCTTCAGTCCAGAAGGAGATGAGAGGCCCAGCAAGGAGCAGAGGCTCGCCCCCCTTCCAGGGTGAGAGATGGAAGAGAGCCTATGGGGAAGACTAACACTTCTCCACCCTGGAGCACCCACTTCCCCGGCTGGGGAGAAAGAGGATGTGGAGGGGTCCTGCTGACACCTGTTGGGACCAAGTAGACCCCTCTTAATGTGACCAATGATTTCCCTGCTGCCTGAGTGATCCCCCAAGCAGGCCACACCACTTTCTGGTCCTCAGTTTCTTCTTGAACAAAGGAGAGGCATGATCCCCAAAGGCCCTTCCTTCTGGGACTCTGTTCTCTGGTTCTACAATTCCCAGCTTCTAAGATTCCACCTTGGGGCAGCCGGAAGGGAGGGCACGTTGCCGAGGACTGTGCAGCTGTCAGGCTGCTCCGGCTTGAGTCACCAGCTTGAATCCCAACCTGACCTGACACACCTGCTCACCTCAAGGAGTGGGGGTGGGAGCTGAGACCTGAGTCCCGTCACCTCCAGACACCCCCAGATCTCCGCTGATGGCTGCCAGAATTGCCTTCCTCTTTGCTTTTCTGAACTACTCCCCTGAAAGTGGCTGGATCCCCTGGGGGTAGCTGGGAGAGGCTGGCCAAACCTGTGGAGGGCTGGGACAGGAATAAGGTTTCTGGGGCGCTGGCCAGGGGCAGAGGTCAGGCAGACATTTGGTGAGGAGGCAGAAGAATGGAGGAGACGACCTTTTAAAGTCCCTTCCAGTTGGAGGAGTCGGGCATGCAGCTGCAAGGGATGAGCAAAGGACCAGAATGTCATGGGAAATGAATGATGGTTCACGAGGAGACCAGGGGCTGGGGTTAAGTGGGGTCCACCCTGTCTCATCCTACCCCCTTTGGTGCCAGTGACTGGGCAAGGGGCTGACCCTGCTGTCTGGGAGCTATTGTCACAGCCCTGTGGGGAGCGGGCGGGGAGCGGGGGAGGAAGGGGCAATTCAGGCAAACCCCACCAGCCCACCAGCCCAAAGGGAAAGGGGAGCAGAGACGGGAGGAGAGGGACCGGGGTTCCTGGGACACCCAAGGAAGAAGACGAGGGAGGGGCACTGCCCCCTACAAGCCTACTCTGAGGAGAACTTCTCTTTGAGTGGGAATAGGGCTGGGAAGGAAGGTGGGACTGGACTGTGGCAGGGATGACGAGGAAGGGGCCAGGCCACCCTCGGGTGGGCCTGGAGTGGGGAGCTCTTGGCAGCCCCGGCTGGGAGTGAGGGTGCTGTCAGCCAGCCAGGTTTCTGCCGCTGCCTGGGAAGAGCCCAGCCCAGAGATCCTTATCCAGGGCAGGGACAGAACTGGTTTCTCGTCTGGCAGCACCAAGGGGGACAGGGGCAGGAAGAAGCCAAGAGGTCAGGAGGGCAGTGGCAGGCTTGAAGGAGAGGTGGGAGGACCTGACCTGGGGACCCCTGACCCTCACTAGAGCAGCAGTCTCAACCACTGGGGGACCTCCGTAGGCATCGATTTTGCATCCTATTTGCATATGACGGATTCACTTTCTAGACAGATTGAAGGTCCCCCAGCTGTCCCTGTCCTGCTATCCTGTCCCTTGTCTTTCTCAGGTATGACTGGCCCAGGCAGGAGAAATCCCTGGGTGGACTCCTCCTCACCTCCCCACCCCAGTCTCTCCCTTTCCACTGACACCTGAAGGATCCTGAAGTCACTGAGGAGAGAGGCAGAGGAGCCAGCAAGAGGTGGGGGACTCTGGGGGACTCTCCTCAGAGCCTGCTCCGTTTCATCTTCCGCTACAAAGGGCCTGGCGGCCCCAGTCCCATCCATCTTGTGCCTGTGGCAGTCCTTAAGCAGCCCTTTGTTGGGACCTGGGGTCAGAGGGCCTGACCAGCATGCTGCCTCTCCTCTGAGCCCCACCCCTGGGGCCCTTTCTTTCCCCCTCTTCCCCTCCTCCTGACCCCCTCTTCCCCTCCTCCTGAGTATCTCAGCCTTCTCCAGCCTAGATCTCTCTCTCTCTCTCTCCCCCCCCCCCACCCCCGCTCTCTCAGGGCTTCCTGTCTCTGGCTCCACCTCTGCCAGTCCCTCCCTTGTGGATTCCTGTAACGTGGTTCCTCCTGTCACACACGGGCACGGAGCTGCCCTCAGGTTCTGGAGGCCTCAGAGGTACCCTGGGCCCTGACTTCCCCAGGGCTTTCTCCTCTCTGGTCTCAGCTGTGCCCTGATTCTCTTGGTTTTGACATTTCTAGACCTTTCTCTCAGCTCCATGCTCCTGTTTCTTGGTTTGTGTGTGTGTGTGTGTGTGTGTGTACTTCAGTTTCCCTAAGAAGTCGGTGTAGACTATCCCAGTGCCTGTAAGTGCCCCTGCCGTGTGTGTGCCAGCCCTGACCTCAGGAGAGAATCACACATACCCCCTCCCTTGTCTTTGCCCTCCCTTCCTCTCTGGCTCTTCTTGCTCTGGCCTTTGTTGGGACTCAGTGACCCAGGCCCCTCTGTTGCCCCAGAGATTTCACCCTCTCCCTCTCCTCTGAGAATCTCGGACTCTAGAAAAGGCTCTGCCCACAGATATCTCACAGATTTTCAGGATGCATGCAGGGGGTGGGGGGTCCTATGCATTTTCCCTCACATGCACTGCTGAGTAATGAGGGCAGGTAGGTAACAGAAGAAGAGCCCAAGAGGCCTTGGGTTGGGAGGGGAAGCTGGAGAGATTTTCTCACAGGCTGGGCTGGGCTGGGCCAAATGGGTGAGGTGGCCGCTCCCTGGTCCAACCTCCTGGGTCCAGGACTGTAACTTCCTCGTCATCTCAGGCTGGCAGGCAGGGAAGTACTGGAGAAGCAAAGCCAGCAGGAAGGGCCTGCCCAAGGGGAGCCTCCGTCTCAGGGTGGACACACAGCTCAGCTATTGCCTTCAGAGAACCCCCAGTCTGATGGGGGAGACCCAGTCCCTGCTCTCCGAGATCTAGGAAAAAGAAATGTCTCTTCTGTCTGCCATTCTCAACAACTTTATTCACAAAGAGACAAGCTAGGCAGAGAAACAAGAGCAGATACCCCAAACAGACAGACAGAGCTCCAGCTGCAAGGGCCTGGGAAAGGCTTGAAAAAAGCCCTCTCCAGGGTGGGAGTGGGGAATCAAGTTGAGGGGGGAAGGGTAGGTTGGGGAGCCAGCAGCCTGGATGCAGGCCAGAGAGAGCTGGAGTCAAGGATGGGGTGAGAAGGGAGGAGGTGATGCCGAAGATAAAGAAAGGGCTCAGGCTGACAAGTTAAGACTCTTCTGGGTTAAACCAAACACAAAACTGGCATCCAGAAGGCTCAGCCTGATTCATTCTTCCATTTCTGAAAATAGCACCAGCAGCGACCAAAGCCAGACAGCCATTCTTTTTTTCAAAAATAAATTTTTATTTATTTATTTATTTATTTATTTATTTATTTATTTATGGCTGCGTTGGGTCTTCGTTGCTGCGCACAGGCTTTCTCTAGTTGCAGCGAGTGGGGGCTGCTCTTGGTTGTGGTGCGCGGACTTCTCATTGCGGTGGCTTCTCTTGTTGCGGAGCACGGGCTCTAGAGTGTGTAGGCTTCAGTAGATGTGGCGAGTGGGCTCCGTAGTTGTGGCGAGTGGGCTTTAGAAAGGGCAGGCTCAGTATATGTGGCTCACGAGCTTAGCTGCTCCGCAGCATGTGGGATCTTCCCAGACCAGGGCTCGAACCCGTGTCCCTTGCATTGGCAGGCGGATTCTTAACCACTGTACCACCACGGAAGCCCCCAGACAGCCATTCTTGACACCTCCCTTCTAATGCATCACAGTCTGCACCCTCCCCCAAATTTTTCTCCACCTTCTGCCCGAGCATCTCACCAGTCTTCTGATGGCTTTCCTTCACTCCCCCTTTTCTCTGTTCCAGCTCCACCTGACTGCCAGCAGAAAATCCTTAGAACACAAATGAAATGCCACCCCTTTTTAAAAATCCTTCAATGGCTTCTCATTGCTCTTAGAATAAAATAAGAAATAGTGGCAATTCCCTGGTGATCCAGTGGTTAGGAGTCCGCGCTCTCCCGGCTGAGGGCCCGGGTTCGATCCCTGGTCAGGAACTGAGATCCCACAAGCCGCGCACGCAAGGCGCAGTCAGAAAAAAAAAAAAAAAGAAAGAAAAAGAAAAGAAATACTTACTGTGGCCCTCAGATCCTTCAGGTTCTGCATGATCCAGCCACTGATGGCCCCCAGCTGCCAGGCACTCCAGTTATGGGACCTTGAACAGCCCCAAACTGTCCTTAGAGACTTTACCCCATGGTTCTCTCTGCCTAGAATACCTTCCCCTCTGCTCTACCCCACAGAGTCCTCCAGGGCCCCCCAAGTGCTTTGTCTTCCAAAACACCTGCTCTTCTGATGCTCTGCCCACCCCCAATCTAAATGAGGTCTTCTCTATGGCACTCTCTCCCTCTACTCCACTTCTCCTTCATAGCACCTACCACACAGGTAATTGCATATTTTTAATTTTTTTTTTGCTGCATCGGGTCTTTGTTGCGGCACGCGGGGTATTCATTGAGGCGTGCGGGGTCTTCGTTGTGGTGCATGGGCTTCTCTCTAGTTGTGGCACCCAGGCTCCAGAGCTCGTGGGCTCTGTAGTTTGCAGCACACAGGCTTTCTAGTTGAGGCGCGTGAGCTCAGTAGCTGTGGTTCATGGGCTTAGTTGCCCTGCGACATGTGGGATCTTAGTTTCCTGACCAGGGATCCAACATGTGTCCCCTGCATTGTAAGGTGGATGCTTTACCACTGGACCACCAAGGAAGTCCCTTGCGTATTTATTTGATGCATTTACTTTTTAACCATCTTTCCCTACTAAAGGTCTGTTCCCCTCCCCCCCCACAGCCCCCATGAGGGCAGAGATCTTGTTCATTTTATTCATTTCTGTGTTTCCAGTACCTAGCAGGGTGCCCAGCTCCTAGGAGGCTCTCAGGAAACAATAGTTGGATGAATAAATGAAAGGGTCCTTCACCTCCCCCACCCCACCCTCAGAGAGGGGACTTGCTTACCCAAGGACTCTGCACACTGTCTGCTCGCTCCCTGGCCCTGACCCTCTGCCCTCAGCTGCCGAATGTGGCCTCTCTTGGGGCAGGAACAGGAGGCTCTGGCCCCAGGGCATCCTGGTCTTGCAGGGAGAGGAGGGTCCCCAGCGGACACAGAGGCTCTGAAGCGTGACCACTGACGGTCTGTGCCGATGGAGGGAGAGGCCGCTTCAGGCCATGTGAGGAGCTAAGCTTTGGAGAAGCAGCTGAATGCCAGTGGGTGAGAGGGTGGCATACCATGCAGGGGAGGTTGGAGCTGAGGCCTGCCTGGAGGAACACACACAAGAAAGGGCAGGGGCCATGTCTTGAAGGGCCTCTAATACCTGTTTGGACTTTATTTTGGACAAAAGGAGGGGGTGCAGCTAAAGGGATTTTGTGTCTTGTTTTATTGTTTTTTGAACAGGGCTCTGACATAATAAAACGTATATTTTGAAGGATCCTCTGGCAGCACTGTGGAGGATAAATCAGAGACACTAAGAGCTTACTATTGCTAAGTGCTATGTACATAATGAGATTTATTTTATTTAACTATTACAACACACTTGTGAGGTAGATGTTATATATAATTGCTGTTTTCTAGATTAGAAGCCTGAGACTCATAGCAGCCCTCTTCATTGGAAAAGTGCTCCTTCCCATCCCATGGGATTCTGATGGGATTGTTAATCACCGAGCCAGACCTGTTCCTTGGCCATGGGTGTGGCATGAGGTCCAGGCCTGGCCAATCAGTGGGCCCCTTGCTTTGCCAACAGCAACTAGACCAAGGGTCCAAGGGATGGTCATGTGATATAAGCAGAACCAGGCTGAGTCCTTCTGGGTTGTTAAAGATATAGACCCCGGGAGAGAGTCCCCACCCACTTCTTTTTGGATCTCAAGCGGTAACCATGTAAGCTTGGGGCATATGAAGCCAATTTCCTATGACTTAGAGAACATTTCTGTGTGATAGGATTGAAGGCGACCAATGCACAAAAAAACAGAGGTGAGCAGGATGGATGCAAAGGGAGAGGCTGATGTGCTTGTTTGGGTCCCTGGATTTAGCCACACCTGAAGCTAGACTCAGCTGAAACTTCCCAGTACATAAGCTATTAAATTACATTATTTTGTGTTTAGTTCAAAACTATACATGTACTCCCCCACCATGTTCAGAGCAGCACTATTTACAATAGCCAAGACGTGGAAAATAATCCAAGTGCCCATCAATGGACGATTGGCCTAAGAAGATGTGGCATGCATACACACACACACACACACACACACACACACACACTATGGAATATTACTCAGCCATAAAAAAGAATAAAATATTGTCATTTGCAGCAACATGGATGGATGTAGAGATTATTATACTAAGTGAAGTAAGTCAGACAGAGAAAGACAAATATTATATATCACTTATATGTGGAATCTAAAAAATAATACAGGCAATTCCCTGGTGGTCCAGTGGCTAGGACTCCACGCTTCCACTGCAGGAGGCCAGGGTTCACTCCCTGGTCAGGGAACTAAGATCCCGAAAGCCGGGCAGTGTGGCCAAAAAAATAATAATAATAATACAAATGAACTTGTTTACAAAACAGAAACAGACTCACAAACATAGAAAACAAATTTATGGTTACCAAAGGGGAAAGGGGATGGGGGAGGGATAAATTAGGAGTATGGAAATAACAGATACACACTAACATATATAAAATAGGTGAACAACAAGGATTTACTGTATAGCACAGGGAACTATATTCAGTATCTTGTAATAGCCTAAAATGGAAAAGAATTGAAAAATAATATATATATATATCTGAATCACTTTGCTGTACACCTGAAACTAACACAATATTGTAAACCAACTATACTTCAATTAAAAACAAAAACAAAAACAAGGGGCTTCCTTGGTGGCGCAGTGGTTGAGAGTCCGCCTGCCGATGCAGGGGACACGGGTTTGTAACCCGGTCTGGGAAGATCCCACATGCCGCGGAACGGCTGGGCCCATGAGCCATGGCCACTGAGCCTGCGCGTCCGGAGCCTGTGCTCCGCAATGGGGGAGGCCACAACAGTGAGAGGCCCGCGTACCGCAAAACAAAAACAAAAACAAAAACAAAAAATCCGGACAACTGAAGCTCAGAGACACTATGTAACTTGTCTGAGATCACACAACTAGCAAGCGGCAGAACCAGGATTTGAACCCCTCTTATTCTAACACGTGTGCTCATTTTGCCCTATCACAGCATGATAACGTAAAGCGCAAACAGGCAAACCAGTTAGGAGGTGAGCAATGAGAAAGCATGGTCTAGGGCCGTGGCCTGGGGAAGGAGGGCAGGCATTTGAGAGAGATCATGATATGGAATTTGGGAAGACATGGGACAGACGTGAGTGTGGAGGCTCAGGGAGGTGAGTGGGAGGAGGACCCAAGGGGCCTGGAAGACCCAGGAGACAGGGCAGATGGGGCAGAGTGAGGGATCTCAAGGCAGAGATGGGTTTGTCTCAGACACAGAGGGTACCTGGGCAAGAGCAAGGCCAGCCTGTGGGCAGTGACGAGCTCATCTGGAACCAGGTGGGAAGCCAAGGCCAGGCCCAGGGTCGCCCACAGATTGGGGTTGGAGGAGAGAGAAGGAACAATTGGAGGAGGAGGAAGCTGTGTCACCAGCATGGGAGAAGGTGGGAATCAGTTCCCCAGTGCCAGCTCAGAGTCAGGGGGGCCCTGGTGGCCTTGGAAGCCAGAGCAGGAGACAAAGGAGGCTGGGGGAGGGGAAGTGAAGGTGATGTTCATGGATTCAGCAGCAAATGAGAGGGTAGTGATGAGAAAGGTGAAGGGAAGGTGTTTCCCTCCCAGGTGTGTAAGTCGCACCGGTGCTGCTGAAACATCGACTCTCTCACACTGCAGTTTAGAGGCAAAGTTGAACTCAGGTGACTTACCCAACCCCTTCCCAATGAGCCAGAGACAGGTTTTATTTTCTAAAACATTTTAATAAAATTAACCAATAAATATTCTACACTGTATGGGCTACAGGGACAAAGAGTGGAAGACAGAGGGCCGGTCTTCCCAGTCGGGCCCTCGGGTCCCCTTGCAGAAAAAGAGAGAGACGGTGCTCTGGGCTGACTTGGGGCTGGGACTGCTGACTTGGGATGGGGGGAGTGATTCTGGAACGGGTGATCTGGGGTCCTGTCATCCATCCCACTTTGTTGGTGTATGGGAGGAGAGGAGGGGCCAAAAAAAGCAGAGCCCCTGCAGGAGGCATCCTAGCACCCCCAGAAATGACTGGGGTGAGGGGAGAGCTAGCCTAGAAGGAAGGAATGGGGGAGGGGCAGCCCATGGGGCAGTGAAGCAGGGAGAATGGGCTGGTGGCGGGCTCTGGCGGCTCTTGGGCCACAGCCACTCACTCTCGGACATAGACCCTGGTGCACACGATGTCGTCCGCCGTCATGGTCTGAAAGGGGAGAAGTCATTGTTAGCCCAGGAGGCCCCTGGGTCCTGTGCTTGGTTGCAGGAGGGTTGAGTGGAGGTACTCTGCTTGACCTCCAGGTCCAAACCTACTTCTTGGCTCAGGACTGACAGGTAAGAGCTGGTCACAAAATGCCTGGGCATCATGGGATGGAGGACAATACAGCCCCAGGGGTCCATCCTAAGTCTTTCTCCCCAAGCCAGGAAGATCCCCGCGGAGAACTGTTGGGACCTCTCAGTGCATGTCCTTTGCTCCACACGGAAGGGACACCCTTTTACGTTTGCACAAGGACACTGTATGGGACAGGGACAGTCTAGTCCTGCCCCAGCAGCCTCATAGGAGACGGGGAGACCAGCCACAGTTGTTCTTAAATCTCCTGCATCCTGGAATGTCCCGGAAAATCTCTGAAGGTAGCACTGGGCTTGCTCTGAGCTGAGATGAGGCAGGCCTTACCAGGATCAGCTCTCCGTCATTGGTCAGTTCTCTGGTCCAGGAGGTCTTGGGACCCTCTCCCTTCAAAAGCCTCTGCTCGCAGACCATTTTGTTCTCACTCTCCCATTTTACCAGGCTCTGCATGAGAAGGTGGTCAAGTGAGGTGGGTCCACAGCAGGGACAATGCTGTGAGAGGTATAGGGGATGCACCCCCTTTCTACCCACCACCACTATCTAGGGACTTTCTCCATTGGAACTGGAGGGAAGACTCTAGGAAAAGACTGGAAAATGTCATGTTGAGAAGCAGGGCAATAGATGCCATGACCCTGAGGGACCCCGTCCCAGCACGCACCTTACAGGGTCTCCCATCCACAGTCTGCTCCTCAAACTCTTCTCCGATATTGAAGTTGATCTCTGTGGTACGCACGGTGGTAGAGGTTTTGATGTAGAAAGTGTCTCCCTCCTGTTTGATCTCCACTGCTGGCTTGGATGCTGCAGCCACGGCGATCTTCCTCAGCATCACGTTCACCCCTGGAGGGAGAGGAGAGGCTCAACTTTTATGGGTGCTCCAGGCACCTGTCTCACACTCTCCCCAGGGACAGCAGGAGCAGGCTGAACTGTGAGCGGCTGGGAAGAGGGGCAAGCTGCTTGGGTGTCCAAGAAAGTACCTTGAAGGGAGGGCAGGTGGTACGGCCCTGATGGCTGGTGGTTTCAGGGAGAAGGGACAGAGAGGCAGTGCCCTGCCCTTGGGAGTTCTGCTTCTAGCTATGGCCCCACTTGGATGAGTCAGCAGCCCTGGATCGGGATCCCCAAGTCTCAGCTCTTCACTCGGTTCTTGGGGGCAGCTTCCCCCTATTCCTCTCATCCTGCTACAGCTCACCTTGGCTCAATTCACCTCACTTTTGGTCCTTTGTCCACCCTGCTGGAGACCATCTGCTGGGGTGGGCTCATCAGAGTCACTGCGTCTGCACCCCCGCCCAAGTGCAAGGCAGGCCTTCCCCAGCCAGGCCTCACTACTCACGTCCTGGAGTAGGGGCCACTTCCCTCTCTGCCCACTCACCTCCCCTGTCTTGAGGCCTTTATTTGCTGAGCCTCTGTTCCTCCCCAGGATGAGAAGGAGCAGGGATTCTCAGCAGGGGAAGAGGTGGGACAGCTGTTTCCCCCTACAGACTGGTCAGCAGGCTGGGGACATCACAGGCTGTGAAATAAGATCCATTAGGCCATGATTTCCACCTGGCTCACACTCCCTTGCAGGCTGGGTGACCGTGGGCAAATGGCTTAACCTCTCTGAGCCTTAGATTCCACAATTGTAAAATGCAGACAGTAACTTCTTCAAGAGCCTATCACATGGGATGATGTGTGTTTAGGCCCTAGCACACACAGTGCCAGGTACATCTTTATGTTTTCAGGGAACAATAGCTACTCTTATTGTTGTTGTTATTATCACTGATAAAAGGAAGGCAAAGAAAAAGCCAGAGTTGGGGCTCAGACAAAGTTCCCTGCATCGGACTCCTGCCCACCTGCCCTCCTGGAACAGAAAGGGACACTCCCCTCCCCTCCCCTGATGTGGGCCCGACTCCAGGAACACCCACCCCACTTCAGGGGTCAGGTCTTCTCATTCAGCCTCTGTGGATTCAGAGTCCCTGTGCCTGTCCCCCTATCCTTTCCCAGATTGGACCCCTTCTCTCTATTCCCTAGTTATTTAAAAGGAGTGGAGGATGGGCCTCCCTGGTGGCGCAGTGGTTGAGAGTCTGCCTGCTGATGCAGGGGACACGGGCTCGTGCCCGGGTCCAGGAGGATCCCACATGCCGTGGAGCAGCTGGGCCCGTGAGCCATGGCTGCTGAGCCTGCGCGTCCAGAGCCTGTGCCCCGCAACGGGAGAGGCCACAACAGTGAGAGGGCCTCGTACCGAAAAAAAAAAAAAAAAAGGAGTGGAGGAGCCGGAGAGAGAGAAGCCCTCTGACAGGAAGTCAAGCAGGCAGGGAGGCACCTCTAGTCAGGGCCCAGGTCCAAGCTCTGCACCCTTCACCTGGCCTGGCCTCCTGCCCTGAACTGGAGCAGAACGCTTCAGGGAAGCAATGGGTGGGATGAGGGGCCAAGCTGGGCTGGGCCAGGCAAGTGTGATTCTCTATCTCCCGATGCGGTCCAGACCCCCTGGCCCTCCCCCAAACCTGGGTCCCTAGAGAAACAAATCCCCTTTCCCCTCGGCACCAGAGCAGACACACTCTATTCCAGACAGAAGGGAGTGGGAGGAAGCCCTGTCCCTCAGGAGCCCCAGGAGCCCACTTCTTGGCTGCCGATCTTTTGGATCCAGGGAGAAATGACTGAGGTTCCCAGGACCAATTGACTTGGTAAAAGAGACATATCCCACTCCACCTCCTTGGACAAAAAGACTACTTCACTCTCTGGTGCTACCCGGGAAGTCCATCCTGTTATCCATCTTTCCCGTTATAGGAACAGGAGCTGCTAGCTATGTGTCATGACCATCATACTGGATGGGATGGGTATCCCCCAAATACCTGAGCATCCCTCCCCAGGAGAGAGACTCTTGCATAGGACAAAGAAGGGTGAGAAGGGACTGAGATTCCTGCGGAAGCAAGGCTAGGTCCAGAGGAGACACCCCTCCAGCCAGCTTCTGGTACCTGTGGTGCTGGGGCCAGGCTCAGCCAACGTTGGCTGATTCAGGACTGTGTTTGTCTAACGGGTCTGTTTTTAATCTGCCCCACAGCAAGCCCTGAGGAGGGCACGTGGCTCTGAGAGACCCCGCAGGGAGGACAAACAGACTGAAGACAGACAGACAACAGGGTTGGGTTTGGGATCTTATCCTCCAGCTGGGGCCTGGGGGTGTGCCAGGCCACTGCCTCCTCCACTGGGGAGAGGGGCCAGAATCCAGAGAAGTTGGGGGAGGGAATGGCATCTAGGCTTTCTGAAGGGAAAATTTTTATCCTTTGGCAGGATCTTGGTGGCACGCGGGATCTTGGCTGCAGCATGAGGCATGCATGCGGGATCTAGTTCTCCGACCAGGGATCAAACCCAGGCCCCCTGCACTGGGAGTGTGGGAGTCCCCATTCGACCACCAGGGAAGTCCCTGGATCTTTAATTTCAACAAGGGTAGGGCAAGAAAGGCTGACAGGATTACAAGAAATACTGTGGTCAGACTGCAAGCAGAACTAACAGTAAGGAAGGATGGAAATCCCTGCTTTCCTCACTGCATTCCAGCCCCTTCCTAGTTCCTGACTCATTTCTACAAGCCCCCTGCCCCACACAGGGTGCCCTCTGCTCATTCCAGCTGGGGTCTCTCTGTTCAGTTCAGAAATTGATGGCTCCAGGGTTTCCAGGTGGCTTCCCAGTGGCTGGGTCCTTGACTAACCTCCATCTCTTTGCAGAGCCCTCTGTCCAGCCGGCCCAGGCTCCCCCCCACACACACACTCCCCAGACACCAGAGGGCGCACAGGAGTTGGGAAGGGGAGTCTGGGTAGATTCAACTTCCTCCACCTTTAACCAACAGACCTAGCTGGGCTGCAGCCCGTCTCCAGGGAGGCAGGGAGAAGAGAATTCGGATTTTCTGAAAGGGAGGGGATGGCTGGGGTTTCACACGAAGCCATTTGTTGAAATCTAAGAAAGTGATAATTATCCAGAGCGAGTTTAGGATTCTGGAGCTGTTCGCTGTAGGAAAATATTTGTCTCACAGATGGAGGGTGGGGGGAACAGAGTGGAAAAGTTCTGAAAGGGGAAGAAAGGGGGATCTGGGGGCCTTGCGGTGACGATCACCTGGTGGGTGGAGCCCCGCGCAGAGAGATATGGAATCTGCCTGGGGATTGGGTTACCTGCGGGGGGCAAGGGGAAGGAGGCAGGAATGCCTGGGGTGGGGGTGGGAGGCTCGGCTGGGTAGGGACCCAGGCTCCCAGCCTGGATGCAGGGTTTGCAGCTTCCGAACTGCGGAGAACACCACTGCCTCACCCCAGGGAATACCGACCTCATGCTTCTGGTTTCTACTTGATTCAGAGGCTGAGTCGCCGCAGGAGTTGGCATCTGTGGGCGCCCCGCCAGAGGAAGAAGGGTTTAGGTGTTCGGGCTCAGCGCCCCGGAACCCAGGCGTCTGACCCCTATTCTTGGGAATGCAGGCGCCCCGCTTCCCACGCCCTGATTCCAACTTCCCTTTCTTTCTCGTACCCACCTCCGAGGCCTCGGAGCCCCCTCTCCTCTCCCGGGCGCTCAAAAATCTCCTTACCCAGAACTTTGAGCAAATCCTCGAAGTTCTCCGATCGGACGATCTTCCAGTTGCCAGAGAAGTTGGGCATGGTGGCGGTGCTAGTGGCGGTCCCCTTAGATCCTTCGGCTGGAGCACTGGACGCTGAGTCCTTTAGTCGAAAGAGATGTCTCCGCCGCCTTCGCCGGATGGTGAGACTCAGGAACCAGGACTCGTCCGAGGACAACCCTAAATCCGGCCTGGACTCTCGCGCGGGCAGCTTTTATACCCTTCGTGGACCCGCCCTTGCCCAAGAATGAGGTGGTCCCGCCTCCAGCTCCGCCTCCCCCTCCACCCCACCTGGGGGGCCTTGAGCCCCGGCCCTGCATTACCACCCCACCCCCACTCCCACCCCGTCCTCTGGATCTAGCCCAGTGGGCGGGTCGAGAATTCGCCGAGAGGGCCCGAGATGGCTGGCTCCCGCGCCAGTGGGTGGATGAGGAGGCCGACGGAGGGCTAGCCCTCGGACTGGGCTCTCAACCGAGAGGAGAGGGCGCTAGGCCCGGGGCACAGATGCTGAGCTCTCACGTCCTGCAGTCCGAGGCACAGGGTCGCACCTCGCCTGTTCCCCATCCCTGCCCAACCTGACACGGTGCGCTCGACTCCTTGGCGCCGGACACCCGGCGACACCACCGGCGGGTGAACCCCTGCTTGCAAACCGGAGCTGGGGAAGAGAATGGGCGGCCGAGCTCCGACTCCACTGAAGCTTGAGCTGGATCCAGTGTGACCGCTCCGAACTCAAGAGACCGGCTGGGGAGCCCTGGGGTTCAGGGGCCAGGCACCTAAGTGAGGCAACGGCGCCCCCTACTGGAACAACTCGCAGAGGCTGGGAGGGGGCTTCACCCCCTACCTACTACCCTCGACTCCCCACCCGGTATCGGGCTCCAGTAGCACCTGCGGACGCTGGAAGTTGGCGCAGGGAGACTCATTCTTCTTAAAGCGTTGGGCGGGCATCGAAGGGTTAAACAGGAGCCTGGAGCGCCAGGCTGGGGAGGGCAGAGGTCACAGCCAATCACTTGACACGAGCTCTTTATTACTGCGCTTTCTCTGTCTCTCGGCTCCCCAGACCCCCGAGGGAATCGCAGTAGGCGGCAGGGAGGGGAGGCGGGGACTGAGGCGCGGAGCCCTTGGCGCGCCGCGCTGCCCTTGGCGCGCCGCGCTGCCACCTAGGTTGGGGGGAGTCTGGATGCCCCGGGGAAGGGGCGGAGCGGGGTCTCAGGTGTCACCATTCTGAGCCGTAAAACGGGCGGAAGGAGAGGCCGCCCCTCCGCGAGCGGCTTTGAAGTGGGAGATCAAAGGAGGGGGTAGGGAACGGCTCCCCGCGGAGACCCAAGTGGGAGTGAGCGAGACCCCGGGGGAGAGGGCCGGGAGACAGAGAAACAGAAATGGAAGTCAGGCAGGGAACCTCGGAAACAGGCCGGGAGACTCGAGACCGCCGACCGCAGAGGATGCGGTACTCCGAGCGGGCGGAACCCAGGGGCCTGTCCAGCGCTGAGGGACACTGCGGCCTAGCTGCCCTCGGCGAATCCGTGCACGTGGCCCCGATGCCCGTAGCGCACCCCCACCCCCGCCACCCTGCCGGAGCTGTCCTCCCAGCTTCTTCCGAGGCGGGGAAGAAAATCCCCTCATCTGGTCCCAGTCCTGGGTTCCTGCCCTGGCCCCTCCCTGCCAGCGTGGCCATGGGTGGAGCAGAGGACAGGCTCTCCGAGATTCTAAGCCCTTTCCCTTAGAGCCCTGGAACGGTCTAAGGAGGTAGGGGCCTTAGTTGGGGAGGAGCCCGGAGGAGGAGAGCCAAAGGAGAGGGGCTGGAGGATTTAGCAAAGACACACTGGAGGTCGAGCCTCTGTGCTGTAAAGAGGAAAATCTCTGAATTACGGGTGTGTAGGGAAAAAATAATGCAACTAGGGTGACTCTGGAGCAGGAGGGATGGAGATTAGACTGTAGAAAGGACTTCTTGACAGAGTCCCACCCTGCAATAACCAATAAAATGTCAATTCTGAAGAAGGGAGCTGGATGCTCCAGCCTGGTTTTAGGGTGCCAGGTTTGGTGTGGGAGAGTTGATCTGGGGGTGCGTGTGGCCTGGTCTTCTGGAAGTGAGGGGGCAGCAGGGCGAAGGGCTCTCGGAGGATGGACAGACAAAAGCAGAGGTGGTGGAGGGAAGGGGGTGGTCCCTGGGGGGTGCTTAGGGCCTGGGGTTAAGGCACTGCCTGTGCTCCTCCCCCATCCACCCGGCTCCAGCAACGCTGTAGGTAAAGGGAGGGGATTAGGTTCTGACAGTGAAATCAGGCTCCCAGCCAAAGGGATGAGGAGAGGCTGGGGGAGGGAACATGGTGGAAAGCAGACTCCTGCTGCCTCTCCTTCCCCCTCACTGCCCCCTATTTCTTCCACCCAGGTCCCATGTTCATCTCCACTCCAGCCCTCTTGAGACCCCAGCCAGAACAGTCCAGTCTCCTCCTCAATATGCATCCCTCCTGCTGCAAAAGAGAAGGGCCAGTGTTGGCCCTCTCCCCCACAAGCCTTGTGACGAAGGATGTAGAAACCTCGCTCAAAAGATGGTCACCAGAATGAGGGAGCCTAGACCTGCAGGAGCACAGAGGAGGGCTGTGGTCTGGCTGAGGAAACTGGAGAGGCTGGAGGTGGGGGCTCCCTAGGGTGGAGGAAGGAGGCCTGGGCCCACTCCCCTCCCTTCACTTCCTCACTCCCCCCACTGGCCAGGCAGCCAGAATTTCCAAAAAGACAGAAGTAAGACAAAGGAAAGTCAGGCTGGGAGGGGAATTTTTTCCAGATGTGCTTGTGGTTTGGCAGCTCTGGGCCTGAGCTTCAGCCCCCGCACCCCAACCCTGGCTGAGGGAGGTGGGCAGAGGGTCCAGAGCATGGTGCCGGGCAGCTAGGCTGGATGTCTCAGCCTCCAGCAGCCCTGTTACCCCACAGAAGCATGGAGGCTCATGTGTAAGGGGTGCTTAGGGGAGATTCAGGGGAAGGGGGTTGGGGGACTGGGGTTGGGGGCAGTGGGGTGAGAGGGCTGGGGGTACCGGGAAAGGGGGCTAACAGAGGAGGCTGGGGGAGCCTAGGGGCAAGGGGCAGGGGCTAGGGCCCTGGAACCAGGGGATGGGGAGGAGTTTAGCCAGCATCAGTCATTCAGTCACAACTGGCTTTAATTTCCTGCTGGGATCCATAAGGAGAAGGAATTTCCTAGTGTCTCTGGCCTTTTAATTACGACCAAATCTGCTGCAGATCTCCTGGGGCAACGCGTTCCCCTTTCTAGGAGCCTTGGTCTTACTCCTCTTGGGGTTCCCCCTAGGAATTTGGAGACTCAGGTGGGGGAGGGTGCCTAATTGGTGGGAAAACCTGGGGGAGCAGAGGCAGGATGGGGGTGGGGTGGGGAGGAAACCAACCGGCTTGAGAGAGTTAGGAAAGAAACACTCTGGGGCTTTGTTCCCGTTGCAATGTGGCTACGAGGAAAGTGGCTGGTTTTGCAGAAGGAATGGAGATGGGTGGGCTCTGAATGGTTGCAAGAGTGTGGGTGTGAGTAGATGTAGATGCGTGCACGATTGAGGGGTCTGGGGGCTTGGGAAGAGGAGGCTCCCCCACTCCTCTCCATCATTCCCTTGAAGCTGAGTGGGGGAGGAGTGATGGGAAGAGTGGGGGTGTCATGAACCCCTCACCCTCACCACCAGGACCAAGGAGATGCTCTGGCCAAAGCCAGCACTTGTAGAAGGGCCTCACCCTGACCAGTGTTATTGCATCTGCTGGATCACAGAGTTTGTTGGCTGGGAGTCATGTAGAAATTAAACCCAGGTGGGGCTGGACACCTGGGTCTCTGCCACTCAGGGTAGGGGCAACAAATAAAGCAGGACTTCTATAGAGGGTGGGGAAGTCGGAAAGTAGAAGAGGGGAGTTGGGAGTGCCTGGGGCAGGACAGCTGTGTCTCCTGGCCTCCCTGAGCCCTCAGGATTCCACTCAGCACCAAGCGTACTTAAGCCTCCTGCCTCCTAGTCTGCTCTGATCCTCGGTACCGAAGGGGATGTTCCATTCGTGTGTCTCCCTGGGTTTAGGGACCAGCCCTTTTCAAATCTGGTAAGGCCGGCTCTGATTCTCCCCAAATGAAATTGCCATTGCAACAGGATGGATGGCAGTTAGACCAAAAAAGAGCTTCCAGCAAGCTAACGTGCAAGCTGGGAGACAGAGAACTAGAAAGGAGGCCACTCATTTCCCAGGAACATCTGGGCACACGGGAGAGACCCTGAGAACTAAGGAAGGCGTGAGCAGAGAATCCGAGTGACCGGGGGAAGGGGCAACTGGACTCAAAGGTAGGGGATGACAACTTGCAAAGAGGGAGGTACGTAAGGCCCGGTAGGGTCAGACCCACAGGGTGTGAGGAGGGGACTGACTGCGATAGGAGGGATTACAGTGAGACCAGGGGAGGATCTGCACCGCACCCAGGCCGCCAGGCGGCTCCTCTGTTGTTTTTGGCTCTGCTACCTGGTTCCCAGCTCCTTCCGCCAACGCTTTCCTCAGGGCTGGGCCGGGCACACTGAGCCGTGGGCAGGCTGAGCAAGGGAGGGGAGAAGGAGGAGGTGGGGATGCACTGGCTGAAGACGTGTCCGGATTGAATCTCTTTCGCCTGAGAGAGGCCCCTGGCTCTGCTCGCCTTTTCAGGGGGCAGGCGCAGAGGTGTGGGCAGTCACTGAAGAGCCTGGAGAGCCCCTGCACAAGGCCTGGCCACCACTGCACTGATTCTATTCCTTGACCCTGGGCTCTTTGTTCCTCTGTCCCTCTACCGTGGCTCCACCACCTAGACTTTGCTTCTTGCCAGTCTGGCATGGGAGGTCATCCCTTTCTCCACGTAGACCCCTGCTCAGTTTTCTCTCCTACTGAAGTGAAAGGCACCACATTCGACTCCCCTTCCTCTGGAGCCTCCATGCTTCTCAGAGAACCTCCAGGCTGAGGTGGGGATTCAGTGTGGCCGGGACTGTTGGTGGCAGTTGCCAACATCTGAAGCTGGATGGGCCTGGACCTGACTCTGGCCAGCTGTGGCCCCTACCCGCCTCCTGAAGGAATCCCCCCAGGGCAGCACTGCTGGATGAAGAAGTCAGTCAGCACTGAGACCTGCAGTTAAACTCCTTTTAGCTTTTATGATGCAGTGACTAGGAGCAGACCCCTCTGCCATTTCCACTCCCTGCCCTGCACTGGCCCCTTAACCCCTGGCAGCCCAAGGCAGGAGGGAGAAGGCTGTAGCTATGACAGGTTTGGCAGGCTGGACACCTGGGTTTGCATGGCACCTGGGGACAGTGGCTAACCCTGGAAAAGATGAACAGCCTGCAGTCTAGCCCAAGACTGGTTCTGGGGAGCCTGAGCCATCTCCCAGATGCCTCCTCTCCCACTCTCTGAGGATGGCAAATGGAAGAAGAGCCAGGGGTCTAAAGAACCCCTCTCTCCATTGAGATGATCTGGAGTTTCTAGAGGAAGAAAGAAATCGGCAAGGCTGCAGATTGGATGAGTGCTATATTCCTCCTCTGGCCTGAACTGCAGAAGGTGGGCCAGATAATCAGACTCTGGGATTGAAGAGGAAAGAGGGAGGAGGGAGGCGAGAAGGGCGAGGTCCCAGAGAAGAAACTGAGGGGGCCCCAGGTCTGGGCTTTGAGGTTCTGGATGGAGACAGAAAGAGGGTGTTGGACTCACTGTCCCTGGGGGGTGGGGGGGGCAGGGTAAGGGAGCTGATGGGTCAGACTCAGGAACGTCGGCCAGATTGGGGAGAACACCTCTTCAAAGCTCCTCAGCTCTCGCATTCCCCTCCTGTCTCTAGCCCCCAAATGCAGCTACCGTCTCCAGGTAAGACCTAGTAGCTTGGGACTTCCCTGGTGGCGCAGTGGTTAAGAATCCGCCTGCCGGGCTTCCCTGGTGGCGCAGTGGTTGGGAGTCCGCCTGCCGATGCAGGGGACACCGGTTCACGTCCCGGTCCGGGAGGATCCCACATGCCGTGGAGCGGCTGGGCCCGTGAGCCATGGCTGATGAGCCTGTGCATCCGGAGCCTGTGCTCCACAGCGGGAGAGGCCACAACAGTGAGAGGCCCGCGTACCGCAAAAAAAAAAAAAAAAAAAAAAAAAAAGAATCCGCCTGCCAATGCAGGGGACGTGGGTTTGAGCCCTGGTCCGGGAAGATCCCACATGCCGCGGAGCAACTAAGCCTGTGCACCACAGCTACTGAGCCTGCGCGCTTAGAGCCGCAACAAGAGAAGCCACCGCAATGAGAAGCCCGTGCACCGCGACGAAGAGTAGCCCCTGTTCGTCCCAGCTAGAGAAAGCCGGCGCACAGCAACGAAGACCCAACACAGCCAAAAATTAAAAAAAAAAGACCTAGTAGCTTGGCCCCAGCCTGGCTCCTGGGGTCCTATGGAAACCAGCTCAGCCAAAAATTAAAAAAAAAAAGACCTAGTAGCTTGGCCCCAGCCTGGCTCCTGGGGTCCTATGGAAACCAGCTGTGCTAATGGCTCCAGGAAGGAGGCTGAAGCTCCAAGAGTCGGGTAATAAGGGCCAGCTTCCCCAACACCAGGGCCCTTCTTGCTGCAGAGCAGACCCAGGCCAGTGGGCCAGACTCCCTGGAGACAGAATCAGAGGTGCAGGGGGATTAGAGTAGAGTAAAGGAGGGCCCCAGGAGCCCACATTCCTGGTCCCTGCCCCCATCCTCCCATCTTGAGCAGGCAGGGAATTAAGAAGGGATACAAGAGTTCAGAGTCTGGCCCCTTTGCCAGGCTAGGGCCTTGTCCTTCCAGTGACCCTGCCATCCCACCCCTCCTTATAGCAGGGCTGGAGACATGGGAGGGTGGGGGAGGCCCCAGACTGACCTAGCCCTAATGGCTTTCCCTGGGCAGCATGAGCAAAATGGGAAAAAGATGTGTGAGGTGGGAAGCTCTGATTTCCTTTCCCCTGTAGGCTCCAGCTCTGGAAAATGTTAGCTGTCAAAGAGAGACTGTACAGTCTCCCTGCCTCCCCCAACCTAGTACCCCTTACCCCATCCCATTCACCAGGGCCCCCCAGCCTCCCTGGATTCCCAAAGGGCACTGGGCTAGTGCCTGTGAATTTCAGCTCACCAGGCTGAGGACACACTGTTGTGACAAAGCCCCCCACCCCGCCTGCGTCTTCTCCACCAACCAGGGAAAGACATCCAAGCGGGAGCTTTGGCACTTGGGATCCTCAGGGACACGTTCCTGGGGGATCAAAGGAGCCGGCAGCTCCTGGATTTCACAGCTTCCCACCTCTCACCACGGTCTCACGCCTCCTAAATCCCAGCACTCTAGGACTGTCAGCCACACATTTCCACGTTTCCAGATGATCTGGATTTTTGGTTAGTCTTCCCACTGAGCTTGCAGTAACTGGCCTAGAGAGGGAGCCAGCCTGAGACAAGGACACACAGTGTGTGCCTTTCTCCCTGCTTGGGGGCAGTGTGGTCTCGTTGGGCCAAGTCTCCTCTGATGAGCTAGCTCCCTGACCCACGGGTGCTAGGTTCCTAGGAGCCCCAGGGAATTGATTCCAAAGCTGGCCTTGGAGTGGAGAGTGGGCATGGGGGTGGGTTCTCACCTAGCAGAAAGGCAGCAGAACACTCTGCCCTTTCCCCAGCCCAGGGCCCCTTTGATCTGACCCCAGATCCACCCTCCCACCCTTCAGGAAAGCTTCCCAGACCTACCCACTCTGCCAGCTCAGCCCCGGCATCCAAGCCCCAGCCTTAGGTCTCCGGCTGTCAGGCTGGATTATTTGCTTCTGCCTCCCTGTTGGTCCTGGGTGTGGGCTCCATCTCCCTCCCCAGCTCCCAGGGCAGGGACAGTCTGCCTTCTTCCTCCTTTGGTTATGGTTTGGATCCGTCTCATGGAATCTTTCCAAGAAGCAACCAAGCAGGATTCCACAAGGTAGAAGGGAGTGAAGAACCTGCCCCTTGGGGAAGCTGCCTCTGGTCTAGGGCTGCCAGACAATTTAGGTTCCTGGTGCTGCATTGGGACAGGAGGGTCAGGGTCACAGGCACAGGGCCCAATCCTCAGTGCCCAGGTCTGGGAAAGGAGTGGCTCTGACTCTGAACCCACCACTGTGCAACAACTTTCCATGTACTGTCTTGGGTCTGTTTGATTCCAAAGCTTTGCTCTTAAACACTTCAGAGTGGAATTCAGTTGAACCTGGAGGAAGATTAAGATGTACTTGTCTTTCCATGGCAAATTCTTAAAAATATCTTCTCTCTCTGCCTCTTCCCTCCACCCCCATCTCTCTCAAAATCCTATGCATTATATACACTCTTTCAAAGAAAGCACAGAGTTGATGGTATCCCTAAATAAGGCTAGAAGCCTTACATACTAAAGAAAAAAACAAACAAAACCAGCAAGTCAGCACAGTTAAGCGGTGGGAGGGCAGAGAGGAGAGTGGAGCAAAAACCTGTGCAGCAGTTCCCACAGGCCAGGGGCTGGGCTGGAAGTGACTCACCAGGACCCCTCCCCTAGCAGTGCTACTAGATGTTACTTACCCATTTAGTCACTGCCCGAAAGAGATAGTGCAATCCTGACTGTCTGCCCAGAGTCTGCAGCAAATCTCCACCCCTGACCATCCTTGGGTCCCCAACTTCTGAGGGTGCATGTACTTCCTGAGCTCTCTTTGGTGGGCTAGTGTATACAGGAGCTTGGAGAGTTGAAAAGCCAAAGATGTCGGTCTTGGCTTAAACATTTGTTCAGCATCAACCACACCAAAGATCATCCATGTGTATGTAAAATTAGTCTCAAATGAGGCCACTTACCACATCCACTGCCTCAACTCCTATCATCTCTTGCCTAGATTACAGCAAGAGCCTCCCCTTTGGGTCTCTGTTCCCACTCTCCTCCCTTCACAGCAGTCAGGGGGAGCCCTTTAAATCCTGATTCAGTTCACACCAGTCTTCTCAAAACCCTGCATTTGTTCCGCATTTTGTGCAGATATTAAGCCCAACTCCTTACGACGGCCTACAAGGCTCTATATTATCTGACTGTATCTCCCCCTGCTCACTAACCCCAACTCCTACCCCCTTCCCCTTGGCTTCCCCTGTTCCAGCCACTCCGGCCTCCTTGCTGTTCCCTAAATACACCAAACATTCCTCCTGCCTTTGCACCTACCTCTTTCTCTGGAATGTTCTTCCCCTAGATATGTACATGACTTGCTCCTTCACTTCTTTCAGGTCTGCTCAAGTGTCACTTCCTCAGCGAGGTCTTCTCTAAACAGCCCATCTAAAATCTTATGTACACATATCTGCCTTATCCCCTTACTTTTCCTCATGTCACTTATCACCCCACTACAAGGGAAGTTCGTGCAGACTTCGCTAGCCTACAACAGTACCTGGCACATGGTTTGTACTCACTAAATATTTCTTGAACAAGTGAATGAAAAGTGAATGACATCAACCAAAATCAATGACTACTAAGGCTGAAAGAAATACCTGTCTTTCATTAATACTCTTGTTCCTGGTTTAATCATTTATTTAACTGTCCTTGATAGATGCATGAAAGAGGTACTCTGACAAAAATCAGGTCTGAAAATGAGAGTGATATAGCCCTGGCGGAGGCCATGACCGCTGCTTGGGAGGCCTCAGAACTCTGCATGCTTCTCCATGATGCCTCAGCCGCCCTCTTAGAAATCCCTGACCCAACTCTCTGAGGCTCACGCCATATGTTTATTGCATCTTCAACTCCTTGTTTGCTGCATCTATCTACCTCAGGTCCCTAAGGATCTAGCTCAGGCTCCCCATCCTCTTGTTTCTAATCCTGCTGCCAGGGAGTTCCCTGGAGGTCCTGTGGTTAGGACTCCGCGCTTCCACTGTAGGGGGCACAGGTTTGATCCCTAGTCAGGGAACTAAAATCCCATGTGCCGTGCAGTGCAACCAAAAAGAAATCTATCTATCTATCTATAGATATAGGTACAGATATATAGATATATAGATATGTAATCCTATGGCCAGCCACCTGGGGGCTTCCAGCGCTTATTCAACAGGTCAGCCTCTCAGGTCCTTGACTCCACGGACTCCAACAATCTCATCTCCATTTTAGTTCAGTCACTCACCTCCGGGACCACACGCTGTCCTCCCATTGTGGCCTATGCAGCCCCAAGCATTTAAACTCTCCACTTCTCTGTTTGGGCTGCCAAGTGACGCTAGAAAAAAACTGTGACAAGCAGCTTGCAGCTTGCAGCTTGCAGCGCTCCTGCAAATTCAGGTTCTGACCTCAATCAGGAACTCTGCCGTTGCTCAGAGGCCCTTCCTTGTGTTCTCGGTCGGCTTGCTCTCCCGTCTTCTCAGTGGCTGCTGCAAACTGTCTTTATTCTTCCCAAGCTCCTGTCCCCTGACTTCCCCCTCATACTCAGCAGACCACTCTGCCTCCGATTTAATGAGCAATCGGGGTCACCAGGTGCTCATCACTTTATTCCACCATCATCGAAAACCATCTCCATCTGCCCTACCCGTTCCTTTTTTCCTTTCTGTCCCAGAAGACAAGGGATCCCTATTGCTGGCCAAGGCTAAGTTTGGCATCCCTTCCCCCTACTCTTTCAGGATCCCCTGTAGCTGACTTCACCTGCCCCCTCGTGAGCCACCTTATGCTCTACTGGCTTTGTCCATTGGCATCCTAAGACTTCTCACTCCTACAGCAACCTTCACCAGCTTTTCTTCAGAGCCAAGAAAGAGCAGTCCACACCCACTCCTCTCCTTCCTCACCTCCAATTTATTCTCCGGCCCACCTCAGCTGAGCTTCTGCCGCCCTCCCCACCACCACCACAGACATTGCTGAGATGAAGGGCACCAAATCGCTACAAAATAGACCCTTTTCTTTGCTCTCAGCTTACTGGCTCTCCGTGCTGTTAATGCTATCCCCTCCCTCCTGGGGAGTCTCCTTAGCTGTCCTCTTACCCAGTAGCCCTCTCTCAGACCTCTCTTCCTCCAGCAGCTTATAAGGATGGGTACTTCCTGAGACTCTGATTTTGACCTTCTGTTCCTCTTTATACCTTTATATATAAAGGCTTCATTCCAATCCAAGGCTTCCATCCCACTGCTACACTCTTGTCTCTAAGCCTTAGTTTCCAGCCCCAGATCTCTTTTGCTCTGCTAAACTCCAGTCTGGTACATCCAGCTGCTGGCTGGACATCTCCATCTGGGTATCTTCAGGCAGCTCAAAGTCAAGCCAGTCAATACCCAAGTCATCCTCCTCAAAAACCTGCTCTTCTGCCCACCATATTCCCTGTCTTGGTGAATGGCACCACTGCTATCTATTCACTGTAATTCAGAAATATCAAGGCAACCTTTAATCCTCTTGCCTGATCTCTAAGTCTTACTGATTCTACCTCCTCAGTGATGATCATATGCATCTTCCCACTTCATTAATTCAGGACTCCATCACTGCTCATCAAATTAGTCAAACAGAAGAACTCAGCTCCTGGCCCTTCTCCAATCCTGCTTCCATTTGGCTGCCAGCATCGTCTTCCTAAAACCCAGATCTGACCACATCACTCCCCTGCTTTAAATCCTTTAGTGACTCTGGACAGTACTTGCCACAGGGCATTGAAATTAGCTTAATGGTTTCTCTTCTTCAGGTTGCTGTAAGCAACTCGGGGTCACATGCCATTTCTCTGTGCCTAGCACAATGCCTGGCACATAGCAGGTGCTTAATAAACATTTGAGTGGAAGGATTCCAAGCCTCATCAGGTGCTGCCTGAATGTGTTAACAGCCAAGCAGGGCAGTGGTTAAGAGCAGAGGCTTTAGACAGGCAGACTTGGCAGGGCTGAATGCCAGCACCACCAACCTCCAGCTATTTGGCCTGGGGAATATTTCTTCCTTTTTGTCAGCCTCAGTTTCCTCAACTGTTAAATGGGAATACCACCACCTACCTTACAGAGAATGGGACAGTGCTCCTAAAGGACTCAGCACAGTGCCTGACACAGAGAAGCACTCAATAAATGGTTGCCATTATTATTATTATTTTTTTTGAGTATGCGGGCCTCTCACTGTTGTGGCCTCTCCCGTTGCAGAGCACAGGCTCAGGACGCGCAGGCCCAGCGGCCATGGCTCACGGGCCCAGCCGCTCCGCGGGACGAACCCATGTCCCCTGCATCGGCAGGCGGACTCTCAACCACTGCGCCACCAGGGAAGCCCCATTATTATTATTAATGACAGCAGCCATCAGTTAAACTTCAAGGTTAGAAAAGAACCCCAGAATTTTAATGCTAGAACCACTGGGGCTCCAAGAAACAAACTGACTGACCATCACAAATTTAGTGAGTGGCAAGATCAAACTTGAAACCTAGTATCAATACAACAATAAAATGCTGTTATGGACTGTTTGGTGGACTTGCCCTTAATTACAGGGTAAATGAAAGAGCACTGTGAACAATAATACGTAGACTGTAGACGTAGGATATTCATAAATGCACTTGGTATATTGCATACATGGGAATTTGTGTCTCTAAACTTGGACTTGTGCTAATGTGCCTTGGGGTAAGTTCATAATTACAGTGCTGTTCACCTTTCTTATCGTCAGCTGTAACCATCTGTTAAACTAGGAATCAAATGATTCCTTTAGAGCCTTGGCTCCACCAGTGGTTCTTTTTTTTTTCTTCTGGCCACACCGTGTGACTTGTGGGATCTTAGTTCCCCGACCAGGGATTGAACCCACGACCTCGACAGTGAGAGTGCAGAGTCCAGTGGTTAACGGGACTGCGAGGGAATTCCCTCAATCAGTGGTTCTTAAGGGTAGAGAGAATGGCAGTGCTATCACCTGAAATTTCAAAATACATCCCCCCTTACCCTTCTGAGAATCACTGTTACGTGAAATTTTAAGATCAGTAATGTGTTTGGCATGATACACTTCTCACACTCTTTGCCCTTTATCATTCTCACCTGCAGAAGGGGGTCTTGGCATTAGAAAACATTATTATGCTATGAAAAGAATGCTATTGGAAGAGCATGTGTTTTGTTATACGTATGCGTATGCTCCACTCTGAAGAGCCTTAATACCCAAGGCAAAACAGGACTTGCTGATTGCTTTTTCCATAGTAATCTGCAATGGGGATTATCTGTCATCAGTTGGATGAAGCCTGGGAACAGAGGGGCAGAGAAAGAGGGGATTAAAGTACAGGGATCCCCAGGACTTCCCTGGTGGTGCAGTGGTTAAGAATCCACCTGTGAGGGCTTCCCTGGTGGCGCAGTGGTTGAGGGTCCGCCTGCCGATGCGGGGGGACACGGGTTCGTGCCCTGGTCCGGGAGGATCCCGCATGCCGCGGAGCGGCTGGGCCCGTGAGCCATGGCCACTGGGCCTGTGCGTCCGGAGCCTGTGCTCCGCAACGGGAGAGGCCACAGCAGTGAGGCCCGTGTACTGCAAAAAAAAAAAAAAAAAAAAAAAAAAAAAAAGAATACTCCTGCGAATGCAGGGGACATGGGTTCGAGCCCTGGTCCAGGAAGATCCCACATGCCACGGAGCAACTAAGCCTGTGCTCTAGATTCCACAGGCCACAGCTACTGAAGCCTGCGCGCCTAGAGCCCGTGCTCCGCAACGAGAAGCCACCCCAAAGCGAAGCCCGTGCACCACAATGAAGAGTAGCCCCCACTCGCAACAAAGACCCAACGCAGCCAAAAATAAATAAATTTATTTATTAAAAAAATAATAATAAAGTACAGGGATCCCCAGGCACCTTGCAGGGTAAGCTGGGCTCTGACCAGGAAGTGTGATAAGAGAAAAGAGTAACAAAATGTCTGCAAGGTCCTCTGGTCTCCAGGTTCTTCCTGGTGAGCTAAAGTGAGGCTGAGCTCTTCCCAATGCTGGACTGAGGGCACCTGAGTAGGGGGTGAAGTGGAGCATAAAAGCCAGTTGCTACTCACATGGATGGACCTAGAGATTATCACACTAAGTGAAATAAGCCAGAAAGAGAAAGACGAATACCATACGCTATCACTTACATGTGGAATCTAAACTATGACACAAATGAACTTATCTATGAAACAGAAACAGACTCAGAATAGAGAACAGACTTGTGGTTGCCAAGGGGAAGCGGGGTGGGGAAGGGATGGATTGGGAGTTTGGATTAGCAAATGCAAACTGTTATATATAGTATGGATAAACAACAAGGTCCTACTGTATAGCACAGGGAACTATATTCAATATCCTGCGATAAATCACAATGGAAAAGAATATGAAAAAGAATGCATATATACGTGTATAACTGAATCACTTTGCTGTACATCAGAAATTAACACAACATTGTAAATCAACTATACTTCAGTGGAATAAATTACAAAGCTGGGTACCCTAAAACTTGAACTCAAAAGAATTTTCCACATATATTCTAGTTTACTGATCACGATGTAATTAAGACTCACCTTCATTTCAATTAAGACTTGTATCCCCAGTTTTTGGTGTAGCCTTCCTAGATTACTCCCACTTAGAGGTGTGTAAGGATGCCTAGCACCTCTTTGTGAAGTGTCATGGACACTACATATGTTGGGTTCGACAGGAACCAACCTGCTCAGAGCTCAACAGCTGCCTGTGCAAGCAGATCCTGTAGTGCAGGACACAACAGCAAGACCACGTCTGGGGTCGTTTGGCTGCAGGAAATTCCCTTCTATAGGCAGCCATGACTGTGACTCTGGCCCCTGGAGCCAAACTAGCAACTCAAGAGGGCACAAGCCTTGGTGTATACATGGAGTCTGCGTTCTCTCAAGCCAGAGTGCAGTGATCCCAGACACAAGGTCAGACCTGTGATTCATCTTCCCAACATGAGGGTGTATACCACCGGGGAAGAGCTGGCAGGAGCGACCAGGCTGGCGTCATGAAGCACCCTTCCTCCCCGGCTCCATCCCTCCCGCACGTCCACTCTCTGAGTCACTCTCCTGGTCACATACCCTCTGTGTGAGGGTGTTCGCATGGCTTAGGGTGTCACTTTAGGTGTGCTCGTTGATTTGTGGTAGGGACGAGGACAAGGCAGCAGAGCACGTGGGCTACACACAAAGGCTTGATCAGTGCTTCTTGATGACTTCCAGCAAACCAGGTCCCAGTTAGTGTCATTCACACAGACCCTGGACCCCCTATCAGAACTACAGCTCTACAGGATCCTGTGACAAAGCTATTTAACGTGAAGTCATAAAGAAAACATCACACAATTGTTTTTCCTTTATAAAAATTTATCAAGGGAATAATTGGAGTTTTAGTTTTAAGAGGCTTGGTTTAGCAAAGTAAAAGACTAAACCATTAAAGCATTTTGAATTCTTCTTTAACCTACCAAGTGGGGTCTAACTTAAATAAATCCTCTATCACTTTAGGAAAGAGGCTGCTTTCCTAAATCAGAACATTTTTTTCAAGTCACACTCTCTTACCTCTACTGCCTTGTAACCCTAAGAACTAAACCTCACCAGGGATGGCTCCTCTGGAAGTCACAGTGGAAAGAACAGGTGATATCCCGACAGACTGGATGTAGACTCTGAGCCAAAAAAAGTCTGAGAGATGAACTGTGATCATACAAGTTATCACCCAGCAGGATACCTTTGGAAAGTTCAACACGGTGCTGCTAATTACTTGAGAACAAAAGGCATAAAATGAGACATATGGTCACCCTAGTGATAAGGCAGTTTGGGAAACCACACTTCCCAGTATGCCCTGCCCCTTAAAAGTCAAAAGGCTTTCCCAGGAGCAAAGCACCCTGGCACCCATGGTTAGCACCATTTAAGAGGTAAACAGCCTATAGGACTGGGTTCTGACATGGCGCCTTCCTCCTTCCATGGAACACTTAACAACACCTGAGGTGAAATTTTAATGGATATTAAGTCTGGGGTGGAGTCTCACTCTCCCCAACAACTCTAGTTTCCAAAGGTGTAGAGCTGGTAGAGCTGTCCACTGGTCCACACACCCTGTTCTCCTGGGTGTGGGGCTGCCTCTGCCTCCCCACATCACCAGTGTCCCCACTGGCACTAGTCTTTTGGGGGATTCTGGGCCAGGTGCTGTTCCCACTCAACTTCAACCAACTTGTACAGCTCCATGGTGGCCTGAGCATCTTCCACAGAGGAATGTCCACTTTTCCCAACCTGAGGGAAGGAAGAAAAGGGAGGAAGAAAAGAACATGAAACTACAAGAGACTGTTTCTTCCCTTCCCAACTGGCTCCCTCCAACCCACTGATGCTGCTGCTTCTGCAGTTAGCGGGCTACAAAGGTAGACCTCTGGTGAGGCCCTACTCCTTATCTAATTGGGGGTTCAACTCCTATGCTACTGTCTGCCTCAATCCTTTCTGTAGCAACATGTACATACCATATTGTTCTACATTCTTCTGTAGAGACAGAACAAACCAGATCATAGACAGGCCTTCTGAGTCTTCCACCTTCCCCAGTTCCTTAACTGATCTGTATATGACATGTGTCTACAGCCTCATGCCAGGCAGGCCATCCCCTCTTTGACTGCCAAACATATGAAATACGTAAGAGCCTCTTGCATCCACTACATGGTCTTTTAGACCACCACAACTACCTGCTTTCTACTTTTCTTAGTTAGGGTTTTATCCCCACTTTCAGGCTTTTTTCCTTTCCCAAGTATCCTTTGGAACACTGTGAGGTAGAGAACAGGAACAGTTAACCCTATGTAGAGATGGACCCCTTTGCCCAAACCTCTTCCCATCAGAGCATCCCACCCAGATCTCTCTACAACCAGAGGAATTTGAGGGTCAGAGCCTGGAGAAAGGCAGCAGGAGAGCCTTCAGTGTCCAAGCTAGAGGTCTGGCAGCATTTGGGAAGACGCTACCTGGATGTCCCGGCTCAGCAGCTTCTTGGTGAGATGCTTCAGAGACATGGTTGCATTCTCTGGGCAGTTGGCCTTACGGTTGAGGAGGGGGATATGGGAGGTGTCTCGGGTGAGGAACTTAGGGTGAAAATACTGAAGGGCTTTGAAGTCGTTGTGGATGGCATGCCCCACCACTATCTTCCCTGTGAGAATCTTCAAGATCTGAAACAGGCATGGGAGAAGAGGTGGTGAGGAACAGGATTCAAAGATGTAGCCCCTGCATCTTAAAAGCCCAACATGGCTGCTTAAGTCCTTCTAGGTTCTTTTCACCAATTGCCCACCTGCCTCATCCTTGAAATACCCTCTTCCACAAGTTTTCTTTCACCTGAAATCTATCTCCTCTCCCCAAGGTAAAAGTAGGTATTTTCTATGGTGTAACCCTGTTTGGATTTACATCACCAGTGGCACCTTATCTTCACATTAATTTCTACCCCAATGTGATGTTCATGTAACTACCTAGTTCAGTCCTGGCTTGATACCTGAAGTTCTTTAACCATGATCATTCTGTTGGCCTTAGACACAGGCTGGGACAAATGTTGTTAAAGATGGGCTCCAGGAAGGTAATGGAAGCCCCAAATTATATGCAAATAGATATGCATATGTTTGTCTTTTTTTTGGGGGGGGGGATCCATGGCTTTCATCAGATTCTCAAAGAGCCTACAAGCCAGAAAAGATTAAGAATTGGGAGTTCCTTGGCAGTCTAGTGGTTAGGACTCGGCACTCTCACTGCCTGGGGCCGAGGTTCGATCCCTGGTTAGGGAACTAAGATCCTGCAAGCTGTGAGGCACAGCGCCCCACCTCAAAAAAGAAAAAGATTAAGAATGATTTATAGACTAAGGCTGCAGAGGGAAGTGACCAAGTGCCCACGCTTATGCTGCTTTAACAAGAAATCAGTCCCGGCGCTTCAAAGCTCCTCCTGCTCATAACCCGAGGGTATTTACTAGCTGGTCAGGAACCTTATTCACACCATTCTTGGAACCAAATAATTTCTCACCATTTCAGAATCTTAAAGCATAAGGACATATTGCCAATGAGGATAACTAAAGAATATGTCATGAGCTCTGAAGGCCATTACCAAAATGGGGTTCCAAACAGATTGTGAACAAGAGCAACAGGCCTGGAATCAATGCCTGGCCTCCCAATGGGACCCCTTGGAAGGGAACAGACTCATCTGAATGTACCTTAGTCTCATACCCCAGCTCGGGCACTGGTTTTTATGATGAAAGCCAGATATAGTCCAATCAACTTGGTATTTAGTTGCTCCTAACTTCACCTGCAGTTTACTGACCACTAACACCTTTACTTCGCATTAATTTCAACATATAGCCTGCCTTAAAGCTAAGTGGATTTGCTGTTTCAGACCCACCCCATCTTCTGCCTCTCCCAAGCCTTTGCTCAGCTATGCCCCTGGTGCACAGGATGTTCTTCAACTCTTCAAGTTCCTTCTAAAATCCAGCTGTTCCACCTCTGATGAAATTCCTCCAACTGACTGCTCTGGTACATGAGGAATTATTGGAACAGTGTGTGTCTAGAGAAGGCAAAGAATGTGGAGCTGAAACTACAAAGTAGTGGACCAAAGGCGCCCTCTGGAGGCCTTCCAAGACCAGCAGGCTCCCTTCCCCTTCACATTTACCAGCTCACCCTCCTTTCCTGTTCATTTGTTGTGCCTCCAGTATTCAGCATAGGACTTACAGTGGCTAGGTTTGCTCAGTGAGTGAGACGAGAACCCCAACATACCAGCCCTGTGTCTTTTATCCCCTCCACTGCAGGCTACCTCTTCCAGTTATACAAATATGCCCCAGCTCCTTCCGTCAATATTCTGCCTTCTCCTACCACCAACTTTCCACATTGCCACTTCTTGCTTGGGAAGCCCTCTCCACGTCTCTATTCTCAACCCTAGACCCCACCTCTACAAGGCATTCTCAAATTGAGCCTTTTCCCCCTGGCACTCATGCCTGTTGCTCTGTCCATCACTGGCTGTTATTTCTCTAGCAGGTCCACAGTTCTCCAGATGAGGATTCCACTTGGAACCTAAAAGATCTTAACTAATAAAGTTCGTTACACCAGCTAATTGTAACTTTCCAGACTCTCACCACTCCTTATCCCAACAGAAAGCCTTCTTCATCTGCTACTCCACCCACTCCATCCCTCCCTCCCTCCACAATCCTTCGGCACCTTCCCAGGGTGATATTCTTTGCAGAAAAATGATTTGGACCTCTCCCCACCCACCCCGCTGCTACCACCATCTCCCATGCCTCTCACCTGGCTCCGAGCAATCTTGAAGGGTGTAGCATTCACCATGTGCTGCTTCCGGATACCACTCCATCTGGTCCGGTAGTCCACAATGTGGCAGGGGGGAAGGATGTACTCATCATAAAGCACATCTCCGCTGTAGTTGACAATGCTACATCGAGCCAAGGAACTGACATGCCCCTTGGGTCCTGTGCCCACCATCTCACAGTCAATTGCCACCATCTTCGTTGGCATCTTCTGGGACGCTCCAGGGTATGTATTCTCTGAATGAGCCTGGGTGGAGATCTGTGGGGCAGTCTTCTGAGGAGGGTTCTTCTGGGAGCCCTTCTTCTGGGGGCGGATTGGGAGGCTCTTAATCTTTGGTAGGGCACTCTGGAACTCCCCCAGCAAATCTACTTTAGCCACAACAGAACCAGCTTTCTGTGAAGGAGCAGGGGTCAGCCAAGGCACTGCAGCTTTCTTGTCCAGGGACTGCTCTGACCCACTGCTGGAAGCAGCAGTCTTCTTTCTTGGAAGGGGAGGGGACTTCCAAGTGCCATCCACCTTGGGAGTGTCCCCTTTCTTTGAAGGTTCTGAGTGGAACTTAGGGACCTTGCTAGGGGGCTGCTGCTTCTTATTCAGAAAGCCTTTCCGTTCCAAGAGTCGCCGCTTCTTGACAAATTTTTGGTGCTTGGCATTCCCTTCTAATGCCTTTCTGGGGGGAGGTTCGCCAAAATCCAGATTGAGGAGTAAGGTAGACATGATGACGGTGGACGGTGAGAGAACAGTTGGGAAAAACAGCTTACCAACGAGAGGATGGACAACTCATCCTCTGCTGAATCCCATAGGCCAACATCTGGAGGTTTGTAGTATACCCTGGGGAAGAAAGTGATCCTGATAACGGAGTCCATAGGCTTGGGAACCAGTAAGATAAGACCCATCTCCGTAGGACTTAAAAGAGAGAGGAAAGACATCAGAGTAACCTCTCAGATAATGTGAAATGTGAAATGATGGAAGGAGGACTTCCTTCTGAACCAGGAAGCCTGGGTTCCAGGGAAGCCCCACAATTCTCCAGCAGTATGGTATTAGGAAGGCCATTTCCCCTCTCTAGATCTCAGTCTCATTTGTAAACTGAGGGGGTTGCAGGGCCAACCAGCTGAAACTCTTGTGATCTGGAACGCCAGAATTGGTGACCTCTATCATTTGCCCACGGAAGGAACGTCTAAGTATGCTCGAAGGCAGTCACAGGTTTGGCATAGTTGACCTCTGAATTACCCAGGCATCCCCAGCGCGGGTCCCAAGGACAGAGATACAAATTCAGGCACCCATTTCCCTCATTTCCACGTGGGGGAAATCTCCACATGCAGCTCACTCAAGTCCTTCTCCTAAGAAAGGACCTTTGACAACACATATTAGCGGAGGGGAAAACCGAGGCTGGGGACAGCACACTCTGGCCGTCCACGCCACGGAGCCAGCTTCCCACGCTCACACACCTACCTCCCAGATGGGCCCCGCTAAGACCGGAAGCTCCAGGAGCCGGATGCGGAAATTGGCGCGCGTCGGCGAGGCCCGAGCCGGCAGGCTCGCGGACTGGAACAGGCCGGAGGCCGTGCCCGCGTACCCACAGCGCCCCTGCCTCCGCGAGCGAGGCCAGGGATTTCTAGTGTGTGAGAAGCGGCAGCAGCAGCGGCGGCGGCGGCGGAGGGGGCGGCGTGGGTGGGGGCGGGGGCGGGATGCGCTCCCCGGCCCCTCTAGCCCAGTGGAGGTACAATTCGAAGGTGTGGGAAGGCCGCTACAAAGCCGGAGGCCCCGGGCCTCACTTCCGGTAGAAGAGGGAAGTGTACGGGAAGGGGCGGGATCTGGAGGCGGGACCTGGAACTTGGCCCGCCCCACTCCGTGACACCTGGGCGCCGCGGCACCGCCTCCCGGTTTGCGTCCAATGCTGACAGCTTCGGGCTGTGGGACGTCGCGGCCAGTGACGTCAGGAGGGCGCCTCAAGTCTTCAACCCCAGCCTCGAATCACGAAAAGGCAGCATCTGGGACCGGATTCTGAGCGCTTTCTCCCGGTCCTGCAGAGCTGAGCCAACCCGGGTACCGGACCCGCGTGGTCCTGACCCAGGTTCCCTCCTCACTGCATTCTCCTTCCCCGCGCCACCGGCTGGGCCCCGGAATGCCGGGGGTCTCCGCCCGGGGCCTCTCTCACGAAGCGAGGATGCAGCTAGCTGTGAACCTCACCCGGGTCGTGACGCTCTACCGTTCCATCCTGGACGCCTACATCATTGTGAGGCCACAGGGTTCTGGGTGGGGTGCTCCTGGTTATGTGGGTGGCTCACTAGCCACGACAGGGGAAGAATGTAGAGAGTTAGCTTCTGATCTCTTTTCTAATATGTTTCTTCAGTCTTTTGTCTGTACAAGAAAGGGTTAAAGCTGGGGCAGCCCCCCCCTTCTTTTTCTTTCAGATGACCTAAATATTAATAGTTTTAGCATCTAGGTTGTTTTTCTAACCTTCTCAAGTCCAAAGTAATAAAACGCATGGACATTTGAGCCATGCTGCTGCAGCTACGTTAAACTCTCCCAGGAACATGTGAGGTGTTTCGAGAACACACATGTTCATTCATTCAAGCTTTGAATAAATTCCTGGCTTTGCAGTGTAATGGACAATTCCAACTTTGGAGTTGACAGACTTGGACTAGAATCCTGCCTCCCCTACTGTGTTAACCTTAGGCATTAAAAAAAACATTCCTCCTAGCCCCAGTTCCTGAGCGGTAAAATGGATCTCTTTTTGAAGGATCATTGTGAAGAATAAATGAGATGATGTATAAATGGCACCAACATCCACTGAATTGTTCAGCTCCCAAACCCAGAAGCCACCCTCTATTCAGCTCTTTTCTTCATTGATCTACGATCCAGCCCTTCAACAAGTCCTATTGGTTCAACTTCCAGAATAGATACCAAATTCACCCATTTGTCTCCATTGCCATTGCTACCACTTTAGGACAAGCCAACATCATCTCTCTCCTGGATTACTTCCTAACTGATCTCTGTGTTTGCTTGCTCTCCATACCCAGTTCTTCACAAAACAGCCAGATTAATCTTTTTTTTTTTTTTTTTTTTTTTGCGATACGCGGGCCTCTCACCGTTGTGGCCTCTCCCCCTGCGGAGCACAGGCTCCGGACGCACAGGCTCAGTGGCCATGGCTCACGGGCCCAGCCGCTCCGCGGCACGTGGGATCCTCCCGGACCGGTGCACGAACCCGTGTCCCCTGCATCGGCAGGCGGACTCTCAACCACTGCGCCACCAGGGAAGCCCCAGATTAATCTTTTAAAAATGTAAATCTCACCAGGACACTTCCTTGCTTCTTAGGTACTTTGATGAAATCGTAATTCTTTAGCATTACCTATAAAACCCTACATGATCTGTCCCCTGCTCCCTTTTAAACCCCATCACATTTCATTCTTTCCCACATTCACTGTACTACACTGGGCCTTTGCACTTACTGATCTGCCTGGAATGTTTTTCCTCCACAGAAAGGCAATTGAGTAGGGTGGTTAAGAGCAAGAACTCTAGAGTCAAATTGGTTTCAAATCCCAGGTGTGCCACTTACTAGCTTTTTGACTTAGAATACTTAATTGCTGTACTTTGGTTTCCTTATCTGTAAAATGGGGGATAAAAATAGTACTATCTCATAGGGTAATTGTGAGGATTAAATGCATTAATATACGTAAAACTTTTCAGACAGTGCCTGGCATATTATAGTATTCTGTGTTTGCTATTACCTGATTTTCTTTTTTTTTTTTTTTTTTTTTTTTTTTTTTGCGGTACGTGGGCCTCTCACTGTTTTGGCCTCTCCCGTTGCGGAGCATAGGCTCCGGACGCGCAGGCTCAGCGGCCATGGCTTACGGGCCCAGCCGCTCCGTGGCATGTGGGATCTTCCTGGCCTGGCCGGGGCACGAACCCGTGTCCACTGCATCGGCAGGCGGACTCTCAACCACTGTGCCACCAAGGAAGCCCTATTACCTGAATTTTAAAAAATTGAGATAGAATTGACATTTTAGTTTCAGGTGTATAATATAGTGATTCGTATTTGTATATATTGTGAAATGATTACAGTATGTCTAGTTAATATCCATCACCGTACATAGCTACATTTTTTTCTTGTGATGAGAACTTTTAAGATCTACTCTCAGCTACTTTCAAGTATACAATACTTTTAAGTATACAGTATTATTTACTATAGTCACTATGGTGTACATTACATCTCCATGACATTTATTTTGTAACTGGAAGTTTGTACCTTTTGACCCTCCTCACCCATTTTACCCACCCCCACCCCCTGCCTCTGGCAACCACTGCCTGAATTTTTTTTTTTTTTTTTTTGCGGTACGTGGGCCTCTCACTGTTGTGGCCTCTCCCGTTGGGGAGCACAGCCTCCAGACGCGCAGGCTCAGCGGCCATGGCTCACGGGCCCAGCCGCTCCGCGGCATGTGGGATCTTCCCAGACCAGGGCACGAACCTGTGGCCCCTGCATTGGCAGGCGGACTCCCAACCACTGCGCCACCAGGGAAGCCCTGCCTGAATTTTTTTTACATGTGCTGTTTCCTGTTCATCATTCAAGTCTCAGCTCAAGTGTCACCTTCTCAGACAAGTATTCCCTCATTACTCTATCTAAAATAGTACTCTTTCAGACTCTCCATTGTTACTGTTTCATTAGTGTTTTATTGTCTATGTGGCATTTGATGTTATCTGAAATAATTTTTTAAAATGTAAGCTCTGTAAGAGCAAGACTCTTGTCTGTCTGCTTCATTGTTTGTATCCCCTGAGCCTAGGATAGAACTTGGTGCCTAACCAAAGCTCCAGAATTGGTATTGAATAAATGAATGAATAATAATATATTCTGGCAGGGAATTCCCTGGTGGTCCAGTGGTTAGGACTCGGCGCTTTCACTGCCAAGGGCCTGGGTTCAATCCCTGGTCGGGGAACTAAGATCCCACAAACGACACAGCTCGGCCAAAAACAAACAAACAAACCCAACATTCTGACATATATAATGTCTGGCACATCTAATGGTAGGTTACTGGATGGTAACACTAATACTGGGTGTCAGTCACTGTGGTGTTGAGGATGCAGATGTGAAGCCACCATCCCTGCCCTTTAGTTGAGTGAACAGACACAAATAAGTGGGGATACTGCTAAAAGGAGAGGTGTGTCCAGAATGCAATTTGGGCTCAGAGGAAGGAGGGGGAGGCTAGAGCAGGCTTCAGAGAAGAGATGACAGCCAATGAGTAGAGGTGCCTGCTAGTTGCAGCCAGTGGCCGTGTGTTGAGTGGGGCGGGGAAGAATGGGAAGAGTAGTAGCCTGTTGATTGCTTCTCCCTTTCCCCTACAGGAATTTTTCACAGACAACCTATGGGGCACACTCCCTTGCTCATGGCAGGAAGCCCTGGATGGACTGAACCCGCCACAGCTGGCCACACTGCTGCTGGGGATGCCTGGGGAAGGGGAAGTGGCCAGGTATGGGCAAGAGGGGACCTGTGTTGGGGGACTTGGTGCTGAGCCCTGCAGGGAGCCATTGCTCAGAGTCTCACAAGGGCTTCCTGGGTTGTAAACTGGCACACTCAGGATACAATGGGACTATTCACTGGGGGCCTGGGTGGGCTATCTCAGGTACAGGTCGGTGTGGCCACTCACCCTGCTGGCCCTGAAGTCCACAGCCTATGCCCTGGCTTTTACCCGGACGCCTGGGTTTCAGACCCCCTCAGAGTTCCTGGAGAACCCCAGCCAGAGTTCCCGACTGACAGCTCCATTCCGGAAACATGTCAGGCCCAAGAAGCAGCATGAGATTCGGAGGCTGGGAGAGGTGAGGAGATGGCTGGGGTATAGGTGGTATCTGGGAGCCTGGGGACTCCTTAAGCCTATGGGTTACAAAGGTGTGGGCACCTTATATCACCTGCAGGACCAGAGGCCCTAGAAGGTCCCTTCCTTGGCAGATACACTATAATCATGTCTTCATCCTTTTGCTGGGTTGTTTGGTGGCTATATTTGAATCACTGGCTTAGTCTTGTTCTGATAACCTTCACAATCTGCTCATGGCTTCACAGCAGGGCTCTTATTCTGTGGAAGAGACTGAATCACTAGCCCGAGAGGAGCAAAGACAGTAGCCTGAGCCTGGGGTCAGCACACCCCATTTTGGTTTCCATGTCTCTTGTCTCCTCCCTCTACCCATCTTCCTCTGCCATCTTCAGCTCCTCCACCCTCATTATGGGTGTTTGCCCTGGGAGCCAACACCAATGGCAGGAGACCTTTGTTCCCTCTTTCAGTTGGTGAAGAAGCTGAGTGACCTCACAGGCTGCACCCAAGTTGTGGATGTAGGCTCAGGCCAGGTGAGCCAGACCCCTAATGTTCTGGTTTTTTGTTGTGGCGATAGAACAGCTGGAAGACAGGTTATCAGGCCACAGGCCCAGGGAGGCAGGTGCTAAGGAGTGGTAGAAGTAAGCTGGGCAGAATTTAAGCCTTCTGGAGGCCTAGGACCCAGGCGTCCAAACCACAGATAGAGAGGGGGACAGTGGAGAGGACACTGAACGGGGCTCTCTCCACCCTCCCTCTCGGGACTCCAGGGCCATCTCTCCCGCTTCATGTCCCTGGGGCTGGGGCTGATGGTGAAGAGCATTGAAGGGGACCAGAGACTGGTGGAGAGAGCCCAGCGCCTAGACCAGGAGCTCCTGCAGGCTCTGCAGAAAGAGGAGAAGAGGAACCCACAGGTAGACCAGCCCTTCCTGCAGCCAGGACCGTGAGAGCAGGGTCTGCTTGGCTGAATTGGGCACCAAGGCTAATTCCCTCTTTTAAGTTTCTCAGCTTGAGATGGCATGTCCCTATTTCTGCTACCCGTTTCCCAAGGTCCCTCCTTCACCGAAGCCTCCTCCTATCTTAAAGGCACCTTCTAGTTAAAAAGTGCTTTCCACACCAATACGTCCTTCTCACAGCCACCTGTAAAAAGTGGCCAATCAAATGAGGAAGCTCAGAGACGAAAAGACCTGCAGTTACTAATGAGAGCCCCAGAATCTATCCCATCTCCTGATTTAAAGCCCCCCTTTCTCCTCTGCCCCAGTTTCTCTCCCACCTTCCTCCTTGGGAAGGAACTCAGAGGACAGATCCATTCCCGTGGCTTGAGGTGGCACGGGGACGGGATTCCCATCTGCCTCTGTTCTGTCCTGCCTCCACAGGTGGTCCACACTGGCCCTCGCCACTGCCCCCACCATGTGGTTAGGTGGGTAGAGCCCACGGCCCTGTGTGAGGAGCTTCTGCTTCCACTGGAGAACTCGCCTCAGAGGGAGGCCCGCTTGCTGCTGACAGGCCTCCATGCCTGTGGGGATCTGAGTGTTGCCTTGCTGAGGCACTTCTCCTGCCGGCCTGAGGTGGCAGCCCTGGCCTCAGTGGGCTGCTGTTACATGAAGCTGAGCGACCCCGGTGGCTACCCACTGAGTCAGTGGGTGGCTGGGCTGCCTGGCTGTGAACTGCCCTACAGGCTACGGGAGGGGGCCTGCCACGCCCTGGAGGAATACGCTGAGCGGCTGCACAAAGCAGGCCCTGGCCTCCGAACCCACTGCTACCGGGCAGCACTGGAGACGGTCATCCGGCGTGCCCGGCCCGAGCTCCGTCGGCCAGGCGTGCAGGGGATCCCCAGGGTCCACGAGCTCAAGATTGAAGAGTGAGGCTGGGGAGTTGGGGGTGTGTGAGGAGGGGGGCATCACCTACTGGAGGTATGATTCCCCTCCCACCCTCAACTGTTTAGCATGTCCTGAAGAAAGTCTAAATGTGCTGGGAGGAGGGGAGTGATTTTGAGTTCTGTGGCAGCTTCAGACTTTCTTTAAAAGGCCGTTGTCACTCTTTTATCAAGTTTTTGAAATGCTAAAAATATGGCTAAATAATTGGACAGATTTGGCTGAAAATAAATTTTTGGATTGATTTGCTATTGGACAGACAACTCACAGCCAGAAAAACATTTAAAAATGCACCTTAGGGTGGCAAATCTATTACAGGTGGAATTGAATTAGGAATGGAGTTTGAATGGGGGAGGAGGGTTCTAAAACCAAACTGAATGCTGTCTGTGGCTGACCCCACAGATACGTGCAGCGGGGGCTACAGCGGGTGGGGCTTGACCCCCACCTGCCGCTGAATCTGGCTGCCCTTCGGGCCCACCAGGCCCAGGAGAACCGAGTGGTGGCCTTCTTCAGCCTGGCCCTGCTGCTGGCCCCGCTGGTGGAGACACTGATTCTACTGGACCGGCTGCTCTACCTTCAGGAACAGGGTGAGGGTGGCCAAAGCAGGGACCCGGGGCCAGAGGGGCTGGAGTTCTAGGGCTCTCCTTCAGGTCCCGGCCCCTGCACCTGCCAGGACTAGGTTCCTTGCTGTGGTGATTCTCAGACCGGCTGCTTCAGAGTCAGATGGGGGGAGGGGAACTTGTTAGTGCAAATTCCTACTGAATCTGCCTGTGGTGGTACCTCCCTGAGGTGCATTTTAAGCCAGCATCCCAGGCACTGAGAACCTACGGTGTGCTGCAGACTGCCTCCTCCCGAGTCAGTGTCTCAGGCACTCATGTTCCTGGTGAGAGCTGGGTCTCCTTAGACGCCCTGGAGCCTCCCCCATGGGGAAAAGGGGCTATGCCTACAGGCTAAGCAGGAAGTGGCTAAGAGTTTGTTTCATTTCTCCCCTTCTGAGTAGCCCTGCCTTTCTCCTAGGCTTCCATGCTGAGCTCCTGCCCATCTTCAGCCCCGAACTCTCTCCGAGAAACCTGGTTCTGGTGGCCACCAAAAGGCCTCTGGGTGAGACCTTCTCTGTTCTGGAGACTGAAGACGGCTGACACAGCCTGAGGAAGGTCATATCTCAGACCCCATCTGAAACTGCCAGGTACCACACTGGGTGGTGGAGTCTTCACCTCCTCAGCCAGAGAACCAGCATCCTCCGTGGAATTCTGGTTCCCTACAAACTTTCAGCTTCATACCCTTTCTCTCCCTCTGTGTGTTATGTAACATTATGCAAAAAGTTTAATTTATTAAAAAATTGAAAACCTTTACTTCACTATCATTTCTATTAAGTATAGAAAAGGACGGACATGCACCCTCCCTACCGAATCCTGCAGAGGTGCTAAATTAGGTCTCACATCCCCAATACCCACTGTCTTCCCTAACAGGTAGCACCTTGTTACTCAGAGGTCTCCATGGAGGGAAGCTGTCTCTCCCTTAGATCTCCATCCCAGAATCTGCAGGCCCTGCCCTTTGGGAGGACCACCTTAAGGCTGGCTAACTTCTATCCAGGTTTTGTCATAATATCAGGACAGATGCTCCCTCCCTCCGTCCTTGAAACAGGGGTTAGGGGTGCCAGTCTACCAAAAGACAGCAGCTGCACAGAGGACCCAAGGCTCTTTATTAGAGTCTGAAGAAGAGGTGGCCCCAACCTTCAAGTTTAAGACAAGGAGGGGAGAAGCAGCTCTCCCCAGACTCAATACCAATAGACTTTCTTATGTCTCCGAGTCTCCTGGATCCCCATCGCCTCCATCACCTCCTCCTCCAGGGTCTTTAGACTGGGCACATAGGTTTTTTCTAGAGCATCTTCCACTGATGTGTCTTTGGGGCCATCTATTGAGCCAGAGAAAAGAAGATGGGTGGGAGGGCTTCTTAACATCCCTTACTCCCACTCCCACTCCTCCCACCCCACCCCCCTTCTTGCCGCCTCACCCAGCCTCACCAATCCATGTTTCAGGGACGATGCCATCAGCTCTGGGAAATTCAGGTTTAGGGATAATTCTTCCTGATGTTGTGGAGACTCGTACCCGCTCTCCTGCCTCAGTGAATCTCCACTCCACCTCAGTGGGTTTCCTAGGGGATAGAAGAAGTGAGGCCAGCCAGGGAGTTAGTTCTCCCTCCTATGTTCCAACCCGAAAGTCAATGACTAAAAACACTAAGGTCACCATCTTGTTTCTCTGCCACCCCTACACTGGGGTTTCCTATGGGGGGGTCATGTCCATGAGATGGCCCCTCTCAATTTCCAGCACATCCAACCCACCATTCCCTTTGGATAAATATGGTCAACACCTGTGTGGACTCAGAGGGCAAGAAACCCTCTGACCAGAGCCCCATGTGCTTACCTGTCCACAGGATCCACAAGTTTGACCTGGTTGTGGAGCAAGGGTGCTTCACTGGGGATCATAGTTCCCCGGTAATCCACGGTCTTGCCAACATAGCGGTAATGCTGTCCAAAAGAGGAGGGGGCTATCAGAACCCAGGAGGTGAGAAGGGGGCTTGTCTACCACAACTCAGAGCATTCAGCCCAAGTTGAAAAGTAGAAGGTTCAGTTGTCTCACCGTCCCCTCAGCCAGTCTCTCGCCTCCCTGTGCTGCTCTTAATGGACAGGGACGGATGGCACAGGCTTCCTGAGCATCGCCATCCTCACTCTTCACTTACTGTATTCAGCCCCTCCACGACCACCCAGTTTCGCTGCCGGATCACTTGAACCACTTTGCCTTGCTTCCCAGCGTCCTTGCCTTCTAGGATCTCTACCTGTGGGAAGAGATGACCATCAGGGAGGGAGATCCTTGCCCAGGAGCACCCCGCCACCCTACCCCATCTGAGATTCTCACCCTGTCCCCACAGAACAGATGCCAGTCTTCATCAGAGATAGGTTCCACAGCCACCCGGCGCCGCCTAGTCCCTGGAGGGTTCTTCTTCTTGTCTGACAAGGAGCCTGGGCGGCTCATCCCATAGCGGTAATTGGGAGGCAGAGTGACCTTGGATGCCAAGGCCAGCAGAGCAGAGAGCCGCATGGCTGGAGGCTATGAGAAATCCCCTGGCCGGTGAAAGACCCAGAAATCTTCCTAGTCAGCTCTGGAGTAGGACAGAAAGAAGGGGGCAAAGAAACAAGGGAAGCAACATTTTCTTAAGCACTTACTTCATGGCTCAATGGACTTGATCTTAATGAATCCTCACAAGATACTATCTTTGCTTTACAGATGACGATAGAGACTCAGAGAAGTTAAGTGACTTGTCAATGGTCATAAGGCTACCATGTGGGAGAATCAGCATTCAAAGCCACATATATCTGACTTCAAAGTCCAAAAATTCATTGAGGCCAGGGATCATGTTATCTAGATCACCCTTGAATCCAGCAGATCCCAGTAGGTCTTGGCATGTAGTAGGTACTCAATAAAAAGTTATTTAATAAATGCACCAACAGCAAGATGGAAAGAAAACAAGTAATGGACAAAACACTGGCGTAAAGCCAAAAAGCAGGCAGTTATAAGGTAAAACAAACAGGTGGCAGAGTTAAAAACTGGGATTAAAATGTCCCGACAAAATGTCCAATTCCTAATCTCAATCAGGAAATAACCACTTCTCCGTAAGATAGTTTCTTTTCTAAAGGAAAAGGACCCAGAGCCAGACTCTAGGATTATAGGGTCCTACATTTCCAAACTAAGTATGTACTCTAAGCCTCCCAATTTTGGATAATGGACTAAACCAATGGGGCGGTGAGACAACTGAGGGCAAAAATAATAAGTGCTTCAGTTTGCTGAGCACTTGCTACCTTCCAGTTACCATGCTAAGTGCTTTGCTGTCTCATCTCATTTAAGCCCAAGGACAACTGATGAAGGAGGTACCATTAACCTTGTTTCATAGCTAAGAATAAAGCCTAACTTCAAAGCACAATTAAAGTGCACTCTAATGACATTAAAAGCTCTGGACTGGGAACCAGACGACCTGGGTTCTAGTCCCCGCTCCACCATCAACTTATTCTGTGACCCTAGGCAACTTGACTTATGAGCTTCAGTTTCATCAGCCATAAAACTTTACAGGGTTGTTTCTGTCATTTGAGTTATTTTTAACATTTTAACAAAGCAAGGTACAGAATCATGTGGATAGTATTATCCTTTTTTGGGTAAATTAAAAAAATATATATTCTATCACAGACATAAATATTTACAAGAAGGCAACAGGGAACAAATAAAGTACTTGTTTTGGAGATGAGGAAGTCTGGGAGGGCTATTACTTTCTATCTTGTTCCTTTCCATAACGTTTGCATTTTCTAACCACGTACCTTTAAAATAATACATCAACTGGTTTATCTGATATCAGGTCATTTTTCTTCTCTATACTTCTCAATATGGAAAAGACCTAATATTATTTTTAATTAATGCTGGATGAATGTTAAGGGCCTTGGTGTTCCCATTCAGAATCAAAAAATGCTTAGGGAGCACTACTATGTGACAGGTCTAATGCGGGAACTTCACTATTCCCAGCATTTGATCTTCACACTGCTCTCCGCGGGAGGTTGACAGGAGACGAGAAAACCAAGGTCCTGAGAGCTGGTGACTTGCCCTAGTTCATATGACTTGATAGAAGCAGAATTCTCTGGCGGCCCAGTGGTTAAGACTCTGCGCTTCCACTGAAGGACTGTAGGGGGCACGGGTTCCAACCCTGGTGGGGGAACTAAGATTCCGCAGACCGCGCAGAGCGGCCAAAAAAAAAAAAAAAAAAAAAAAAAAATCTTAAGACCCGAGACTCCTGCGTGATTGCTGCAAGACGTCCCTTAACCTCAGCTATTGAAGATCTGAAGCTCTGGGAGGAGATCCCAGAAGCCAGCCCCCTAGATGTTTTCCTTTTTTCCCTCCAAACCCTGGAGAGGCTGGTGCCCTTCCGCAGTGGAGCTTTCATGGCGCGCTCTGGGGCGCCGTGCTAGGTAGTGAGGTAGAGCGTCTGCTCCCTCAGACCCCGGCTCCAAAGGCCCCGCCGGCCCCATCTTAGGTACGGGTGATGTCCATCCCCCAGCAGTCTTCAGCAACCACCCGCTCCGAGCTTCCGAAGCAGGGAGACCCCGGACGAGGCGACTGAGCCATGCCAGGATAAAGGAAGGCTCTTCCCGCTCCCGCTACCGGACCAGCCCAGAGCTGCTAAAACCTCCGGGCCACGCAGTTCTCACCTCCGCTTCCCGTTGAGCCCCGGAGCCTCCGCCAGTCCCTTCTGCACGTGAGACCTAAGCCCCGCCCCACCGCGTCCCCCGGCTTTCTGGGAAAAGTAGTCTAATGGTACAATGGATGCGCAACAACGATAATCTAGCCTCTCTGCATGCTGGGAGTTGTAGTCCGCTGCTGCAAAGCAAGCGAGAAACAGGAAATTTGGCCTTGTAGGAAATCAAGGAAGCCTAAGAGCACCGTGAAGCACGTCGGGAGTTGAAGGCAAAGCGGAATATGCTATCGCGCCTGGCACATTCCTGCACGTGCTCTGCGTGGAGGCCGCTGGGAATTGTAGTTACTAGAGACGACGGCTCCATTTTCTAGGTGATTGCGGCTTCTTCAAAGCAGAGGGCCTCCCTTTCTAGTGAGGCTACAGTCAATACTCTGCCCGCCCGCCCTCTGCTGGAGGGAGCCAAGGCAGATGAAGAAAGTGTCATAGGCTTTCTAAACTAAGGGATGAAACGTGGGCTCTTCGGATGCCAGTCGATGATCTAGTCACAAAATGTCAGACTGAAAGAAACCTCAGAGAGGATCTAATCCAGCCATTCCACTTAATTCAGGAGTATTGGGAGGATTCCATGCTATCAACCTCCCCGACCCTCATCACGTTATCAGTAGCGGGCATCCCTGGCTTTGCCCTTGAGGGTCAAAGTTGTTTCTACAACCAGCCCCAACACCCTAACTTCCCTGGCCATCGTGAGCTGTGACTGATACTGTCACCTCTCACAACCTACTTCTTCTTTTAATATTTATTTATTTATTTTGGCTGCACCGTGTCTCAGTTGCAGCACGTGGGATCTTCGTTGAGGCATGCGGAGTTCCTAGTTGTGGCATGCCTGCGGGATCTAGTTCCCTGACCAGGGATCGAACCCAGGTCCCCTGCATTGGGAGCAGGGAGTCTTTCCCATTGGACCATCAGGGAAGTCCCACACCCTACTTCTTGTGCGAACTTTTAAAAAAACTTTCCCAGGTGCTTATGGGGGAAACTGTGTTAAACAGTGGCTGGGCAGAAGTAGAATACTGGGCACAGTATTCTGTGACTTTGCCCTCATGTAGAATTTTAGATATCTCTAACAGACTGAGAATGGAGAAGGCTGGCACACTTTACCTCAATCTGAAAAGTGGATTTGGAAATCATTTGCATTCCCTTTCCCATTCCCCTGCACCATCAGTTAACCAATACACCCCAAAAGAATCAGTCAAAATCCAATGTAGTAATCAATGGGTTTTATTTTCCTAGAACTGAAATCATCTACGGTTCTCAGAGCTAAACTTCCAAAGCTACAGTCAGCAATTTTTCATCAGAGCCCAAGGGAGGGGGGCAAGGGTGAAAGAGACAAGAGACGGAAGAGCCAAATAGACCACTAGAAAGAGGTTGGGAGAGGGCGCTTATTTCCCTCTGGCCTCTCAGTGGGTTACAAATTGGATCTGGTGACAACACTGAGGGGACCAGGTGAGGGTATGTGGATGAGAAATGACACCAGAAGGAACACCAAAGCCCCAACTACAACAAGAAAAGTCATCAAGCCCCAAACAGAAGGGGAGCCTCCAAGTGCACCTCAGAAATGGGGGCAACAGTGGGGAAGAAAGGAGCAGAGTGGGGAGCACACAAAGGGATGGGGGGGGTCTTTAAAATTTTTTTTTTGCAATTTTCTTTTATTAAAAACATTTCCTAAAAAATGTGTTTTTTCCTTTATGTCTGGGTGACGTATATGACTGTAGGCTGGCCTTGAGCACTGTGGGGAGAGGGAAAAGGGCAGCTAAGGGTCTCCCCAGGGCATCCCATCTCTGGCCTGAGGTCTAAAGGTGGATGGATACTCCTCAACACTCCCATCCGAGCTGGGTGAAGTCAACCCTTCAGATCTCAGGTCCTTGACCCAAAGAACTTGGAAGACCCCAAATCTTTTGATGATAAACTGTAACTCCCATAACACCTAGGGTTGGCGTAAGAGAATGGGCATTGTCAACCATCAAGGATTTATGGAAGGGAGCCCCTCTCCCACAAGCTGTCCCACTTTCCCTGAATCCAGGTAGCTGGGAGAACAGGTGTGGGAGGAAGGGACAGGATGCCATCCTCTTGCCCACTCCCCCAACCCAATTTGAAGATTGCCCCTCCCAGGCCCCAGAAGCCCACCGTGCTACTTATTCTCCATCCCTTCCACTCATAGCCCTGATCCCAACCAACCCAGAGGTCTAGAATGCCCGGGGAAGGGCGAGAGGGGTGTCAGAAGATGGAAATAGCCAGTCCAGGCCCTAACAAATACACTGGGAAATAGCTCCAGGCAGGGAGGGACACAGTGGCCTCATCTCATCCCACAGAGCAGAAGACATGGACCTGACTCAGGTCACAGGGGTGTGGGGACATGGAGGTGAGGGCCAGGTGGCCTGCCCCATCTGGGTCAATCACCAGGGTCTGAGCTCAGAAGGGGGAGAGTGAGTGGAAGAGGAGAGTGGGTTGGGGTGGGGAAGGGGTTCCCAGTTTGCAGGCCATGGCCAGTTTCCCCAGTAGCACCCAGACAGCAGCAGGAACGGGGCGGGGGCTCCTCTTGAAACATTGGTGGCTACAGGCTGCGGGGGAGGGTTGGAGGGGAGAAGGGTTAATGGTGTGGCCTTGGCCTGGCCGGGCCCCAGCCAGTGCCGGCCTCCTGGGAGAGCCCACCCTGCCTCCCTGGAGGCTGACTGCTACAGGCCCTCCTCCTCCTCCTCCTCCTCTCAGCAGGTGGCTGGGCCCTCCCAGCCCAGCTGCCAAGGGGCAGGGGGCTCACTCACCTCTCATGATCTCTGATGCCCGGGGCCTCAGCATCTTCCTTGGCAGCCTCTTCCTCTTCTTCCTCCTCTTCTTCCTCCTGAGGAGGCCCCCGGCCAGAGCCCGGCTCAGAGGGGGTGCTGTTCTTCTCCGCCTCCACTGGAACGGGCCTCTCACCCTCCAAGGTGGCCCCTTCCTTCTCCTCCCCTTCGGGGTCTTCTGTCTCCTTGGGACGTTTGGGGGAGTCCTGGGCAGGGTTAGCAGAGATGAGGTGGGCTGAGGCTAGAGAGGGAGGACACCAGCCTCCCCCTCCTTTCCCCAGAGGCTCTCCTTCCTAGGCAGACCCACAGTCCTCCAGCCCTCTGCTAGCTGAGATGTCTCCTGTGTCCCATCTTCTCAGCAAGGGACTCCCCAAGACTAGGGGCTGAGTCTGTCTCTCAGACGGGCACTCCCTGAAAAAGTCGTAACTTCCCTCCTCAGACTAGGAGCCTTGCTCCGGGGCCCCAGGTAGGGGGCAGTTACCTCCAGCAGGTCTCCCGCTCTCCTCTTCAGCGCCCCCTTCTCATTCTTCTCCTTGGTCGGCTCATCAATGACCAGCTTCCCTTCCTCATCACTGCTCCCTTCGGCATTCCCCTTCTTATCGCCATCACCCTCGGTGGCTTCGGGCTCGGGCTCTTCCACACAGCTCTTTTTCTGGGACGACTGCGGCGGAGACAGCAAAGGCTGAGTGGCACCAGCGACTGCCACGCTGGGCCCCCTCCCCAGACCCCTCCCTCGGCCACTCACTCCTTCCTTCTCCCACCGTTCCCCCGCCCCCACCCAGGTGCCCAGTCTCACAAGTGATTTGAGACCCACCTCTGTCGGATTAGCCCCGGGGTAAACCCACTGGCCGGGCAGGCAGGGCTCTGTGCAGGAGGGGGGAGGGCTGGAGCAGGAGGCAAAACCTCGGGTCAACTTCTCCCAGAGGGAGCTGGGACCCTTTCCCCGCCAACCCCCGCCCCCCACCCTCCCGCCTCATCCTGCCCGGCTCACGAGCACCTCCTCCTGGAAGCCTTTGTGGAAAGAGTTAAGGCCACATCCTATACTCACACTGGGCCTGCCAAAGGCCTGTCCCCACTTACCGCCTCCATCCTGTTCCTGCCCCCCCAAGCGCTGTCTAACAGGTGGCCCCTGACCACAGCTACATCACACACCCGGAACCCCTTCCCCTCTGCAGGAAGCCTCCCCCAAGCCCCCACCCCACGAGCTCCTACTCTGAAAGCCCTGGTGTTGGTGTCTGAGCCCCCGGTTCCTGAAGCATCACATGTGGGCCCAGGGGCTCCCAGCACCTATGGCCACACCCGCTTTCCAGGAGGTCTCTGGGGCGGATGGCAGCTCACCTGGTAGCCAGAAGCCTTGACGGTAGGGTTGTTCTCGATCTCCCACAGCCCCTCGCTGAACCCTTTCCGTTTGTTGGGCTTGCCAAACTTCTCCTTGGACTCCTCGTAAGGGAAGAGGTCTTTGGGGCCCAGGAATGCCCTGGTGAGAGATGGGAGACTGTGCTCTCGAGTCCCTCACTGCATCTGAGCTGCGCAGCCCGATAGGGAAGGCGTGCCGTCACCACTGCTCTTTCCCCAAAGTGGTCCCCCCGTGGCCCTCCCCACCTCTGCCCCCTCACTCACGTCTCGTGGGTCCCGAAAAAAAAGACTTGGTATTTGTTGGCTGTTGATTTCACGGCAGCCTCAGGCATCTCGTCAATCTGAGAGTAAGATGAGTAAAGTGAGCGTGAGCTGGAGTCTTGAGGTCATGAATTTGGGGCCGGAGGGTAGGGGTTAAGGGGCTGATCTCTAAGGCACATCTGTGAAAAATCAGACTGAGAGGGACCCAGGAGTTCACCAAAGGGGTTTCTGAACCATTTTTAGCAGTGTGACTTTGTTCAAAAGAAGTCAGGCATAAAAGCCCAGTAGAATCCCCGCCTCTCTTTCACAAACCAAACAGCGTCCATAAACAGATCCTGCCCATAAAGCTCCATGTCTTTGCCATCACCCTGGTCCAACCACTGTCCCCTCTTGCCTGGACTGAAACCACAGCCTCCCTCTCTTCTCTCAGTCCCCATTCTTGCCCCACTACAACCCATTCTCCACACTGCAGCCAGAGGGGGCCTTTCCAAGTGCGGGTCTGAGTATTCCATTCCCCCTGCTAGAAACCTTTCGGTGGCTTTTCAGGACTCTAGGGCCCTCCTGTTCACCATTCTCCGTAATGTCAAGGTCTGAATTCCAATGCCGCCAACAGTATTTGTATGGGTTTGGGCAACTGAGAGAACCTCAATTTTCTCAACTGTAAAATGGAGATGGTCACAGTACTTAAGCCATAGCGTAAGGATTAAATGACCATAAGGTAGTACGTCCCGCATATGTGTCTGCTATCATCATCCTCTCCCCAGTACGCTGCCCTTCTGCTCTCTGCTCCAGCCACACTAACCTTTCAGTCAGTGTGGTCTCCTATACTAACTAGTCTCCTATACTAACTCCTGATCAGCCTTCCAACCTCAGCCCCATCTTCACTTCCTCCAGAAAGCTTCCCCATCTCTCCCAACCTGGTCGGCTTCCCAGATAAAACTCTCAGCACCTCTCCTTCACAGTGCTTTTCACAATTCCAGTTTTACAGTTCTTCATGTTACCATCTGATTAATGTCTACATGGACTATACCTGCCCCGAGAACAGAGAGGTCTCTTTATAAGTCCAGCACAGTCTAGCACCCAGTGAGTGCACAGTGAAGATATGCTGAATGACTCTATCATAAACAGACAAAAGCAGCCTGCTCTGACTGAAGTGCAGAGGTGAGGCCAAGGGGCTGCCTATTCAATATCCCCCATCAGTAGCAGCTCCAAAAGACTTCTGGGGAACTCTGTGAAAGTCATGTGATGTAGTCAGACTCTCTCATTTTACAGACAGGGAAACTGAGGCCCAGAAGAGAAAAGTGATTTGCCCAAGATGACAGGACAAGTTAGTGAGGGCCAGATTTCAGAACTAGAGCTCCTGACTTGATCCTCTGCCTCAAATGTCCTGGGGGCACAAGGGATGCTGTGGTGGAGAAGGTGCAGAGGTCTGAGGTCAGGGAAATGGTGAGAGGCAGTGGCCCAGATAGCCTCTCCCAGATCAGGCCCTGGAAGCCCAGGCCAAGCTGAGCTGGGGGCGGGGGGGGGGGAGGGGGTGTGGGGGACGGGGGAAGAGGACTACAACTCCCAGCAACGCTTGCAGCAGCCCTAGCGGCCGGGCTTCCCACCGGACAGAGGCCAGGTGGCCATGTTGGCTGGGGCCCGGGGTGCAGATAGGAAAGAGACAGACAGGCCAAGGCAGTGATTAAACACACAGAGACTAGGACAGAGTGCCTGACTGGGGGCCTGGGGAGACAGGGAGGCTAGGTGGATGGAAATAAGCTGAGACACACCCAGGAGATGGGATGGAACCTGAGCAAGAATCTGAGGGGCATCTTGCTCCAGACATGGAGTCTTCAAGCTCCTGAGCACCTCCCCCCTTGCCCTGTGGCCTCTGGGGACAGAGGTCCAGCCCCTCCCCCCCAGGAAGGCCCAGCACAAACTGGGCCCTCCCCACAACCGGGAGACACTGGGGTGTGAGAGCTGGGGGTGGAAAGGCACACTGTCCCCCACCCCAGCTCAATCCCCATCGCCATGACAACCCAACCCCGCCCCCGGGGCCACTCAGCAACCAGGAATGTGACTGCCCCTCCCCCCAGGCCCTCTCTCCAGATTGGGGAGGAGGGGACACTAACACACACCCCACCCCCAAGCCTGGAGTCTGGCACCTGGGTCCCTGGCTGTGCCTGAAACCAGAGCTAGGGCTGAGGGCTGGGGGCCCTTCTCAGGAAGGCAGAGCTGGGGTGTGGGCAAAGGAGGAGCCAGTCCTCTGCCAGGATACCTGGGTCCTGTTGCTAGTGCCCCACCCTCCTCTCAGAGGGGGAAGCAAAAAATAAAATGAGGGGCTCCAGGGCTTAGAGATCCCAGGAGACAGGCATAGGACAATAATAGCAAAAGCTCTTTCCTAGGCCTCTTCTTGGTGGATCTTTGTGCACCAGGAAAGAGGGCGGCGGGGCGGTGGGGGGGGGCGGGGTGGAATATCTAAGGGTCCCAGCTGGGAACTACTTTGGGCTCTGCATTTTCAGTGCCACACTTGAGCCAAGACGTTAACAGGCTCGTAGGAAACATGTGATAAAAAGGGAGAAACTGCGGCTCAGGAAAGGGGTGGTGGTGAGTGAAGGGGTCAGAAACAGGAGACATGAGGTCCTCTCAAGGACCTCAGACCAGGCAAAGCAGCGCTCTGCCCATCAGTCTCTTTCCCGTGGGAAGCAAACTCAAAGAGAGGTAGCTGAACGCTGTGACAGGGGATCCAGGAGGCCACCAGCTGCCCAGCCTCAGGGGCGGGGGAGAAACCAAAGAATGGATGGGAATTAAAAATAGACAGAACGGGACACACCAGATATACCCGCCCTGCTGACTTCTAGCCAGATAAAGGGTAGGTCGAGAGGAAAGAGGGAGGCCAGGGGCCTGGGCAGATGGGCATCTACCCCCAAAGCATAAAGCCACCCCAATCCCACCTCACCTCGAGTGCAGGCACCTGTGGGGGAAGGGCCAGGAGAGGTGTGCTCCTTTTACTTAATGGAATTCCCAACCCCTCACCCCAAAAAGGGGAGACATTCCTTCTCTAGTGGACCCTTCATCCTTCAAGCCACAAAGGAAATGTCTTTCTGCATTTGGAAGTGAAGGGAGGTTCTTCGTCGACGACGTAGAGGATATGAGGTCTCAGGGGAGGCCTGTACTCCCAATACAGACATGTGTCTCCCAGGCGGTGCCTTTATATCCAGGTTGTGACTCAGAACAAGTGAGTCAAAGCTAAGTGGGTCAGGGTGGGGCCAGATGAGTGCTGGGTACCCCACTGCACCTCCTCCACTGGCCAAGAGGGGAGTGGGCTCTGCTACTTCTCAGCCATTCCAGGAATCCTGGCAAGTTACTCCCCCCCCAACCCGGCCCGGGGCTCATCCACTCCCACCCCACCCCCACCCCCACCCCCAACCCCGCGCCCTCTGCCCTCTGCATGTGCCTCATTCCATCACACAGGCCTGAGCACAAGAAGTCCCATCCTCTCAGAGCCCAGGACACCTTCTAAGGCCTGAAGTACCCAGGTGAGGAGTGGGGAGAGAGGACGGAACACCTCTCCCCCAGCCTCATCCCAAATCCAGGCCCGGGGTGCCAGCTCAGCACATAGAAAGGCAGCAGAGAAGGCTAAGCCCACCCTGACTGCAAGCCAGCGTTCTGACCACCACACCCAAGGCCCAGGCCCAACCTGACCCGCGAACCATAAAATGTGGGGCAGGAGACAGTTGGGGCCAGGAAAGTGTGGCAAGCCCAAGGGGCAGAAAAGAGAAGGTGGTGCCTGGATGTGGGGGAAGGACAGAGGGAGGACAGATGGGCGAGGCCCTCTGGCTGCTCAGGTTTTCTGGGACTGTGAAACAGGAAGTGGAGAAAGGAGGAAGGAACCTAAGGGGGAAAATCCCTGAGTCTTGGAGGTTAATTGTTAAGTGCTTGGAGATCCCCCAGGAAGTCGGGCAGGAGGAAGAGGAAAGGAGAAGGTTAAGATGGAGTCACACCATCCTTCCAGGCAGGTCTTGCCTACCACGTGGTCCCTCTGGCTGAACTCTCCAACACTGGGCTGTTCCAGTCTCACCCAGAGTCAGCCATCCTCCCCAGAAGCAGGGGCTGAGGAAGGAAAGCCCACACAGTGGCCTTCACCATGGCTGAGGACTCTGGTTGCCTATTAGATGGAACAGTCAGCAAGGTCCCCCTCCTCCTCCTCCATCTCAGGAGGAGCCAGGCCCCCCTTCAGGCTCTGCCACTCACAAGACTAAGACAGTACCCAAGGATGGTGAGGAGACTCAGATTTGTCTGCTCTTTTGGTGCTCAAGGAGAATGTATTAGGAAGATAACGACCTTGGGTGTACCAGTCCCTCCAATTTTCAGAATCAAGACCCAGAGCACAGGCAAAGGGTGGGGTCCTATCTCTTTGGGATCCAGTCTGATCTCCCTCCCCCAACCCGAACTTTATCTAAAGGGCCCAGGCCTCAACAGAGCAAGAGACTGCCTCCCTGTCCCACCCTTCTGTCCTGGAGGCCTAGGGTGAACAGAGGAAATGGACAGCATCCCCAGTCCCAGGCACTGCCCTCACTCCAAAGGCTACCAGAAACCTGAAGGTCTTCTTCACAGGGGCCAATGTGGGTCTGCATGGGCCCCCCTTTCTCTCTTCCCTGCAGCCTGAAGGGGTTCCCTACAACCCCCATTCCAGCTGAGCCCCCTCCCCAGTCTCTGGACTTTGTCCCACCCCCAGGAGGTAGGAGCAGTAGAGACCTGTGTTCAGTTCTTGCCCTGCCCACCAGGACCTTGGCATCTGGACCAAGAAGCCAGATGGATCAAAGGTGCAGGGTAAAGTACATGAGTGTTCGCACACCACACACACACATGCACACACAAGGCTGTCTGTGGCTGCTTCCTCACACTGCCCCCCACCCCCCAAACCCAAGTCCCCTAGGAGGCCCTGGAGGCTTGGGAGAGCCCTGCTGCACTCTGTACTTCACTCCCATTCCAGAGGCCAGACATCTAGAAGTTTCAGGGAACAAGGAGCTCAAGGCATATGGGATTAGGTATATTCCTCAGGAGAGGGTACTGAGTGAGGAAGGGTCTCCTGGACTTTCTCGGAGTGGCCCCAAAGTTGGTCTGGACACTCTTAACAGGACCCAAGGGAGCCTGGGGCAACTTCCCAAGCTCAGAGCAGGGTCTGGCCCAGATGAAGACACAAACTCATGTGGAAAAGAGCAACCCACAGCCATAAGGCAGTTCTGCACTTGGCCCCCTTGCCCAGAAGACTCCCTCCCGCTACTCCTCTCTGCCCTTGGATTACACTCTACAGGAGTCCTATACTCTAGGGCCGATACCAAAGGCCTCTCTCTACACCAACGTTGAAATAAGGTGCCAGAGACACTGTGCCCTGTGACACCCCCAGCCTCCTCCAGCACCCTCTGGCAACCTCCCTTCTTCCTTACTTCATCTGCCTCAGTTCTTAGGGGAAACATGATGAATGCGCCAGGCTGGACATTTGGGCCCCACCCTCCCACCTGGCCAGGTGCTGGGGTGGGGGGGAGGGTGGGCGCCTCACATTGGCGGGCTGAATCAACCACATGGCAGACTGGGCCGTTCTGGCGGGAGAGGCTCAGAAATGGGGAGGAGAAGCAACTCGGGTTCCCCCCACCTCCACCGAGGCAGGGCAGTCTGGACCGGACTTCCCAATCCCAACAAGGGCTCTGCCACCTTCAGCCCCCAATCTGAGTCGGCAGCATACGGAGAAATATTTTTGTGGGGCTGATGAGTGAAGGGTACTAGCCGGTAATGTCCAAGCTAGACGGATCCCCTCTTCTGCCGCCCCCCAACGCTTCCTCGACCCTCCCAACTTCAGACCTCTTACGGATGCCCCAAACCAAAGTTTTCTAGAAGCGAACTCCGCCTCCATCTAGCCTTTCAGGGCTGAGATCCTTCTTAACCATCTAATGTAGGAAGAGGAGAGTTTGAACTGGGGGTAACAATCAGTGAAGAAACTGGGGGTCTCTAAGGGGGTCCCTGAAGGGGGTAGCCGTGGCGCCTGGGGGGGTGGGTGGGAGGAGTTACACTGCTGGCCCAAACCCAGGCAGCGCGCCCGAAACCGCTGGGAGTATGGGGGCTGGGGGCGGAACTGAGCACGCGGAGCCGGGGGCCGGGAAGTGACCGGCGCCCTCAGATCCCCACGCCGCGCACACGCCACCACGCGCGGACGCCGTGTGGCCAGGTGTTCGCCGCTGCCGCCACCACCACCCCCACCACCCCGCCTCCACCATTATATAACCGGCGGGTGGGCTTGAGTTGCTCGGGCAAGATTCGGGGACTCAGACGCCCCCCACCCCCACCCCCTCCGCGCGGAGCGCTCTTGCCCTCCCGGGTGTTATGCAACCCAAGTCTGGAGGTGGATAGGGGGCGGCGGGCCGCCCTGCTCACCCGGGCCGGCCAGTGTGGGTAGCCCTTCATCTTGGCGAACACCAGGTCCCCGCATTTGTACTCCTTCTGCCGGTTGGATCGCGACATGGCGGGGCTCCGGGCGCCCCGGGCTCCGCGCCGGGCCGGAAAGCGCGAGCCCAAGTTTGCGCGTGCGGCGGTGGCGGCGCCGCTCCGCTCCGGCCCTCGCGCGGCCCCCGCCTCGATGGTGGCCCCCGGCCCGGGCTCCGGCGCGGCCACGGCGTCTCCGCCCGCGCGCCGCACGGACGGGGCGGGCGCGGATCGGGGGCAACGCTCCGGCGCGATGGGTGCGCGCTCGTGCAGTTGTTTGTGTTTGAAATTCAATTGCTCCCTCCGCTGCGCGAGGCCTCTTCCTCCACCCCCCTCCCGGTCCCCACTCCTCCTCCTCCCTCCTCCCTTTCTCACTCCTCCTCCTCCCTCCTCCGCGCTCCCTCCCGCGGCGGTTTGATGAGTGCGGCTTCTTGACGCCCTGTGCCTGCCACTGCCCGACGCCCAACCTGGAGCCGCCTGGCGGTGCGCGGCGACACAGGCGTGAGGAGCCGATTGCCGAGCAAGCCGAGTAGGCTTTGTGTGCCCGCTGTCGGTGGGTGCCCGCCCGCCCGGGAGGAGCTGGCGCCCGGCAGGACGGAGCGGCCTGGCGCCCCTCCCCCGGCCCCGCGGGTCGCTCCCAACTGCGGCTTCGGCGCTGCCAACTGTCGACGTTTAGGCGCAGTGTCTCCCTGCCCTCGGCTCCATCCCTATCCACGAATGTTTGCTGGGCACCCTGTGCATGGCAGCGTGCTGGGCGCCGGGGCGAGGGCTGGGCACCGCGCCCCTGAGCGCACAGAGGTTTGGCCTGGACCTCGACGTGCTTACAGTCTGTGGGGTGGCTCCTGAAACGTGGGGGATTGCGCCCTACGACGGCCTTTGTGGAATTCGGTATCGAGGAAGCTTCGGAGGGGTTGTGGCACAAAGTGGCCACGTTCCATGTGCATTAGACAGGTCTCGGTTCTCTGCTACTTCCTGGCAAAAGAGATCTGGGCTTTACCACCAGTTAAGCCCTCAAAGATGAGCTCTGTTCTAGTGGGAAGAGACAGTAGAATGCCAGTAAATCCCAAACCATCGATAAAACGTGAAGTCACTAGCTCTCTTGGGGCGGTGAGAGTGGGGGAAAATCTGGGAAGGCTTCACAAAGTGGTGACTTTTCAGTTGGGCCTTAAAGGACGAATGTGATCCTGCCGGATTCCGGAGACTACATTTTAGACTAGGTTATATGTTAAGAACTGATAGAGCCAAAACTTGAATTCACGTCGCTTACCATTAAGCCAAACAAGACTTTGCCGTAATTACATCTTTGATTTACTGTCACTCTGTTGATCTTGGATTTGCCGAAATTCCAGACACCTATGGTAACTTAGAAATAAGCTATTTGGATCTTATAGTATGTCCAGATCCTTAAAATTTTGCAACAAAATATTCTAGGTTTGAAGAGATAAAATATGTGTGTTTTTCTTCGCACAAGTTTCCTGATCCTGCTTCAAAGCATATGCAAAGTCTCCCTGAAAAAGAAGCACAGGATGAAGCCAAAAGGCTCAGATCCACATCCTACCCTGCTGTTCACTAGTCATGAGAACTTGGGCTACCCCCTGAACTTCTCCCTGAGCCTCAGTTTCTTCAGCTGTGAGATGGGATCACATTACTCTCCTGCCAACATCACAGACATGGAAGGGCTGCTTATCATTAGCCGAGGCCTGACCTTGCTCCCTGCAGACCTTCATATCAGTTGGTTGTCCTTATGTCCATGGCAATGCATTTCACAATTTTTGCCTTTATAAAATGTGGCCTCTCAGCATAATCCCACCTTGTGATGGGAGTCCTCTGGCCCTGTCCACAGGCACTCCAGGCCCCAGGCTGCTGGCACAGCAGGGCACTCTGCAAGGTCCTCATGCATGCCCTCAGCCACAGACTTGTCGATTTGTTTCAATAGCAAATCCAAACTTGTTGCAACAGAGCAGCTAGATCCCAGTTGGTGTTTACTCTACCATGCATTCCAGTTTGAAATGCAGTCAGTGTGATAGTCCAGATTCTGTCAGGCTAATACCCTTCTTTGTTGTTCTTATTGTTGTTAGGAGAGAATCTTGTCACAAGTTCTTAGAAATGTTTCAGTAAATCCAGTGTCACAATTGGTTTCCTTTTATTTAGTGTTCAGGCCAGTATTATAAGTATGCCGTTTCAGTGCAACAAACATGTTTTTTAAACTATTTTCCAATTTAGCACACCCTAATTTAGTTTAAACCAAAGACTCCTATCCATTTCTCCACTTTGTTGCATGGAGATGGCAATAAGGCTTCTTAAATTCTTTTGCAACAAATCTCTTGGGCCTGTCATTCAGTCCGCCATGCAGATGCTGGTTGCAATAAAACAACCAGGGTTCCCTTTGTTGCAATAATCTCCCAGGCCTTGGTTGCAATTTAATATCCAAGTTCTCCTTACAATAACATCATCAACCAATTCACAGCTGCCCCTAACAACCAAGCCAAGAGCCACAGAGGGTCAGTTACAGGGGCGGGCATAAACCTGCTTCCCCTGGGATTCAGGTCTAATTTAGAGCTTTGCAGACTTTAATGTGCAAATGAATCACCTGGGGATCCTCTTAAAAAGCAGATTCTAACTCAGTAGGTGCGGGGTGCCCACATTTCTATTTCATCACCCAAGGTGCTGCTGCTTTGGACCTCCATTTGATTAGTAAGGTCTAGAACACTCGGTCAGGGGCTTCCCTGGTGGCGCAGTGGTTAAGAGTCCGCCTGCCAACGCAGGGGACACGGGTTCGAGCCCTGGCCCGGGAGGATCCCACATATCACGGAGCAACTAATCCCGTGCAACACACCTACTGAGCCTGCGCTCTAGAGCCCGCGTGCCTAGAGCCTGTGCTCCCAACAGGAGAGGCCACCGCAATGAGAAGCCCGCACAACCCCAATGGAGAGTAGCCCCCGCTCTCCGCAACTAGAGAAAACCCACGAACAGCAACGAAGACCCAACGCAGCCAAAAATAAATAAAAATAAATAAAACACTCGGTCACAGGCCCCAGACTGCTAGTCCAGCTTGGAACCAATTCACAGATGTCTCAGTGAAATGACTCCTTTGATGCTGGTGCTTGATTCTACATTTGTGTGGGAGGGAGGTCAAGACAGACAGTGGACTTGGGGCCCTAGAGCAGAGAAGGCTTGAGGGTGCAGATCTGGCTCTAGGGTTCTGAAGCGAGTCTGGAGGAGCAAGGTCAGGGAAGATGGTGGCGGACTTCTTTCTGTCCATGTCAGGAAGAAGGAGGAACTGGCACAGCAGTAGGGTTGTGGAAGTTAGAGTACTAGAGGAAGGGGCAATGTAGTCTAGTGGAAACAATCTGTGTTTGTTTGAAACTTGCTTTTAGCAAATGATTTAACTAGAATTTCTAAACAAAATTTTCTTCCACTGCAAAAATACTAATACAATAGCTAACCTTATGGTGTGGTTGTAAAGTGAAAAGGAGATCATCTGAGTGAAAACCTTACCTGCTCATTAGGTTCACAGGAAATGTCAGCTTCCTTCCCTTTAACTCCTAAGAGAGAGTCAAGGGTTTTGGCTCCGGTCCCAGCCCTCAACGCTGTGTGACCTGCTCCCATTACTACTTCTTGGGCCTGGTTACCCCTTCTGGAAAATGGAGGAGAGAAGGATGGGAAGTTTAGACCAGTGGTTTTCAAAACCGCCTCCATTGGCCCCTCCCACTGGTGCCTCCCAAAATAAAAAAGCATTCATGGGCTTCTCTGGTGGCGCAGTGGTTGAGAGTCTGCCTGCCGATGCAGGGGACACGGGTTCGTGCCCCGTTCTGGGAAGATCCCACGTGCCGCGGAACGGCTGGGCCCGTAAGCCACGGCCACTGAGCCTGCGCGTCCGGAGCCTGCAAGGAGTCAGAGTGGTTAAGAGTCAGAGATAACAGGGTCTAAGTACCTGCTCCACCACCGTGACACACTGTATTGCCTTAGGAAACCTACTTCACTGCCCCCAGTCTCAGTTTGCATGTCTGTGAAATGGGTGAGTTTCAGTTTCCATGTCTGTAAAAAGGGTTGTGATGAGGATTGAATGAATTTAATGTATTTTAAAGTGCTTTGAATAGAGCCAGGAACATGGTAAATGCTTGATAAAATCAGTTATCACTGTACTTATCAGATTAGATTGAGTAATAGTTCAAGAAAATGGGTTACTTTGCAGTGAGCTTCTAGGTACTAGCCTTATGCGCTGGTAAAGCTGGCACTACTACAATGAATGTGGGTGTTCACATGGGCTTGGGAACCCATTTACCTGCGTTTGAGTCCCACTCCACCACTTACCAACCGTGTGACCAGCCACAAGTTACTCAACCTTTCTGAGCCTCAGTTTTCCATCTGTAAAGGGGGATGTTGAGAACAGGCTTAGAACAGGTGCTTAGAACAGACTTGTGGGATCTTAGTTCCCGGACCAGGGATTGAACCCAGGCCCTTGGCGGTGAGAATGTGGTGTCCTAACCACTGGACCACAAGGGAATTCCCTTAGCTATTTTTCTTTAAAATGCTTATGTTTTATAACTCTTCTGTATGTATAGTATCCTGTATAAGAAAAATATATTTTTAAAGAGGATTCTATTTTTATTTATTATTTAATTTTTTTGGCCACCATGCAGCTTGTGGGATCTCAGTTCCCCAACCAGGGACTGAACCTGAGCCACAGCAGTGAAAGCCTGGAATCCTAACCACTAGGCCACCAGGGAACTCCTGGATTCTGTTTTTTAAAAAGTGAGAATCATTGGATTCATTCTCTAAAGCTATTCTTTTAACATATCTGACTATTTAAATGTAAACTAATTAAAACTAAATATTCCCTTCTTCAGTCATATGAGCCACTCTTTAAGTATTCAGTGGCCTCATGTGGCTATTGGCTACTGTATTGGACAGAGCAGATACAGAACATTTCTATTAGCTCAGAAAGTTCTATTGGACAGCAGTGTTCCAAGGCCATGGCTTTCCATTTGAGCTGTACATTAGAGTCACTTGAAGAATTAAAAAATACTAATGCCTGGGCCAGACTCCCCAGAGTTTAGATTTAATTGGTTGACAGTGGAAGCTGTTAAAGTGTTTAGGCAAGAGAGAAACATGAGCAGAGGTGAACTTCTAGAAGCTTCATTTGGAGGCAGCACGGGTGTGGCTTGGAGTTGCCAGGTCATGGAGAGGGTACAGCGGTGGTCTCTGCTGAGGGATGTGTGACCTCACATGTGGAAGGGGCTATGAAAGCTCCTGGGGAGCTGTATTCCTGGGTTCTCTTCTCCACTCTTCCAAGAATTATGGTGGCAACAGCTCCTTGGCTCCTTAGCCCTCAGGGGAGAGAACTTCAGCCTTCATAGACCAGGAAAGAGTCAGAGCATCTCAAGATCCCCATGAGTTGTAGATGCCATTAAAAAAAATTCAACTTATTTTTTTTTTTTTTTTTTTGCGGTATGCGGGCCTCTCACTGTTGTGGCCTCCCCTGTCGCGGAGCACAGGCTCCGGACGCGCAGGCTCCGGACGCGCAGGCTCAGCGGCCGTGGCTCACGGGCCCAGCCGCTCCGCGGCATATGGGATCCTCCCAGACCGGGGCACGAACCCGTATCCCCTGCATCGGCAGGCGGACTCTCAACCACTTGCGCCACCAGGGAGGCCCTCAACTTATTTTTTGTATATGTAATGAATATGTGTATATGATACAGAATTTAGAAAGTCAAGAAGATAATTTAGTGAAAAGTCATCTCACGTTACCCCTCCCTATCCCTTGCCACCCCAATTTTCTTCTTAGAGGCAAAAATTTACCAATTTGTATGTATTCTTCTAGTAATATTCTCTCTATATAATTTTTAAGCAAATGCAGAGCTATCTATTTCCTTTACACAAATTGTAGCATCTCATTTACACCGTTCTGCACTTTACTACCTTTTACTTAACAATATATCTTGGGACTCCTTCCATTTCAGTACACAAGGATTGGCCCCATTCATTTTAATGATTACATAATAGTTCACAACATTTCTGTGTCAGAAATGATATAATCAGTCCCCTGTAGATGGATTAGGTTTTTTCCTTTCTTTTGATAATACCAATAATGCTGTAGTGAATAAAACTGTACCATTTCATATCTTTCACGGATGAGGATCCTCACCATTTTTCTCTCACATTTGCAAGATGAAAAAGGTCATTCACAGCAACATTATTTGCAGGAGTTCGCTGACAAGTAGTGCTGGAAGTAACCTTGCTAATTATAGACAGGGGCATCTAAGGTTGAATGAGAAGCCTCCATTGTGTACAGCCACAAACCCCCGGTCTGTCTGCTTTCCCCTTGGTCCCTGAGACTTAAAGGAATGAGCTCTGGGACCAGAGTCAGGCTGACAGAATTGCTGTGACTCTGATCGTGTCTCACCACACTTTTCAGCCCTCTCCCACCAAGGGCCTTGCTCTGAGACACCAGGGACAGAGGTCTAGGGAGGAGAGGAGCCTGGGAGGTGCCTGGGTGAGGAGGGGCCAAGGGCCCTTTTCTGGAATGATAAGATTGAGCCCTAGTGGGTTCTCTGCCCCTTGCCCCACTTCCCCACAACTGAGGGAGAGAGAGCAGCAGTTTTGGCTCTGCTGGAGGAAGCTGATTATGGCTTCTGTGGGCACAGATGGCAATGGAGGTACTGAAAGGCCACCATTTCTGCCACCACATTGCCATGGGCTTGAAGCTTCATTCATTCACTCCCACATATATTCCTAGGGCATTGGTAGGTGCTGTGCCAGGCCCTGAGGGAGTGTTGGGGGCAAGGTGTAGGTCTGAAGATGAATAGGTGGCTGGCAGTGAGTAGTCTGGTCTCCAGCTTTCCTCCTGGAATCTCCCTTCCCAAGCATCCTGGGGATTCCCTTCATCCCTCTCCTGTATTTTCTAAATCCTAGGTGTTTCTTTTTCATGGTTAATCTCCCCTCCCCCCCTTTTTTGATAGAGCACATCCTCTGGTAGCTTCCTGAGTAAAAGTGCTTAGAATGGAAAATTCTGGAGAACTTCTATGTCTGAAAATGTCTTTATTCTACCCTCCCACTTGATTGATAGTTTGGCTTGGTGTTGAATTCTAGGTTGGAAATATTTTTCCTCTGGATTTTTGAAGCCCTTGCACATTCTGTCCTGATCCATTTTTTTGTTGTTGTTTTATTTTTTTTATTTTTTATTTTTTTGCAGCTTGTTTGTTTGTTTGTTTGTTTATTATTTTTGGCTGTGTTGGGTCCTCACTGCTGTGCGCGGGCTTTCTCTAGTTGCGATGAACAGGGACTACTCTCCGTTGTGGTGCGTGGGCTTCTCATTGCAGTGGCTTCTCTTGTTGCGGAGCACAGGCTCTAGGTGCGCAGGCTTCAGTAGTTGTGGCATGTTGGCTCAGTAGTTGTGACTCACGGGCTCTAGAGCACAGGCTCAGTAGTTGCGGTGCACAGGCTTAGTTGCTCCGCGGCATGTGGGATCTTCCTGGACCAGGGCTCGAACCCGTGTCCCCTGCATTGGCAGGAAGATTCTTAACCACTGCGCCACCAGGGAAGTCCCTGTCTTGATCTATCTTAAGAGATCTGTTTCTTTTCTTTGGGAACTTTCAGGATCTTCTCTTTGTCTTCAGTGTTCTGAAATTTCATATTGGTGTGGATCCATTTTTATCCATTATGCTGAGCAGTGGGTAGGCCCTTTCAATCTGAACACAAACGCTTGTCCTCCAGTTCTGGGAAGTTTTCTGTAATTATTCCTTTGACGATTTCCTTCCCTCTGTTTTTTTCTGTTGTCTCTCTTTTTTTTGGAACTCTTATTATTCAGATATTAGACTTTCTGGGCTGGTTCTCTTTTTCTGAACTTTTCTCTTCCAACTCTTCTAGTGAGAATTTTATTTGTGTGCTTATATTTTGATTTCTCAAGAGCTCTATTTTATTTTCTGCTTGTTACTTTTTTATGGCATTCTGTTCTTGTTTCATGTATACAGTATTTTCTCTTACTTATTTGAGAAAATTGATAGGTTTTGGAAGTTTTCTTCTCCCTGCACTTTCTCTATTTTTACTTGTTTGTTTTGTCTCTATCATTCATGTCAGAGTGCCTGCTCATGTTTAAGAGTGAGGGACTTAAAAAAGAGTGAAGGACTAAAAAGACATCTTGTACCTATGGGCATGTGGTTGGGGCTTCTCAGCTGAGAACTTGATGTGAGGGTTATCTGGCTGGGAAATTTGTAGGGGGAATTTCTGATGTGGGATTCCATAGATCTTTCCTCTTGGGCTGAACACATTTTCCTGTGGAGATTTTTCCCAGCATCTAGCCTTTAGGGTAAAGGCCGGTGGCCAGTCTTCTGGAGAAATAGGTCTGGGGTCTCAGTATTCCATGTGCATATTGCTTTAATTCCTTTGATTTCTGTAAAATACCTCTGCCCTTGACTGTGCCCAGTTTTCCCCATAGCAGAAACCCTCTGTTTTGTTCCCTCTGGAAAAAAACAAAAACAAAAACCCTTTATTTTTTCTGGGATTGGGGAGAGGCAGTCTTCCACTAGCATGAAGTGGGATTTAGGGATCTAACTCTTTGTTAACTAGCTTGTAACCAGCCCTCACTTTTGCTCCCTTCCCTTCTCATTCACTTCCAGAGGTACTTGATGCCACCACTCCTGAGCCCTTTGAGGTTTCCACAGATACTTCAGAGTCTCACCATTCCCCAAGGCCAGCTTGCTTCTCGGCTCTCTTGGATATGCCAAGTAAGTACCATTGATGCATCTTGCTCTCCACCTTCCAAATGTTGTTACTGTGATCTCCTTTTCTCATGTCCCCATCTTTGTGGGTTTAAATCTTTTCAAAATGATCTTTAATGCCTTAAAAATATTCCTTTAATTGAAGTTTTAGTAGAATTTCAGGAGGGAACCAAATTAGATATGTCTATTCTATTCACTATCTTTAATGGAAGACTTTATAACTGTTATTACTACTTTTGAACAGGTAATACATGCACAAGTTACAAATTTCTAAAGGTATAAAGGAGTAAGCAGTAAGAAATAAATCCCCTTCCCATCCCTGTCCTAAAGTTTCTATTATCAATTTCTTGCACAAAAACAACCTTTCAAGGGCAGGGTATCTACCTATTAAGGTAAATCATTAATCTTTACAGTAAGAGGACCCTGCTTAGAAAATGTTTGTCAAAAAGATCTCTGCCCTTTTGGGGTGTCTCTTCACTGCAGGGCAGCAAGATATGTTGACCAGGAACAAGGCTAGTCATTTCCCTTTGAAAGTTTCCCATTCTCTTACGGTTCTAAATCATTTCACTGTGTGTTAATATCAGATGTTTCTCACAGAAGTAGGGTAGGGTTCCTTCATACTCTATCCATTTTTCAAAGGAGGAAAGTGAGACTCAGAGAAGAGAAGTGACTGTCCAAAGTCACCAGAAAGTAGGTTGGGGAACCTAGATTCAAAAAGGTGGTATTAGAAGTCAGTAGTGCAAAGCATACCAGCTGCAAGGTAGGACTGGAAGGTCTAGTTTCTCAACGCTGTCCTCAGTGCACCTGCTTTGCAATCAACTGAGGAGTTTCTTAAAAATTCAGACTTCTGGGCCCCACCCCACACTTACTGAAGAGGAATCTCTTAGGCTGGAATTCAGAAATTTGCATTTTTAAGAAGTTTTCCCAGTGATCTTAGGCACAATAAAGTTTAAGAATTGGTGGGCAGAAAAAATGCTCTGGGCATCCAGAGCAGGAAGCAAAGAGGTTTAAGCAAACAGACGGAGAAGGCAACATATGAGTTTGTTGGTGAAGGTAGGGTGAGATTTAGACACATGGAGAAGGTGGGGAGGAGGGGGCCATAGCAGGCCTGTCTGAGGGAGAATTCATGCTTGGGCTTTCACTGTCCCTCTCTGTTGTTGCCATCATCATCAACCCCCTTGTCATCCTTTCCATTTTCCTCTTTAGCCTCCTCCCCAAACCTCAACAGTCTTTATGGGCTGAGCTCAGTAGAACCTTCTGCTCCGGGAACAGGGAGATAGATCCCACACAGAGGTGGTTTGGCATATATAGGACATGCACAGAGTTGACAAGTAGAGGGCACCCAGTCACAGGCAGACAGGAAGGGGCAAAGATGAATATAAAGAAAAGGACACAAAATTACGGGCGGACAGGGAAGGACAGCTGCAGAATCACGGGCAGACATATGTGAGCTGGAAAAGGATACGCAAACATGGATGGATATAAGAGGCACTCATAGAGACCGATTAACAAGGTCACACACAAAGTCACACGAATACCAAGCATGGACACACAGATACAAAGGACATATGCAGATAGAGATGGACTCAGGTGATGCCTCAAATCTGTGAAGGGGGCTCAGGTGTAGCTGGCCCCTTAACCCACTGGGCTGAAGGGAAGGGATTAACCTCAAGTACCAGGCTCTGCCTTCCAGGGCCCTGCCCATCTTTCAGTCTCATTGCAGAGAGAGGTCAGGACCCAGGCTGGAAGGGCTAGGTGTGCTCCTGGATATGCACCTTGGTCAAGGCGAGGGAGATCACTTACTCCCTCTTACGTCACACTTATTTCAGCCCTCAGATGTTTTTAATTAGGCCTGAAGTCTTGCTTATTTCTGGCTCGCAGCCCAATTCCGTACAGGTGTCTCGGGCCCTGGCTCTTCTTGGGGTGTTTTGTTCCAACTCGGGGTTTCAGTGGCTTCGGAAGCTTCATCAATTCATTTACAGACCTCTTTCCCTTTAAGCTATTTTCCCTCAATCCGTCACCTTCCCAGACTCCCTCTCATTCCCGACCTCACTTGCAGTTTCTAAGAGCACTACGTCTCCCATAAATCTTAGCGCCCAGGCAGCTGTTTTAGGGAACTTCAAGTACCGAAATGCTCTCCTATCCGTCTCCGTGACTACCGCGGTGACCGACGGGGCTTGTAGTTACCTAGGAATTGTCAGGCGACCCCAAAAAAACTACTCATCCCAGGAGTCCTCGTGTCAGAGGCGGGTTTACCTCCCGTCTTTCTCCGCATCACTTAATCCTTCCTTGGACTCCAACTCCCTCCGTGCCTTGCACTGAGCTCCCTACGGCGGAGAATGGTGCTGTGGCCAAAATGCTTTCTGGGAGTTGTAGTTCGTATATTGGTGAGACGAGTAGGAGGTGGAGTGACTCGGCGGCCATTAGCTGTGTGTAGTTGCCCGGGACTAGGAGCTTAAGTGGAGAGGGAAGGCTTATTCGGTGGAAATCAACTGTGGGCATGGGCCTCTACCGGGGCTACCCCTAGAGTACGGAGAAGGTGGGCTTTTTGGTTCACCGTCCCGCTGACTGGCGGGGCCCACTAGGCCTCCGGACATCCCCGGTGTCAAGTAGGCCTCGTCTGCCGGCAAGGGCGCCCCAAAGGCGGGAGGCGCCATGTCGCTGGTTGCTTACGCCAGCAGCGATGAGAGTGAGCCGGATGAGGCTGAGCCGGAGCCGGAGGAGGAGGAGGAGGCGGCGGCCCCTACACCTGGGCCCACTTTAGGGGGCTTGTTCGCTTCTCTTCCCGCGCCCAAGGGTCCGGCCTTGCTGCCTCCGTCCCCCCAGATGCTGGCCCCAGCCTTTCCCCCGCCGTTGTTGCTGCCCACACCCACCGGAGACCCCCGGCTCCAGCCTCCTCCCTCCTTGCCCTTCGGTTTGGGAGGCTTCCCCCCACCTCCAGGCGTGAGCCCGGCTGAAGCGGCGGGAATTGGGGAGGGGCTGGGATTGGGGCTGCCCTCGCCCAGAGGCCCTGGCCTCAGTCTGCCCCCACCTATCGGCGGGGCCGGGCCCCCCCTGGGGCTTCCCAAGCCAAAGAAGAGGACAGAGCCGGTGAAGATTGCGGCGCCAGAGCTGCATAAGGGGGATGTGAGTATCTGAGGAGGGCACCCCCAAACTGTCCATTGGGTTTGGGCATGGGCTCAGCTGTAGGAGGGACTTGTGGAGATTCCGAGACTCCCTCCTGTAAATGCATCCGTTGATTCCGGACCGCTGGATTCCTGGTACAGTGCGATGAATTGAGCTGAAGTTTGTCAGCTTTGGGGAGTTAGGGTATTTGTCCATGCGGGTTTCTTCAAGCTGGATTCGCCTGCAGAAGGGCCATATACCATCACCTGGCACTGACAGGCCCAGGCCTAGGGACACTTGGTTCCATTCCGCCTTGTTGCATCTTCATCGCAGGCCAGTTTTCTTTTTTTTTTTCCTCTCTCTCTCTTATACTGAGAACGGCATAAAATCTGGCACCGTAGGTAACAGGAGACAGGATTCCTGAGCCCTTGCTGAACATTCAGGACTAACCTTTTCCTTTGCCTCTGAACTTAAAAGCATCAGGGTTCGGAATAAAAAGGATAGGAATCCTGGATTCTGTTTTTGAGGGGAGTTAGGGAAGAAATTGAGTGTTTGTTTAGTACAGATCGTTTGCCAGTTACTGGCCCTTTCCTTCAATTGTTACAGAACTCTGGGGGATAACATTCTAATTTTTACAGATGAGAAACAGGTGTCCAGTATGCATGATCTTACCTGGCAGAGGGCAGAGTGAAGAATAAGGGTTTATCTGAACTCCAGGCCTGTGCCTCAGTTTCACGGTTTATGTATTTCTCAAGCCTAGGTGAATTAGGACATTTGGGTCCTAGAGAGGCAACCAAGCTCTTGTCGTTCTCTGAATGTTGTATCAGAAAAATTGAAGGCCTTTTCTGAAGTGAGCGCTTTGGGGGATAGAGGAGACAGCCTAGGGGCAGGTAATACTTTAGAGTTACTTGGAATTCTTTCCATTCTCTCTCTTCTAAAAGGTTAATTGGGTCAATCCCTGGCTCACTTTTGGTAACCCTCTGAGAGAAGCTGATTCTTGCCCTTTCTTTTCTTCAGACTTCCGACTCTGCCTGGAGGCTATTTCTCTTCTCTCCCCCGTCCCCCACCATGTCCTAATGTTCTTTCCCTCACCTCTTTCAAATCTTGGCTTGAAAGACACGTTCTCGGTGAGGACTTCCTAGGCGACCTATTTAAACTGCAACTTCCTGTCGCACGCTCCTCCCCAACCCACTTCTTTTATTTTTCTCGGTAGCACCGCCATCTAAAATACTTTACCACCGTCTACTGTATATTTTATTTGCCTTTCTCCTTTTGCTAGTATACAAGCTCCATGAAGGTAGGCTTATTGTTTATTTTATTCGCTGCTATATCCCTGGTGGTTAAAACAGTGCCTGGCGTAAGCTGAGTACTACCTAAATATTTTGAGTGAATGAACTCAAATGAATATGGATTCTGTATAGAAGGAGTTTCCAGAATCTCCTTTACTACCTTGTTCCAAACTTTTTTCCATATCGTTTCCCCCTTCTTTCTCACCTGAGTTTGTCATTTCTAAGTTTAGGTTCCCAGAAAGCCTTGTATTGCTCCACTGAAACTTAGTTTGGTCTTGATTTAACCTGGAACAAAGGAAAGTCCCTGAGTAGGACAGAGGAAGATAGGTTTGTTGTTTGGGGTGTTTTCTTTTCACAATTTTCCCACCAACTTTTCTCGCAGCCTAATTGTGATATATGATGGAAGATGGCACTTTAAGCCTGCCTCTCTCCACCCTCCACAGTGACGGTGGAAAAGCTCATTTTTAGGTCTGCAAAGGTAGCATTAAGAAAGGTTTCTGGGGCTTCCCTGGTGGCGCAGTGGTTGAGAGTCTGCCTGCCAATGCAGGGGACACGGGTTCGAGCCCTGGTCTGGGAGGATCCCACATGCCGCGGAGCAACTGGGCCCGTGAGCCACAACTACTGAGCCTGCGCGTCTGGAGCCTGTGCTCCGCAGCAAGAGAGGCCGCGATGGTGAGAGGCCCTCGCGCCGCGATGAAGAGTGGTCCCCGCTTGCCGCAACTGGGGGAAGCCCTCGCATGGAGGCGAAGACCCAACACAGCAAAAATAAATAAAAATTAATCCTACCCCCAACAAAAAAAAAAAAAGAAAGGTTGCTGGTAGAGGCTGTAGAATCTTCCATTTAGGCTGGCTGAAGTGGCAGAAAACTCTGAGGACTTCTAACTATCCCTCCTTTGTAAGTATAATTCACTAAATTCCTGAGGTGAATCCTGATGTGGATAATTAAAATAAAGCCAAATTCTAGCCCTTAGCTGGTTCAGTTTCCCATTTTTGTTCTGTTCAAGTTAGTATTTTTGTTTTCTAAACATATGGTTCCTGGGAAGTGTAGCCTAAGAGAGTTCCAAGATGATTAGGTGAGAATGATCTTCACCTTTGAAATAGTTGTGGTTCTAAGGCCCTGGGGTTCCAAGCTCTGTGTCTTGTGCTTATTGGGCTCTCAGTAAACATTTGAGTGAATGAATTAGGTTTCCTTAAATAATTTCCCTTTAGGGTTTGGTGCTGAAGTAGAATTAACTCTGAATTTTCATTCATTCATTTGTTCGTTCAGTATTGAGCTGCTTCTCTGTGCCAGGAGCTAAGAGTACAGTAGTGAACATGATCGATCCTGTCCCAAAAGGAGTTTATGGTCAATGTGGGGGAGACAGACAAGGAAATAGATTTTAGGTCAAGTCAGAGAAGAACCATGATAGAGCTGGTGCCAGGGGAGCACTCCTCTGGGGCACTAATCCAGTTCACAGGTTGGGGAGGTTTCCAGGAGGAGTCGATGTCTAAACTTCAGAGATAAGACAGATGAGCAGAAAGTAGCCAGAGAAAGGGGCGATGGAGAGGAGAACATCAGGCAGGGGAACAGAATGTACAAAAGCCCAGAGGTGAGAGAATGAAAATGCTTTGGGGAACCTTTTGTAAGGCACCCTGGCTGGAGCACATGGGTGGGCGGGGCAGTGATGAGAGATGAAGCTAGAGAGAAAGAGGCTGAGGCTAGATGATAATGGGCCTTGGATACCATGCCAAGGCCTTTGTACATAATTCTAGGGTAGTGAAGAGCCCTTGAAGTCTGAGCAAGAATTCTCTGATCACAGGGTACTGAAAGATCTGGAGGGAGCAAGACTGACAGAGAGTGTGAAAGATGATGGCGGCCTGGATAAGGGAGTAGCGGGGGATGGAGAGAGCTGGAGGCTCCAGGTCTTTTTCTGAGGTAGACGTTTTAAGACTAGGGAATTGATTGGATGTCATGGGTGAAGGAGAGGATTCATGGCTGATCCCTTGCCTTTTGGCTCAGGCAGCTGGGAGGGTAGTGGTGCCATTTATTTAGGGAATACAGAGGCTGAGCAGATTGGGGATTAGATTTAATTGGTTAGAAACTGCTCCCAGCAGGCTTAAATGGAAATGCGTCATACAGCTTCTCTGCACATTTGATTCATTCTTCTTTTTTTTTTTTTGTGGTACGCGGGCCTCTCACTGTTGTGGCCTCTCCCGTTGGGGAGCACAGGCTCCGGACGCTCAGGCTCAGCGGCCATGGCTCACGGGCCCAGCCGCTCCGTGGCACGTGGGATCTTCCCAGACCGGGGCACGAACCCGTGTCCCCTGCATCGGCAGGCGGACTCTCAACCACTGCGCCACCAGGGAAGCCCGATTCATTCTTCTTTGTCTGCAGACCAGTTTCCACTTCTTAACTTTTGTTGCAGGTGAAAGATGGCCACCCATACCTCCTTGGTTTTTAGTTCCTTTCTTTTAGTGATTGGCTCAGATTGACCTACAATCTTAGTCCCAGTTCTGGTTTTCCAGGGGAGAGAATATGATTGGTTTGGGTAAGCTCATCAGTCAGCTGCAGTCAGGGGACAGAGTAGTACCAAATTTCTCTCTCCAGGTGCACTGCAGAATCAAATTCAGTCAGCTTTTGACTTCTGTGAGGAATTAGGAATGATCCATAAAATGGAGAATCATCCTTTCCTTTTCCCTTCTTACTGTTCGTTTTCTGAACAGTGGTTTATTGTTGATTTTGTGGGCTTAGGGGATGCAGACTTCTAAAATTAGGATACCAAAAAAACAAAATTAGAAGAATAAGTTTGCTGTAAGAGTTTTCTGTCATATAATGTGCATTACAACACAAATAGAAATTTTAGGGTTATCTGGATTAGCATTACCCATCCTTTTAGATTGTTTACCCAGGTAGTGGAAGATTTGAAGCTGTGAGATTGCAAGTTCACTAATTTTGCTAATTTCTATTAACCAAGTAATATAAGAGTTGACTGCGGTGGATTTAGCTAAGATTTAGCCCTAGATAGAAAGAGAAGGAGGAGCGTACTAACACCTGTGGGGCACTTGCATAGTGTCCGACACAGTGCTGGGCACTTCAGCGACTCTGTAAGCTAAGTGTTCCCCTAGTTTACAGGTGGGGAGATAGGAATTTAGAGAGCAGAGCTAAAATCACACAGTTTGGGGGTAGCAGAAGTCGTATTTGTACCCAGGTGTCTTCTGTTCCTTTCTATCATAGCGCCTACCAAAAAGATAGAAGAACCTTGAGCAACCAGAACTATGAAAGTGATACGACGAGCAGTGCAAAAGTGGGAGAGAAAATGAAGTCGTAACTGAAGGGCAGATGTAAGAACATATTTGAGACCAAAGGGTAAAGAAGTTGATGAATCTAGCTAATTGGGATAATAGCAGAGAGGAGTGTAGAAGTGATTAGAGTTCGGAGCCTGGGGGTAGGAGAGTCTGTGCTTGGGCCCTGATTTTCTTCTTGGCTCCTGGCCCTGGCAACTAGTGATTGCTTTTTTGGAGAGGGAGTCTGTCAGAACCAGAGCCTGGAAAGATAAGAGGGAGGCTGCCACGGGGAATGAGGCTCTGATAGATTAGCAGCTCCCACTGGGCCTGGCTTAATGGAAAATGTCTGTTTCCGTTCTTGCTCAGCAGTCTCTGGGTGTGTGTGTCTTGTCACTCTTGGCAGCTGGAACAGAGAGGACAGTGGTGGCCATTGAGGCTCAGGTTCTAATGAGGCCAAGAAGAAATACAATACTTTCTTCTTCAGAGACACAACCGGTTTGTGTCTCTAAAACCCGGGAATGCCTGTTCTGGCCCAGCGTACTTCTTCCAGCCCTGGGTTCTCCCATATCTCTAGCATCACCCTTCTTTCTGGGTCTAATGAAACAGACCCACTCAGATCACCATTTGCTGGTCTTTAGCATTCTCTAGGAATTGACTCCACAGCCTCCATTTAATATACTCCTGTGGAAAACAGTTTGGCAGGTCCTCAAAAAGTTAATTAGAATTACCATGTGATCCAGCATTTTCACTCCTAGGTGAAAAGGATTGAAAACAGACTCACACAGATACTTGTATGCCAGTGTTCACAGCAGCACTACTCACAGTAGCCAGTAGCCAAAAGGTGGCAACAGCCCAACTTATCAACAGATGAGTGGATCAACAAAAGTGTGGTATATCCATGCAATAGAATATTATTCAGCCTTAAAAAGGAATGCAGTCTGGTGCATGCTACAACATGGATGGACTTTGCAGACATCATGGTAAGTAAAATAAGCTAGACAAAGAAGGACACCTATTGTATGATTCCATTTATATGAGGTACCTAGAGTAGGCAAATCCAGAGATAGAAAGTAGAGTAGAGGTTATTGGGGGCTGGGCAATAGGGAATTATTGTTCAATAGGTACAGAGTTTCTATTTGGGATGATGAAAAAGTTCTGGGAATAGTGGTGATGGTTATACAATATTGTGAATGTACTTACTGCCACTGAATTGTACATTTATAAATGGTTAAAATGATAAATTTTGTCCGGAGCCTGTGCTCCGCAACGGGAGAGGCCACAACAGTGAGAGGCCCGCGAACTGCAAAAAGAAAAAAAAAAGATAAATTTTGTGTTAGATATGTTTTACCATGATAAGGGGAAAAAAACCCAGTATACTCATGTGCCTCTCACCATCAAGGAAGTTCTTGTGTCTTAAATACTGTATTTAGGCTAAGCCCATTGCTTCTAGCTGGTTCCTGATAGAAGCTGAATTAATTTTTCTTTTAAATGCTCCAAGACAGCTGTATCCCCCCCACTCCAACCCCTACCCTGTGACTGGAGGATATATGACACATCTCTTAGCTTTTGGCTTATTTATCTCCTCCTTTTTGGTACTCTGAACCGAAGTTTATTTTTTTTTGTTTGAGGTATTTGGATAATTCCTTGCTGAGCTTTCCTTTTGCTTCCTGTTAGTTTTCATTCAGGCCCCCACATGCCCATAAGTATTTTGAGTGGCATCTAGACCTCTTTTCATAGTGAACCAGTGAGTTCTGTGTTTCCAACCTCTTTAGTTGGCTAAAGTTAGTTCAGGGGGCAAGAGGTGGTTCTCATTCTATTTCCTCACCCTCCCAATGGCCCTGGACTTCCTGTGTGGCCCTGGGTAGATTACTGAATGTCTCGGAGTCCTGTTTGTCAGCTTTAAGAGGTCAAGATTTATTTTTACCCCTCCCTCAAAGATGAATAGTCATGACCTAAGAAGTGTTTAGGGGCTCAGCACATTTTTTTGAGGGTCTTAGTATTCTGTTTTAGGGAGTCTGTCATATTTTGTGCCCATCTTGAGATGATTTATAATGGGGTTCAGTAGGTTAGTACAAAATGTTCAAAGAAGGATGATTGTGAGTAGCCATAGCAGTTCTCTAAATCCAGAATTAATAAGGTGTTCCTAAAGTCTTTGTACAGTTTGTGTGTGTGTGTGTGTGTGTGGGTGTGTGCACGCGCGCACTTGCTTTTAAACTTAGGTTGACAGTGTACTGGAAACAATCTGACATTTAAGGAAAAATTGAATTTTCTTCCCACAGCTGATCTGGCCTTCAATTCTATTAGCCGTGGGACAGTTTGCCTACACTTTCAAAGTAGCCACTTTCTGTTTGTCACAGGATCTGAAAAATAAAAATATGCTTGTACAATTTTATAAACGTAATCATCTTAAACTTGATAAAATTTTATTTTCAGATTGTTTCCATTGGACATATTGCCTTAGATGTTAAAGTTTAAACGTGCCTGGGGACTTCATGAAAACCTTGTATACCCCATAGTGAGGTGGCTCTGTGTGGTCTGCTGGAAAGGAGAAAAGTCTTCACGGTCAGAAGCCAAGGGAAATGGTCAGTAGCCCCTGAGGCAGTGGGAGTTTGGAACAGAGAGAAAAGGTCAGAAATGCTTGGGTGTTTGGGGCTTAAGGCTTATTCTTTGGTTGTGTTTGACATCTTGGCAGACCAGAGAGAATAGTAATCCTTGAACTCTGTTAAGAATTTTAGTTTATATACATGTTCATGGGTAGTAGCTCATGCAGTCTTTAGAACAATGTTGTGACATGGATAAGTATTATTGCTAACTGAGGCTTGGGGGGTTAAATGGCTCCTTGGGGATCCTCCCAGCCAATGAATGGCAAAGCTGAGATTCAGACCTGTATTTCTGATGTTGTGCCTTGTGCTCTCGGCTGTGTCATGTGGGATCTAGTGGGATCTGATCAGTGTGGATCTCAGGTCTGGACATGCACAGCTCAGCTGCAAAAGCATGACAGGTGTCGCTGCAAAAGCACGGGAGCCTAAACTGATTCAGGTCCCAGTTCTGCCGTGTACTAGCAATTATTTAACCTCTCTGAGCCTTATATTCCTTACCTGTAAAGTTGAGATAATAATGCCTACCTTGAAATTTTATTCAGGATTGAATAAAAACTTGTGAATAAATTGCCTGACATGTAGTAGCTACTCAGCAAATGACTGTCCTGTTCTTTACTGCCCTTTCTCTTACCCCCATATTTAAGTATTAAGACAGATTTCTCTTTTTTTAAATATATATATTTATTTATTTTGTTTATTTGTCTTTGGCTGTGTTGGGTCTTCATTGCTGAACACGGGCTTTCACTAGTTGCGGCGAGCGGGAGCTACTCTTCGTTGCGGTGCATGGGCTTCTCATTGCGGTGGCTTCTCTTTGTTGGGGAGCACGGTCTCTAGGCGCGTGAGCTTCAGTAGTTGTGGCACACGGGCTCAGTAGTTGTGGCTTGTGGGCTGTAGAGCGCAGGCTCAGTAGTTGTGGTGCACGGGTTTAGTTGCTCTGCGGCATGTGGGATCTTCCCGGACCAGGGCTTGAACCTGTGTCCCTTGCATTGGCAGGCAGATTCTTAACCACTGTGCCACCAGGGAAGTCCAAGACAGATTTCTCTTAACAGTTTTTTTTAATACTACAATTGGCAGCAGTTAGTAATTAAAATCATTGTGTACTGACTACTGTGAGGTAATATTGAACCGTAAGATAGGGCCTTGGCTGTCAGAGTAAAGGGAAGAATACGCACGTGAAAAATGTAACATTTACAGAGCAAGCACAAATGAATCATTGTTAGCATGATGCCACCCCAGACAAATGAATAGCTTAGGGACACAGAGTGAAAAAGAGCAAGGTGAGGGCCTCCCTGGTGGCGCAAGTGGTTGAGAGTCCGCCTGCCGATGCAGGGGATACGGGTTCGTGCCCCGGTCTGGGAGGATCCCATATGCCGCGGAGCGGCTGGGCCCGTGAGCCATGGCCGCTGAGCCTGCGCGTCCGGAGCCTGTGCTCCGCAACGGGGGAGGCCACAACAGTGAGAGGCCCGCATACCACAAAAAAAAAAAAAAAAAAAAAAAAAAAAAAAAAAGAGCAAGGTGAGCTTCTTCAGAAAGACTTTAGGAGTTTCGAGTCAGGAAGTACAGAGTGCAGACTGACAGGAGAGTGAGAGGTGTCAGTGATTCAGGTAGGGGAGAGGGAGTAATAAGGTGGGGGACTTATGTGAAAGAAAGCACAAATGGAGGATCAGCCAATTCTTTGAGGGGATGTTAGAACCACACTTGATGCCCTTATCTTTTTACCGCCTTTATTACAGTTATTTGGGTACTTGTCATTCTTCTTAACTGGACTGTAAGTTTCTGGAGGGCAGGGACTTTTTTCATGTCATGGCACACAAGAAAATCTTTGAAGCACAGTGGGGGACGTGGTACAGGCTGTGCCTCTGGAAACCAGTGGGCCAGGACTCTACCTGCTCCAAGCCCTGCCTGATGCCCTGTGGGCTGAGTGGATCATTATCATGGTACCTATAACACAGCCATAGGACACCAGTTGGGAAGCTCTGTCTACAGTACCTGGCACAGTGTCTTGCATACAGTAGGTTCTGAGTAATGATGATCAAAATGTCCTTGTAGCACACAGATCCAAAAAGGAACCTGTGGACTTCCCTGGCGGTCCAGTGGTTAAGACTCTGCGCTTCCACTGCAGAGGACGTAGGTTCGATCCCTGGTGGGGAAACTAAGATCCCGCATGCCATGTGGTGTGGCCAAAAAAATAAAAATAAATAAAAATAAAATAGAAAAAAAAAAAAAAAGACCCCAAAGGAACTTGTGAGATCTGAGGGTCAGTTGAGAAAGATAAGATAGAGGATTTGAGTTCTTTAGAATCTTGGAGATGAATAGAATCTTAGATTCTTGCCTAATCACCTTTATTTACAGATGCCCCAAACCAAGGTGCTAAGAACAAATGGAACACTTTTAAGGTTCTCAGTTTGGATATTAATTTTTTAAAATAAAATGTGAAAGCTTGCTCTTCATATGCCTTGCATCTTTCTGATAGCTGGAGATGCTGAGGAACTGGTATTGAGCTAAAAGTTTAGACATTTTTAGTGTGAGAGCTTGTATTAGAAACAATCCTGATGAGTCAGAGGGGTAACACAGATGAGCTCCCTTCTTGCTCCAAATTCTCACAGTCATCATTTGCTCGCCTTCTTCCTGGACACAAACAACTCTGTCTGGCAGACAATAGATCATACTTGGAGAGGGAATGGATTTCTCCAATGGCTTTGACCTTTAATACCTCATAGAAGAGTAGTTAACATACCACTTAATCCCACCGGAGTTCCCCAGCCCTGTGGTTATGTAGTCTATATAAGTGGTTTTAGAAGTGAAACTGAGATTGGGTGAGATTGTGGGCCAAATCCCATTCATCTTCTAGTGGACAGATTTATAGGAAGAAGAATGGGTGTAGTTTTTTCTTTCCACCAAAGACTGAATGGGAGGAAGTAGTCTTAATTTAAAGGACTAGAAATGGATGCTAAGAAGGCTGTGCAACATGTCTGGAGGTATGGGAATGAGTGACCAGGGGTGGTCAACGCATACCTTGTTCTCTGAAGCTGTTTGAGAGCAGGAAGGAAGCTCTGCTTGTTTGGCTGGTTCTGGGGGGTGCACCTCTCATACAGAGGAGGGGCTCGGACAGGATGATGTCCCCTGTTGTCCAGTCCTTTATTTGTGCTTCATTTAATGTGGGTGCTTCTCCACTGTCCTTAAACAGTGAGGCCTTATTCCGTTTCTTTTTCTCTTAGTCAGATTCCGAGGAAGATGAACCCACAAAGAAGAAAACTGTCCTTCAGGTAAGCTTTGTGACGTAATAGAAGCCATTTTTTCTCTTCCCATATTGCTTCCTGAAAGACGGGAAATTTCCAGGTCAGGTTTAGAGCAAATGCAAGTATTGGACGACTGCCTGTTTGGGTGTAGTTTTGCTTTCCTGATAACATCAGACCTCGTGCTTCTCTACCCTCTCCTCGCCGTTCCCTGGCTTCAGCGCACTGGCGTCTCTCCTGGAGGACAGGCGTGGTAGGGAGATGAATTGGAACTCAATTTGATTCATTACATTTCAGGTAAAAGGATTATTTAGGAACGGTAGAATAAACGGATTGGTCAAAATGTTGTTATGGAACATCTGAACTTTAAAATTATCCATCTTCTCCCTGTCTCATTTTTAACCTGGAAAAGAAACACTTAAATAGCACTTACCAGGCACTAAGTGCTGTACCAGTGTTTAACTGATTTAATCCTCCTAATACTGCCTAAGTCATAGCGTTATTATCATCCCTATGTTACATACAAGGAAAATGAGAGCTTAAGGAACTTGCCCAAGGTCAGACAACTAGTGGGGACAGAGCTGGGGTTCAGACTGAGCCAGTCTGACTGTAGAGTCCAAGCTCTTATCTGTTGCATTTGGCTGCTGCTCTGTCATCAAGACCAGAAGTCCTTAACCAGACAGTGTCGGGAGATGATCTCGCTGCTGTTTCCTGTTTCCCCTTGTCCCCATGCCTTTATTCTGGCTCCCAGAAGTTTCTTCCTGTTCAGCTCCACACTTGGTGATTTATACACTCTCTGACCTCATGTTGATTATATGCCTCAGGAAGAGCAAAAGCAGTTCTGCCTTGAGACTTCCCTTGTGGTGCAGTGGTTAAGAATCCGCCTGCCAGTGCAGGGGACACGGGTTTGATCCCTGGTCCCGGAAGATCCCACATGCCGTGGAGCAGCTAAGCCCGTGTGCCACAACTACTGAGCCTGCACTCTAGGGCCTGCGAGCCACAACTCCTGGGGCCTGTGAGCCACAACTACTGAGACCTGCGCGCCTAGAGCCAGTGCTCCGCAACAAGAGAAGCCACCGCAATGAGAAACCTGTGCACCACAACGAAGAGTAGCCCCCGTTTGTCGCAACTAGAGAAAGCTGGTGCGCAGCAACGAAGACCCAACGTAGCCAAATAACAAAAAAAACAAAAAAACAAAAACAGTTCTGCCTTTATAAGGTTGCTGTCTCGTGATTTAGGTATATGATGCTGAAATTGCTCCTTCCCCTGACTCTGTTAAGGTGTCACTTCCACGGCTGGGAGGTGTTAGAAGGACAAAGTCATGTGAAAGAAAGATAACTAGTGAGAGTGATGATGTGTCCATATTTGTAGTGGGTGATGGAGGAGGAATCATGGAAGATACTGACTTGCTGAGACTGAATGAAGCCAGTTGTTCTCTGTTATCAGAATGACTTCCTGGAGGACGTGGACTGGCAACTAAAGAGATGAGAGGACACTGGCTCAGAAGGCACCCCAGGAGTAAAAAGCAGTCTTCCAGATGGTAGGAAGAGATGAGTGCATAGAGAAACTCTGAGCTGTTATGGCAGAGTATGGACCCAGCACTGCAAAGGGATGTAGCCATGATCCCAGATGTATCTGAGAAGTCAGACACTTTGAAGGTAGCCTGAGGATGTGCTCCACCTGCCACCTCAGTCTGCTTTTTATGAACCTGAGCCTCTGGGGTCTACCAGGCTGAAATGACCCAAATCTGTGAACACAGACAGCAGGGAGAAGAGCCCATTTTCTGGATGAACAGTTCTGCCTGGCCTGCTTGACTCAGAAGTCTTATTTTACTCATTCTGGGCATTTCTTGGCTGAGAGAGCTGAAGTACATGGGTACTCCAGAATGGTGACACAATGACCTTATTCCATTCTCCTTTTTCAGACTGACACCTCCCTCAGCCCTGCAGTTAGGGCAAGCTGGCCCTGTAGCACATGGAAAGCAGAATCCCAGAGATGCTTATGAATAAGAGCAACTCTGGTTGGGCTGAGGAACACTGGATAGGCTGAGCCAATTAGCTTACAAATTGATAAGTTAAATGCACGACTCTGGCGTAAGCAAGCTGAATATACCCCATCTGTAGGGCTTTCCTTGGGTGGGGGAGGGAACTTTTGGCGGCATGTATGAATGTCTTTTTTGGACATAGGCTTGCTCTTGAGTTTGAGTGGCAATCCAAAGGAAGCAGGGAGTAATCCCATGTTAAGAGGAACCTTTAGGACATAGAGGTTCACTGATCAGCTGGAGAGGGCCCTGAGCTTTTTGGGAAGAAGGATGATGTATTTGCCAAATGTATTTATCATATTTGCAAAAAAAAATCAGAGTCAGGGAAGGCTTTGTGGCAGAGGGAAGAGGAGCTGGGTTGAGATGGATGAGGAAAACAGGGATGACATCTTACCTTGGGAGAAGCGGACAGCAGAATGGCCTGAGGTAGCAGGAGTCAAGTCCAGTTTGGATGACGTTAGTGGGCCGAGGTTAGCCGGAAACAGGGCTGGTAAGATTTTAGGCTAGAGCACATATCTGTAATGCTTGTTCTTAGTGTCAGTAGTATGTATCATAACATCTCACTTGTCATCTTTCTTCCCTCCTTACCCAAACCTGGGCTCACCAGGGATCCAGTGAGGGGACTGGATTGTCCGCCTTGCTTCCCCAACCTAAAAACCTGACTGTGAAAGAGACTAACAGGTTGCTCCTGCCCCATGCCTTCTCCCGGAAACCCTCGGAGGGCTCCTCTGACACTAAGCCCTCCAGACAAGCTTCTAAGACCAAGCCCTCTTCTCTCGCCCCTGTTGTGGGCACCACAACCACCACTCCATCGCCCTCTGCTATCAAGGCTGCTGCCAAGAGTGCTGCCCTGCAGGTGACGAAGCAGATCACGCAGGAAGAGGACGATAGTGATGAGGAAGTAGCCCCTGAGAACTTTTTCTCCCTCCCTGAGAAGGCTGAGCCGCCTGGAGTTGAGCCATACCCTTACCCCATTCCCACTGTCCCTGAAGAGTTGCCTCCAGGCACGGAACCAGAGCCGGCCTTCCAGGACGATGCAGCCAATGCCCCCTTAGAGTTCAAGATGGCAGCAGGCTCAAGTGGGGCTCCTTGGATGCCTAAGCCTGGGGATGACTACAGCTACAATCAGTTTTCCACGTATGGCGATGCCAATGCCGCTGGTGCTTACTATCAGGTGGGTAGGAGGCATGGAGGGCAGGCCAGGGAATGTTGGAGTATGGCTGTCAGGGAGAGCTTTGAGCCAGTGATACGGCCTCTGTGGCATCACTTTGGGTGAATTAATGAATCTTCTGGTGTCTTGGTTTTTCTGTACCTGTCAGGCCTCAAAACATACTGCCTTTATTGCTAAAGCTTGTAGTCTGATAGGTTGAAACACATAATTGACCCGTTTATTCTGAAGACAAAATGTCATTTTAGGAGCTGATGAAAGGTATAGGGAAAAAGTGGAAGAGGAGCAGTCTCTAGTCTTAGAGATCCCAGGTAACTTCTGCAGGTGTGGGTGAGGAGGATAAGTGAACTGTGGCATAGACTCCTAGACAGCAGTGAGTCCAAGAAGAGTTCTGGAGGCGGGGAGTGCTGAGGACCGCAAGGGAGAGGAGGGACTGCAGAGGACAGGAGGGAATTTGGAGAGTCGAATGCAAAAGGGAATAAGGAGAATGGTGAGAGGCCTCGACTGAGTCACAGGAAGTTGAAGGGACTGAGGCAAGTCCCTGGAAAGAAGATGCTGGAGGACCATAGTTTGGGCAGAGATAGAGAATGGGGTTTGAGGGTGGTTTGGAGTTTGAATCTCAAACTATGTGAGTCTATTACTTAACTGCCTCTCTGAGTCTCAGATTTCTCAGCTCTAAAATGGGAAGAATACTAGCAACTTCAGGGTTGCTAGGTAGAATTACATTGGTTTAGTGTGCTGCCTGGAACATAGCAAATGCTCAGTAAATGGTTATGATAACTTTTTATTCAAATGTTATTTGGAAGAGCTGTTTAAATTGTTCTGTGTGGCCTCAGAGAGTGAGAATATATGAGGCCAGGTTGTAAATAGGTTTAAGAAAGACTTTTCCAGTGGTCAGAGCTTCCTGAGATGGAGAGGGCTCCCAGGAGTTCGGGGACTCACAGCAGTGGTGGAGGTGGAACAGAGGCCTCTGGCTGGTCCTGTGGCTGGGCAGCTGTAGGAAGTTTTCCTGCCAGCATGCGATGGTTTCAAGACTTCAGTCTTCTTCAGCCACTGTGATTCTCTGAATGGTCAGTGTTAATCTTGCCTACAGTCTAGGCAGTGGGCTTTGAAGGGACTCTGTTCTGATCAAAGACTTTGAGAACTATTTGCCGTTAAACCTTGTTGTATCCTGTAGGCTGATCAGGGACAATGCATCTCCCCTCAAGGTTGTTAGAAGGAAGGAGGAACATGAGTGTTTTGATCTCTTTAGCAGGCGAAAAAAAAAAAAAAATCTAAGAAACCACTAGTTTACATCCAGCAAATGAGTATCAGTTGGAATTCTGTATGCAGTTATAAACACTACTGAGGTAATCTGTGCAAATTAAAGCACTTTAAATACACTAGGGGCCCCTGCAATTTAAATGTATGTTATTTTCAATACTTTTAATGAAAATTAATTACTCTGGGTTTTTATGTATTATTTTTAGTCAGAATTAAACCTTATTTTTCATATAGCTCACTATAAAATGTTTTTAGAGGAGCATTTCTTGGAGTTCTGGGCAAAGGTGGAAGAATTAGGAAAAAGTGCAGGCCGGGAGGAAACAGTTTCTCAGCTCTGTGGCTGCCTGACTCGGCCACAGTAGGGTCCTTGCCCTTGCCTTCACCCCTCTTCCTCTAGGGTCCATAACAACATCTGGACAGCTCACCTCTATAGGGAAATCATCAATTCCTGAACTAAAAATCTGGTAATGCAAACCTGGTTTGTTCCCAGCTTTGTAAATTCCATACCACCCTTGTAGTGGTTGCTTTTTATCCGAGATCTGCAACCTCCCTGCCTGTTATAGGTGATCCCCTGTGTCCAGGGTGCTAGATAGGACGAGGAGCAGGAATGGCATGCCTCACACCTCTCACCTCTGCTCACACTGGATTCTACTGGGGTCTTACGAGCAGGAGCAGGGCTAAGGCACAGTAGAGGTCAGGAGTGGGAACCACTCTTGGGAAGCAGCCAGGGGAGCAGCGGGTAAATTGAAGCCAGAGAGAACGTCTTTATTTCTTACCTCTCTTCCCTAAAAAATATCCGTCTGTCTGGATGGTGCAGATGAGAAGAAAGTCTGGTTCTTGAGTTATAGGGTAGGTCCTTAGGATCTGTGCTTTTTACTGGTCCATTTGAGGGTCTGTAGTGTGGGTGTGGGTATCACCACTGCCTCTTTGATGAGGGTTTTCTTTGTCCCCTCTCCACTGTGCCCTCAGTTGGTGTGTTTTTTTCCCTCCTTGACTGCAGGATTATTACAGTGGTGGCTACTATCCCGCACAGGACCCGACTCTGGTCCCCCCACAGGAAATTGCCCCAGATGCCTCCTTCATCGATGACGAAGCAGTAAGTTAACAAAGCACAGGTGACCATCTTTGACCCCTGGACACCAGGTTTCAAATCTGAAGCTAAAGGAAATTCTTTCTTTTTTTTTTTTTTTTAAACTACATTCATTTAGGATTAGGTTTGGCAACATATAATTGAGAAACTTCGAGTAATACTGGCTTATGTAAGGGAAGTTAACTTTTTTCTTCATAAAAGAAGGCTAGAGGTAGGTAGGCGAAGGCTGGTATGGCAGCTCCACAAGCTGTCAGGGATCCAGTCCCCTTCTGATCATTACTTTGCCCATCCCTAGGTTGTGGCCTTTATTCTTATGGTTAGTGATAAGAATAAGAATGTAGCTAAGTCCACTGCCATCATTACTGCATACCAGGCAGCAGAGTGGAGAAAGAAAGTCACCTCCCCTTTTAGGAGACTTGCTGAAAGTTCCTAAGAACACTTCCCCTTCTGTCTTACTGACTAGAACCTGGTCACATGGCCATATCTAGTTGCAAGGAAATGTTGTCTTTTCACTGGGTGGTAATATGCCTAGCCAAAGTGTTGGGTTCATTCATACTAATGGAGACAGGGAGAGTGGATCTGGGGAGGGAACAGCAGCCACAGTAAATAACCCTGTGTTTCACATCACTGTGTTCCCTGCTGCTGAGCTTTTCCCCAACTCAGCACAAGGGAAGATGAAAACCCCATGTCCTGCGGCCATCTGGTCATGTTCAGGAGATAAAGTATTCCATCTGTAGGGAGGTCACAGCCTATTAGGAGTAGGTTGGAGAAATAGGGGATTCTACCTCTGTGCATGCAAGTTCTTATAAAAATAATTTTCTTCTCACCTTTTCACAGAAAGATGTGCATCCCTTTGCAAACTTCTGCCTGTGGTTAATACTGTGTTCATCCACCTCCCTGTGTATATCCTCCTTGACAAGTTCAGTAGTTAGGCCCTTTTTGTTTTAAGCCTAGGAGGCAGCAGAGAGCTCATCCAGTGGCAAAAGGCAGCTTCTTATGGGTAGAGTGACCCCAGGAGGCCTTGCTAATGCTCAGACCACAACCTGGGTTTCATTGCAGGTTTCTGAGTGTTATTGAATTGAATTCCCCTTTGCTCACACTCCTTCTAGGCGTATCTCCTGGTGACTTGTGGTGTGATTTTTTTTTTTTTTTTTTTTTTTGAGGAGGAAAGAGTAGCAGTCTCCTAGAAAATTTGCCAGGTCTTTTTTTGAGGCTTCCTCTCTTCCCATCTCTATGTTCTCCTTCTCTCATGTCTGGTCTGGTGTGCGGGCTGCTGATTTGGTGATACTGAACCAATGCGAAGGAACAGACATGTTAAAAGAACCAATTTTTAGAAGAAAAATCCTAAAAAATTTTTTTTTGGTACCCTTAATTTGAAAATAGTATGCAGTCCTTTTAGGCAGATACATTTTATAAATAATTTGAATACAAATTCATATCAGTGATTCTCTGCACTCACTTATGTTTGGGAATACATTTTGGCCTTCCTTTCCCTGAGGCCAGGAGAACTTCTGAGAAGTAGCCTTTCACCTGGCTTTAAGGCCACTTGGTAGGTGGCATGGTGAAAGGACATACTGCATAGAGAGAATTAAGGGTGCAATGGAATTGGGGAGGCCCAAAACCATTCCATAAACTCTGGATCCTTGGTGACCTCTCCTGACCCCCTACCCAGAACCCCCACGCCTGAATTTTTCCCCCTTTTCCAGTTTAAGCGGCTGCAGGGCAAAAGGAACCGAGGGAGAGAGGAGATCAACTTTGTGGAGATCAAAGGTGATGACCAGCTCAGTGGGGCCCAGCAGTGGATGACCAAGTCATTGACAGAAGAGAAAAGCATGAAGTCATTCAGCAAAGTAAGTGGGAAAGGTCTAGTGGGTGGCCAAAGCAAAATCTGACCCCATACCCCATTGTTACTGTCCCAGCACCTTTAGCAAACACCTGTTCCCCTTGGTACTGGAGTGTACACCAAGCCTTCCTGATAGAGCTTCCGCCTTGCAGAATTTTGCAGCACTTTGCTCTCCATCTGGATGGTGGAGTCTGGTTACTGAGATTGGATGGTTGAAACAGTTTCCTAACCTGCAGTTGGGAAGATCTCTGATATGTGTGGCTCCTTCCCTGGCTGGACGGGATCCATAGCTGCTCTTCCTTCTCTCTGCAATCATATCCCTCTCTCCATCCTGTTAAGTTGGGACCTGGCACAGCACATCTGTGAGGTGTGGGCACAGCAAAGCCTCAGAAGCCCTGAGGTCCTAGGTGCTGAGTGTACGTGTCCTTCTCTCTCCTTTCTTTCCATTATTTATTGTAGCCAGCTGCAGTCTTTTCAGATGCTTTATTCCTCACATTTCCCACACCACACTCCTACCTTCTCTCTGCTAGTTTTCTTCAGTCAGTATGATGAACATCTCTTCACCTAGTAGCTGAGTACAGCAAATGTGGACATTTATGAGCCTGCCACAGGGGGGAAAATGTGGGGAACCCTGGATTCTAGCCGAGCACCAGCAAGGCCAAGGTCGGGCATTTTATTCCCTTCTCTATCCATTTTCTTTGCTTTGTTCTGTGGCCACAGATGGCCATCTGAGCCCCAGCCATTTGTTTTAACTGAATGTTGGCGGCCATACAGGACAGAGCAAAGGATTGTGGTTAGATCAGCATAGATCCATCATTGTTTACTGGAAAAACCACTTAGGAGAGCATGCTCTACTAACTGTGGGTCGAGAAGCATCATCACATAGTAATAGCTACTGTTGTCAGTGCTCACTGTGGGCCAGGAATGGAGCTGGATGTTTTATGTTTGTCATCTTTAACTGTCATATTAAATGATATTAAATAGCATCAAGGAATTGGAGTTTGCCATTTTCCCAGGTCTAAGTTTTTTTTCCATCATCTCATTGTATTGAGCTAGATTGAAAAAAAAGGAGAGAAAGATACAGTTCCTGTCCTTGAGGGGTTTACAGTGTAGTTGAGAAAAAGAGATTTAAGGACACTTGAGTATAAATGATTATGGTGCAAATTGATTACATAAGTGCTGAGGAGACTCCAGAGAGGAGTTTTGGGAGTTGGGTGGGGCTGATTAGGAAGCTTCTAGTCTGAGACAAGACTGGCAGAGGACAGAAAAACCGCAGAATGAAAGCCCAGACCAATATAGACTTTGACAGTAAATCATTTGCATCAAAGTTTGGTTAGGGGTTCAGTGCAGTTACGGGTGGAGGCTGGAAGACTGGAGAGAGGTGGGGTGATGGTGAAAATCTAATTCCAGGGAAGTTGTTTGTTGGGGTTTCAGCCAGAGGTGATTGATGGGAGAGAGCTTGGTAAGCAGTAGGTAGGAGATAGGCTAGACATCTGGCCTGACTGGGGACAGGTGAACAGAGATGAAGAGGGCCTAAAGGGGAGATGGACAGAGTGGGTGGTGAGAGGGTCTGGAGGGCGGGAGGAAAGGAGGGAGGAAGGTCTCCTGTACCCTGGCACTTCAGCTGTTTTAGACTGACTGCAGGCAGTAAAGCTGGTAATCAAGTGCCCATTGCGGGCAGGACACCATGCTTGGTGCTGGGGGCAGGGTGGGGTTACTTACCAAAGACGTGTAGTAGACAGTCCTGATCCCACAGGATTTCCAGTCTAATGGGGATGTTAGCTGGGTATTCTAGGCAAGTAGTCTGAGCTTGGGATTTTTGCATAATGGCTTTAATAAAAATAACTGTAAGTATACAGACATAAAAACAGCTTCAAGCTGACTTTTTCCCCCTAGGATTTGGGCTGTGTATAGTTGGTTTCTTAATGCCCAACCTTGCCTCATTGGGGCACGTGAGAAACTTCCACTTTTCTTTCAGTGGGTTAATGATTGTTTTCTTCCCTTGCAGAAGAAAGGTGAGCAGCCAACAGGCCAGCAGCGGCGGAAACACCAGATCACGTATCTGATTCATCAGGTGAGAGGGCTGAGGGCCCTGGCCTGCTAGGCAGGATCCCTGTAAACCTGGGGATTTGAAGGCTGAGATCTAGGCTAAGAAGCTTCCAGTAGGCACCCTCCCCAGTTCTCCATACGGCCACTAGGTGGGGATGTGTCCTTCAGAATTCTCCTACTCTGCATCAGTCTCACTTCAGATAAGACTCAAGTACAGGTGCTTGGAATAAACTCTGTAAGTGAAAATTCAGATATTCAAAGCATAAAGGTAAGAGGGGAGTGAAATGGTTTATCACAGGGTTCTTTCAAATAGCAAGTTTATCTGATAATTTCAAAAACTTTAGGGACTTACCTGGTTGCGCAGTGGTTAAGAATCCACCTGCCAATGCAGGGGACACAGGTTCAAGCCCTGGTCTGGGAAGATCCCACATGCCACGGAGCAGCTAAGCCCGTGCGCCACAACTACTGAGCCTGCATGCCACAACTACTGAAGCCCATGCGCCTAGAGCCCGCGCTCCGCAACAAGAGAAGCCACTGCAGTGAGAAGCCTGCCCACCACAATGAAAACCCAATGCAGCCAATAAATAAAGTTAAAAAATTTTAAAAAAAACTTTAAAGAAAAATTGGTTCACCAACTTTTAGCAAAACATCCACCTCGTGAGGAAGTTGGTTTTATTTATGTTCTCCATTTCTGTGGCAGGAAACATCAGTGCAAATAATTCAAAATTACAGATAATCCAGAATATCTTCTGGAATTAGAATATGTCTTGGTATTTATTTGATAGGACCTCGCAGCTTTCAAATATTCACTGAATCACTAAATATCTTTTCCAGACCTACTGTACTAAATGCTGTCAAGGGTACAGACAGGAATAAGACTCTTTCCTGGCCATTTCCCTGGGGAGTGTATATGCTGGTTGGTGATTTCAGTGGCAAAACTTGCTTTCGTTGTTCTTATCATATTTTCACATTCATTTTCAGGGACTCCTTTGTACCCTTACCCTGTCTTGTTGTTTGTAGGAAAAGAATTTGAGGGTAGGGTCTTTCAAAACTTTTTAAAATTTATTTTTATTTTTTAATTATTTTTTTTTGCTAGCTGCTCCCCTGTAGGGTCTTTTTTTAAACTCAAACCCTTAGCACCCCACCCCATTCCAGGGGAAATGAGCAGGTATCAGCTAGCTTGTGGGAGTGGGGTTGAGGAGCCCTGTTTCTAGGGTGGCGCTTGTACCTTCCCAGAATGCAGTGTAGAGCCAGGAGTTGTCACGGTCAGGAGGAGAAAGCATTAATTCTAGTTCCTTCCAGTCAGTTTTTCACAGCTTCAATTTATACTTTAAAGTCATGTGAATTTCTAGGGTACCATATACACTGTATTCAACACAACAGCAAACTGTGGCTCCAGACTAAGTTATTATTGGTATGTGTCCTGTTTTTTTTTTTTTTTTTTTCTCGGTACGCGGGCCTCTCACTGCTGTGGCCTCTCCCGTTGCGGAGCACAGGCTCCGGATGCGCAGGCTCAGCGGCCATGGCTCATTGGCCTAGCAGCTCCGCGGCATGTGGGATCTTCCCGGACCGGGGCACGAACCCATGTCCCCTGCATCGGCAGGCGGACTCTCAGCCACTGCGCCACCAGGGGAGCCTGGTGTCCTATTTTGACCTGTCCGTCTTCAAGGCTGTCCTCTCCCACTTGGCTAGTTAGGTATCCAAGGTAACCAGTTGTCTTTCTTTCAGATGCCAAATTCAATTTCTCATTTGTCCATTTCCCACTTGAGCATCTCAGTTTTAATTCTAGCTGATGAAGGACCAGGATTCTTGAGTCTTTATTCTGCTTAAACCCTATTAGCTCCCCAAAGAGATGTTTTCTTTGCTTTCTCAGGGTCTTCCCCTTCTGCTTGAATAAGGAAAAATTAAATCTTTCAAGGGATTTGCTTTTTCCACATAATTGTTTTGATGGGAGAAAGACTTTATTTTTTATTTTTTTTTAAAGAAGATGTTGGGGGTAGGAGTTCATTAATTAATTTTTTTAAATTTATTTTTGCTGTGTCGGGTCTTCGTTTCTGTGCGAGGGCTTTCTCTAGTTGTGGCAAGCGGGGGCCACTCTTCATTGCGGTGCGCGGGCCTCTCACTATCGCGGCCTCTCTTGTTGCGGAGCACAGGCTCCAGACGCACAGGCTCAGTAGTTGTGGCTCACGGGCCTAGTTGCTCCACGGCATGTGGGATCCTCCCAGACCAGGGCTCGAACCCGTGTCCCCTGCATTAGCAGGCAGATTCTCAACCACTGCGCCACCAGGGAAGCCCGGGAGAAAGACTTTAAATTGGGAAGTGCACAGAGGCAAAAGAAAAATATTTCTCAGAACCTTAGTGTGACTCTCCCCTGCCCCCTCTTCCTCGCATAGGCTAAGGAGCGGGAGCTGGAACTGAAGAACACCTGGTCGGAGAACAAGCTCAGCCGCCGGCAGACCCAAGCCAAATATGGATTCTAGGGCTCTGGACCTGACTGCCCCCTGGATCTCCTGCTGCCCAGCTGGCCGGGCCCCCAGCTTCATCTCTGGGACCCCAGCTGTTCCAAGCCCAGGATCTCCTTCCCTGAGGACCCAGCCCTCGCCTCTGCGAGAATGAACATATTTGATAGATTTTTCTTAACAAAAGTTAGAAAATTCAGCTCCTTTCTGTCTTGGAGCTAGCAGAGACTCAAGTGATGCCTCAGAAGGGGCTCTGAGTTCTTGGATGGGAGTTTTGCTCCCTGTTGGGTGTGATGAAATGTTGAACCCCTCCATCCTTTTTTTTTTTTTTTTTTTTAAAAACCAGGGATGTCTGTTGAAATAAAACATTCAGTCTGACAGATGCTGCCTGCCTTGACCCTTTCCTACTTTTAAGTGAGGTCTCTTTTTTTTGGACCCTTCTCATTTATTATCCTGTCCTTGGATCTCAATATTTACTTTGTGTAAAGCAACCTCCAAACTGTCATGAGCTGCCTTATGATTACTTTGCATCTTTTCTGAGAACTCACCATCTAAACTGGGGTCATGGCCATTGAAGACTCTAGGAATTGTACCAACAATTTTGTATGGGACAGGGGCCTGTGATCCCAAATATGGAAAGTATTGCTGATCTCGGGTATCTCTGAAGACCGGGGGAAGTCAAGGAGATTGTTTCTGTGACATGAAAGAGTTATTGGACATGAAAAAGTGGTGAAATGCCTGTCCCTAAAGATAAGTCAGATTTATACTGGTTGTCATCGACCTGGACTGGTTTGGAAGCTTTGCACAGAGCTTGGGGGCTAGACAGATCTTGGAGATTTCTGGACTCCTAGCTTTTTGCTTGAGAGGGAGGGGCAGGTTGGGTGGGTGGATGGATGGGGAAGGGAGGTGGCAGGGTCTGTGACTTGAGTTAGCTGTAGGGCACTGTGGTGCCCAGGAGCCACAAGATAGGTGGCATGGTTCCTCCTCGGAGCAAGGTTCAGGTAGAGATGGAAGATACCGGGTATTGTTCACAAAGCAGCATGCAAATCCTACTGTAGACACTGCTGAAACCTGTTGCTGAGGATACTGGGACTCCAGTAGGGCTTAACTGCAGTGGCTTCCTGCAGGAAGGGACTGTTACACTCCTGCAAGAAGAAAGGCCTTAGATGCTAGGCAGAGCAACGTTAACTGGACGAAGATGCCTGCCTCTAGTCGTTTCAGGTTCTGAATGGGGAAAACACTGGGGGGAATTGGTGTTTGACAGTCCTGGTGACAGGAAGGCTAAGGCCAGAGGGGCAGTTTGAAGAAGAGTGTGGTGGAGACTTGGGGACTAGAAGGAAGTGAGGAATCTCACCATGCTTCTGGTCTTGTCGGCTGGGGTAACTTGAGGAGTCTGTTTCTCATTAAGTACAGAGGAGGGTTTCATCACTTACAGGAAAGCCACCCGCTTATCTGAAATCTGACCTACTTCAGGTTGGAGCCAGACAGGGCTCCTGCATCCCGCAGGGACACTTGGGCTGTAGTTGTCCAAGTCAGTGCATCCAGCCAGCCTTCAGCAAGGAGCATTAGCCCGTACCACCACTCCCACCATCCACAGAGGCACTGAGGGCTGAGGTCACCTGTCTGGGGTGTCGTAGTGAAGTGAGGTGGTGAGGTAGGCTCAGCAGGGCACCAAAGTCAGGTCCCATGGAGTCAAGTGCTGTTTCTGTATTCAGTACGCTGTAGACACAGCCCTTCCCTCCTGAGTTGCCACACTCCTGGGATTCAGCAGTTCAACTTTCTTATTTTAGGGGATGCATCATGATGGAGCTGGAAGTGCTCTGGGTTGGGAGGCAAGGTGTGGTGGGCAGGGATTGTCCTGGTGTCTTCTGGGAAGGGATAGTTAAGCCAGATATCTTTCAGCTTCCTCTTGCCTCCCACCTCCTTTGGTTCTCTGGAGGTAGTATTAAGCCATTTTTTTAAAGCCACTTTTTACTCCTACCAAAGATGCCATTTTATTTGGTGGTTAGAACTTCTTGGTCACCAAGAGAAATACAAGTTAGAAAATGGACAGACTTTATTTGGGAGGGCTTCCTGAGGTAATAACCTCAAGTTCTGATAAACAGGAAAGAGAAGACAGGGATGAGGGAGAGGGAAAGAGGAATAAGGAATGATAACTTGGCTCAAATTGGCATGGCAGTAACAGCCAAGGGACGGGGTTGGTGGGGGCGGGAGGTGAAGGCCTTGGTCAGAAGTGGCTCCCAATGGCTCTAGAAGGTGTTGGAGGTGCTGGGGCAAAGCCCAAGTGTGCAGTGCTGCATTGCCCAGGGCAGAGGAGCTGAGGAAGGTGAGGTCCACAGGAACAGGCTTAGGCCGCAGACTTAGGAACTGCACAGACATGGCAAAGCTGTCACAAAGAGGGTTTCAGCTCTGACCCTTGGGCAGGGACCTGGCCAGGTCTTCGCCCCAGCTGGGTGCTGAGCTTGCTGTCCAAGAAGTCGCAGTCTGTTGGGGGGATGGTTGAAGTTCTGTGGGGCCTGGGGAGGTGGCAAGGGTGCTGGAAGGCTTTGCTGTCTGCTCCCAACCTTCCTTTACCCCCTCTCCCCCAGCTCAGCTTTGTTTCCGGTGGGGACACATGTTCTAAGGTCAGTAGAGGTAGTTGGGGATGGGGCCTCAGTGATGACTGGCCCCCAGTCCTCCTTAAGTGGGTCCATGGGGAATGATGTGCTATAGACTCGTGACAGCTGAGGTTGGGGGTTTAATAGCTTCTCAGCCCCCTGCCCCTGCCCTGGTCCCCTGAGCCAGAGTTACAGGGTACTTTACTGAAGTAGACTATCTACTGCATTAGCTGAGGGAACTAATAGGATAAAGGGGACAGCTTAAGGGAGACAGGATCAGGCAAAAAAAGACTTAAGGGTTGGCCATGGTGCTGAAGGGGCTGGAACTGGAGGAAAAAGCTGGAACCTCCACTTGCAGCAAGGCCTTCTGCAGGCTCTGAAGGGGATCTGGGGCTCGGGGTAGGAGACTCTTCTTTCTGACAGGGCTGAGCCAGAGAGAGCCCTCCCTAGAGGAAGCTGGAGGGATGGAATAACCACGGGAGATTGAGTCAGCTGGGAAATGCCCTCCCCCTCCCCGCCCGCGTGGTCTCTGCTGGGGCAGAGAACCTGCTCAGCAGAATCGCCAGGCTCCCTTTCCTGTACTAGTTACTCAACTTCTCTATCCTGAGGTCTCACCGCAGCCCCAGGCCCCCGTGGGAGTGAAATCAGCAGGATGGTGCAGGGGTGCCTATGGCTATGGTGGGGAGAAGGGAGGTTCCACCATCTTGGTCATCAGGGCTGGGCCTGCAGCTGGAGTCCTCAGGAGGACCGGGGCCTTAATCCTCTGGCCTGGGAGGGGCCTCACGGTGTAAGGGGGAACATTGGACTGGGATGACAAGATCTGGTCCTATCTCCAGTACCCTGTCACCTCCCCTCTCTAGACCTCAGTTTCCGATTTGGCTGAACCAAGAAGTCAGTCACAAGGGGTCTGAAGTCCCTTCTAGTCCCAGCAGTCCTGCTCGGCCAAGCCCCTCGCTGCCTGGTCTCATCTGCTCTGTACAGCAGCCCTGTGGGCAAATACGGCATTATCTCCATTTCAAGGGAATGTAGGGAACAGTGGTGCAGAAAAAAGTTCCCCTGTTAAAGCCTGGGCAGCTGGTTAGCAAACAGCCACAACAGGAACCCAGGGCTCCTGACAATGCCATCATCTGGATCCTCCCACCCACTTTGGTGAGTCCACCCCTAGCTGTGAGGAGCTGAAGAGGGAGGGGGAGATTCTCTGGGTCCTGCTCACCCCTTTCTAGCAGGCTTTGCTCCTTCAGAAACACCAGGTGGGTCCCTAGGCATTTCTGTCCCCTCCCCGAACCCGCCATCCTGTTCTATCCCGAAGTCTAAGGAAATCCCATCTTCTGACTCTGATTTCCAGCCCTTGCTATACAGCAAGCCTCTCCTTTTCCTGCCTCCTCCCCTGCCACGAGGAACCAGCCATGAGGTGACTCCCTGAGTCTAATCTAAGACCTTTCTTGCGCTTTCAGCCTCCCCTCCCAAAGCCATCTGCTCCCCTCCCCTCCCCCGTCTCTTGCTCAGGAGGGAGTTTAGACTTACAGACAGAAGGAAGTGGAACCCCACTCTGTTGACTCAGCAACCATATTTCTCCTTGAGCTGATTAGCACTGAGTGGAAAGGAGGGGAATTCACTAGTCACTGGAGCTGGCCCTGCACCAGGCTGGGGGTGGCATGGTGGTGGCAGCACCTAGGCCTAGGGTATATGTCTTCAGGGAGGGGTCTGGGGGGTTTCTGTGATTCAGGCAAGTACCCAGGGCCCCTTGGCAGGAAGAGAGACCTCGATGGGCTCTGATTGTCTTGACTGAACTCTCATAGAAATGAGGGTAAGAACAGGCTGGGACCACAGGAGTACCCAGAAGCCCCCTGAGTGGCTCCTGGGGGCAGTCTATTCTGGGCCCTCAGGGCCATCCAGGCGCAGACGCAGCCCTGCCTCAGGGAGCCTCCAGTCTGAGACAAAAATAAGACCCAAGGCAGATTCTTCTAGGTGGTTGAAGCTTAGAATGCGGAGCTCGGCCACAGAGGCAGGAAGATGGCCTTGAAGTGGGTCTGGGCAGACAGGAGGAAGCCTCATAAGAGGAACAGGGGAGGCCTAAGCCCAAGAGGCTGGGAGCTGCTGCAGGGGGGCTCCCCATCCTCCTAAGGGGCTCACACACATAGGCTAGCAATGCCCCCTCCCCCTCCCAGTCCTGTGTTTGGCAGGGTGCTGGGGAAGGAGGTTCAGGGGCTACCTTTCAACCACTCCCCTCCCTGCCCCTTTCTTTCCTGGCAACCCCCAGGTGATGTAGCCACCCCTCTGCCCCTGGCTAGCTGCCCAGCCCACCCCAGTTAGGGAAAGAATACTTTTCAGAGAGAGGTCTGTGTCCCCTGCCTTGGTGTCTCTCTGCCTGCAGCCCATAGATCTGTGACCCTTGCCCAGGAGTCTCTCAACCCCCAACCCTTCTCCCACCATTGCAATGGTCGTTCAACCACTTGCCTTCCACAACATGAGACAGAGAGTCAGAAGGAGAGACAGAAGGAGCCTGGAGTACTTGAATCCCTGTTGGGGGAGGTGGTTGGCGATGATTTATTAGCCAGACAAGAATCAACAAACAAGTTCTAACATCTGTTCTCGCCAAACTGTTCCTCAGACAACAGCAGCATTGGACCAGGGCCCAGATTCAAAGGCTCAGAGGGCCAAGGAAATCAGACTCCAGGAGGAGAAACCAGGGCAGTGGGATGCAGCAGGGTCCTCCTAGCCCACTTCCTTAGAGGCAAGCACTGAGCCATTGGATTCTTGGAGACTCTTGGGAGGGAACCAGTGGGTGTGTCCCTAAAAGGAAGCAGACTCCACATTTGCTCCTCTGACCTCCAGGCTTCTTTGTGGGGGCCCAGACCAGTTAGGGGAACAGGGGTAAGCTGGGATCTGGAGGAGGGGAACAAGTACCCGGGACCCCATGTGGCAGAACTCTGGAAAGCAGCCAGATTTCCTGAGGAAACCTCTGACGTTTCCCGTGGTGAAGAGTTAGTGGATGTGGGGTACGGAACAGAGCACTAAACAGGAAGCTGGGGTTCTAGTCCTTGACCTTGACTAAGCCACTATCCTTCTCTGGTTTTGTTTCCTTATCTGCACAGTGAGGGAGTCGAACTTGATCAGTAAGGGCAAAGGAGATGCTGCTTCTCTTCCTTCTCTCACCCGTGGCAGACATCACTAATCAATCACAGAGTTCTTTTCTGCTGAGTTCAGATATGACCTTAACATCCTTTCCAATGCAGCGCTCTAGGCAGCCACAGTGAATGGATTGGAGTTGGCATGCAAGGTGACACCTTTTTGCCATCTTTGCAATGGATGATGGCTGAGGTCCTTTCCAGCTTTGATCATCTACAGTTTGTTCCATCCACATTTTGTGAAAAGGGCGCCTGGGTGTGTGTGAAGGTCTCTGGACCCGCTGTTCCCAGTTATCCCCGCCCCCGGCCCCACCCCAGCTCAGACTCAGCAGCTACTGAGGAGGCCCCAGGGGGAGCCACGCCTGACCTCTGTTATGAAGCACCTGTCTAGAAAGGTTGTGGGGGAGGGTGTGCCCGCAGCGGGGTAGGGGCTTGTGGGGCACAGGAGGGCCTTGTTCAGCCACAGAGTTCTCAGAATGCAGTTGTTGGCCACCTGGATTCTGTAGAGAGAAGGATAGTCCCAGGTCACACCCTCTACCTTCTGCTTCCTAGGCTTACCTGCAGCCTCAAGGGCCAAGACGTCTGATCTTAACAGACATTGGCCTGCAGAGAGGAGGTCTAAACCTCTCTCATTCATTCAACAAACACTTCCTGAGCACTTGCTCTTTGCCAGGCACTGTGCTGGGTGCTCTGGAAACAGAGATGAACAAGTCCCAGCCCCTGCCCTCAGGGAGCTCACACTTTGCTGGGGGAGAGGGGAGATGGGTGTCAATGATCAGTGGCATGGCAGGTGTGTATAAAGCCTCTGTGTGGACGGCCTCTGCGGTGAGGTCAGGGAAGTCTTTGCAGAGGAGGAGAAGGGCAAGCTGATCTTGAGGGATGATTAGAAGGTTGCTGGGCAGCAGGAGGGTGCACGTGCAGGAAGTAGCTATAGGCAGAGGGACTGGCATGTGCAAAACCTTGGGAGGTTTGAAACCACTTGGTGTGTTTGGAGAAATGTGACCAGTTCTGGGAGGGTGGGAGCAGCTGATGGTAAGACTGAGGAGGTAGTTCCCCAGCCCACACAAGTATAGAGGGCCTCGCGGGCCAGGTAGCTGTTTTAGAAAGACCATTCTGACTTTCTTGGGGCAGAGTGGGTCAGAAGTGGCAAGACTGGTGGTTAGGAGACCAGTTAAGAAGCCCTCGGATAAGTCCTGATGAGAGATGATGGGGGCTGAAAGTGGGGAAAGGAAAAATATATTTAGGAAGAGACTCAGCAGGAATCAGTGGCTTATAGGGGAGTGAGGGTGAAGGGAGGGGAGACGTCAAGGGAGCCCTACGGTCTTGAATAGTTGGGTGACTGGAGAGGTACCCGATCAGAGAGGGAACAATGGAGGGAGCAATCCGGGGAGCAGGGTAAGAACAGTGTTGGCTGTGCTGAGTCCAAGAAGCTGTGGGATGCTGGGGAGCCGAGCAGAAGCCTGGAGAGAAGTTTGCATAGAGACGTGGACTGGTGACCTCAGCTCTAGGATGGTAGCAGGTGGCAGGGGTGTGGGTAAGTGTGAGCAGGCACAAGGGCTGAGGGGGAGCCTGAGGTGCCAGAAGTCGGGGGGAGGGTGGGGAAGGGCCTGAGGAGGGGGGCAGAGGCAGAGGGATTGCGTGGGAGCAGCTGGTGGGTCTAACACATCCCATGAAACAAGGTACTGACTTGAACTGATCAATGAGAAGACTGGGCAGGTGGGAGGATGGAGGAGAGGAGGAGTGTGCAGAAGGAGGGGACGTGCAGGTACCCCCTCCCCTGAGCTCATCTGAGGTGACACAAGGGACTCCACGTGCTCTTCTTTTTTTTTTTTTTTTTTTTTTTCTTTTTGCGGTATGTGGGCCTCTCACTGCTGTGGCCTCTCCCGTTGCGGAGCACAGGCTCCGGACACACAGGCTCCGCGGCCATGGCTCGCGGGCCCAGCCGCTCCGTGGCATGTGGGATCCTCCGGGATCGGGGCACGAACCCGTGTCCCCTGCATCGGCAGGCGGACTCTCAACCACTGCGCCACCAGGGAGGCCCACGTGCTCTTCTTTAGGAGGGCCCTGAAGGCTGAGGGGAGGGAACCAGAGTGAGAGAGGCCCAAGTTCAGACTTGGGAGGAGAGGAGAGGTGGAGCCAAGATTCCCAGCACAGGGTGGGGTCAATCTCAGGTGGGTCTGAAGAGGACAAGCCAGGTGAGAGGGACACAGGCTCAGTTGGGGGAAGGCTGACGGGGCCTCTATTTTCTCTGAGAAGTGGAGGGAGTGGGGACTTAACAACGGGGAGGCAGGTCCCAGTAACTCCAGGCAGAGGAGAGGGAGCAAATCTGGGCCTGGAAGAGGGTTGCTGGCAGCCTGGATCCTCTGTCCTTTCCATCTCACCTCAGACCTCTGACCTGCATTCACCCTGACCCAGGCATCCAGTCTGAACACCTTCTCCACCCTCCGCAATCTAACTTTCAGGAAATCCTCCTTGCACCCCCATTTACCTGGCTTCCTGGGACAGGCCTGGACTGGCACTTCCGTAGGACTTCGTGCCTGAGGATGCACGGCGGGCCCTCACACCCTGAATCAGGCACCTTCACCTCCACCTCGGCATAAATGTTGCTGGGGGCTTCCCCGGGGCTGCCACGGCCCATGGCATAGAAGTCTATGGGTTCATCAGGTTCGTGGTAGACGGGGTTGGAGGGCTTTGGGGGCGGGGTTGGGCAGGGTCTCGGAGCAGGGCTTGTGTAGACTTCGGGAGGCAGCTGAGGTTTGGCGGGGATGGGAGGCTTGGGCTTGGGCAGCTGGGACGTCTAGGAGAGAAGGCAGGCGGGGCGGAGAGTGGGTCAGAGCAACACAAGCAGGGCCAAAGCTGCAGCTCAGCCCGAGCCTCCGCTCCCTGCAGGCCCCGCCCACTCCCCGCTGGCCCCGCCCCCTGACCGCAGGGCCTTCCCTCTTTTCGTCTCCCGGCTCCTCCCCTCCCTCAGGCCCCACCACCTCTCTCAGCCCAGTACCTGCTTTGGCCCCCCCGCCCCGTCTTTCTGCATGGGGGCTGCGCTTTGCTCCTTTTTGAGGATTGAGGTATACCGAGGTTGTGAGTCCTGGCTTTTGCTTCCAGAGTCTGATTCTTCAGTCCTTACGGACAGTCCTGCGGGCTCAGGAGTCTGCGGGGAAAGAAGGAGGGGCCTCAGGGACTTGGTGCACGAGGGGCGGGTGGGAGTCGGCAGGTGATGCAGGGGGGCGCAAAATAATCTCGTCCATACGGATAATGTTGGGGGTGGAGGTGCGACACAGAAATTTGGGTGGCGCTGGGTTTCTGGGTGAGGAAGAGGGGGCAAGGAGACCAGGAGGCGGGATAGTCGCTCTGGTCACAGGCCATATTTAGCATTAAACTTAACTTCATCTGGAACACAGGGCCAGGCCAGTCGCCATTTGTACCTGTGGTTGTAAAACTGCAACAAGGCTTTAGAAGTCTTTAGCCTAAAATTTTTCGGCATGGGGATAGATCTCCAAGACTTCTGTGCCTTTGTTTATTTCTGCAGGTTGTTTATTTCTGCAGGTGCCAGGCGACTCTACTTTATGGAGCTATAAGCTAGATATTCTAGGGACAGAGACACTGCCTCAGGGATGAGGAGATGAGCCTTATAGGGTTCCTTCCCATGTTAGTTATGCTTTTTGCTCAGCATTTATCCCTGGGTTCCTGAATGTTCTCCACATGCCCACTACTTTTGGAAGGCTCAGGCCATAGGCCTTTTCTCATGCTTCTGCAATCCACCAAGTGTATGTCTCCGTCTGAAGGTGTATAGGCAGTTCATGGATTCAAGTCAGAATTCTTTTTCCTTGCCTCAACCCCCTAAGAGTTCTTAGCATTCCCTTTGTGAATAAAAAATAGCACCTCTACCCTGCTGCCGAAACAGCAGCACCTTAGGAGTCAACCTGGACACCTCCCTCCCTTCCTCCCCACATCTAACGGAGCACAAGGCCTGCTCCTTCCACTGCCTAAATATCTTTACATCTGCACACTTTCTCCATGCCCACAGCTACCACTCCAGTTCAGGCCTCCTAAGTCCTCCTCCTGCATCATCTAGCCCTGCTAACCCATTCTCCACTCCGTGAGCAGAGTAAGCCTGCAGAAGTTCTCCTAGCAATCCTTCCGTGGCTGCCTGTTGCTCCAGGATAAAGCCCAAACTCCAGAAAACGTGAGTGACAAGACCCTCTGAGGGCCGGTTATGGAGCTTGGTCTCTGACAGCTCTGCCTTCAGCTCTCGCAGCTCCAGCTGGCTCCCCTCCCCACCAGACTTCCCTACACCCTGTTCCAACTGCTTGGGAATCTTCAGGTCTCCACTTATTCCTCACAAAATTCCACACAAGAGTTACCCCTAGGCACAGTCCCTCAAGGCAAGTTCTTTGAACTGACTCCAATCAAGCTCCAGGAAACTATTCTTGCCCAGGTCACCAGTGACCTTCTGTTGGCCAAATCCAGTGGTTAATTCTGGACCCACTGGCACCTGCTCTTCCCTGATGCATTTTCTTTGCTTCGCGTCTAGAGCATCACACTCCTGGTTCTTCTCCCCCCTCTCTCTGACTGCCCCTTCTCAGTTTTCTTTGTAGGTTCCCTCTCATTTCTGCAAACTCTCAATGCTGGAGACTTGGTATTCTTTTCCATCTACACTCATTCCTGAGATTTCATCCCTCCTGAAGGCTTTAGAATCAATCCATCTACATGCTGATGGCTCCCAAATGTTGATCTCCAACCTAGACTTCTGTCCTAAACTCCAGATCCCTATATTCCAACTGAGTACTTGACATCTCCATTTGCATATTGAATGGATGTCTCAAACCGCAAATGTCAAAACTGAACTCGCGTTCTCCCCTGCCTCCCCCAGACTTGCTCCTCCTATAGCCTTCCTCATCTCAGTCAATGACAACTCCATCTTTTCACACTCCTCACCCAATCCTGCAAAAACCCTGTCAGCTCCACTTTCCAAACAGACCCAGTGTTCCACCTCCTCACTCCTTCACCTCTACCAACCTGGTCCAGGCTGCCATCTTCTCTCCTGAAGTATTGTAGTGGTCTCCATCTGGTCACCCATTTCCCTCTCAAACTTGCCAGGTCATGTCACTCTTTAGCTTGTAACTGTCCAGTGCCATCCCATCTCACTCAGAATAAAATTCCAAATCATACAAGAATTTACTGGACCCCTTTCCTTCACCCCTGTGGTCTCATTTCCTACCTCTCTACCCATGCTAGCTTCCTTACTGCTCTTATTCTTATTCACACACATCAAGGATCCTTCTGCCTCAGGGCCTTTGCACCTAGAATGTTTTTCCTCTAGTTATCTGCATGACTTTCTCCCTTACTTTATTCAGACCTTTGTTCAAATGTCCCCTTACCAGAATAGCCTTCCCTGATGTTCCTATGTAAAACAGCCCCAACCCTGTCACTCTTTGTTTCTGTATTCTCTGTTTGTTATCTGTATTACGCATTCATTGTCTGTCTCCTGTCACTAGAATGGAAGCTCCATGGAGGTAGGGGTATTTGGGTCAGTTTTGTTTACTGCTATTTTCCCAGTGCCCGGACCAAGGCCTGGCACAGAGCGGTCCCTCAGAACTGCCTGAACTTCCTCAGGGAGGCACTCTCTGACACGGCTCCCCACCACGTGAGCTAAATGGCACCCCACTCTGTATTTCCTCTCTCATCACACTCTCACACTTGATTCCTATTATATGTCTTTGCCGCTGGTAAGTAGCTTTGTGGGTTTGACACCCATATGTCTTGTCTCAGTAAATATCTCTTAATTTAAAGAACAAATGACCCAGTAATTCCCTGGCCATCCAGTGGTTAGAACTGGGCACTTTCACTGCTGAGTTCAATGCCTGATCAGGGAACTAAGATCCCACAAGCTTCGAGGCAAAAAACAAAAAAACAACCCCCCCCCCAAATGACCCGTCTGCCTAGCTGGCCACTCCCGGCCCCTCCAGCCTTTGTGTGGCTGGGCTGGTCTCTCAAGGACCCCCTCCTCCAGCGCACGCATCTTTCTGGAAGGGCATCCGCGTGGAGATGTGTGGGCAAGGGAGGTTTGGCTGGGTCGTCGGTGGGAATGGGAAAGTGCCTGATTTCGAGGTCCTGTGGCCTGGGCTCTGCGTGGGGAGGGGCGCTGGCCTGGGTTCCCAGGGTCAGGGTCAGGTTCAGTGTCAGGGCCGGGGATGGGGGCTGCGTACCTGGCGGGCGAGGGGCTCGGTGAGCGTCTCCCCGTAGGGGCTCAGCGGGCACGCCTCGTAGTGCCGCAGCAGGTCCTGCAGCCGCTCGTGGGCGCTGTCCTCGCCCAGCACCACGTGGCGCCCATCCCGGAGTTGGGCCAGCAGGAAGTGGCGGCAGCAAGTCCGGCTCCTGGAGGCACTAGTCAGGATCAGACCTGCTCCCTCTTGCCGGCCAGGGCACCAGCACGAGGAGTGACCCCTACCCGCCCCGCGCCCGGGTCTCCCACCCTTAGTAGACTGGGGGCTGAGCATAGACCTCCTCCGCCCCTGCTGGGAGTCTGCATGAAGTTCTTCCCCTCACACGTCCGTCAGTATCAAGTCCCGCCCTCTGATTAGCCCGAAGCCCCGCCTCCCTGTCGCCCAGCGCAGCGCTCCGCCCCTCACCTGTAAGTCAGCACAAAGGTCACGGCGCTCTCGCTGAAACGCACCAAGTAGCATCCCTGAGGCTTGCTCTCTAGCAGCCTCTCAGCCTCTCTGTGGGTGATGGAGAAGACACGGAAGATGCTCAGACTCTTCCAGCCTCACTCCCTGTCTCCCTGGCTCTCATGGGGGGACCCCTACCCCCTACCAAGAGGGCTTAAGTGGCTAGAGAAGGGTGGAGGTGGGAGAGAGAGGCTGTGGGCACTGTGCTTCTGCTGCAGGGACTGGGCATGGATGGTCAGGAGACCTCCCAGCCCTGCATTCTCCTCCTGGCCTCATCCTGGAAAAGCAGCCTGGGGTCGGGGACTCAGGGGGGCAGTACAGCGGCCGCAGCAACAGGGATGGTAATAGACTTCTAGACTTCACAAGTCACAAGCTGAACAGAGGATGTGAACGGAGAGATACAGGAGAAGTGAAGCTGAGAAGTGGAGGAAAAAAGGGAGGGAAGAAAGAGGAGAGGGCTGGAGAGAGCCAGAGGTAAATAAAGATGGAGGGAGAGAGACTGAGGCAGAGGTGGGAACTTGAGCACTAGAAGCCTTAGAGACAGGAGGAAAGTTGAGCCTAGAAGGGAGAAACTGAGGCACGGAGTGGGGGGTTTGGGCTAGAGCCTCTCCAATGATCTCCCTCAGGAGAGCTGCCTTAACGAGTAGCCTTGGAACCTCTAGGTGTCATAGCCTGGCCTGTAGCCTCAATCTACTCCTGACTGACCGCAGGACCCAGGACTGGCCCCTGCCCTTCTCTGAGCCTATTTCTTCCTCTGTGACTCACCTCCGGGTGATGAAGCCATGGAACCAAGCAGGGGCTGCCCCATGCTGCAGGAGCTCATGGGCCTGGGTCTTCTGGAACCAAGCCTGAGTCTCAGCCTGCAGGGACATGCCTCCTTCCCTGGGTACCTCTTCCTTCCCGATATCCTTTGGGCTGCAGGCAGCCCCTGGGGCCTGGGGAGGTGCCTGGATAGGGGAAGAGTTCAAGCAAGGGGAAGTAGCCATGATTAGTGGTCCTTCTGCCTTCAAGCCAGCTACTCCCTTCTCACCCTTATACCTAGCCCCTCCTGGACATGCGGAGGAAGCTCCCCATCCCCCATCCCTGTTGCCTATTTTAGGGTATAATTGCCCGGAAAGTCCCTCCCAAAGTGTAACTTAAATCTCTTCTTTAGGTCAAACTGTTTTTGTTTCCAGGGAATTTCCTTCCACTTCCGTCTGGGTCTGTGGGCCTTTGATCCAGTAGCAGTGAACTGTTAAACTGTGCTTTAAATGGGAGTGAGGCCTTCCAGATGGACAGAAAGGCATTCCCTGGCCTGAGGGATGAAGGGAACGCCAGAGGCCAGCATGAGGGAGGGCTCACCCTACAGTAGGAGGGAGGATTTCCTAATGACCGGGTGAGTGAGAAGGCCTGAGATGAGGATGCACTGGGCAAATGAAGGCCACGGAGAGAGATGCAGACCCTCCCTCTGGGCCGCTGGCTTTGTCGGCAGCCCCCAGCTCATTCCTGCTTTGGCCTCTGTCCCCCTGCAAGCCCTCACCCGTGGGAGGGTGGGAGCGGAGGAGGGAGCAACACCCCCCAGGTTCCCACTCACCGCAGGGTGCACAGCGGAGGCCCTGGGGCTGGGCTGGGCTTCCTGGGCCTTCAGGGCCTGGAGTCTGGGACCCGGCAGCAAGCCCAGGCCCTGGCAGCTCGTGCGGTTCAAGTCTATGGGCCGGAAGGTGCTGAAGGTTATGGTGGGGGCTTCTTGACTCCCTGTTAGCACAGAGAAGTTTCTCAGTGAGGGCCTGCCTCTCCCTCTGCCGCCCAGCCCTCCCCCAGGCTCAGAGGGGCCCCATAGGCCTCTCCCTGGGGACCTGGAGGACAGGGACATTTGTGACAGCAGGAGACATGCAGGAGGGATGGCAGACACGATTTCTCAGGGAGGAGGAGTAAGGGGCCAAAGAGGCGCAGAGGGGCTTCTCAGGGAAACTGGGCCCCAGGAAGGAGCGCTGGGAAGCCAGCTGGCCTTCGGCTGGCCCGGAAGTCCTGAAATCCGGGAAAGGAGGCAGATCTCTTCAGGGCAGGTCCCTCTTCTGGCCCAGGATCTTCGGCCTCCCAGCCCCCTTCATTCTTCTGCTGTCTCCTCTCTCCACTCGAAGAAGCCCTCAGAAGACCCTTTCACCCTTATCCTCAGGGATGCGTGGACCTGGAGCCCCCAAAGAGGAGCGGGGGTTGTGGGCCGCCTGCCCGCCAGCTCTGGCTTGAGGTGTGGCCCATCACCCCTGAAGTGGGAGCTCAGGCCCAGAGGGAGGAGAGCAGGTGCGTCATGGGGGTCTTGATGTTCCCTCCCATCCACATTCCCCAACTTCACACTTACCTTGAGGGCATATCTGGGCCAGGGGGAACTCCATGGGGGCAGCCTAGGAAAGGAGCCCCTGGAGCAGGGTGTGTGTCTGGGCTCTCAAAAGGTGTGCACACTCAGCTACTCATCTCTCCTCTCACCCCAGCCCCCGGGGGCAGGAAATGTCGCCTCACCCACAACCCTAGCCCTCGCGGAGGACTCACGTCATGGAAAGCCGTAAGACAATTGTCCCTCCCCCGGAAGCCAGGCAGCTGAAGGTGGTGGTGGTGTGGTGAGTATTTGTGTCATTGCGTGTCTGGGTGTTGGGGAGTCCTTGTTGCTGTCTTATCTCCATCTCTCTGGTGATTCTTTCTCCACACCCTCACTCCAGACTGGGGCTTCCCTTTCTCTCCCTCTCTCTTTGTCTCTCTCCCCATCTCTCTCCCTCTGTCTGAGCAGTGGCAGTGGGGACGTCAACCTCAGAAGGATAAGCCTTATAAGGTGATGGGGCTTCGGGGTCATCGAAGATTCATAGGCAGGACTGTGCTCTTGGGACACACGAGGAGGGGAGGGGTCAGAGCTGCAACAGAAAGAATGTGGGTCAGACTTTTGAAGGATTTTCTGAGGTCACATGAAACCTGTGAGACAAGGGGGTAGGGAAGAGGGAACCTGGCTTCATCGTCAAGCAGAGAATGGAGCTGGGTTAGGACAAAGCCAGGCCATCCCGCAGAAAGGGAGGGGAAATTTCCTTCAACTAAGCAGGTCGTCATTAGCAGTTGTTATTAATAACTTCAGTGCTGATGTCTTCAACCTGAAGTGTGCTTAAACCTGCTGCCACCCTAGAGGACCAATCCCATTTCTCTCTTGTGTGATCCTCACAAATGAGAAGGAGTCAGGGAACATTATCCCCATTTTCCAGAAGGGTAAACTGAAGCTTAGAGAAGTTAAGTGCCTTGGCCCGGGTCTTTCAGTGTCTCAGATGTTCATGGCAGAGTTGGGACTAGAAACTGGATCTTCTTTTACAAATTTCACCGTGATTTAGGCCAACAGTCCATGGCTATGTGCCAGGCACTGTTCTTGGTGCTGAGAGCCCAGGGAGAAAAAGGATCTTGTCTCAAGATGTCAAGAGGGGGAAACGACTTGCCAACAGGTACTTACAGAAGGTTGTGGTGAGTTAGTGGTGTGGGCTGGTGCTACGGGAGCCCACCTCAGAGGCTCCTAATCTAGCTGTGTGTACAGTGCGTGCCTGCGTGTACAGAGGGTTGGGATGTCAGAAGAGGGGATTGAGCTGAGCTGTGGAGGATGAGCAGGGTTGAGGAAGGTGGGGAAAGGCGTTTCTAGAAGAGGAATGAGCATGTGCAACTGCATGGAAAAAGGGAATAGGGTGGAGCAGGGGATACGTGACTGGAGCGGAAGCTGGCTTGGGGGCTGCCAGCAGTGGATTATGCAGCTGGTGGGGCCAGGGCCAGAGTACACACTGCCTTGCTCCCAGGAAGGACTTTGGAGTCCCGACAGCCTGGAGAGCTCCTTCCCCAGCAGCTCTGAGAGGGAAAGACTTCCCCCAGGAGTCACGGCTGGCCCAGCCACACCCATACCCCAAAGACTTGCCTCCCCCTTAGCTGCCTGAGCCCTCTTCCCTTCCTTAAAAACGGTTGCCTTAGCCTTGACCCCAGCCCCCAGAGATGGGATCAAGACTAAGGCATGATGAATGATCTCCCTCACTATGCTCTGCACTGAAAGCAGAGTGGGCTCAGCAGACGTCAGCTAGGGAGCAAGATGCCCCTGTCCTCTTCTTGAAGCCATCCCATGTTGGTGTGTGATTCTCTTGAACACCTCTCCTTCATATGGTTCGGAAGTGGAACATCAGGTAGTATAGGCTAGGTTATGCTGAGGTGACAAAGAACACCAAAATCTCAGCAGCTTAACACAACAAAAGTTTGTTTCTTACCTATGCAAGTTACACTGAAGAGCTGGGCATCTCTTCAGGGCAGCTGTTGCCCAGGTGGTGGCTCAGCCTCCCAGGTTGCCTAAACATTATGGTGCTGCCATATCTACACACCCTCCCACAGTCACTGGCAGGGGAAGAGGAGTATAGAGAGTTATCCGCTCTTTCCTAAATGCTCTCCCCATCTCTGGGAGTGAAACATGCTCCTTCCACTAACACATTATTAGCCAAAGCAGGTGGCTTGCAGGATCTCAGTTCCCTGACCAGGGATTGAACCCAAGCCACAGCAGTGAAAGCCTGGAATCCTAATCACTAGGCCACCAGGGAACTCCCAGGGATGTGTATTCTTCCACATGCCCAGATGGGGAGGAGCAACGGCTACACTGATGAACCCAATCATGTCTCCTGTAGTGAGGAAGCATCCCAGCTCAGGATTTAGTCTTGAGGACAAGCTTAGCAAGTGTCTTAGTAGAGCTCAATGCAAGACTCAAAGTTTGACACTTTATTTGGGAGGTACAAGCTCAGGGTGGTGAGGATGAGGAGAAGAGAAGTGAAGCAAAAAAAAAAAGTAAAATAATATTACTGCATTGGTTATCACTTCAAAATGAGCTGAAAAGAGAAACATCCAGTTTCTTTTTTTTTTTTTTTTTTTTTTTGCAGTACGCGGGCCTCTCACTGTTGTGGCCTCTCCCGTTGCGGAGCACAGGCTCTGGATGAGCAGGCTCAGCGGCCATGGCTCACGGACCCAGCCGTTCCGTGGCATGTGGGATCTTTCCTGACCCGGGCACGAACCCGTGTCCCCTGCATCGGCAGGCGGACTCTCAACCACTGCGCCACCAGGGAAGCCTGAAACATCCAGTTTCTTGACAGGCATTTTCACTTGAGGACTTTCTCCACACAGGGTGCAAGCTGAAACCACAGCTTGGAGTAACCCACAGAGGGGAGAAAGGAGGAAGAACTTATCTTCCCAGCTCCCTCATACTTCCCACTTCCCATTGATCAAGATGGTCCCACAGGAACTGCCTTAGAGATTGCATCCCCTGTACCTTGGTATCCGCTCAGGAAGCCAGATCTCATGGTCCTTGGTGTGGTGTCTGATATTAATCAGAAATGGAGAGGTGACTCAGAGAGATAGGTTCAACAGATGATGTGTGAAGGCTGTGCATTCCTAGGATTCATCTTGGACTCTAGCCAGCTCAGGTCCCAAAAAAGGGCTCTGAAAAAAGTGGAAGTGGTTTGGGAGGCAGCCAGCCAAGGAGTCAATGAAAAGAATCTAAGGAGGTGTACAAGTTTTGTGCCCAAAACAGTCCACCCCTTGTGCCTTCTCATCATATACAGATCTTATACTACAAGACAGGGCTGACATTTGTTCTGTACAAACAGAAACATCCTTACTCTCCAAGAAGGGAGCTACACTCAGTCACACAACCCCCTTCAAGGTGGAGGTCAAGGGTGTCTTTCTAAAAGACTGAGGTGAGAGGATAAGTGAGAAAAGCTGCAATCCTTGTAGTTGTAACTGATCCAGAGGCTCTGATTGATAGTCATCATCTCCCTCCTCTGTCACTCATTCTAGATGCCCCCACCTTTAGTTAGCATTTCATCTGGTCTGGGTTGTTTTTCTGGTGGGGTGATCCAGAACTTCATTCCCCCAAGGTATAGACCCCTAGTTGCCCTGCCCTTATTGGTTGTTGTAGCTGCCCATTAACAGTCATCGCCAGGCATGGAAGTACTAAGAGATGTCCCAGACATTCTCTGACCAATTGGCCAAGCTATTTGCCACTCCTAGTAGTCCATGCCCATCCTTACTCTGGACCATCTTTCCCTAGGTGCAAAGAGGGTGACTGATGTATGCTGCAGCTCTGGGAGGATTTCCCTTTAGCACTGTCTTTCAGGGACACCCTGAGTGAGACCATACTGCTGCTAGTGCCAACATGTCATCCTGGCACATCTATCAGTTGGTTATAGGGAATCCTTGTGAGGTCACAAATATGGCTGAAGAAGAAGCAGTAGCAATAGAGGCAGGAGATTGGCAGTCTGGGCCACCTGCTCATGCAATTTACTTTTGAATTCTGGATCAGTTCAAGACTGGTACAGATGTATCATGCCCACCACAGAATGAGTTACTTGCTTTGCCTGTCCAACTTTAGGACTTGTGGATCAGATAGCATTCAGTTTTTTTTTGTTTGTTTGTTTTTTGCGGTACGCGGGCCTCTCACTGTTGTGGCCTCTCCCGTTGCGGAGCACAGGCTCCGGACGCGCAGGCTCAGCGGCCATGGCTCACGGGCCCAGCTGCCCTGCGGCACATGGGATCCTCCCAGACCGGGGCACGAACCCGTGTCCCCTGCATCAGCAGGCGGACTCTCAACCACTGCGCCACCAGGGAAGCCCAACATTCAGTTTTATGATGGGCAGCTCATGTTGAATGGTCACTTGGTGCCCATTGGTCAGGCACTCAGTCTCTATTAGGGCCCAATGTCGAACTAGGAGCTGTTTTTCAGATGTAATTCTTTGTCAGAGAGGGCATAACCTTGTTCCAGAATCCCAGGGTATGTGCTGCAGTTCCCCATCAGAGCTTGCCAGACTCCACACAGCATCCTTATCCATCACAACAGGGATTTCTAGCACCACTGAACGTGCTGGATCACAAGGCCCAAGAGGCGGGGCAGCTTGTTTACAGCCTGGACCTGCTGCAGGGGACTGTCTTGCTCTGGGACTCACTTAAAACTGCCAGCCTTCTGGATCACCTCACAACTAGTTTGAGGTGATATTCTCAAGTGCAGCACACCTAGCCTCCAAATCTAAAGAGTCCAAATAAATGATGTGTCTCTTTCTTAGTGCTGGAAAGTTTAAGGAGCAACATCTTGTCCTTTATAGCAAGTTCCAGACCAGGGCTTTTGGAAAGGAGGTGACAATGGAGGGAATCTGAGGAATCTGTCCAGCATAGCAAATATACAAATACACAAATATCTTTCTTTACTTTTTCATTCCTACCATTTGCATTCAGGGAACAAAAGTGTGTGTGTGTGTGTGTATACCATCCTACCCTGTGTTCAGACTTTACCAACGGCCCACCATTACCTTGTATAATCAGTTATTACTTGATAAATAACTGCCAAGGGCAGGCTTTGCCTTATTTGAGGGTTACCTGGCATCATTTTACAGGTGAGAAAACTGAGATCAAGGTCAAGAGTCTTAGCTTCAGTCACACAATGAGAACATTAGTCTTAACCTGGGGCTTCCAACTTGGGACCTCTAGGTATGGGGGTGGGGAGGGAGATTAGAGCCACCAAGTCTTGAGTGTTTGCCATTAGCAAGCACCGTGCTAAGTGCGTTACAGGCATGGACTCTTATACCCTTATACAGACCCATGAAGGAGATGCTCTGATTATCATCCCCACTTCACAGACAGGGAATCTGAGACTTAAGAAGGTCAAGGGACTTGCCCAAGGTCACACAGTCAGGAAGTGGGCATTAGAACCAGGTGGTCTGGCTTCAGATATTGGGATCAGATCTGATTAACTGCTAGCCAATACAGATGGCAAGAAGTTAGGGACATAACCCCATACGGATGGGTGGGCCCTGCTTCACTGCTTTCCCACTGAATGATTTCATGTTAAAGATACCTGAGAAGACAGGGCTTCCCTGGTGGCGCAGTGGTTGAGAGTCCACCTGCCGATGCAGGGGACACGGGTTCGTGCCCCGGTCTGGGAAGATCCCACATGCCGCGGAGCGGCTGGGCCCGTGAGCCATGGCTGCTGAGCTGGCACGTCCGGAGCCTGTGCTCCACAACGGGAGAGGCCACAACAGTGAGAGACCCGCGTACCGCAAAAAAAAAAAAAAAGATACCTGAGAAGAGCAGAAAAGGTGCAGACTTTTCAAGACTTTAACTATCACCAGAACAAAAAGCCCTCTAAGGAATATGCCTGTGAAGACCAAAATGTTCAATCTGTAGAAAATCAGAATCCAGGAAACTTTTCTAACCACAGGTCATAACTGTACCCTTTTCTAACCACAGGTCATAACTGTACCCAGCAAAACTATGCTTTGCTGCAATTTCAACTCACAACATGGACTCATTTGCAAAACCATAGTATCTTTGAATGTAGTTTTTCATCCAGCAGAATGTGCTTTGCTGACATCACAAGCGATCATGACACACTTCCACAATGCTATGGAAAGGAGCAGTGATATTTCAGATTTCACATAATGCCTTTTCTCTGAACAGCTCTAGGCATTTACAGGACCAAAGGCATTACTTTATAGTTACTCTTGCTCTATCTATTTAGTCAACAAGTATTCTCTGCCTACAGAATACCAAACATGCTAGGGGCTAGGCATGCAAAAGTAAATAAAAACTCAACAACCTGTTCTTTTGGAGTTCACATCTGGGTGAAGAGAAGTGCCCACGGCATATTAACCTTTTAGTGCCTCTTACTTCTTATTGAAAACCAGTAGGTAACAAAAGAAGCACACTATAAGTGAGGGACTGTGAACTGAAATGTTCACCCTTAGCCCTCCCCTCAACAGCCCCTTTTCCCCGTGGATCTGCATGTGTCTGGCTGCGTTTCTAAATCATAGCTTTATTTTAGAATTAGTACATGAATTTGTAATGAGCCAGGCCTAGTAAAGTTGTTCCTTGTTCTTATGAAGGTATGAAAAAAACTTCCTCTATAAAGTAATATACATAATAACTATATTTACAATTTTTTGGAAAATTATAAGGCCTTTTGCAAATGTAATATTAGTATTGACACTGATAAGTTAGATCAATTTCTTACTTTTTAATAGTAAAAGAGCTCAAAGAGCATCTGATTTCCTCGAGTCAACAATGAATCAGATAGAGAAGATCAAGACGGCCAAGTAGAAGGACATGGAGCTCACCTCCCCCTACAAACACATCAAAACTACATCTTTATGTGGAACAGAATACTAGCTGAAAGCTGGCAGAAGATCTCTTATAGAACTAGAGCCACAAGAAAGATCCCCATGTAACTGAGTAGGAGGAGAGGAAAAAAAAAAAAAGGAAACAATGAATCAATGGCAGAAGAGATAGGTTTCCGAGTTTCTTTTCGTTCTTTTCCACTCCAAGGTGAAAATCTTCTCTTATTTATGTTGAATTCCCAGTACCTGGAAAAATGCTAGCATGTCAGAGATAGTCAACATATATTACCATGTTGAGAGCATTTTTAAAAGGAGAAAAGAAAGCTTTTAGAGAATTAAAGACAGCCCTTCTGCACATGAAAAGATGCTCAACATCACTAATTATTAGAAAAATACAAATCAAAACTACAGTGAGGTACCGCCTCACACCGCTCAGAATGGCCATTATTAAAAAGTCTACAAATGGGCTTCCCTGGTGGCGCAGTGGTTGAGAATCCGCCTGCCAATGCAGGGGACACGGGTTCGAGCCCTGGTCTGGGAAGATCCCACATGCCACGGAGCAACTAAGCCCATGTGCCACAACTACTGAGCCTGTGCTCTAGAGCCCATAAGCCACAACTACTGAGCCCATGTGCCACAACTACGGAAGCCCACGTGCCTACAGCCCGTGCTCCACAACGAGAGAAGCCACTGCAATGAGAAGCCCACGCACTGCAACAAAGAGTAGCCCCCGCCCTCCACAAGTAGAGAAAGCCTGCGCGCAGCAACGAACACCCAACACAGCCAAAAATAAATAAATAAAATAAATAAAATTTAAAAATGTCTACAAATAACAAATGCTGGAAGAGGTGTGGAGGAAAGAGAGCGTCCTATACTGTTGGTGGGAATGTATATTGGTGCAGCCACTATGGAAAACAGTATGGAGGTTGCTTAAAAAACTAAAAATTGAGTTACCATATGATCCAGCAATTCCACTCCTGGGTATAAACCTGAAGAATGTGAAAAGATACATGCACTCCAATGTTCATGGTAGCATTATTTACAATAGCCAAGACATGGAAGCAACCTAAATGTCCACTGACAGATGAATGGATAAAGAAGATGTGGTACATATATACAATGGAATATTACTCAGCCATAAAAAGAATGAAAGAATGCCATTTGCAGCAACATGGATGGACCTAGAGATACTAATTGAAGTAAGTCAGAAAGACAAAGACAAATACCATATGATATCACTTATATGTGGAATCTAAAATATGATACAGGGGCTTCCCTGGTGGTGCAGTGGTTAAGAATCCGCCGGCCAATGCAGGGGGCACAGGTTCAAGCCCTGGTCCAGGAAGATCCCACATGCCACATAGCAACTAAGCCTGTGTGCCACAACTACTGAGCCCACATGCCACAATTACCGAAGCCCAGGCACCTAGAGCCCATGTGCCGCAATAAGAGAAGCCACAGCAGTGAGAAGCCGGTGCACCGCAATGAAGGGTAGCCCCTGCTCGCCGCAACTAGAGAAAGCCCGCGCACTGCAACGAAGGCCCAACGCAGCCAAAAATAAATAAATAAATAAATAAATTTATAAAAAATAAAATAAAATATTATACAAATGAACATATTGACAATACAGAAACAGACTCATAGACATAGAAAACAAACTTATGGTTACCAAAGGGGAAAGGGTGGGGGAGGGATAAATTAGGGCTTTAGGGTTAACAGATACACACGACTATATATAAAGTAGATAAATAACAAGGTCCTACAGTAGCACAGAAAACTGTATTCAATATACTGTAATAAACTATAATGGAAAATAATATGAAAAAGAATATATATGTGTATATATATATATTTTTTGTGTATATATATTCTTAAGAATATATATGTATAATGAATATATATGTGTATATATATGTATAATGGATATATATGTGTATATGTGTATATATATGTGTATATATATAATGAATAATGAATATATATGTGTATATATATGTATAATGAATATATATGTATATATGTGTATATATATATATAATGAATATATATTTGTATATATATATATATGTATAATGAATCACTTTGCTGTACACCAGAAACTAACACAACATTGTAAATCAACTCTACTTCAATTTAAAAAACAAGCCCCTACAAGCAGAGGTGGCTCCATGTTGGCACCTCCCCATCTCCTCATGCTGTGCAATGGTCCCCTCCACAGGCCACTCTCCTGCAGTTCCATATGTGTCTCCTTGCACACAGTTGCAGGACAGCCTCTGTCACGGTGAAGACTTCTTCTTCCCCATGCACACTTGTGCCTGCCGTGGGCACCTGCGTGGATGAGAATGTCAGAGGCAGAGAAGACTCTAGGGCTGTGGAAAGAGAATAGAAGTTGGGTCTGTTTGAACTCCTGCTCCACCGCCTACCGGCCCTGTGACCTCGGGCAAATCCTGCAGGCCCCCTGAGCCTCAGTTGCCTCACATATAAAATGGGGATAACCCAGACTAAGCTGTTGTATGTAGAAAATATGCTGTGACTCATGCAATGCTTCGTCAATTGGAAAAGTCTGCTGTGTTTCTGTATCATTATTTTATTTATTATATCAATAGAGTAATAAGAAATGGAGATCCATCCAGTTGGCCAGTTCAACAGAGATGAACCTCCCAGGATGTGTCAGGCAGCCTAGGCATTGGGAATGCAGCAGCAAAGATGCGCATGGCCCTTGCCCTCTGGGAGCCTGCGTTCTGGGGAAGGGAGAGGAAAAGAAATGGGTAACAAATCAGAAAGATAATTTCAGATCGTGATACGAGTAATAAGATGATACTGCAGGATGTTAGATGTAGAGTAGACGCTGCTTTGGGAGGCCACTCCTGAGGAGGTGACAGACACTGTAACCCACTGACCAGGTGAGAAGGAGCCAGCCCTTCAAGGTCTGGGGAAAGTGTCCCAAACAGGGGGAACAAGAGTACAAAGACCCAGAGCACTGTGACAGTCACAGGGCCAGGCACCCAAAGCAGCTGCCTGCCTGTGGGATGCTGACCTTTCCTGAGAGCCGCCCGCAGTTGGGGCCAGTGTGGCTCCCTCGCAGGCCTTTCCCATGCCAGCCACGCCAGCCACACCAGCACTGGCTCAGTTACAACCTCCCGTAATAGCCTTTCCTTGGGAAGTAGGGAGGGCTGGCCCAGGCCTGGGGCAGGGCAGAGCAGGCCTGAAAGGTGTTGCGGAAGATGGAAACAAAGACAAAAGGCAGAAAGGAGGGGTGTGGAGGTGCTGCAGTGGTCTCTCCAGCCCAGATCTGGTCTGTCTGGTCTGTCTACCCAGCCCAGATTCTGCAGAGATTCTGCAGAGAATTCCAGAATCCTGGTCACCCCCGTCTTGGGATTCTGTCTTTTGGACAGGGAGGACCCTGGGATGGACTCTCTCTCTCCACCCCCCTGAGTAGGAGGACACCATGAGGATGAGCACTGCTTGGTATTAAGTATCTACTCGCCACCCTCCCCTCCTATCAGTTGTCTCCTTTCCAAGAGAGAGAAGAATTGAACAGGAGAGCCTCAAGTCTGACTATCAGTACTCAAACACCTGATTGCCATCTTCTCCAAACGTGCCGTTTAATTGATCACCAAGTTGGGGGTGTGGGCGGGGAGGTGGCAGGCTTGGTGCAGCTCCACCAAACGCCACGACTCTGCTCTGGCTGCTCTGTGTGCACAGCAACCACCACACCCCACCTCCCCCCACCGCACCCCCCTGCTTCTGGAAACCATACCCACTGCTTTGATACACTGTGTGATAACTGCAATGGAAGTACTTTTCACCTTTAAAATGGAATAACTCACTCTCTTTGTCTGGAGGCCTGGGCCCAGGCCAGCAGCCTTGGCAAGGAATTAATTCTCTTAGACCCAGGTACAGCAGATCCCTACCATAAATGCAGACCGGGTTCCTGTCCTGTCGCCAAAATCTTGCGTGTGCCTCAGCATTTTGTCAGGTAGGTGCGCTTGGAAGAGCTCTAGCACCTTGAAGCTGTGACTGTCTCTCACCCTTATTTGTATTTTCATCCCCCTCCACCCTTGTGCCAAGGTCAACCTGGGCAAGTTGCTTGATCTCTCCAAGCTTTGGTTGCCTGGTCTGGAATGTGGGAGAACACCTCTCTGGAAGGGCAGTTGTGGGATTCCATCAGCAAATGGGTGCTGAGCCCAGCAGAGGGTCTGTCTGATCTGCAGGAGGAGCTCAGGAATTGTTTTCTCTTCTTTCCTATAAGTTCCTAACAATGTGATGGGAACATTTAACCACTGTCTCCTCAGGGCCGGGGCAGAGGGTCAGACCTCAGGTCTTCCCTCTGGCTGGGCTTGTAGCAGCTGGGTCTGGTCCCTCCCCTCTGTCCTGTGAGCTGCCGGGTTGGTAACGGGAAGGACTCAAGAGCACATGTGAGATGGCTTGTCTGCTGGTGTTCCCTTCCCGGAACGCTTTCCCTGAGTTCCTGAATGTATTAGTATGCTCGAGCTGCCATAACAAAACCCACAGATTGGGTGGCATAAATAACAGAAATTTATTATCTCATAGTTCTGGAGGCTGGAAGTCCAAGATCAAGGTGCCAGCAGGGTTGGTTTCTGGTGGGGTCTCTCTTCCTGGCTTGCAGGTGGCTACCTTCTCGCTGTGTCCTGACATGGCCTCTCCTCTGTACTCACGTGGGGAAGAGGGGTATATCTCTGGTGTGTCTTCCTCTTCTTCTTTTTTTTTTCTTGCGGTACGCGGGCCTCTCAGTGTCGTGGTCTCTCCCATTGCGGAGCACAGGCTCCGGACGCGCAGGCTCAGTGGCCATGGCTCACGGGCCCAGCCGCTCTGCGGCATGTGGGATCCTCCCGGACTGGGGCACGAACCCATGTCCCCTGCATCGGCAGGCGGACTCTCAACCACTGCACCACCAGGGAAGCCTGTCTTCCTCTTCTTATAAGGACACTAGTCCTATCAGATTAGGGCCTCACCCTAATGACCTCTTTTGACCTTAATGACTTCTTTCATGGCCCTATCTTCAAATATAGTCACATTGGGAACAGGGCTTCAACATATGAATTTTGAGGGGGCAAAATTCAGTCCATACACCAAATGTCAAACCCGTCCTCTTCCCTCAAGGAGCTCAAGTTCTAAGGTAGCTAGGACCACAGAGGAGAAGCGGTCATGCCCAGAGCCATGTGCATCCTCCAGGACTTGAGAGGAGAGAGCTCTCTTCTGGCTGGGGTGATGGAGGAAGGAGTCTCAGAGGAGAGTGCAATGTGGGGGCATCTGGGCTGGGCCTTGATAAGAAGTTTTGGACAGAAGGTAGTCCCAGGCCCAGGGGAAGTCTGGGCAAAGACTTGGGGCCATGTGAAGAGCATGCCGGGTCAGATCAGTTTGCCGTCCCCACTTCTCTTCTGCTTCTCTCCCCTGCTGTGGGTACTTCGGGAAGGTGTGTGCTGCCAGAAGTTTCCTCAGGCTGAATTTGCTGTTAGAGTGAATTGCAACATGGCAGAGGAAAGGGCTGGCTGGGCGGCAGTGACAGGAGTGCAGCGGAAGGAATCCTGCAGCAGCTTGAGCCCCTGCGCCAGCTGGCTGGCCTCTCATCCAGATGGTGCAGGGTTAGAGCTGGCAGTGCCTGGAGGGGGCGGAGAGGGATTGCAAGGACCGCGGGACCCTGGGAGTCTGGAGAGACTGCGGAGAGGGTTCTTGGTGATTGAGAGTCAGGTTCCAGGACTGCTTGGAGGTACTGGGGAAGGGAGAGTGGTGGAGAAGTGTAGAGGATCCTGGCAATCTCTAGGGACTCCAGACCACCAGAGGAAGCTCCAGATGTGCTGAGGTGCCTGTGAAGCTGGGGGCACCAAAGGCACCAAGGGCATTGTGGGTCAGCACAGGAAGATGTTCAAGGGAGTTTGGGATCTCATAGACTCTGGGGGGTGGAACTTGAGGTCTAGGGCAGCTGGGGAGATTTAGGGTTCCCACTCTCTCTCCTCTAGCATGTCCAGCGTGTAGACTTTGTGACTGGGAAGGAGTCATGGCAGTCAGGCCTGCAGACTTCCTGGTGCAGCCCTTGGGGCTGAGGCCCTCATAGGTGGCCTGGACCTCACCCACGACCACCTGAAGGAGAACGCAGGTAGCCCTGCAGATGTCTGGGTTCAGGCATTGTGCTGTGAGGGGTGCAGTGGACTTTCCATTTGACAGAGGCCAGGAGCAGTAAATTACCAATAACTTGCTCAAGCAAACTAGTAAGTATGTTTAACTAAGATTCAGTTCAGGTCTGGCTCCAAAGGCAGTATTTTTTTCTTCTCTGCACTCCCTGCCCTTGGCTGGTTTGTTATCATGAATTCATGGAACATCTATTAAAAACCTATTATGTACTGGAGTGTGTGACAGTTTCAAGGGCTACAAAGATAAATAAGACTCGAGGGCAGGGGAGATACATAGGTAAACAAACCCAGATAATTCAGAGTGACAGGAGCTAAACTAGAAGCCTGTGGTTCAGGGGGCGTGGAGGAAGGAGTGGTCCATGCTGCCCAGGATAATGCTGTGAAGGGGGAGCGAAGTCAGGAAGGCTTCAGTGGGGCTTCCCTGGTGGTGCAGTGGTTGAGAGTCCGCCTGCCGATGCAGGGGACATGGGTTTGTGCCCTGGTCCGGGAGGATCCCACATGCCGCGGAGCGGCTGGGCCCGTGAGCCATGGCCGCTGAGCCTGCGCGTCCGGAGCCTGTGCTCCGCAACGGGAGAGGCCACAACAGTGAGAGGCCCGCGTACCGCAAAAAAAAAAAAAAAAAGAAGGCTTCAGAGAGGAGGTGGTAGTTGAGAGAGCTGGTTTAAAGGGTGAGCAGATGATCCTCAGGATGCACGGGAAGGGGAGGGTGGAGAGAGTGGAGGACCTTCTGGGTTGAAGGAGCAAAGTGAGTGAAGGTGTGGAGGCTTAGAGCTGCGGTGCCATCTGGGGGTGGCATGGGTGTGAGGGGCAGACAGCTTGAGAGGTCAGCCTGCTTGGGAGCTTTGCCTTTGCTGGTTGGCACCGGGGAGCTATTGAGGAGCTTTCAGCAGGGAAGTGATGAGATCTGAGTTTCAGTTACAGTGCTCTCAGAGCCCTGGGTCTTGCACGGCTCCATGGGACTGTCGTGGTGCACTGCAGTGATCTGTCTGCATGCCTTCTTGCCCAGGAGACAGTGCGCTCTGCAATGGTAGGGCCTGGCTTTTGTCCATCTTTGTGGCTCCTTCACCCATGGCAGGAATTACTGTAAGCAGGGGTTTAGCACATACAACATGCTCAAGGAGGTTTGGCGCTGCAGCCGGACCATTGTACAGTCTGCCATCCCTGCCCATAAGGACTTATGCCCATTCCTCTCTGGAGCCCTCTTAGCCCAGTGTGGGACACCTTGTAGAAAACAGGATAGAGTGGAAAAATTGTGGACTTTCAATCCCAGCTTTGCCATTTATTAGTTGCAGAACTTTGGGCAAGTTATTCCACTTCCTGAAGGCACGGTTCCCTCATCTGTACAATGTCAGTGATAGAATGAAGCTCACAAGATTATTCTTTTTTTTTTTTGTGGTACGCGGGCCTCTCACTGTTGTGGCCTCTCCCGTTGCAGAGCACAGGCTCCGGACGCGCAGGCTCGGTGGCCATGGCTCACGGGCCCAGCCGCTCCGCAACACGTGGGACCCTCCTGGACCGGGGCACGAACCCGTGTCCCCTGCATCAGCAGGCAGACTCTCAAGCACTGCGCCACCAAGGAATCCCCAGATTATTCTTTAAAAAAAAAAATTTTATTTAGGCTGTGCCAGGTCTTAGTTGTGGCATTCGGACATCTTCGTTGTGGCATGCATACGGGGATCTAGCTCCCCGACCATGGATTGAACCCAGCCCCCTGCACTGGGAGTGAAGAGTCTTACACATTGGACCACCAGGGAAGTCCCCACTTTATTCTTTATGTTCGAATGTATGTCAAGTGTAGATATGTAGAAGGTGCTCAGTACATTTGAGGTCCAATAATCATAATAAACAATGACCCTCATGGGTGCTGGTCACTTACCTATTGTCTCTCAGCTCTAACCCTCCCTTCTATACTCTGCTCTGTGAGGCTGGGGCTGACTCTGCAAACCATATTTTGCAGAGCGTATTTTGCCAGTGGGCTCTTATTAAGTTCTGCCAAAAGGGAGGTTGCCTACAGGGAGAGAGGGGAGGACTTGCTTCTTCCGGTTGCTTCCTTTCAAGGTTGCTCCAGCACCAGCTGGGCAGCACTACCTCCTCCAAGATCTGGATCCCACCTCTGGGGTATCCCTTCCCTGAGGTTCTAGACTCTGACAACCTCAAACTTACCTGCTTGTTTTCCCAACCTAGGGGTGGGAGCTTCCTCTTGCGGGTTTTCTCTGTGTTACTTAGTGTTCCCTCTTTGCTTTTCAGCCCTCCCACACCAGTAAAGCCAACCCCTTATATTCAATACTCTCTGTAGAAATACCTAGCGTGGTTTCTATTTTCCTAAGGGGCATCCTGACACTAACATCATGGCTATATAAGGCAGCAGGTACTCAGTGCCCTGTGGATGGTGCAGAGTTCAGAAACGGCCTCAGAGGGAGCCCCAGAGACCAAAGATGAGGCAGGGGGTGGGGCAGATGTGGAGGCAATTCCCAGTAGAGCACAGGTCAGGTGATGGGCAGCATGGTGCAAGCTGGTGGATAGGGAAGAGTCCAGACTGATTAGAACATGAGGTTTGTTTTGGGGTGGGGCAGATCATGATGCTGGAAAGGCAAGTTGCAGCTAGAAGTGGAAGGCTTACATGCCAGGGAAGATGCAATTTAGAGATAAAGAAGGGACTGAAGGACAGAGAGGACATATCAGTTTACTCTCAGCCCTTGAGGCTGGGTTCATGGTAGAAGGGGCTGGACCTCCAGGAACTGGTTATGTGATCTTAGGCAAGTCATTTGGCCTCTCAGATCACTGATGCCATCCTCTCTAAGTGGATTTTCCATACACTTTGGAAACAGAAAGCGCTTTGCCAGCATAAGGAATTATCGATATTAGATACTATTCTAAGTAGCTCTGGGGGAGGGGCTCATAGGAGGGAGGAGGGTGTTTTCAGGCTGGGAAAAAGACAAGGTGAAGAATGTGGGGGGAGGCCTCCAAGGGTGTGATGGTCTACACTCAGATTGGGAGGCAGAGGGTGGGGGAAGGGATAAAAAAGGAAGCCACGTTTGGGTGTTGGCGTGGTACGTGGGTAAGGCTGAGGAATGAGCGGGGGTGGGAACCTAGGTTGCCACAGGCCCTGGAAGCCACTATAGGTGGAGGCTGATCCTGCAGGGCTGGTTGGGGAAGGTGGTCCCAAGGACTCTGCAAGCAGAGGACTGTGGGCCTCCCTGTGGGTGGGCTCAGATTTGCTGGGGATCTCTGTCTGCTTTTCTCTACCTCCCCCCTGTTTTATATCTTTCCAGCCGGAAACATCGTGGGGTTACAAAAACACGCTGCCAATTCTAAATTCACGCAAACCGACTTTGGCCCAGCCTAGAGCATAGAGGAAAAAAGTGTTCATGGAGAATATGTATTTGTCAGACCCCAAGGTAACCAACCAGGCAGACAGAGGGCAGAGCCAGGGCCCCGGCTGACTCTGACCTCACCCTTCCTGAGCCCAGGACTTCGACCAACTGGGAGGAAGTCTCATTCCTTTCAAAGCAAACTGCTTGTTTTTCACAACATAAATAATGTATGTTCTTTAAAAACATAAAGAGAAAAGACAGATAAGCAAAAAGAAGATATGAATCATCCACAACCCCATCTCCCGGATGTATATTTACACTTTCAGATACTTCTCAGGGTTTGTACATGTAAATGCAAAAAATGGCATTTATATTATTTGCAACCTGCTCTTTTCACTCTGCAGTTCATCATGGCCATCTTTCCATGACACTAAATGTACTTCTGCAGCATCTTTTTAAATGATGTCACAATTAGATAACAACAACTATAATTTGTACAGTGCTCTATAGCTTACAAAGCACTTGGTGTCCATTATTTTATTTCAGCCTTTGGCCTTCTCTCATGGAGGTCTCTCCTTTAGGTAATTCTGCTGCCAAAAGAGGCCACCCCTGCCTCCTTTGCCCCCTGCCCCCCGACCCTGTTCCCCGGAAGTCTTTCTATAGCTCCACCTCCATTCTTCCTGCTTCAGCAACAGTCAGTTTCTACTCCAATTGCCATTTGGAGAGATGCATGCTGGCTAGACCCCTCTCCTCCATCTCTGCTTCTTCCTGCCTGACCCAGCTGTCAACCTCTGTCCTTTGGTCCACATGCTCGCCTTTCTCTGCCTCCTAGAGAGGAAGGAGCCTCTGTCTCATTTGCTTAAGAATCCTTCTGCATAGTCTCAGAATGTGGTCCCCACTGCCACCCTAGCCATCCTTCCCCTCTCTCCCCCTGCACCTCTGCCCACTTTCCCTCTCCTGTCCAATTCTGCTTGAGGACCAGCTTGACACAACCTGAGAGGGTGGGAACCTGCGTGACCCTCTGCTCCCTCAGGATGTGACCCCTCTTCATCTCCAGATACGACCAAGCACAGAGTTTCCCTGTTGTTGCTCATGAGTGGGGGTGGGTGGGGGCCAGACCCACAGAGAGCCAAGGGGCAGGCTGGGGTGTCCTCAGAGCCTCCAGTGCATGTGTGAAGAGGGGTTCTGAACTCCTGTCTCCCTGCCTCTCTGGGTCTCCTCTCTCACACCCCCTTCCTCTGCCTGTTTCTCCCGCCTCACTACCTCCCCAGCATCCCCATCCTTTCCTGTCCTCCTTCGGCCTGACATCTGACAATGTCCCTGGTGCTTGAGAGCTGCAGCCACTGGGGGCGGGGAGAGAGACAGGAGGGAATGTCTTGTGCCCCTCCTTCTTTGTCCTAGGATTTCAGTTGACATCTTTATCCTGGGAGTGCCTCCCTCTGCCCACCCCCACCTTGACTGGCGGCCCCATCTCTCCTCTCTCCCCTCTGTGGTGGAAGTGAAGATGGGAAGAGGAGCTCCTGGCCTGCTCAGTCCAAGATGCCAAACTCTTCAGATGTCCTGCCTTCCCAGGGACCTGATGAGGAAGCTGGGCTGGAGTATCTACTCAGCCAGCTACCATCCTGGGCAGGGGGCTACTTCTCCTGGCTTTGGAGAAGAGCAAGTGCCCCTGAGTTTGGGTGATCCAGATATTCGGGCCCAGGAGGCACTCCACCCCTCACCACACCCACCCTGAACGCCTGCCCCATGGCCCTTAGGCCTCCTTTCCACAGCGAGGGCATCAAAACTCTTAGCTGTGTGGCCCCTTTGAGACCCTTCCTTCAGCCAGGCATCAGGGGTACCTGAGCACTTGATCTCAAGCTCCTGATCATGTGCCCAGGGGCTCACAAAATGCCCTCCCTTCTGGCTCCATCCCAACCCCACCAGCCTGGATTCTTGAGCCGGCACATTCAGCTTCACTTCCCTCACTCTCTCCAGGGACAGATAGTGTCCACTCACTAGTAGTGCCTTTAGATGAGTGACCCAGAGGGGCTCCTGCTCATGGAAGGCAGCCAGAAGAAGCCCCAGGTGTTCAGGCCCTCTGACTCCTGGGCAAAGATCAGGAGTGGGTAGGAGGTGCCAGCACACTGCCCATCGGCCTCACAGGGATGAGAGGACCCCCAAACTCTCCTTTGTGCCCCTGGGGGTGGACACTGGTGGCCTGAGGAGTTGGGCATTGAAGCCTCATGCTGGAAGGAGGAAGACCCTCGCTGTGGGGTAATGGCTGTGATTAACATTTCCCTTGTCCTTCACCTCAGCTAAGGTTGGAGAAGAAGACAAACAACTCCTGGACCAGGGGAGGGGCTTCCACAGCGTTGTTGACACTAGGCCAAGGGGAAGGTCCAAGTTTCTACTCCAGGTTTGCCCCCTGGCTGGGCATCTAAGACCTGGTGCCCTGCCATCCAAGCTCCCTGGGACTCGGAGGGAGTATGAGGCTGTGGGGCTGACACAGGAGCAGCATGCTGACCTCTCCTGTCTTCGTACCTGGCTCTTCCTCCTACGTGACGATAGCCAGGAACCACCCTGGCTGCAGCCTTCTGTTCTGTACCCAGAGCCTAGAGGAAGAGGAACTGTGAACACCCCTATTTGTCCTGCCTCAACCAAGGCCTGGTCCAGTGGCACAGCTCACCTGACCCCGGACCACTTGACCTCGAACCCTCCTGCCCCAGGCCTTTGGGCCTCTCACTATGGAGGAGTCCAATCTCTTCCTCACAAAGGTGCATCCGTTGCTCCTGAGCTGGGAGGGGTTGGGACATGAGACCTAGAGCCTCCAGCATCCCTTTGCCCAGGTGGGGGACTTGACAAGAGGGCACAAGAACAGTTCCAAGGGGGTAGATGTTAAACATGTAATTCTTTTATGCTAATCTGTCTCCACACCATCTCCTACCCTTCCAAGCCAGCTGCAGTTTATTTTTTCTGGACTTCTGTCTGAATCGGGGTGGTGGGGGGGAGGAGGAAATCAAGAAAATTGTTTCTGGACTCTCTATTTTAGTCACTGCCTTCATCTTTCTGCCTCTGTGGTAGGTGTCCATCACTCTCCTTCCCCTGGCCAACCTATTGTCTGTATTTAGCTGTCTCTGAGAGAGGACACTTCTTCCCTCCACAAAGCTTCCCTGTATAGTTGGGAAGTCCCTTCTGAAGTCTAACCACCATCTTTCTTGCTACCTTATTACATCTACTTTTTTTTCTTTAATTTTATTGGAGTATAGTTGATTTACAATGTACATCCACTTCTTTTCTAGGACATAGATGGCAGTAGAGTTTGTCTTCCAGCATCCCTACATCTTTCTCCAAAACGTTCTTTTGGGGCAGTCACCACCTGCTCATCTTTGGAGGTGAAGCACAGGCAGTGTTTTTCTGAAGTCCTCTTTTCTTCAACTCCCAATCCCTTCTTTAAGCCCTTCCACATCCACATGCCCAGCGCTTCCTGAGCACACAATGTCCCATCCTGTGGAGGTTAGGGGACATGGGTGGTGGGGAGAGGGCTTGACCCCAGTGCTGCCCTCTGGGCCTGTACAAGTGCAGGTGTGCCTGTCTGCTGTGCGAGTGTGTGGGTCTCAGATCCAGGGCTTATGTGTGGAGTCTCTCCTCCCTTATACTCGCTGGTGGCCTGAGACCAGCCACTCAGGGAGGAGAGAACAACCTTCCCTACTCTTTTTTCCCCAAGCTGTGGTTCCGCCAGCAACCATTAGGGGTCACTGTTGCCTTAGCCAGCAATGACAGGCAGGGACAGGGAAGGGCAGGGGTGCGTGCGGTGGGACACGTGGACCCTAACAGGATAGTATCTGAGTTGTGGTTATCATAAAGACGGCCTCGCACAGACTCATGCACACTCCGCTCATGCCTTAAGGAGCTGTGGTTTTCAGGACAGGTGCTGGAGTGAGCAAGCACGCTTAGAAGTATAAACCTCCGCAGGACCCCTGTGTGTGGCAGCATGGGAGCTCTGGCCCTGAGGACCTGGATGCAGGAAACGCTGATACAGGATGCGAAAAAGCCTTGAGCCAGGCCCAGCCCCTTCTGCTACTACCCCCTTCACCAAGGTTTTAAGTCGTTCATCTGCAGCTCCTCCCCTTCGAATGCCCTGACGGCACTGGCATAAGAGCCTGGAAACAGACTCCCATGTGCTCCTTTAACCTGCCTCCGGGGCATCTCTGCTCCTGGGATGGAATAACAGTAGGGAGCCAGACACACAGACTCTGCTCTGATGTGTGTCCCCTGCCTTGCCTGGGGGGCATCGAGCACGGACTGGTGATGTCATCAGTACCCCTCCCCCACCCCAAGTTCTGCCCACTTCAAGTCTGTCTTGTGATACCCCAGGAAATGTCTGCCCAGTGGAAATAGGGAGGGGTGAGGTGTGGGGGACGGGTTGGTGAGGCTGGGGGGCCAGATACGAAGGTTCCCCTTCCGGGCTCAACCACTGCTGGCCACCTGAGCCGCAGATAATAGCAGGATGGTCCTGCTTCACTGCCATGGCAACCCTGGCCGCTCAGTCCTCATGGAGGTGGTGTTTGACAGCAGTGTATTTATCCTATATCACTGCCTCAGGGTCACCACCTCAAGTCCCCAAGGAGGGAGGGAGGAAGTTCATCCAGTGTTAACACCATATAGATGGAGAGATAATGGGCTGCCCGGGACCAGGGTATAAACAGACCTCGGCCTTTATTGTGCCTTCTCCAGTCTTCCCATGAGAGGCAGGGGTGGGGGGCAGAAGTGAGGGCAGGGAGGAAGCAAGGCTATTAAAGCCTTAATAATCCAAGGGTAGGAGGGGGATTGAGGTGGAAAGGACTGGGAGAAGGGGTGAATCTGCACCAAGGGAACGCCTTGGAGAAGAGGAAGGGGGAGCACCAAGCTTGGGGTCTTTGGATATGGCAAACGAGAGGAAGGGGGGTGAGGGCGGGCCTCCAGGCCAGGCTGGGAACCCACTCGCCCGGGTCCCTGGGTTCTCCCCACAACCCCTGCGGAATGGGGCAGAGGGGAGGAGGTGAGAGGAGCAGTCACGTGGACGCCCAAACCCAGCCTCCCAAACACACACAGAGAGGGTTCCAGGCCCGATTCTGGCTGCTCATCTGGTTTCAAAGGTGCTGATGGCCCCAGATGCCCACAGGAGCTCCGAAGCCGAGGGTGGGGTTCCCCAGACCCTGCCTCTGGGGCGGGCAGGCCTCTCTTCCTAGTCCGAGTAGGCTCTCTCACTCAGAGGGCAGGATGTGTTGTCCATGGTCTAACCTCTACTTCTGCTGTGGCCTTCATTACTTTTTCATGGAGGATCAGATTCCTGAGAAAATCTGTCCTGCCATGGCTCTGCTCTGCCCTCCCCGTCACCCCCGATCTGTCCTGCTCCTGCTCTCCGTGCCCCCCTCGGCCACCCCCTGCCCTGTCTCAGCATCTCATGGCTGCAAAGGTCAGGTCCCTTCCTCTCTGCCCATGGGAGGCCAACCAGCCAGGGAATGGGGTGCCCCTCAGTGCACTGGACCCCCATTTTGGGGGCTGAAGTCTGAGGAAGCCCCTTGAGGGGTTGGCGGGGAGTTGGGCTCTGCATCTGTGGGCAGCAGGGAAGCCCGGGCCCCCCGGCACTCTGGGCTGTAATAGAAGGAAAGGAGGCGGAAGGAGGGCCGCAGCTCTTCCTGTATGCTGTCCAGGATGTGGGTAAAAGTTGGGCGCAGGCGCGGGTTCTGCTGCCAGCAGCGGTGCATCAGCTCCTGCCTGGTGGAGGTTGGGGGGCAGTGTCAGAGGGGTGCACACGTCCTGCCTCCTGCACTGAGAGGGTCAATCAGTGTGATTGTAGGGGGTGTCATGGGGGATTATGTCTGCGAGGGTCACAGGGGAGTAAATGGGGGTTGTACTGGGGATTTTGAGTTGGAGGGCTCGGAGCTGGGAATCAGTGCAGGTAAAGGCATCAGAGGAGGTGGGCCAGACTCACGGGGGTGGGACAGGTATAGGCAGGGCAGACTGGGGTGACTCACAGCTGAACGGGACAGCTCTCCAGCTCCTCTAGGACCCCGCCATCCATGACGAACTTGAGCACCTGCTCATTGGATAGGCCCTGGTAGGGTTGTTCAGCCAGGGTCACAATCTCCCAGAGCACCACGCCAAAGGACCTGGAGGACGCAGAGGAGGGCCTGAGCCCAGCACCCTTAATGCAGCTCAGCGCACCCTAAGGAGTGCACCCAGGCCTCTCCCAAGGCCCTGCCTCCACACCCCCTGAACGCTCTGCTCCAGCCAGGCCCCACCAGACATCCGAGTGGGTGGTGAAGATTCCATCTTTGAGGGACTCAGGGGCCATCCAGCGCACAGGCAGCAGCCCCTTCCCGCCCTTGCGGTAATAGTCTGTCTCATACACATCTCGAGTCATCCCGAAGTCTGGAAAGTGAGGGTAGACGGGGTGTGGGGCAGCAGAGCCATTCACCAGCTCCTGCCCCAGGAGTACCTCTCCCAACCCTCTCCACCTCCACAGTCTCCAAGAATCCTGGAATGTGAGGGCTCAAAGGACCTCAGAGATCATCCCATCCAAATCCCACTGCCCTCGGACGAGGAGACTGAGATCCAGGGTGGGGGTGGCTATCAGGGACAGAGCTGTGGGACAGGTCTGGGTCTCCTCAAGCCTCGCTTAGGGGGAGTCACTCTACCCAGGCTGCCCTCACCCGCCTGGCCCCCTCTGTACCCCCGATCTTGACGGTAAAGTCCTGGGACACCATGCAGTTTCGGGCCGCCAGGTCTCGGTGCACAAACTTGTTGGCAGCGAGGTAGGCCATGCCATCCGCGATCTCACCAGCCATCTGGATCATATCTCCCAGTGCTGGCCGAGGGAGCCCAGGGTTGTTCTAGAGCCAAGAGAGGGGGATAGTGAAGTAGGAACTTGAGGCTGGACTCCTGCCCGATGATTACCCCTACAACTGTGCCCAAGTCCTCTCTAACTCTCCAGCCCCTCACCCAGGATCTTCCTGGTCCCTACCTCTGCCTCAGGCCGCAAAGATCGAAGATGGCTCTTGAGGTCCCCTCGGGTCATTAACTCCATGATGACCAGAGTTGGCTGGCCCTGAGACACCACACCCAGGAGACGTACCTGGGATGGACAAAGAGCCTGGTTGCAGGTCTACCCAGCCCCCTTGATCTTTCTGGCCAAAACCTTGTTCTGCTGTCACAACTGACCCAGACACCAACCCTCCTAACCCCAACCATGACCATAACCCTAATCTTGACCTAGCAATGACCCTGACGCTAACCCATGATCTTCGTCGATCTGACTATCATCCCAATCTTCATGATTGAATCAACTCTGACCATGATCCTGATAATGATGTGAACATTCAGTATTGACTTCCACCATGACTGACTTCAGCCCTAGCCACGGTCCTACCTTGGCCCTATGATGACCCTGTTTCGACTCTAACCCCAGCTATGAGCTTTACCCCAATTAGGATCCTAACCACAGGCCCAACCCTGAACTTGATGGTGCCCTGAAATCATCTCTGATCTCTTCCCTCTTACCACATGAACTTCACCCTAATTTTGACCCTGACAATGCCCTTGACCCTCCCTTACCACATGGTGACACTTGAATGCCTTCATGACAGAGGCTTCCTTGAGGAACTCAATGCGTTCTCGTGGGCTGGCCAGCTCATTCACAGTCTTCAGGGCCACGGGCGTGAGCTCCTCTCCAACCTCAAGTCCTTGTGCCAGCCCCTCGTATACCATCCCAAAAGAGCCCTGGCCCAGTTCCCGGATTATGGAGATCTGCTCCCGAGGCACCTCCCACTCATCAGGGATGTACACTGAGAGGAAGTGGGAGTCACAAGGCAAGGGTACTGCACTCTGCCACACCTCCACCCACTTCTGTTCTCTTCTGAAGTGCTCGGGTCCCAAGGCTGCCTTCTCCAAGATGGTCTGGAAGTCTGCCTCTTCTCCCCTCCTGTCTCCCTTTCCCACACCACCCGTCCAGCCACCCCCAGACCTACTATGAGAGGCACTGAAGTACTCCGGATTCACAGAGGTATACAGCGTGCTGTTTCTGCAATGGGAGGTGAGAGGGTCAGGCTGGAAGGGTCCTCGGGAAGGAAGAAGCAATGTCAGAGGACAAGGAAGAGGGACATTACAAGGAGGAAGGAAGTTACTGATCATACCCCTAGCTCTGATCAGGGTGACCCCTGGGGAACACCAAGCACTTTCCAAGCTAGTCTTGGTCCTAGTCCTGGGATCTGGGATCTGACAGGCTGGGAAAAGGGAGGACAGAAGTAGAGGAGCTGCTGTCTGTTCAGCTAGTCCTCAGAACCCAGCTAATCAAAGACCTGCCCTCAGTTCCCTCTCATATCCAGCCCTAGGGGGATCTGACTTCAAGAATCTCACGATCCCAGGACACATCCTGAAGTCTCCTGCTTCTCCCCCTGCTATGATAGGACCAGTTTCATTAGTTCTCAGGCTAAGAGTATGGGGACCAACAGACCCCGTATGCCCAGACGGAGGGGTTTCCCAGGATTTGGGACTTTCACTACCAAAATCAGGAAAGTCCCAGGCAAACGTGGACAAGTTGGTCCCCCAAACTGAAAGGTATGTCTCTTTCCTCCATGCCGCCCCCAGGGGAAGAGTTACTGCTTCTAAGGAATTCCTTTCTGCTGCCTCTGATTGCACTGACCTTATGATGAGGGCTCAGGGAAGAGGGGGGTTGGGAACGAATGGGACTTGTCATCACCTCTTCTTGCTGTAGAAGAAACCGAGGGCAGCAAGAATGATGAACAGCATGAGCCCCACAGGGGTGACAGTGAGAAGGACGTGCAGCCCCCCGGAGTCTTCCTCCTCTGGTGGCCAGAGGGCAGCAGAGGGTTGGGTCAAAGATGGAGAAGTCAGAAAAAAAGAAAAAAACAATAATAATTAAAAAAAGATGGAGAAGTCAGAGGGTAGAGGACACTTTTCTTTCCACAATGGGAGGTGAGGATGGGGGAGGGATGGGGTGGAGGGGCCTGTGGTTTCCACAATGGGAGATGTGGCTGGGGACCCAGGTGGGGCTGTTTGGGAATACAGGTCTGGGACAGCAGCTCTGCGTACCTGGGCCAGGGATGTAGAAAGCGACACCGTCTGTCCAGGAGCCATTGCCAGCCAGTGAGGTTGCCCGAACTCTGGCAGAGTAGTTTCCAGGAGGCAGCAGGGCCAGGTGGACGCCCCCAAACTTGGCATATCGCAGGCGGGACACACACAGCACTGTGGCCTCCTGAGGGCAACACAGAATAGCTGGCTGGGAAGAGGATGGAGGCACAAACTGGGGCTAGGTTAGGCTGTCTCCTGGGGTACCTACCTCTCCCAAGCGGCGGTACTTGATTTCGTACTTGAGAATGAGTCCGTTGGGGTCTGGTGGCTCAAGCCAGCGTAGGAGAACACTGCTCTTGCTGGCTGCCTCCCAGGCCACCTTCCCTGGGATGCCGTCAGCCTCTCCTGCGGGAGAGGGCATCAGGCAGCCCGGCCACAAGTATTTCCTCTCACCTTCATGTTCAAACCCAAGGGCGCTAAACTGGGAGGTTTGAGGAAACGCTGGGATTATGGGGACTGGGAAGGTTGAGCAAACTGCGGCCCTGAGGTTGGCGGGAGGTCAAACTGGTTAGTTGGAGCACTAAGTGGATGGGGTCCTTGGGGTCGGTGTGCGGGCGGGGTAGAGCTGGGGGGGGTGTCACCTACTGTGGGGCATGGTACGCGCAAAGACGAAGGTGGCAGCGCTGCAGCCCACAGTGTGCGCCGCGTGGTTGCAGGCATGGATGTCGATCCGGTACTCTGTGAAGTGGCGCAGGCCCCTCAGCACCGCTCGCTCCCGGGGCACTTTGTCCTCCTGGATCTCGAAATCCGAGCTGTTCCCCCCAAGCCGGAGGGCCCCGGATGCCCGGCGGTGCCTCCCTGAGTCCCTAGGGAGGGCGCAAGTCAGAGCCAGGCCCCGGTCCCGGGAGCCACGCCTCTCGGCCCCTGCTCCGCCTCCGCTCACCTTTGAGGGCTCTTATTGATGGACGTCACCTTCCAAGGGGATCTGGGGAGACCGGGGGATCGGGGGTGGGTGGGCCCTGTCAGGCCCGCCTGGAAGGCGCCCCAGTGCCCTCTGCAACGGCGGACCGCCTCCCAACCCCACCCACAACCCAGGCCCTGCCCCACCCCCACCCCCCGCCCCGCAGACCCCGCTCATCAGCACCCTGGCCTCCCGGCTCTCTCGTGCCGAGACGCACTTGGGGATGGTGATGGCGTTGTGTAGAAAGTTTTCAAACTTCTTCTGGAAGGAGGCCTCCTGTGCCTCCAGCGGTGGCAGGACCTGCCCAGGAGGTGGGTGCTGGCAAGGGCAGCAGCCAGGCTCCCTGTCGGCCTCGAGCTCCCCGTCTTCGCGGTCGAAGCGGGGGTCGTTGTTGCTGGTGGGCAGCCGCAAGCCTGGTGCGGCGGCGGGAAGGAAAGAGTTAGACTGGCAGCGCCCGCGGCCCGACACCCCACTCCCTCCGGTCCGCGCCTCCTCCCTGCGCACCGCGGTGGCAGTAGTCATTGAGGTAGAGGTCGCTGTCCTCTGCCAGGCGTTGCCACAGCACCAGGTAGTAGGTGATGTTTCCGTTGCGCTGGGTCGGTGGCTTCCAGCGCACCAGCAGGTGGGAGGAGGAATTGGACGTGGAGATGACGTCCTGGGGCACTGTGGGTGCTGGGGGTGTGAGTAGGGTACAACTGAGGGGCTGCAGATCCCCCTTTCAAATACTGTCTGGTTATGGGTCCCTCTCTCTGAGGTCCAGCCTCCCAGCCTCTATAGGCCCGGTGTTCAGTGACCCAGCTTCTCTATTTCTGGTGCTTGGGTTCCCCCATTCTCTCTAGGACCCAGGCATTTAGCTCCCAACCCCCTTCAAAGGCTTCAGCCTACCTGCAGGTAAGGTTCGGAGGTAGATGATGGGGCTTTGGGCTCCTTGGTGGGGGCTGTCCTCTGCAGTGGTCAGCGTGATGGCCCGCACAAACACTGCATACTGTGTCCAGGGCTTGAGCGGGGCTAGGGTCACACCTGGCTCCTGGGTGCGGCTTAAGGGCAGTTCCACGTCCAGTAGGTTCCAGCTCTGGGCCCCACAGGCATCTGGACCTACATGCTCTGTGGCATTCTGGAATGGGCTGAACACCCCATCGCTAGAGATGAGGGGCAGCTCAGCCCCAACCCCAGTTTCTAGCATCCCCCTCCTCTCTGAATCACTCCAAGACTGTCATTGTCATGCTTCTTCCAGTATGAGGGCATTCAGAAGCAGGTGTGGGTCTGCCCTTTGGGGCAGGTGCCTTGTGGGCATGACACACTCACTGAGTGGGTCTGCTCAGAGCTGTAATTGAGCCAGGATCCCCAGTATATCTCTAAGGGAGCACAGCCATAGCCACACTGCAAGGCAGATGCTAGGGGAGTTTCCTGAAAGACCTCGAAGATTCTCTGCCCTTTGAGTCCAAAGGCAGTGGTGTATAGTCCTGCAGAATGTGAGCTGTACAACCGGTGGGTAGGGGTGGGAGGCCGGGGCTTTACATTGCAGTCCATGTTAGCATTCCTTAACGTGTGGTCCATGGCCCAGAAGATTCAGCATTACCTGAATGCTGAAGCTTGTTAGAAATGCAGATTTATGGGCCCTGCCCAGGACTAATGGAATCAGAATCTGTGGGAGCGGGGCCCAGGAATCTGTATTTAACAAACTCTCCAGCTCCTCCTGCTAGAGTCCTTCATCTTCCACTGAGGCCTAGGAGGGCCTTGGCCCTGTGAGCAGGCCTCCCACCATTAGTTTTTCCTCCCTTCCTCCCAGGCCAGGCCCCGTGCTAGTGGGCAACTAAGATCTCTCCATTTTAATTCACAGGAAATGATTCCAAACCAGGTGGCTCCCATCTTCAATCTACCACAGAGGGCTAGTACTCCTCACTCCTGCCCTCCCAACTTGCCTTCCCAAATCCATCTCTCTCCTCTAAAGAGTTCCGTTTGTGATCCCTAGCCATGCTTTTGGAGAAGTTCTTCCTGTGGTCTAACCACTATCCATCCTGCTATGGTCAGTACATTCTCTCCAAAGAAAAGAGCAGCTGGTCCTTGGTTGTCCCTGCTCCCTCCCTTCCTCAGGCTTTAATGAAATGCTGGCAAAGATATGCATAAAACTGACCAAATTTGTGGGTACTTCCCAAACCGCTGCTGAGGCAGGAGCATGTGGTCGGTACAAAACATTAGCATAGTGAATTGAAGTTTAATTATCCGGGCCTTCCCAGCAGGGCGCCTCTCCTGGGCTTTCAGAAATCCTGATTGTCCTCTCCTCATCACTGGTTAAGGTGAAACTGAGGCACGAAGGGATGAAGAAGGTGAGAGGAGAGAGCCAGACGTGGGCCCTACGAGGGAGTGCGACTCTGGGGTCCTGGCTTGCTGGCTCTCCACAGCCCCCCGGGGCTCTGCCCTCAACTGCCTTCAGTCGTGAACAAATTGACGTGGTCGGGCTCTGACCCCGGCCCACTCTGGCCCCGCCCCCGCTCTGGCCCCACCCGCTCTGGCCCCGCCCCCGCCACTCACGACTCTTTGTAGTACACGATGAAGCTGAGTAGGTCGCGAGCCTCCAGCGGCTCGAAGCGCTCCCAGCGCAGCAAGATACGGTCGGCCTCCGTCACGTTGGACACGAAGCGCAGGGTGCGTGTCTGGCCTGTTCGGGGTGAAGGGCGAACACTTGCTCTTGACCGTGTTGAGAGCACCTGCTTGAGCCGCCTACTCCCAACCCCCACCCTGACGCCGCAGCATCCCACCCCCAACGTGGCCTCTGAAGAGAAGTTATCACATTGTCCCCTTCAAGCGTCCCCTTCCACCCGGGAGCATGTCTGGTGTATTTCAGTGTGTGTGAAAGTCAGCATGTGCGCGCGTTTGGGTGTTCCTTGGGGTTACATCTCTCACTGCCAGGGTGCCAGGGGTTGGGGTATTGGGCCTCACAGGCAGATCGGTCTCCGTTGGTGCGGGGGTTGATCTCTGCCTTGTTTTGCCGTCCCTTCGTGCCAGTCACCTCCTCCAAGCGGTAGATGTGTTCCAAGCAGAGGCGTGGGTTGAAGGCGAAGTATATTTTGCCCACGGGAATGGTGAGCCCCGCAGCCACCCAGGAGCCCAGCTGCTGCAGGTTCTGGTTGTCCAGCACGTACAGAGTGTAGTTCCTGGGGGAGGCCAGGGAACCTTGCTCTGCACGGCCAGTGGGGGCAAGGGGTGAGGAAGTGGGTGTCTTATGGGTTCTTCCTGAAGGGGCTGCACTGGGGGCACAGGGAAGGAGTGGCACACAGCAGCCCACCCACACCAGTACATACGGGGCATTCGTACACACCCACTCGGTGCCACTGACCAGAAATGTGAGGTCCGGCAAGTCACCCACACTCTGTGTTTTCCTCATCAGTGAAATGGGGTCAACTGTTTTTCTGCCTCCCTCCTTCCCTCATCTCACATTAACTGAGCACCTGCTATGTGCCAGGCTCGGTCCTGGCTTTGGGGACACAGGGAGGAGTGGGACTCAGCCTGGGACTATGCCTCTCCAGCTGGAGCGGGGGCACCCCTGGGGGTACATGAGAAACCACTTGGCTGGATGGTAATTTAAAACATTATTTTGAAAAATCCTGGCTACATTAAGGGTAGGCCTCGACTGGTAAAGGTAGGAATGGGTTTCAAACCCAGGCAGTCTTGCTCTGCAGCTAAGAGGATCAGATGATAACAATTATAGCCAATACATATAGAGTTATATGTAACTATAATTTTATGTAGTAATATATACTTTGTTTCAGGCTCCGTTTTAAGTGCGTTATGCATAACAACTTAAGTAATATTCACAACAACCCTAAGAAATAAGTAGAGTTACATTAACCCCATTTCACAGATGAGAAAGTTGAGGACCAGAGAAGTTAAGTAACCTACCCAGAGTCACACAGCTAGTAAGTAGCAGAGCTGGTTCCCATACTCTTCACCACAGTTTTGGGAGTGTTGGGGAGGAGATGAGATAGAGGGAACTATTTCTGACCCCTTACCCATCCACCATCGTGTCCCCCCGGATTAGTTTGAGGTTCTTGAAAAAGCCTAGGGACACGAGGGCAAAGGAGTGCTTGATTTTGAGGAAGCCAGTGATGGTCTCTACCAGTCCCAGGCTGTGCTGCAGCTCCAGCTCCAGGTTATCTGGGAATGGGGAAGACAGAGCTGGAGCAGGGGCAAGGAAAGTGATGGTTCCATTGGGAGGGGGGAGCTGAATGGGGGCCAAGGGAAGGGGGCCCTCAGGGCTGGGACCCAGGATGGTGGAAAGTGGTGCTTTAGCTGGATCATTGTAAGGGGTGTGGCCAGGAGGAGAGGTATGGTCCTGAGGAAGGCACTAACAGCCTTGACGAAGATTGAGGATGAGGCTCCCTTCCACGTGGGTGCAGCCCACCAGATCCTGTGCTGCCTGGACAGAGTCGATGGTCTTGGTGCCCACCTTGCACTCTTTGGGGCATAGCCCCTCGCATTTGTGGCAGAATATGCTAGTAGGGGCAAGCAGAGGATGTGGCATGAGCCCTGGACCAGTGTGGGCCTCCTCACTGCTTCAAGGGTGCCCCCCGCCCACCCGACACTCACCTGCTGTCATTACGGGTGAAGCCTGGAGGGCATTGGGCCAGGCAACTACCCTGATGGATGCCAAAGGTGGAGGCGCGGCCAGGCACAGAGCGCAGGCTGGCACAGTGCTCGGCTGTGACGCAGCGCCAGGACTCATGCTGGTAGGTGCCTGGAGGGCACGCCCTGTGGCAGGCACCCTGGAAGTAGAGGTGGCGGCAGGCGACACAGGCATGGGGGTCTTCTGGCCGGCTGCAGCCTCCCAGGCATTCAGTGTGGCAGCACTCACCCCTAACTGTGCAGGCCAGCCCACGGGGACAGGGGCACACTGTGGGCAGAGGGCTGCATTAGACCTCACCCACGCCTCCTTGGTCCTGGCTCCACCCCCTCCTCCTGGGCTAACTCTCTTAGTCTGCACCCAAACCCCTCCAGCTCAGATGACACTGGTTGCCGACTCTGTTTTCCGCAGACAAGGGCTCTTGAAGATAGGGACCGTGGCCCCTCTCTGTGACCCCTCACCTCCCACAGTGCCTAGTCAGGGGTGTCAGAACTCAGGACCAAGCAGTGACCTTGTCTATCAGGGCTGCTGCTCCCCAGCCTGCTGTCCTGTCTAGGCCTAGTGCCCAGATCATTGCCAGGCATGGGGCCAAGGTGAACAAGTCAGCTTCTCCTGAGGATTGAGGTCCAGGGCAAGGTGGGTCTGGGAGTGTGTAGAAGGAGGGGCCATCCCTGGTCATTTGACCCATGCCCCTGCCCATACTTCCTCCCTCCTTCAGCACTCTGCCCTGGGTGGGAGGTGGCCCCAAGCAGATGTGGATGGGTTTGGGGCTGGGTGCCAGTGGCCTGGCTACTCTGCACAGCGGCAGCTGGATGTCTGTGGGAGCAATGCGTGTGGCAAGGGTCAGCCAGGGTGTGTTGACACTATACAGAGAGAGGACATGCAGCAGCTGTGTTTACAGCCAACAGGAAGATATTGGGGAGGTGGGGCCCAGTGGATACAGCAGGGATCTGGTTACTCTTCTGCCCTCACGCTGAGGCATTGGGGTGAGGGGAGCTGACCTCCAGGAGCTGCGTGGAAAGAGCCCCAGCTTGGGGACCCCAGAACTGCTCCCAGTCTCTGAAGGTCTCCTTTCCCTCCCCTATAACTTTCACTTCCTCCTCCCACCATCCCCTCCTTATTCCACTCCTCCTTTTCTCCACTCTTTCCTTCTGTTTCCCCTCCATGCACCTCACCTCCTAAAGAAGATCCCACTTCACGTTATTTGTCCTCACCTGCCCTGTCATTCATCTGTCACCTCCTCCTTTCTCCTTCCACCCAGCTCCCAACCTTCCCATTTCAATACTGCCAGCCTGTGCTGTGGCCATTTTTATCAGAAGCATAGAACTGTTAACATGGCCCAGGCACTGCTCCAGTGTTTTACAGAGTAGCTCATTCTTCATCACAATACTCTGATCGTTTTTAGGAAAGTGAGGCACAGATAAGCTAAATCAACACAGCTGGTAAGTACTAGAGCTGAGATTCAAACACAGGCCAGTCGGCTTTGCTCTTGTCCACGGCCCCATACTGCTTCTTGTGCAGCTGCCTTGTATCCATTCATGCCACCCTTCCCCTCCTCACCATGTCCAACTTATACCTATCTTTTACTGTCTCTCCATAAGTACCTGATGCTGTCTTGTGCCCACCCCTTGACTGCCTTATGCTACATCAGTTGTTTAACTTTTCTGAGCCTCAGTTTCCTCATCTGCAAAACTGGAATAGCAACAGCACCTCCCTCATAGGATGAGTGAGGATTAAAATAAATAGTGTCGGCAAAGTACTTACCCATACCATCTTATGGCCAGCCAGCCCCATTTGACCCTGCCCCCTCTGTGCCCCCTAGTCGTGTTCGTGCCAGTGCCCACCTCTCTGGCAGTGGCTGGAGGTCCAGCACCTGTAGTCGATGTGCCCGCTGAAGGTGGTCCTGGCACAGGGCTCGCCAGTGGCGCCCAGCACGCCAGGGCACACGTTGGCACACTCCTCGCCCAGCTTGTTGCCCACAATGTGGTTGGCGCCAGGTGAAGGCTGCAGCAGGCCCCAGTCAATGGTGGAGAGGTGGCAGAGCTCCTGGTTCTTCTCCACGCGCACGGCCCCACTCAGCACGGCCCCCAGCGCTGGCAGCCCCACGTCCCGCAGGTGCGGCATCTCGAAGATGACCAGCGCGTAGCCCAGGAAGAGGCGGGCACCGCGGATGACCGCTAGGTTGGGGAAGAGGTCACGCAGGCTTTCCAGGCCATAGACACGGAAGAGCAGCAGGTAGTCGGTGACCTGAGTGAGGCGTGGGAAGCTGAGACCACGGAAGTCCTCGCCGGTGGCTGTGAACATGAGCAGGATCTGCAGGTGGCCCTCCACCACGCTGCAGTTTTCCAGCCGACGCAGCTCTGCCACCTCTGAGCGGATGTCCAGGCTGGGGCACACTGTGGGTACAAGTGCAGGTAGCCCTCAGTACCGTTTGGGCCAAGCACCCCATGCGTGACCTCCTCCCTGGGCCTCAGAGGCCTCATTGGCAGCTTGGAGGATCCCCACCAGATGAGCCAACATGGACAAAAGTGAGCTCCTGAACTTCCCTCCCAAACTCACGTCCCTTTCTCAATTGATTGCAACTTCATTCTTGCAGTCAGACTCCAAAGCTAAAGCCTCTATGATTCCTTTCCTTCTCTAACCCCTATACTCTGTGGGCTCTACCTTTAAAATGTATCCAGAGCCACCTGAACTGCTTTCACCATCATCTTCTCCCGGCTTTACAGTAATAGCTTCCTAAATAGTCTCCTCACCTCCACCCTGTCCCCTCTTTCTTCTATCCTCCACTCTATAGCCAGAGTGGAAACACACCGCACAATTTGGATCACTTTCCTCCACTGCTCAAAACTCCCCAATGGCTTTCATCTCGCTGATGAAAAGCCAAAGTCCTTACCGCAGCCTAGAGGGCCCCTGCAACTCTCAAACTTCACCCACTTTCTCTCTCTTCTTCAGACACACTGGCCACGTTGTTGTTCCTCAAGCAATCTAGCCAAGCTTCTGCCTTGGGGTCTTTGCACTTTCTGTTCCCTCTGGCTAGAACACTCTTCCTTCTCAATGGCTCCCTCACCTCTTTTAAGTCTTTGCTCAGATGTCACCTTCTCAATGAGGACTTCTCTGACCATCCTATTTAATATGGTAACACTCCCTACTCCCTTTCCTACTTTTTTTTTTAAATAAATAAATTTTTTTATTTATGGCTGTGTTGGGTCTTTGCTGCTGCGCGGGCTTTCTCTAGTTGTGGTGAGTGGGGGTTTCTCTTCTGGCGGTGCATGGGCTTCTCATTGTGATGGCTTCTCTTGTTGTGGAGCATGAGCTCTAGGCACGTGGACTTCAGGAGTTGTGTCACATGGGCTCAACAGTTGTGGCTCGCGGGCTCTAGAGCGCAGGTTCAGTAGTTGTGGCGCACGGGCTTAGTTGCTCTACGCCATGTGGGATCCTCCCGGACTAGGGCTCGAACCCGTGTCCCCTGCATTGGCAGGCAGATTCTTAACCACTGCGCCACCAGGGAAGTCCCACTCCCCTTCCTAATTAATTTTTCTCCAAATGCTTAACACTGGCTAATATACAATTTACTTATTTATTTTGTTTATTGTAAGCTCCAGAAGGGCAGGGACCATTGTGTAATTCATTGGTGTATCCTTGGTGCCTGGTATAGTGCCTGGCACGAAATTGGTGCTCAATAAATATTTGATGAAGGAATGAAGGAATGAAATCTGTGACTGGGCAGCAGTAGTCTGAGCTTCAGACATTCCACTTCTCTCCCAGGCCTGAGAAAGCTAGATGCCTGGTGCATGCATCTGTTTACTCTTGAAGGGACACTCCGTGGTTCCCATTGCCAAAAGTTCAAGTTTAACTCACTCAGCCTGACATTCCAGGGTGTTGATAAACTGGGACCCGCTAATACCTCCAGCCTCAGAAGAGTTCCTTGGCCTGCCAACACCCTCAGTTCTTGTCCTGAAAGCCTCAGGTCAAGCCCCCACCTTCCCTGACCCTCTGAGTTAATCACTTCAGGCTCAGCTGCACTTAGTCCAGCACCCACACCAGAACACCTGGGGTATTGCCCCAACATTGCTTTCTGTCTGTCTGTCACCCCCTCCAAGGAGGGAGGCTGCTGAGGGTGGGACCCTTGTTAGTCAGCATCCCCACATGGTGCCCAGTTCAGGGCAGGAACCACTGGGCACTTCAGGGATTGTGGGTTGAATCGATGAACATCTGGATCCCAAGTCCACTCCTCCCTGGGGGACCTGGGTGTGTCTGGCTTCTTTGGATCGCAGGGCCCCAGCCCCCCTTTTCTTTCTTTCCCCAAGGCACGTAGGACCATTCTCGTAATGGGCTGGATACCTGGTCCCTGCCCTCACTTCTCCCAAGGATACCTTCCATGGTCCCCACTCGGGAAGATTCAGGCCTGAATCCTTCAGCTTGCCATTCAAGTCCTGCTAACCTCTCCAGCCTCCACTCCCTCCCTTCCTACCCAGCCCTCAAGCAACAAGACAGCCATCATACATACCCAGGCCCATCTCTTGATGGTGAAAAGGGGGTGGCCAGACTAGGCTGGCTCCCTGGGGCTTACTCCACACCTTCTCCCTGTTGTCATTAATGGTCCCTGTGCCTGGCTCTACCCAGCAACTGTGTGTGTGTGTATGTGTGTGTGTGTGTGTCTGAGCACATGCAGGTACACATGCACACACACAGAGAAGGAGAATGAGAAAACACTTCTAGTCCCTCCAGGCAAAGGCCAATCAGGCTCTGCAGGCAGATGGGGGTTCTCTCAGGAGCCCACATGCCACTTCCCATCATGCCCCAGCCTCTCTAGGGCTCCCCTGATGGGAGTCATTTGGAAAAACAAATCTACAACCTTCACAGGTTAACTCCTGCCTGTCTCCCCTCAGGACACGGTGGTGTGCAGAGTTGCACTGGGAACAGGACATCTGGGTCCCCTGACCAAACACCGCCCTCCCTCGCCCCGCTGCCCCCAGGGCCGTGCTCCTGTCCTGACAACTGTGCTCCTGGCTGGCACTTGTTATGCCCTGTCCTGGCACAGCAGTGGAGGAGGGGAGGGGTGGAGGAGGGGAGGGGTGGGGGGGTGGGGCTATGCCTTGCAGGCAGTGCCTCTGTGACTAGCACTCTTCAGGGGACCCCCTGCCTCAACCCATTTACATCACTCCTCTATCTCTGCAGGAAGGGGAGACTCTGCTCTGCCCCTGGAAGTCCCAGTCTGAGGGCATCACGGGACCCCTCAGGCAGGCACAGAGAACTGGATTCCTGAGTTTCCTCAGTCTGGAAGGGAGTGGTGGGTGTGGGGAAAGGGACATCTCTTCATCCTGCCTTGGAATCTTCCACTCTCAGCACTTTTTCCTCTCCCTGCCAAGCCCCCAGCACCCTCATGAGGGCCACTTCGTCTACATGGTCCCAACCCCCAAAACCTTACACATGGGAAGTGTTTAGCCTCGGGACTAATTAAAAGAAGCTCCCTACCCCAGCGGATGGGCCCTCAAAGTGGGGGACATGGGACAGAACCTGGAGGCAGGAGCTCAGGACCCCAGTCTAGCTTGATCTCTCAATTCTCTGAGCTTCAGTTTCCTGTCTGCACAATGGGTTCAGTTACTTAATGGTGCCTAGTTTTCAGCTCCCCTTCCCATCCTGGCCCCTTTCCCATTCAGTGGCTCTAGAAAAGACCTCTAAGACTAATCCCCTCATTTTGATCCTCATTCAGGCTTTACTGGGATCACTGTTTCATAAGCAGGAATGGAGGACATCTATTCATCCCTGTTTCAGGGTCCTTCTCATTTCCCAGGGAACTGAGAGGAAAACACCCACCTCTGGGAAACTAAATGCTCTTCCTGGTGGGAAGTCCTTCTGAGACCTAACCCCAGTCTTCATGTCGAAGGAAGTAAATAGATGTGTTCTGGCTGGAAGCTCAGTGTTTGGCCTCCCAGTCTGCTGGAAGGGAGATGGGGCTCCAGGAGACAGTGCTGGGGACTCACCCTCGCGAGTGTCCAGGCTAAATCCCAAGGAGAGGAGGATCACAAGCAGGCAGGCTACCCATGGCCACAGACTGGGCACTGCCATTGTCTTAGTCCTGCCTTGTGCCCAGTCCTGGCTCTTCTCCAGATGGCTCCAGGGAGGAGAAGGACCTGACAGGCCCTAAGGGACACAGAGATGCAAGCTTCAGAGGGAAGGGGAAGGGAAGGGGCAGAGCGACAAAGAATCCCCCACAGAGATGGCAGGAGACAGAAAAAAAGTGATGAGACACAGAGACACAGACGGTGACAGGCCGCTGGAGCCGGAGACTCAGCGTGACAACCGAGACAGAGAGATGAGGACAGAGATGCAGACAGCAACGGGAAGAGACTCAGAGAGGCTTCCAGGGAAAGAAAGTCACACAGGGTGCAGAGCAAAAGGCAGCGCAAGAGGCCGGTCAACCCCGAGGGCGGAGCAGAAGCCCGGGGAACAGGCAGAGGAGAGTAGCGGGGGTCCCGGGGAGCGCGGGACTCGCCGGGGACAGTCTCCCCGGGTCCCTCTGGGCGCGCTCGGCTCCCCAGCGCCAGCTGGCCGCGCTGCCGCAGTATCTCCCTGGGTGGCACGCAGGGGCCGCGCCCAGCTCCCGCCTCCCCGCCCCAGACCGAACGGATTGGTTTGCTGGGACCTCTCGGTTCTCTCCGCCCCTCCTGCCAAGCCAAAATATTTAGCCTGACAACTCAGGGGTGGACAGGTCTGTTGGGGAAATAAGCCCAAAATACAGGGGGATGGTGGGCCAAGAACAGAGCTCCCCCCCAGCCCCGCTGCGGCTGAGGTGGGTCCCCCCTCCCTCGCCCCTGCGGACTTCTCCCAATTGGGGCTGCACTGCCGGCCGAGCGGCGGCGAGCGACCGGGCTCCTCGGGGAGGGGTGGTTCTAAGTTCGGCCACCTGCTGCCTTGACACCTGCGGGGTAACTGCTGGCAGCAGCGACCCGGTGAGCTTGAAACCCGGCGGGAGTGCGACCTGTCTCCGGAATAGTCAAGTCCTTCGCTTCTTTGAGCCCCTGGCAACCTCCTTAGGAGCCTGTCACTTCTGCTTTCGGGCGCAAGGCTCTGTCCTAGTTAAGTCCCTTGGTTCCAACCAAAATCCTCGTGGAGAGGGCAATGACCCCGTGGGGCCCCGCTTCTGTCTGGTCACCTTCCTGAATTCAGGCTACTTGGTCGGTCGGTCTGTCTCTGTCTCGGGAAATTAGGGGACAGTCTGTGCTGGGGCCCTGATGGAGAAAACTCTCCTCTCGGAAGGCTTCCTTTGCGGGTTCCTTGGGCCCTTGTCTGCCCTACCCTTCTCCAAAAGTCCCTCCTCCAGAACCCCTCTTCCTTCCCCTTTCCCCGGCTTGAGGCCCGCGGGGTGAAGGGGCTGGGACCTGTCCTCTGACTGCTGCTGGGGACCCGGAGCTTTCCGGGTGCGCGGCCTCCTTGGACCGACGGGTCCCCAGCTCCGCCCGCGGGCGGCTCCCGCGTCCGAGGAGCTAAGAGAGCTATTAATTTCTCCGCGCAGAAATCGATGCTCTTGTCAGAACGGCGATCGATGCCAGCCCAGCCCAGCTTGGCCCTGCCCAGCCTGGGGGCCAGTGCCGGCTGGCTCGGGTCAGTGGCTGATGCTGGGTCGCCAGGCGCCGCGCAGTGGGGGCTGCAGACTGCGCCCCCACCCACCCAACCTCGGCGGAGCTCACACCTTTGCGCGCGGGCTTCCAGCGCCACCCTGTGGCCTCTCCTGGAAATCGGCGTCTCGGCTCCCGGGTCTCCATTCTCCGGCTGTTTGGGGGCAACACCTTCCCTTTCTGTCTCTTCTGTTTTCCTTCCCCAGGTCTTGCGTTTGGTCATTTGGGGATAACTTCCCATTCCTTTCTAGGCTTTAGAGAGTGTTTCCCCTAATTTATCCCAAGTGACATGCACAGTCCCTCAGGCACGCGTCCCGTGCGGAGTGAGATCTGAGGCCGGGGGCTGGCTAGGATGACCTGGACGGCAAGCTTTCCCAAAGCTCAGTCATCTCCCCTCCCCCCTAAATATAGCTTCTTTAGGCTGGAAGAAATAATGTATCAACTTCCCAGTTCCCCTACTCCCAGCAGACACCTCCGAGGAGTTCTGCGGCTGCCCTTCCGCGTCTCCTGGAGCTGGGGGGATCTTGGGGGAGTAGGCTGCCAGGGTGGGGGCAGAGTTGGGGACTTAGAAGAGGAGGGGGAGGGGTTGGAGTCAGAGGGGGCGGAGCGAGGCCGGGCGGGGGCCGCTGGCTCCGCCCTTTCCTGGCGGCTGGGTCTTTAACACTGCCCAGCGCACATGTCGCGGGAAGCCAGGCAGCCGCCGCTGGAATCGCACAGACGGCTGCCCGGCCGGGGCGAGGCGGGCGCCGCCGCGATGCTGCGAGGCGGACGGCGCGGGCAACTCGGCGGGCACTGCCGGGCTACGGGGCCGGGCAGCCTGCTGGCCTGGCTGATGCTGGCATCTGCGGGCGCTGCACCCTGCCCCGATGTCTGCTGCCCCCACGGCCCTTCGGGGCTGCGCTGCACCCGGCCTGGGGCCCTGGATAGCCTCCGCCACCTGCCAGGCGCCGAGAACCTGACGGAGCTGTGAGTGTCTGACGGGCGAGGGGGCGCAGGGACAGGCGGGTATAGCAGTGCCCCGTGGGCACGGGCTCGCCGCTTGCTTGCTGGATCAGGTGGGGCGGGCGCGGCGGGAGCCTGATACCGTGCAGCCCGCGGCTGTGCCTCGGCTTTCCTCCGCTGCCCTGGCAGCCTCCGCAGTTACTGCCTGGAAGTTGGGCTCAGGGCAGCTGCGGTGCCAGCTTCGAGGAGAGGAAAGGGGGCTCTCTGTGGATCAAATCTGAGAGAGCCCAGCCTTCTAGAAACCGCTTTCTGGAGCTCAGCCAGGAGTCCACCCTCTGCCCTATGCAGGGGGTGGTTATCTGCAGAGACATCCCCCCGCCCCCCAGTTTGGCATCCTCACCATTTCCCCTTTCCAGGGAGAAATCAGCCCCCTCCCCCTTCCTTGTCATGACCAGGCAACACCAATTCTCTCTGGAATTGGGAATTGAACTGGAATAGGTGGGAGGCGCTGAGGAGCCATAGCTTGGTTGTTGAGCTCTCTTCTTCCCGCTTCCATCATCTCTTGTCCACACCACCTCTTTATTTGGATGTGGGAAATGAGAGCCCCACCTGCCTTCCCTCTCCCCACCCCATCTCCCTCACCACCCTTGTCTCCCTACTTTGGGCAGGGAGTCAGGGGCCTTGCTGAGAGACTCTCCTCCCTTCAGGACTGGAAACTAAGAGGAATCTCCAGCATTTGCAGTACTCTGACATTCTGCAGTAATTGGTTACAAAATACTCAAGTACTTTTTAGCAGTGGGTGAAACCTATGGGAGTATTCTGTACTTACTGGCCTAGAGGTACTCAAGTATCGCATGGTGGTGGCTGGAAAATACTTGAGTATTCTATGTGGTTGGCGGGGCCAGCAAGACTTCTAGAAGAAGAAAGGAACTGCTAGAATATTCTCCTCCTGTGGCCTGGGGTTAGCGAATGGGCAAGGAACCCTGGCCTCATGTGTGACAGGCTGGAAGGTATCTGAGGCAGGGGCCATCGATGTCTGGAAGTGACTTGAGCAGCCTGCGATAATTTGCACTGAGTTACTTGGGTATCTTGTGGTAATTAACAGGAAGGTACTTGATCTCTCTCCCTAATGGCCCTAGGGAGATGAGGAGGCAAGATGGCCTTGTCTTGGTCTGGACCTAGGTTTCTGCATGATGGAAGGGGGCCTGAGGTCCAGACTGCCACCCCCAGTCCCGTCCATTCATCACTCTGGGCCTTCAAAGCAGGGCCCAGGCTCCTGAATGCTCCCCATCAGCGCTCTCTTTTTCCGATTCCCTTCCAAGCCCCTAGTAGGTCCAGCTGGGGGAGTGGGGGGTGGGAAGTGTGGACAGGTTGGGGCTGGGGGGGTGGGAGGCATGCAGGGTGGTGAGCTGAGCTGTCCCTCTGGGTGGGGTGGCAGTCTAACCCCTGCCTCCGCCTGCAAGGTCCCCTCCTCCTTCCTCACCCGGCAGAGCTAACGAGGAGATAATGGACTCGCATAGACAGATGGATTATGAATCCAAACGAATGAGGCAGCTTTGAGCACGCTGCCTGACAGTTTGCACACACCCAGCCACACTACGTTCTCACCCCCTCCCGGGGTCCCTACAGCTCTAGGTCCTTTGGGCAGGGGCTGGTGGGGGGTTGGCAGGACAGGGACCGACTCTCTCTCAGAGTCACTGGAGTTTTATTCCCGAGACCTCAGGGGACTGAGGACCTGATGCCTGGCTGTCCTGCAGGGGCCAAGTCTGGGAAGGGCTGGCGGGGAGGGGTCATTCAGGCTGGTCCTGGTTCCCACAGTTGAGGAAAGTACATGGTAGAGGGGGAGAGTTCTGAGAACAGTCAGTGAGTCACGGGCCCCTGTGTGTGGGGGAGGCAGGCCTGATGTGCCACTGCAGGGCAGCTGACTTCTCAGGAACTCCCTGGCGTGCCAGATCCAGAAGCTGGACAGGGCCTGGGGTGTCAGAAATCCCCCACCCCTGCATGTCTGCTTTTACTTCTTTCTTTCTCTTCTTCCCATCTTGCTTTCTCTGGCTCTCTGTGCTCTCTGTCCCTCTGTCTCCCTTTTCTTATCTGTCTCTCTCCTTGTCTGTCTGTCTCTGTCTCGCTGCCAGTCTCCTCCTGTCAGTCCTTCCTCCTAGGTGTCCCTGTTTTGCTATCTCTTTGTTTTTCTGCATCCTGCTCCCCACCCTCCGCCTTCCCATTGCCCTCTCACTGTGAAACACAGCCACTCGGTGCCTCTCCACTGTCCCCAACTCTGACTCCCTCCTCTCATTGCCCCTCTCCTCCTCCCTGGATCCCTCCTGGGCCAGGGAGGGGCTCAAGGGGTCCCTGACTGACAGCCTCTATGCCTGTCACTCGCTTTGCTGAAAGATGGGGGGGCGATGGAGGGGTTGCTTCTTGAATGTGGGGAGGGACCAGCTATGAGGGGGAGAAGGTGGGGTGTGTGCGTGTGTGTCTGCGCGTGTGCGCGTGCACAGCAGTATGGGTGAGCCCAGACGGTGGCCCCTGAGCGGTGTGTTTGGGAACGCATATTTACATGGCCACAGGGCTTCCTTTGTGCTGGGTGGGGCAGTGGCAGGGATGAGCGTAGGCCCTTTGTGGAAGCGAGCGTTTCAGCGCGACCCCCTATTGTTGAGCGTGTGCAGGAGAGGCTCTGTGTTTAAAAGCAGAACGCCAAGCTGCAAATGGACTTGTGTGTGTTTATGAGTGTGAGTATGCCCACACATTCTCACATGTGTGTGTGTGTGCGCATGAGAGTTGTGCAGCTATGTTTGTCCCCATAGGAGAGCGTGAGCATGCACATGGGCACACCGGGGGGTTCACGCATGCATGTGTGGACGTGTGTGAGGAGATGTGTCTCTGTGCATATGTTTACACATCTGTGTGTGTGCATGCTTGAGTGTGTGAGAGTGTGCATGTGTGGTGGTGTGAGGATGCATGCATGGGACGGTGTGGCTGTGTGAGGTGGTGGATCTCCATGCATATGAGGATGCATGTGTGTGGGCATGCCTGTGCATGTGTACGCGTGTAAACAGGTTTTTGTGTGACCGGGTGCATGTGTGCACACGTGCATGTGATTGGGAGGGAGGGAGGTGGGTGGGTGTGGGAACTCGAGTGTGGGCCTGGGCCCCTGTGACTCCCATCCCCTCTCCCCACAGCTACATCGAGAACCAGCAGCATCTGTGGCAGCTGAAGCTCAGTGACCTGAGGGGCCTGGGGGAGCTGAGAAACCTGTGAGGGGCTCCACACAGGGCCTGGGGGACCAGAGGGTCAGGGAGGGCTCAAGGGGCCTGGGAGGGGCGTGGGAGGACCTGAGAGGCTGAGGATGGAGGGGCTGGCTGCTCAGTGAGCTCAGTGGTCTCAGGGGTCCAGGGTGGCTGAGAAAGCTTTGAGGAGGGTGGGGAGGGGTCCAGGGCTCAGCACGGGGGACCGGAGGGCTGGCATGGGCAGAGAGTGTGACCCAGGGGGGCTACGACTCTTGGTGTTGATCCTGCTGCACCCTCCCCAGCACCATCGTGAAGAGTGGTCTCCGTTTCGTGGCGCCAGATGCCTTCCATTTCACTCCTCGTCTCCGTCGCCTGTGAGTGGCCAGGGCTGGGCAGAGGGGGGTGAGAAGACACCTAGGCTTGGGTGGCTAATGGGCTTGGCCCTCCCCAGGGAACTGTTCTGAGGAAGGCCCCAGCCTGGCCAGGGAAGTCATTCCACCCGTTCTCCTGGGGCCTTCTTCTCATCCACTTCAGGGATGGCGGTGCCCTCAGCTCCCACCCCTGCTAGCCGGAAGGTCCTTCTTGCTGTCTCACTTCCATGCTTCATGCTACAGGGACACTTCTCATAGGTGCCTGCCTCAGTTTTATTCCCAGGGCTCAGATATACAGCAGTCCAAAGGGAGCAAGGATCGGGAACAGGGCCCTGGGTTCTGGCCGGGACTCTTATCTCCCACCTGCTCCCTGGCCCCTGGGATAGCCTGGGAGCTGGGGGATCAGATCTGCCACTCAGGTGTACTCCCCTGGGAGTCACAGCCACCCCTTCCGTAGAGGAGGGGGAGGGGCAGGGGTGGGCAGGAGACACCTCCAAAGGAGAGACCCTTGGAGTCCCTGGCAGCCCCTCTGAGGGTAGGAGTTCAGCTCCTCCCCTCACCACTGGCAGGTGGAGAGATGGGAAGTGTGGTGGGAGCCTGCCGTTCAGAGTTGTGCTGGGTACTCTAAACTCTCTGTGCGTCCGTGACTTAGCAACAATGACAGACAAAATGAGGTGATGTTACCCTCACTGACTGTGTACTAGGGCTTCAGTTAAAAATGCGTACTCAGGGCCTCCCTGGTGGCGCAGTGGTTAAGAGTCCGCCTGCCGATGCAGGGGATACGGGTTCGTGCCCCGGTCTGGGAGGATCCCATATGCCGCGGAGCGGCTGGGCCCGTGAGCCATGGCCGCTGAGCCTGCGCATCCGGAGCCTGTGCTCCGCAACGGGAGAGGCCACAACAGTGAGAGGCCCGCGTACAGCAAAAAGAAAAAAAAAAAAAAAAAAAAAAATGCGTACTCAGTGACACCTCACGATACTTAGGTCAGTGGATCTTCACAATCAACCTGGTGAGAAAGGTAGTGTCATCTCAATTTTTTTTTTTTTTTTTTTTGCGGTACGCGGGCCTCTCACTGTTGTGGCCTCTCCTGCTGCGGAGCACAGGCTCCGGACGCGCAGGCTCAGCGGCCATGGCTCACGGGCCCAGCCGCTCCGCGGCATGTGGGATCCTCCCGGACCGGGGCACGAACCCGTGTCCCCTGCATCGGCAGGCGGACTCTCAACCACTGCGCCACCAGGGAAGCCCTGTCATCTCCATTTTATAGATGAGAATTCTGAGAATCAGACGTGTTCAGTTTCTGGGCTGAGGTCATGCAGGTGTAAGTGGCAGGACAGAGGCACACTCGGTTCTGTCTGGCGCTAAGGCAGGTAGTCTTGGGGATCCCCCTGTGGTGGCCACTCTCCATCTCAGCCTCCACAACCTGAAAGACAGCTAGGCAAGGGGAGGGGTCAGGGCAGGCCCCTCAGAGGCAGAGGGTCCCCGGAGTGGCAGCCTGGTGCAGGGCGCAGAGTCCTGGAGCTGGCCCCTCACCCAACTCCCTTTCTCCATCTCTACAGCTAGGGGGCTGGGGGCCTGGGGTCCCTTGCAGCCAACTTTCCTTAGTCCCTGAGGAGGGGAAAGAAGGAGGAGTGGGGACGGAAGCCGGGGAAGGACTCTGAGATCCTCGGCACGGCGTCCGGCAGGCAGCAAGGGAGTGTGGAGGCCCCGTGCTCCCCCTCCTCCTCTGGCCCCGTCCTGGGCTCTGTGGGCAGGCAGCACAGATGGAGCCCCTGCCCCCAGCTGGGGCCTCAGCACTTTGCCAGCTGGGGCCAAGGCTTGGGGAGGGGCAGCGGCTGTTCCCTCAGACCACCCCGCCTCCCTGGGGTCTGGGGAGGGGGGTTCAGTGCGGTTAACCCTTGTTGTCCCAGGGAGAAGAGCGGGACTCAGAGAGCCCAGCCGGTGCCCCCTCTCCAGTGACTCGCGGGCTAGTTGTAGTTGCCGGGGCTGGGGTTGGGGAAGCCAGATGTCAGCTTCCTCCTGGCTCCTCCCCTCCCTCACACTGGGTCGGAGCGAGGTCGCTCGCTCACAGGGTCTGTCTGCTCTGTCTCAACTCCCGCAGGGATCTGTCCTTCAATGCTCTGGAGTCTCTCTCCTGGAAAACCGTCCAGGGCCTCTCCCTACAGGAACTGTGAGTGTGGGGACTTCCAGGGGCAAGAGCAGAAAGTGTGTGTGTGTGTGTGTGTGTGTGTGTGCCCTCGGGCACTTGAACCTCTGTGTGAAGGTACGTGTCGCTGTGTCTGTGTGGAACTTTGTGGGGGGTGGGGTGTTCTCTCTGGGGACCGCGTGTTTGGCTGTCCACATGCATGCTTGTGAACCCCCCCATTGAAGCAGAAGCTTCAGGCCCACCCATTGACGTGTGATTGCCCTGGGCACATTTGGGGTGGGGGGTGGAGAGCTGGCCTGGACAACTGATTGTGTGTGTGCTTGGGGGGCTGGGGGCTGGCATGGTTCTCGGGGCCTGTGCACACGGGCACATCCGCCCACAGTGTTCATGGGATGGGTGGGACGGCAGTGGTCCATGTGTGTTTGGTGGGCGCCTAAGGCCTCTGGGTCACCCCAGAAGGCTGTGCCCTTCTCTCCTTGTCACCCTACTTGGAGCCCTCACCTGGCTTTTCACCCTGGGGAGCCCAGGTGAGGGAATTCCACGTAGCCCACAGCTGGCTGTCTTTGACTTTCGGCATTCTATTTCTTTCAGCAGTGTCTTGTGAGGGGGGTCCATGAGAGGAACTTCTCCCGTGTCCCCACTCCTTCACCTCTAGACAGTCCACCCTGCTGTCTAACTGCACTCCCTCTTGCTGTAGTACTTCCTTCACATCTGCCATTCCCCTGACTCTCTTGGTGTCCCCCACACCCACCAGAGTCCTGTCGGGGAACCCCCTGCACTGTACCTGTGCCCTGCTCTGGCTGCAGCGCTGGGAGGAGGAGGGGCTGGGCGGAGTGCGGGAACAGAAGCTACAGTGTCCTGGGCAGGGGCCCCTGGCCCTCATGTCCAACACCAGCTGCGGTATGTGCTGGAGGTGATGTGAGGGGCTGGGAAAGAGCACCGTGCCTGGGGAGAGGGCACTGGGCAGGGCTCAGGGGGTGAGCCCTGAAGAGGGACTGGGAAACGGGCATTGGCAAGAGCTGGGGGAAGCTGAAGGTTGGGGGGCAGGGGCAGGGTCTCTGAGGAGGGTGGGAGAAGGAGCACCACCCTTGGGCGGGGCTCGGAGGCTGCTCCCAGCTCTAACGCCCCTCGGGCATCCTGGGCCACCAGGTGTGCCCACGCTGAAGGTCCAGATGCCCAATGCCTCCGTGGACGTGGGGGACGACGTGTTGCTGCAGTGCCAGGTGGAGGGGCAGGGCCTGGAGCAGGCTGGCTGGATCCTCACGGAGCTGGAGGAGTCAGCCACGGTGATGGTGAGAAGCCCTCCACCGCCCGTGCCCCCATGCCCCCCTCCTGATTCGAGGCCTGCACAGAGCACAGGAGACAAAGACAGGGAAAGAGAGACAACAAATAAGAAGCACATAAAGGGTGAGGGATGGACAGAGATGGTTTAGACCCCTGGGACTAAGGCTTGTGCTGCTGGGCAGCCGCAGGCATGCACTTGCCCTCAGGCCAGGTCCTGGCCCAGCAAGGACCCCAGGCTCCACCGATCCGCCAAAACTTAGGTCCCCACTCTGAGATCACGGTGCTGGCCACAAGAGAGAGGGTCACAGAGCCCTCACATGTTGGAGCTGAGCAGGGGAACCCAACAGACCAACTCTCCCATCCACCTCCTTTCTAGATAAGGAAACTGAGAACCAGGGACAGGGTGCAATATTTGTAGTCCTGCACCCAGGCCAGTTCTTGGGGGCCTTTCGGTCATTTTCTGGAGATTCTGGAAGCAACATCCTCTTGAGTGTGTGATGAGCATATTAATAAAGGAGGCACAGGTCTGGTTCCAGCTCTCTCACTAATTAATTCTTGGAGTGACTTTTGGAAAAATCCCTCAGCCTGCCTGCATTTTGGTTTTCTTATCTGTCAGCTGAGGAGGTAGATATGATGGCCTTCTGATGTCCTGCCTGCCTCTGGGCACTCTCTGGCCTCTATATCTCTTATCCAGATCGGTCTTTGGGCATCTTCCCAGGTCTTGCCCTTTGTCCTCAGGCTGGCGACGGGCAGCTGAGAGTAGCTGTAGTTGACTCAGGAGGCCGCATGGACAAGGTCAGCAGGGGCTGACGTTGGACTGTGCCCACCCTGAAAGCTGGCCCCTCATGGGTGGACACAGAGGGTCCAGTCCCTGGAAGGAGCTGGGTCAGTGAAAGCAGGGGTGTGGTGTTCAGTTTGGAGGCCCTCGCTTTGGGAGTGGAGTCAACCCCAGAATTGCTGGTGGCCCCTGGAACAATATTGAAGGAGGAACCACTGGACCCCTGAGCAGGGGGTCCAGACATGGTGGAGGGACCACAAGCCACTGAGTGGTTTCTCCTCTCCCAGAGATCAAATCCACTGAGAGTGAGTAATGGAAAAGGGGACAAGACAGAAGCAAGAGGCTGGGCATGACCATCTGTGGAGAGACCTTTGATAAGCTATCTGTTTTGGGAAGCTGCAGGTTTTTGCTTTTCTCTTTGGGAGCTTTACATGTTTGCTACCACTTCTGTTTTCTGGAGACTTCCTATAGAAAAGCCATAGCCTAACTGGGTTAAGTGGAGGGGAGGGGAGGCTGGTCCCCCTCAGGAGTGTGAAGGGTGGCAGAGCAGCTCAAAGGGAAGAGTTCATGGGACCCCATACCCCAGGGTGACTTGGAGGAGATGGGACAGCTGAGAGAATCTTAGGGCAGGGCTTCCCCTTGGGGTGGCTGGAACCCAGGCCTTGCATAAGAGGCTGCAGAGCTCTTCTGGAATCTTTGAACTCACATATTCCAGTGGAAGCCCAGAGAAACTTCACCTTTCGTGGTATTTATTCAAGGGATTCCACATTTACAAAATTTCCAGATAAATCAGATTTGTCCACTACTTCATCTATTTTCATCATTTTATGAAACTAGCTTTCTAAAATGTCAAAAGATCATTTTGTTTACCTCTTCAGCTTACAAAATAAGAAAATCTTGGTTTAGCAAGATTAAGAATTGTCTTAAGACCATATAACGTCCATGGTGTCTTAGGAAGAGAATCTGAATCTGATTCAGTCTTTTGATGATGATTCAGAACCAAGTCACTTAGCTTCTCTCTAACTTCACTCTCTTTTTCCATCTGCCAAAGGTAGTCATCATGATTCTACCGTTGCTTCTAACTGCTGCCCTGTTACCAGCACCATCTCTTTGTTTCTGATCTTCCTTGGGCTGAGACTAAGTTTCTTAGAACTATGTGTAAAACAAGAATGAGTAGGTGGTGAGGTCCTAGCTGGTTTTCCAATTAGTTGTGCATATGTAGTACTTGGGATTTGTGACATCTATTTAGCTGTTTAGATGGGTGGTTTTATGGCTTGGGGTACTTTGTGCCTATTTTGAGGTTATTGGTTGTGTTCTAGATTTTTCAGATCATTAAACAAATGACCCAGGAGAATCTGCAACCAAGCTCTAAAGGAGGGCCATTCTCTGCTATATTCTCTCCCACACCTTTTTCCTTCCCCTCCCTCCCAGCCTTTCTCCCTTTTCCATCTGGGCCAGAGGGGGTCCCCAAAGACATCAGCTCCAGCTGCCCTGCCTCCAATCCCAAGCTAGCTAAAGCTTTTCTTGATTTTCCCCTTTCTTCTCTGACCCAGCAATCTGGGAGTCTGCCGTCCTTGGGACTGACCCTGGCCAATGTCACCAGTGATCTCAATAGGAAGAACGTGACGTGCTGGGCGGAGAATGACGTGGGCCGGGCTGAAGTCTCCGTCCAGGTCAACGTCTCCTGTGAGTCCCAATGACTGCCCCTGTGCCCACCCCCATCCCTTCTTCCCTGAAAAGAGCATGTGAGTGTGGGGGGCTGCAGGAAAGGAGTGGGATGTGTGTGTCCACAGCTGCTCCCTCCCAGCTGTTTCCAGATTCCCATGAAAACCTGATCCTTTGAGGGAAGTCCTGGGGGCTCGTCAAGGCCAGAGGGATGGAGATAGATTTATTTTTGGCCCCTGCCCAAGTCTTGCTACCTGAAGCCCTCAACACCAGCTGCCTGCCCGTTCTCACTGCTCTGCTGTATTTCTTCATGTCCGTTCCTCCTTAGAACTTTTGCCCTACATCCTAGTTTTATTTTTTAAATTTTTAATTAATTAATTATTGATTGATTAATTAATTAATGGCTGTGTTGGGCCTTAGTTGCGGCACTCGGGATCTTTCATTGCGGTGGGTGGGCTCTTCATTGCAGCGTGCTGGCTTCTCTCTAGTTGTGGCCCGGGTTTAGTTGCCCCTCAGCATGCGGGGATCTTAGTTCCCCCATCAGGGATCGAACCCGTGACCTCTGCATTGGAAGGCGGATTCTTAACCACTGGACCACCAGGGAAGTCCCTACATCCTAGTTTTAAAAGAAGAAATTCCCCACCTAAGTTCCCTTTAGGCTTACTGCCTAACTTCCCTAGGTCTGCCACAAATTATTTAAAATCTTCTATGTTATATAAATTTTTCTTCTTGTGAAACATAACATACATAGATATGTACATAAAACGTATACACCTTAAACAGTAATTATTCTTACCAGCAGTTCAGAAGACACTCTCTTCCTCTCCCCATTCAGAACCCCATCCTTCTCCTCCACCCCATCCTGACTTTTATGATAATCATTTCCTTGCTTTAAAAAATAATTTTAGGGCTTCCCTGGTGGCACAGTGGTTGGGAGTCTGCCTGCCGATGCAGGGGACACGGGTTCATGCCCCGGTCCAGGAGGATCCCATGTGCCGCGGAGCGGCTGGGCCTGTGGGCCGTGGCTGCTGGGCCTGCGCGTCCGGAGCCTGTGCTCCGCGACGGGAGAGGCCACAGCAGGGAGAGGCCCACGTACTGCAAAAAATAATAATAATAATAATAATAATTTTACACACGTATGCTTCTCTATCAATATGGTTGAGTTTTGTCTGTTCTTGTACATTATATAAATGGAATCATACCTCGTATTATTTTGTGTCTAGTTTCTTCTGCTCAACATTTTTTTTTTAAGATTTATTATTTATTTTATTTATTTTGGCTGCGTCGGGTCTTAGTTGCGGGATCTTAACAGGATCTTTGTTGAGGTATGAGGGATCTTTTGTTGACGTGTGTGGGTTTTCTGTTTCTAGTTGTGGCACGCAGGCTCCAGAGTGCTTGGGCTCTGTAGTTTGTGGCACGTGGGCTCTCTTGTTGAGGTACGCTCAGTAGTTGTGGTGCATGGGCTTAGTTGCCCTGCAGCATATGGAATCTTAGCTCCCTGAGCAGGGATTGAACCTGCGTCGCCTGCATTGTAAGGCAGATTCTTTACCACTGGACCACCAGGGAAGTCCCTCAACATTATTTTTGTAAGATTCGTCCACGTTAATGGGAGTAACTATTAGTTCATTCAGTTCACTGCTGAGTAGTATTCCATTGCATGAGTGCTGGCTGGAATTCCAGTATCAGTTGTGAGTGTGTATGTAGGTATATATATATTTTCTATTATTGAGGGGCTTTTGCTTCTTTCAGGTTGGGTCTATTTCAAACCCATAACTTTTTTCAAAAGGTTTTAAACTGTATATATATATATATATATATATATATATATATATTAAAATATATTTGTTTGATGTTTAGGCCCCCTTCCTGATCTTTTTAGGCTTGATTACACTTAATTTTTCTAGATCCCTCATCCAAAAGACTCCATGTCTAATTTCCATAAGCCGGTACCCTACTTCTCTAGGACTGTTACTTATTTTCTTTAAAACCACCACTTAAGTTTTTTAAGCTTGAGTTTTATATACCTGCTGCCTGATTTATTTCAGATTTACTGTCAGCTTTCTTCAAAACGTCTCTCCTTATGAATCTCTTAGGGCCTGCTGACCAGTTTCTCTTAGGCCTACCCCCTGATTTCCAGCTATACACTCCAACCCCCGCCTAGGATTGGTCAGGTCTGTAGCTGCTTCCAGACTCTCTCTGTCCCCCTCTCTGGCCCACAGTCCCCGCCAGTGTGCACCTGCAACCAGCAGTGGAGCAGCACCACTGGTGCATCCCCTTCTCAGTGGACGGGCAGCCCACGCCCTCTCTGCGCTGGCTCTTCAATGGCTCTGTGCTCAACGAGACCAGCTTCATCTTCACCGAGTTCCTGGAGCTGGCAGCCAATGAGACCGTGCGACACGGCTGCCTGCGCCTCAACCAGCCCACCCACGTCAACAATGGCAACTACACGCTGCTGGCTACCAACCCCTTGGGCCAGGCCGCCGCCTCCGTCATGGCCGCCTTCATGGACAACCCTTTCGAGTTCAACCCTGAGGACCCCATCCCCGGTGTGAGGGCTACCCTGAACCCTGCCCCCTCTCCCTGGGTTCCACCTGGGTACAGATCCAGGTGTCCAGGGATGCCTGGCCCACTTCCTGCTGTGATCCTGACCTCAGAAGTTGGAGTGCCTGGTCTTGGACAGAAAGGAGCCTGGGGTTCTGGTGTCCAGCTCTGTGCTGTCCTCCTTTGCCCCTGCCTCCCCCAAACTCCAGGAGTCCTGAACCCCTGAGCTCTTCCATTCACTTGGGCTGGCTGAAGAGAGAGCCACGCACCAGGGCATCCCTGGCCCAGCTGGAAAAGGGCCAAGTGCATCTTCTCCCTTGAGGTCCAGCAGCTCCACCTCCCCATCCCAGCCCCACCCAAGAAGGGATGAGTCCCAGAGGGGGAAGGGGACGCGCTGCTCTTTTCCCCATCTGATTGCTTTCTCTCCTCCCTCCTGCTGCAGTCTCCTTCTCGCCAGTGGGTGAGTAGCCCAGGCTGGAGGGCAGGTTCTGTCTGGTCCCTGGAGCTGCGGCTGGGGCAGGGGGTACAGTTAACCTGATCCTTGGGGGGTCAGCTGGGGCCAGGGTGGGGAGTCGGTAGAGGAGACAGTGTGTGCCAAAGCCTATCCTTCCTGCCCTGTGTCCCCATAGACAGCAACAGCACATCCGGAGACCCAGTGGAGAAGGATGAAACACCTTTTGGGGTGAGCGTGGGAAGTGGAAGCTTGTCCGGGACTTTAGGATCAGGAGGCCGGGCTAGAGGCTCATCTGCATGTCATTTCTGGTCAGAGCACAGAGATCAGTAGAATCTGGCCTGAGCTTAATCAGCCTCCTTCACCGCCGTGACTTGGGGGCCCCAGGGGAGGAGGAGGCAGGTCTGGGGGCCTGGCTCTGGGCATCTATGCAGGATGGAGAAACAGTTTGCTATGGGGGAGCTCTGAGAGTGCAGACAACCCCCAAATCTGACCACCCCACACCCTCAGGTCTCCATGGCCGTGGGTCTGGCTGTTTTTGCCTGCCTCTTCCTTTCTACGACATTTCTTGTGCTCAACAAATGTGGACGGAGGAACAAGTTTGGGATCAACCGTGAGTTGGGGAGCTGCAGAATGGCTGTCTGTCAGTCTGTCCATCTGGCTTTGTTTCCTGCTGGGTCTTCCCCACTCTGTCCACTGTGTGAGGGCCTATGCACACGTGGAGTTCTACAGAGTGTGTGTTTGGGGTATACGAGGACTGGCTATGGGGCTTGTGAATATGAGTGTGTCGGTGCTGGAGCTGGGGTAGTTTCAGAGGTAGCATCTGCTAATTGGTGGCTGGATTGTAGTCAAACACTAAGTGGGTCTGGGAGGTCTGGGCTCTGCGGGGGGGGCAGTGGGGGGTTCTCTGGTGGCCCACGGGGCCTGGGGTTGGACAGGAGCCAGACAGAGAATGGCCTTAGTGCCTCCCCTTCCTCCTGCCTGCTGTCTTGCTTCCTAGCTCTTCCGTTCCTCCCGTGCAAGTTATGACACCCGCAACCTGACAGGAGCTAGAGTGTGTGCCTGGGCTGTGACCCTTCCATGTGACTGTGTCTCCTCCCCAGGCCCCACCGTGCTGGCTCCAGAGGATGGACTGGCCATGTCCCTGCATTTCATGACATTGGGTGGCAGCTCCTTGTCTCCCAGCGAGGGCAAAAGCTCTGGGCTCCAAGGCCACATCATTGAGAACCCACAGTACTTCAGTGATGCCTGTGAGGGGCTGGGTCAAGGGTGCGGGCGAGCCTGTGTGTGTGTGTGTGTTTGTACGTGTGTGTGTGCATGTGTAGGAGCCCCTGTGTGTCATTGCCTTTGCCCACCCCAGGCCTGAACAAGCCTTCCCTCCCACCCCGCTGCCACCCATGTCCGCATCATGTCATGGGGCTTGGTGAAGGTGTGAAGGCTCACTTTCAGTGTCCATCCTTCCCTTTGCCTGGCACACCCTGTGCAGAGCACAGCCCTGCTGGACAGTCCTGTCCTTGGCCCTGTCCCATCCTTCCCAAGACTGGGGCTCTTGTCTGACCCTGCAAGCCCCCCCACAGGTGTTCGTCACATCAAGCGCAGAGATATCGTGCTCAAGTGGGAGCTGGGCGAGGGCGCCTTTGGGAAGGTCTTCCTAGCTGAGTGCCACAACCTGCTGCCTGAGCAGGACAAGATGCTAGTGGCCGTCAAGGTAAGACCTTGGCCATGTGATATTGCCGGCCCGGGCCCCCCTCCCAGAGCACCATCATTCCAGGATGGGGTGCTCAGGCTGGTGGGTGGGAGGCTGAGGTCTGGCATGGTTCATGACTTGGGGGTGGATGGGTCACCTTGGACGTGGGGAGGTCAAGGCTGGGCCCTCACCCAGGCCTGTCCCTGCCCCTGCCATCCAGGCGCTGAAGGAGGTGTCTGAGAGCGCCCGGCAGGACTTCCAGCGGGAGGCCGAGCTGCTCACCATGCTGCAGCACCAGCACATCGTGCGTTTCTTTGGCGTCTGCACCGAGGGCCGCCCGCTGCTCATGGTCTTTGAGTACATGAGGCACGGTGACCTCAACCGCTTCCTCCGGTATGAGGGCCTGGCCCTGGCGCTGGCCCCTGGCCTGTCGTCCCTTCCCTACAAGCACATCCCTGCTTGTCTGCTGAACTGCGGGGGGTGGGACACCAAGAAGGAGCAGGAAGGCCCTGTCCACAAGGCAAATGTGAGACAAATGTGTGAATGTGAGGAGACTCCATGCAGAGGACAGAGCGGCAATGTCAGGGAGGTTGCCTTAGCAGAAGTCACGAGCTGAATCTTCAGGATGGGTGGGCTTTGCAGAGAGTGTGTGCACTTGCATGTGGCACACAGAAGCCAGGCCTGTAGGAGGTGGCCGTTTTGATAACTACGATAACAGCAATAACAGACATTTATCAGGCACTTTCCACGCTCCAGGCACTATGCTCTATATTTTATAATTCATTCTAATTATGACTGTCTGTGCTTATACATATATGTCTGTATAATAATATAAATGTATATTTATTTTTCATAGTCTCCTAGCATATATGGCAATTTATACTTGAAGAAAGTTACCAAAAATTCATTTCTTTGGCTTTGGACAGAACAACTCTGATATGTTAACTAATTTGTACTGATAATTTTAATAACTTCAAGAAATGTACCCATTTCTCAGATGAGGCTTAGAGAGGTTAAGTGACTTGCTGAAGGGCACACAGGTAACAAATGGTCCAGGGAGATGTGACCCCAGGCGGAGCCCTGCTCTCAACCCCTGACTGTGATGGTCACTTATTCCCTTCGTCGAGTCCTCCTCTGATGAGGTGGACCCCCTGTGAGGTTGGGGCAGTGTGAAGGCAGGGAAAGGGCCAGGGTTTGGAATCAACTGTGACTTATTATCTGAGACTACTTTGCCAAGTAGATTTCCTCTCTGGCCTCAGTTTCCCTACCAGTAAGAGGGACAACGGGGGACTGTGGTTCTGGATGAGTGTGTTTGTACAGCTGATGGTAGTGATTTGGTCTCCAAACATTCCTTTGGGAGTGACAGGTCATTCATGTAGCCAGGTCGCAAAATTCAGCTGGGAGAGACCCCAGAGTATGAGCTTATCTTGAGCATGGGGAGGAGCCTGTGGAGGATGTGGAGCGGGAAGGAGGTGAGGGCAGACCTGAGGTTAAATGTGGAGGTGAATTGGCTCAGAGGAACCCAAGTCAAGAGGAGGCCAAAGAGGAGCCCTTCCCCTTACTCACCAGATGCGGTGTGGGCTCTGTGCTAGGGACCGGATGCAAGCCAGGATCCATCTGGGGTCCAGGATGGAAGAAAAGCAGCTTTATATAGTGAACAGAGCACGGGGAAACCAAAGGAGGGAAACATGAAATCTCCTAGATGAGTCTGGAAGACTTCCCCTAGGAGGGGCCTATTTCTATTTCTCCTCGCCTCTGGGCCTCTACCTCTGCCTGGTACACTGGGTCTCCTTCCCAGCCCCTTCACCCACCCCTGTCCCCGACCCCTTCAAGTGGCTTACCCACCTCCCTTCCCAAGGGCTTGAGTATCAGTTTAGATGTCTCTTCTTCCAGGAAGCCTTCCCTGACTTCTTCCATCCCTACCCTGGGTGCCCATCAGGTGCCCCCGACACTGCACTGCTGTAACCTGTTTATCTGCATCCTACCCTCCACTGTAGCTCTGGTGCTTGGCACACTGGAGATGTTACCTGGAATAAGTGAAGAAATAAATTGTTGAGGAGAAAGTTGGCCAGTAGGAAAGGGCAGTACTGACAAAACCATCAGCTCAGACAGCTTCAGAAGAAGGAACATTTGGAGAATGGAGATGAATGATCAGGGACTGGTCTAGAGGGATGGCTGTGGGGAGGAGGAGGGCATCCTGGAAACCTTTGGAAGGAAGGCTGGATACCGAGGGCAAAGGTGAGAGAGGCAGGGATCAAGGACTACCAGATTTCAGGCTCACAGCCTGGGTGGGGGATGTTCCCTTCATTGAGGCAGGGGCCGGCCTGGGGGACGATGCTGAGCATCTTCGCAAGAGCTGAGTCGGAGGTGTACCCGGGCAAGAGATGTAGGGGCCAGTGGGCAGCTCCAGTGGGCTTGGAGTTCAAGGGGGCTGCCTGAGAAGAAGGCATTAATGTGGAAAGTGTGGGCACCAGTGGAAGCTCTAGAGGTGGGGCACACCAGCCGGCCCCCATCCCGGTCCCTCCAGACAGCTGCCTCCCCTGTTCTTTCCTTCCTCCATTCCCTGAGTCCCTTCCCCTACCCCCCAACCCCCAGCTCCCTGGGCTCCCTTCTCTCAGGCTCCTGGGGGTTCTCTCCTCCCAGCCTATCCTTCTCCCTCACTCTTTCTCGAAGGTCCCACGGGCCTGATGCCAAGCTGTTGGCTGGCGGGGAGGACGTGGCTCCAGGGCCTCTGGGCCTGGGGCAGCTGCTGGCCGTGGCTAGCCAGGTTGCCGCGGGGATGGTGTATCTGGCGGGTCTGCACTTCGTGCATCGGGACCTGGCCACGCGCAACTGTCTGGTGGGTCAGGGACTAGTGGTCAAGATCGGCGATTTCGGCATGAGCAGGGATATCTACAGCACCGACTATTACCGCGTAAGTCTTTCGCCCCGACCCCTCCCACAGCATCCAAACTGAAGACACGCTAATGCCGAGTCCCCCTCTGGTGCCTGCCCTTGCTGGGCATGCCTTCCTCTTCCTCAGGCAGTGTGGTGTCTGAGACTCTCTAGCTCTGATTTTTAACCCTCCTCCTACCCCCTCGGCCCCCAGTGGAGGAGGGTCTGTCTCCACTCTCACGGAGGGAAACGGCACCATCGGTTTTTCCCTTTTAGCCCTGGGCGGGTGAGCCACTTCTATTTATTTTTAATGACGGGACTGGGGGCGGGTCCGCGTCAGGAGAGGCTGTCCGCGGTGGGCGCCCGCAGGAAGTGACGCAGCGCCCGCACGCCGGCAGGTGGGAGGCCGCACCATGCTGCCTATCCGCTGGATGCCACCTGAGAGCATCCTCTACCGCAAGTTCACCACCGAGAGCGACGTGTGGAGCTTCGGCGTGGTGCTCTGGGAGATCTTCACCTACGGCAAGCAACCCTGGTACCAGCTCTCCAACACAGAGGTCAGCCCCGCTCCATGGGTCATTCCCTGCCGGCCACCCTTTCCCCGCTCCTTCGGGTCGCTTTTTCAGGAAATTCTGTCCCCTTCTGCCCCTCATCCCACTGCCGGCAGGCCGGGCACCCATCCAGCATGACACTGCTAACACTGCTCTCTCCACCCCAACCCTGTTCTTTTCTCACATTCTTCCTTCTCCTATTCTAACTGGCTCCTGGGGGAACCTCAAAGCACTTATAAATGGAGCCCAGACCTCCACCCCTAGCTGCATTTTATAGACCTAGTAGGCATCATCAGGGTGAAAGGGAGAGGCGTGGAAAGAGGAACACAGCACGAGAGGGCCTGATGCTGCAGCAGGAAAGCTGGAGGTTAGACTGTAAGAAGGACGGTCCTACACCTCCCCTTGCGCTCCTGGCTGGACACAGGTGTTCCCTCTCCCAGAGCAGCTCCCCCCACCCCCTCCTTGGCTCGCAGCTGTCAGTTTCCATTTCTCCTCCTAATGCAGTCTGCTCCCTGAAGGCTGGTGGCGTGGGAGAGAGGGTTATAGATTTTAATTTTCTCAAGCAGTGAGAGAAGGAATGGAATTAGTGCCGCCCATAACCCAAGCCCTCTAATGGTGAGGGAGGGAAGAAGGGGGGAAGAGACTCCAGGCCCTTCAAGCATCTCCCTGCCACAGTCTCTCCTTCTTTGGATCCCTTAGCTGCTCTTGCAGTCCTTCCTGTAGTTTAACTTTGATCTTTCCTGCTGCAGTTTTCTTTTAAGAGCAGCTAGGTCCCCACAGAGTGGCACCTACAGAAGAGAAAAAAAGTGGGGTTGCCCTCCACCTTAAAATGCAAGCCAGCCGCTTTTCAAGGCCTTTACCTGCAACCCTGCTCTGTTTTCTTTCTGCCCTCTGGAGCTGAGAGATGGAGAACCCTTCCCTTCGTCCATGCAGCCCTCAACACTAAACTGATGGATTTGGCAAATGCCTTGGCCCCTCCCCTTCCTTAGCCCACCTGGCAAGTCTTCCTAGGGTCTGATTCCAGCCCTTCGGGATACAATTCTACCCCAGCCCAACCCTCCCAGGGTCTCTCTAACTTTAATCCTTCCACTGCTCAGTGTCAGAGTAGAAAGGAATCTCGGGATTCACTGCATCCTTTCAGATTATCACGAGGCCCAGACATATCGTATGACCTGCCTTGGGAGCTTCAATGAGGCAGAGGCAGTGCTGGGTCTGGCCTCACTCTCCTGCCCCCAGCCCAGTGTGCCCTCTTCTCTCTCCCTCTGGTGGCCCCAGGCGATCGAGTGCATCACGCAGGGACGTGAGCTGGAGCGGCCGCGTGCCTGCCCACCGGAGGTCTACGCCATTATGCGAGGCTGCTGGCAGCGGGAGCCCCAACAACGCCACAGCATCAAGGATGTGCACACCCGGCTGCAAGCCCTTGCCCAGGCGCCTCCTGTCTACCTGGATGTCCTGGGCTAGGAGGCTGGCCCAGGGGCTGGGATACTGCAGCCTGCCCTCAGCGACCCCCATGGCTCCCAGCAGCCCCAGGGTGATCTCAAAGCATCTAACTCACCCTCAGCATGCGGGAGGGGACAGGTGGGGTCTGAGAGCGGAGGATGTTCCTGCTTCTCTAGGCAGGGTTCCGCCATAGCAATTATATTTATTATCCCTTGGCTGTGTCTCTTGCCAATTCTTGGGATGATGTCGTTCTGGGAGGGGGTTATTGGGACTCAGGTAGGGGGATGACTCTCTGGGACCCTCCCCCTCTCTGCTTAACCTCAGCCACCTACCCCTGCTGCATGCAGCTGTCACCTCCACCTCGTAGTTGTGGTTTGCCTCCCAGTCCCATGGTCATCCTGTCCGCCTGGTGGTGAGGCAGCCTCAGGTCAAGGCTCCCGGACCTTCAGACCCTAATTGCCTATCTCTGTATTTCATTCAGGAAGGCTGCAGTAGGAGGGATTGAAGGTAGATGTGGAGGTGGACAGGATGGAAGCATTGGTGGGGTGAGTGTTCCTTGTATTGGTGTGCCCAGAACAGAGCAAGCACACAATACAACAAAAGGTTGAGAAAGAAAAGGGGGGGACGGCTTGCGTATGTGGGCGCATGTATGCATGAGAGAGCACGTGCGCGTGCATGCGCACGTGTGTGTGTGTGTGTGTGTGTTTGTGTGTGTACATGTGGCAGGTACAGGCAAGGAGTAGGATAAAGGAATGGTTGAGGGAAGTAGGACCCCTTGTTCCTTCCCCTCTGTCACTCTTCTTGGCTCTAAGTTCTTGGAGATCCATACCTGGAGGCCAGGAATTGAGCAAGGTGGCTATTTCCTAAGGACCAAGCCATCTCCCCATTCCATTCTGCCCGAGGGAGGAGGTAAGCTCTCCCTTCCCCTCTGTCCCTTGGAACACCACTGGCCCGAGGCCACCACTGGCCCGAGGCTTCTGTCAGCTCCGAGGCTGGGTGAGGTCCCCCATCCCAGAACCTGGGCCCTGCCCCCATCTTCCTCACCCTGGAGCCAGGGAGGAGCAATTTCCTCCCACCCTCAGCCCCATCACTTCCAATCACCTGCCCAGCTCCTGCAATAACCCACGCTCCCCATGGCTCCTCAGGGCTAATGGCGTGGCTGTCTCATGTCCCTGGGTGCCCAGCTCTCCCCACCCGGTGATTCAATCTGGGTCTTATCACCCCTAGGCCTAGCCCGATGGTGTCTGCCTCTTGTCCAGGCTGGTTAGTGCTAATGGAGGTCTGACCCAGGGCTGCGGGCTGATTGATGCGGGGGTCTGGTCCTTGAGGGCCAAGTTCAAAGGCCCTCCTCTCATGCCCTGGGCTGAGTGGGGCTGATGCTGCGCCACCCCCGGGAGGGAGGGCTTCAGCAGAAGTGATTGGGAGGAGAGGAGGTTGGAACGTGCTGGGAGAGATAGGGTCAGGGGATCAAATCCAATAGGTGAACCCAGAGACAGTGCAAAGAGAGAGACAATGCAGACACAGAGAGGGACAGGACCTAAAGACGTGGAGACAGGCTGAGAGACTGTCGAGAGGGTGCAAACAGAGAAGGAGAAAGAGACACACAGACGGATGGACACAGATGAAGAGACAGAGGTGCAGATGAGTGACGTAAACAGACACAGGTGGGACAAGCAGCTGAATCAGAGTGTCCTGCAGAATAGCATGGCCTCCTTGGAGGGTGCCTTCTTTCTCGCCCACACTCCCATCCTCCCCACCTCCTCAGGCCCCTTGAGCCTGTCTTCAGGGCCGAGGAGGGAAGTGGTACACACTTCCAGCCTTGGAGACTCTGTGGGTAGAGGCGTAGGGGGCCTGGGGTTTGGCCTACATTGTGCATCACTGAAGCAGAGGGGATGGAGGTCAGGTGGCCGAAGGGACCCGCCAGGGCACGTGGAGCGTTACCAAGGTCAAGAGCATCAGAGTCTCAGAGGCTCTTAAAACCACAGCTGGAGGTATTGCTGGAAAAGCTGGACAGGTGAGGTGAGGGGTTCTGGGAACAAGGTTAGGACAGGAAAAGGAAAATGCTGGGAGACTGTGGGAGAGGGAATTGGATAGCTTTCATCATCTGGGAACAGGAGCTTAAGCTTGATTCCTTCAGGCAGTCAGGGCCTGGGGCCTTGTCCTGGGTGGTAAGGAGGGAGCTTGCACCCACTTTGCCAGCTTCATGGCCTAAGAGCCCCCGTAGTCCGTTCCCTTCATTGATGGGCACGTAGATGAGCACATTGACAGGCACACCAGCCTACCCTACACAGCCAGGCGTGCACATGCAAACGTGTACACACATGGCACCTCCCCCCTCCCCGACTCATAACTGTTGGATCCCATTGTCTTTAATGGTGCTCCCCCTCACGCCACTGTGACACATGCCCCATCCCTGTTAATTACCTCCTGGCTGTGCCAAGTCCATTAACTGCCACGCCCACCCCTGCCACACACACACCAGGGGCTAAGCACCAGCTGAGATGAACGCCTGCAGGGGGATCAATGGAATGGGGCCCTGAGGACCCCATGGGGAGCTGGGACAGGGACAGCCACCTGAGGCTGTGGGGATCAGACATCTGAGTCCCCCAGACCTGGTGTAGTTCCCCCACTACCCCTCCCTCTCAGAGATAGCTGTCTCGGTTGGGAGACACAGGCTCAGATGAGGTGGTGGATACTGCAGGAACACCCAACATTGAGGAAAGAACCCAGAACTCCCCTGTCTAAGGAAGCTTCTGTCAGCATCTCCACAGGGCTCTGGAGAGAAGGAATCAGTGATGCAGAAGCCAGTGTGGCTCCCCAGGGGCCCCCAGCAGGGGGGATGGGCTCTCTACAGAACCCAAGGGTCCAAACCTTCCAAGGCTGACCCCCTCAGCCTTCCTAACCAGCCTCTGCCTCTTTCCTGTCTGCTCCCTTGGGGGCTGGATTCCCGACAGGAGGGCGGAGCATCTGTTCAGGTTTCCAGGAACAGTGCAGGCAGAGTGCTGGGGCAGCCTGGGTGGAGAATGTCCTGTCCTGTGTCCCCTTGAACCACCAAGCTAAAGAGAGATCCTAGAGAAATTCCAGACTCCATAGGCCCTGGACTCTCTACGTACCAGCTGGAGAAAGCCTGTTTTGCCCAATTCCTTACGTGGCCTTAGACAGGCTGTCCAATGAGAGAGGGGCTGACAGTCCTGGGAGGAGCCAGGACCCAGAAACCCCAACTTTCAGTCTACAGCCAGGCTGAACCACCCGAGGAGAGTGAGGACTCCACAGCTCGAAGCATCAGTCCCCTCCCAGATTCTCTCTCTGTCCATCCCCGCCCCCGTCCCCGCCCCCCACCAGCTCTGACAGACTCCAGTGCTAAGGTGGAACGTTTGAGCAGCTCTGGCTCTGGGGCAGTGGGGAGAGAGACCTGGAGCCGGGAGATGGAGAAAAGACAGGGCCAGAGCTGCCAGAAGAGCCCACTAAGGGGCAAAGACAAGGAGAGAGGGGGCAGCCCGGAGCAGTGCAGAGAAACGAGGTGCGTGCATAGGGCATGAAGAAAAAAGCAGAGAGCCGAGCCCCAGCTTCGGCCCAGAGCCCTGGGGCAGCGTGTTTTACTCTGAGCCCTTGGACCAAGAGGCTCTTTAACACCCCCTCCTACTTAGCTGGGTCCCTTCCTCTTTTTCCAGGGCTTGGTTCCCTGGAGATCAAGCTTCTAGACTCTGCAGCCAGAGTGCCTGGTTCTGTACCTACCAGCTCTGTGATGCTGAGCAATTTACACAGCCTTTCTGTGCCTTAGTGTCCTCCTCTACAAAATGCAGATAATAATAGCACTAATCTCCTAGGGTTACTATGAGATTTAAACAAGTCTCACGTGTAAAGCTTTTCCAATGAGGCCTGGCCTGTGGTAGGTGCTATATACATGTTTGCTGCTTTCATTCCTCTCTTTCCCGCACTTCCTCCTCCTCTTCCACCTCCTTCTCTCTATCCTATGACAGGCTTTGAGCACCCCAGTCCCAGGCCTGGCCCTGGTCTTTGGGGTGGGATAGGCCAGGCTGGCAGGAAGAATATTTTGGGGGGATAGTGCTCACAGAAGAGAAGCTCTTGTCCCCTGATCCAAACCACCCCCTCCAGCTGCACCAGCTTCAGAGAGGTCTAGCCTGGCTGTGAAGTGTGTGAGGGAGGAGAGGGCTTCTCTCGCCCTCTGAAACCCCATGGGCTGTTGGTCTCTGGGGACGCCCCCAATGGGCCCTGGTGGAGGATGGGCCCTGGGTCTGCAGGGATGGCAGGGCCAAAGCGGCCCCCACTCACCATCCCATCAACTCCTGTCCCTCAACTCTCTGATGTCCCCCAGTGGGAATTCCCCTCCCGGCTCACCTCCTCTGGGAAGCCCTCAGGGATTACTCGGACCTTGGTGCCCCTGTAGGGTGCTTCTGAGGTCACAAATCCTCCCAGACTCTGAGTCAGGTCTCCAGTGTATACATCCAGGAGTGGAAAACATGCTTCTGAGGCTTTCTACCCTTTAACCCTGTGGCCTCCCACTCCTGAGTGTCAGGAAGTCTTTCTTGCTGTCTACCCTCCTGTTTCCCACCTGGATCTGAAGGGGTTACTCAGCTCCAGGCCTGCCCACTGCAGGTCCCAGATGCCTGGGGCCTGTGGTCAGAGCTAATGTAGGAGAGAGTTGGAGGACAAGAGGGGATAAAGTTATTAGCATCTTCATCTTTGAGGGATATCGATTGTCGGGTCTCCAGGCTCGCTTGGTCTTATAATGGGGCTCACGGGGGGTGTCGGGAGGGGCTCAGAAAAAATCTCATGAAGCCTCCCCACCCCTTATCCTTAAGTGGGAGCTGGGCTGCCTGGGTTTTCTCAAAGGAAGACATGCGGAGACACAATGTGGGGGACAAGGGCTGAGATGGACGCAGAGGGGCTGAGAGGGGAGTTAGGGCTTGGTGCCCTGGGCAGGGAGCAGACTGTGGGGTGAGAGCTGGAGTAGACTTGGGCTTGGTTTCAGTTCACTGCCCTTTGCTTTAAGGTGTGTGTGTGTGTGTGTGTGTGTGTGTGTGTGTGTGTGTGTGTGAGAGAGAGAGAGAGAGGGAGGGAGGGAGAGGGAGAAAAGGCAGGGATCCCTCCTCCTGAGGCTCATACACATTCAGCTGAGGCAAAGCCTCCTCCATTGACAGGTGAATGTTCTGTGATACGTTACCTGCCCCTCTCCAAGCAGCTGACTGAGTGTTTCTGGTGTGATTCTGTGTGTGGTGGTGGGCAGCCCCTCCCAGTGGAGTGTGTCGCCCCCTTCCCACCCCCAGGGTGACTTTGGTCCCAGTGCGTCAGGTTTTGTGTTCGTGTTTGAGTCCCCGTGTGCTGGTTTGTGTAAACTGGGCTCTCTGCCTGCGTCTGTGCAAAGCCTTGCTCCTGACGAAATCACCAGGGATGTAGGCAGGGGAAGGGGCCGAGGGATCTGACTGCCCACCTCGTCCAGGGGGCCCCTCTTCCAGCCAGAGGTTTTCTTTAGCTCCAGGCTGACCATCTGCAGGGGCGGGGATGGAACTTAGATGGCAGAGAGGCTCCAAGGGGTGAGAGCCTCGGAGAGGGAGATGTGGTGCTCTTGGGGACAGAAGGGCACAATCTCCCTCCCTCCCTTCTGTCCCTCCCTCCGGATTCCTCTCTTCTCTTTTCCTTCGGAAGCAGGGAGGAGGGGGGCGGGAGTGGCTTCTTGGGCAGGGGGTCAGACTCTGTTCCTTTTGCCCCGGAGGAGCTGGCTTCCCCTCCGCTGGGCTGGGAGAGGAGGTAATTAATGGCAGGGAGGCCGGGGTGGGGGGGCATGTTCAGGGCTAATGTTGGTATTAATCAGCAGCCGGTCCCCAGTGAGGGATAGGATTCAGCTGGGGCACTGTGTGTGTGTGTGTGTGTGTGTGTGTGTGTGTGTGTGTTGGGAAGTGGGGGGCTATGGAGCACCAGGGGTTCCTGGCTCATCCTGTCAGCCTCCCTTCCTCCCCAAAGTGCCCCCCCCTCCCTTGCCCTTGTTTTTCTGGAAGTCCATCCTGCTATCTGTCCTCCAACCTCCTGCTGAGGGAGGGCCAAGATCCCTCCTCAAGTCCAAGTCCGCCCCTGGATGTGAGGGGGAAGGCCACCCCCCATGCCCAAACCCTTCACTAGCTCTTATTGCGGGCAGGAGGGCACATTAGGTGATTCCCGAGGCTGTCAGCCCTGCTAATTGCCTCTCAACCTTCCCTTCATCACCACGGCGGCCCCCCCATGAACTCCATTAGCCCCCCTCCCCTGATAGCCCCTAAATCAGCCCCAATTATTCACAGGAGGGGGGGCTGGGCTGAGCTGTGATTACAGCTAGAGTGGAGGGGGTGAGGGACAGGACTTGAGTGCCAGGCAGACTGGCAGGCAGGCCGGAGGCAGGGCTGGGAGGGGGAGAGTAGGGCGTGGGGACCTTTGGGCAGATTCAGGGCAGAGACCACCCAGGGAGGGACCTGGGAGCCTGAAATAGGGAGGGAAGTTCAGGTTGGAAGGTGGGCAATGGGCAGGGTGTGTGTGTGTCATAGCTTGTATTTCAGTGCGCCCACCCCGCCTTAACACCCAGGAAGGTGAGGGAGAGGGTCAGCTGGGCACACACCCTGTCAGTGGGTCGTCCTCACCACTGTCATCAGCATCCTTGCCAAGCATTTAGGACATGCTTGGTTGGAGAGGCAGAGAGAGCAGAAAGAACATGCTATCCTTTCTCCTTCTGGGCTTTCCTGAGAGGACCTCAGGGATCCTTTCGGCTCCCGTGGGCTGCGTGGGGCAGAGGCTGAGCTACCCGCTCCGTCCCTGTGTCTGTGTGTTCTGGAGCGCACCTCTGTGCAGCTGTGGCTGAGACAGGGAGTGGCCTGCGACGTGTGTGCTGACGTCCAGACTCCTGAGGTGAGTTGTGTGTCCAGAAGACAGTGAGACCAGCCCCGTGTCCCACTCAGCCCCTCTTTTGAAGCTGGGTCGGGGAGCCCTCTCCACCCTTTCCAGTTCCTTCAAGACCTCAGCAATCCCTTGCCATCCTGGAGGGAAGAGGCACCCGCTCCCTCTGTGGGCATGTGCTACTGTGCTCTGAGATCACGCACTCCTCGGCACGTCCAAGCCATCAGGTTGCTCCCTGGATCAGTGCCGTGGCCTCCTCCCCAGTCTCCCTGCTTCCCCCCGTGCTCTCTACAGCCTATTCTCAACACAACAGTCATTCCTTTAAAGCCTGAGTTGAATCATGTCCCTCCTCTGTCCCATAACCTCTAGTGGCTCCCTGTCTCATGCAGAACAAAATCCAACAGCCTTATCACAGCCTACAAGGCCCTGCAGATTTGACCCCCATTGCACCTCTGTCCTTGACATCTCCCACCATGCTCCCGGCTGCTCACTCAGTTCCAGTCTCCTAGCTAGTCTGTGAACATGACATATGCTCTGGCCCCAGGGCCTTGGTACTTGCTCTTCCTCTGCCTGGAATGACCTTCCCTCAGAAATCTGTGTGGCTCCCTCCTTCACCTCATTTAGGGCTTCACCTGGAGGATATCTTTTCAGTGAGGCCTTCCCTGACCACATCTCCAAAAACAGCACCCTCAGCCCTCCCTATCACTCTTCCTGTTTTGTTTTTCTCTATTTTTTTTTTGTTTGTTAGAGCACTGTTTTCATTGCCCATCGATAATTTGGTTTTATTCTATAGCTAATTACAGGAACAATCCTATTAGAGAAAAGCATTGAAAACTCTTGTGTAGTTAGGACTAAAGGTGATAGCTGAAAAAGGCTCACCGAGGGATATTTCAAAGTGTATAGTGATTTTATAACAGAGTTTGTGTTGAGTGAACAATAACCACTTGCTCTGGAGAATTCTAATATGGTAATATGAATATTCCTTCAAGGTATAAGGCGAGGAGAGAGATTCGTACAAGTCATTATTCATTGCAATGGGCAATGAATGTTGTCTACATGTTTTTCTCTAGTTTTTATGATAACACATCATCTAATGCATCATGATTTTACTGATTTCATTTATCACCTCTTCACCAGCACTACTACTAGAATGAAAGCTTCTTTTTTTTTTTTTTTTTTTTCGCGGTACCTGGGCCTCTCACTGTTGTGGCCTCTCCCGTTGCGGAGCACAGGCTCCGGACGCGCAGGCTCAACGGCCGTGGCTCACGGGCCTAGCCGCTCCGTGGCATGTGGGATCTTCCCAGACTGGGGCACAAGCCTGTGTCCCCTGCATCGGCAGGCGGACTCTCAACCACTGCACCACCAGGGAAGCCCGAAAGCTTCATGTTTTTACCTTTCATATTTAGGCAGAGATTTTTGCCTATTTTGTTCATATCTCTAGCCCTTATTCATGAATCAATGAAGGAATAATTGACTCTTTCCCCGATCAGCATGTGAGCTCTTTGAGGGAGGAAACTTTTATTTCTTCCCTAAATAATTTAAATGTGAGGGTTCTTAAAAGTGTGCCTAGGGGACTTCCCTGGTGATGCAGTGGTTAAGACTCCGTGCTCCAAGGCAGGGGGCCCGGGTTCGATCCCTGGTCAGGGAACTAGATCCTATATGCATGCTGCAACTAAGAGTTCGCACATCACAACTAAGGAGCCCTCCTGCCGCAACTAAGACCCGGTGCAACCAAATAAATAAATAAATATTAAAATTTAAAAAAAGTGTGCCTAGTAATCAGTAGGGTTTGTTTAATAAAAGTTAGTAGTTGCCATCAACATCATCATGATGTCATTTCCTCTGTATCCCAGGTGCCAGTATCAGGCCACCCAAGTTGGCTGTTCTCTTGCTCTCTGTACATCCCCCGCTTGACCAGTCCCTGCTTCACCTACACCCTAGTCCGATGACTGACCTTCCCTCTTAATTGTAGAGCCTAATCAGCAAATGCCTACATACTTGCTCCGGGCCCCAGCTAGTGATTGCTCTAATCTTTAGATCAGAGCTATCTTCATTATGGTAGTTTATCAAAAGGGGGAGCCCCTCTGCTGGTTACTCTGGCAACTGATGAGCCAACCTGACATCAATTCCCTCTATAACTGGAACCTCCCTACCCCACCCCCACGCCCTGCCCCGTGTCGCTCCAAGATCTTGCTTCAGATGTGTAAGATCCCCCATCTATTAAACCATTAATGTCTCTATCAGTGACTCCAGGTTCTTTCTTTGGTCTTGAGGCTGGGCAATTACAGGGCTTGCAGGCCTGCGGATGCAGCCCAATACCAGATAAACACAAAACAGGTGCTACTGAACAAAAGGATGAATGAGGACCTTAGGCCCCCTTGTACCTTCCAGGGAGGCAACAGGGGAACTTCCATCCTTCTAGCTATAGGGCTGGGCCCAGGAGGCAGAGTTAAGGCCCAGAGACCCTGGAAGAGCATTGCACAGGGTGGCAGCCATTTACTCTAACGATTATTGTGCACTTACTTTGTGCCAGGCTCTGAGATCACAAAGATGATTTCGACCTGGCCCCAGTCCTTGAAGAACTGCGAGTAACGAGAGAGGGGCGAGTTAAACTTTCACATGCAGGGGTGGGATGGGGAGGGAGAGGCAGAAGCTGGAAAGGCTCCCAGAGAAAGGAAAGTTGAGCTGAATGTGAAAGGATGAGAACAAGTGACCCAGGTGAAGGAGGGAGGAGAGCATGTTCTTCCTCTCTGGTCCTCAGTCTCCCCATTCACCCCTCGAAAGTGCTGGATCAGACAACTTTCAAGGTTCCTCTGGCCTCCGACATGCTGCAACTCTATGATCTTTGGCCTCTGGACCCTGGATCTGTGCTCTGGTTTCTACTGCCCCCTGTTGGAAATTTTTGGTAACACTGGAGTCAGGAAAAGCAACACCCAACCTTGCCTTCTCCTCTCCTTCCTTCCCCAAAGCGAGCAGCACCATCCAATCCGCGTCTTCCCTTCACCTTCCACTTCTCAAAGCAGCAAACTAAACAACACTTGCTCGTATGTCAAATAGAGAATATTCTCAACACATTTTAAAAAATAAATTTTAATAATGGTTATGTTTTCTTAAATTTATTTATTTATTTATTTTTGGCTGCGCTGGATTGCCATCGCTACATGCGCGGGCTTTCTCTAGTTGCAGCCAGTGGGAGCTACTTTTCCTTGCGGTGCGTTGGCTTCTCTATTGTGGAGCATGTGCTCTAGTCACGTGGGCGTCAGTAGCTGTGGCACATGGGCTTAGTTGCTCCCTGGCATGTGGGATCTTCCCGGACCAGGGCTCGAACCTGTGTCCCTTAGCATTTGGCAGGCAGATTCTTAACCACTGCGCCACCAGGGAAGTCCCTCAACACATATTTTTGACAAAGGTCTTGAAGCCAGAATACATGAAGAATTCATAACTGTTATAACCCAGCAATCCCACTTATTTTTTTAAAAAAGAATATTTATTTGGCTGCGCCGGGTCTTAGGTGCGGCACGCGGGATCTTCAGTTGCATCATGCGAACTCTTAGTTGTGGCATGTGGGATCTACTTCCTTGATCAGGGATGGAACCCAGGCCCCCTGCATTGGGAGGGCAGAGGCTTATCCGCTGCGCCACCAGGGAAGTCCCCCCCACTTCTAAGTAGAACTGGAAAAAACTCAATGCCCATCTACTCATGTAAACACAAATTGTAATATATCCATACAATGGAATACCACTCAGTGATAAGCAAGGAATGAAAGCCTTATGGTAAATGAAAGAAGCCAGACGTAAATGAGTACATATTGTATAAGTCCATTTATACAAAATTCTAGAACAAAAAATCTACAGTGACAGCAGATCAGAGATTTCATAGGGCTGGGGTTCGGGAGCGAGGATGGAGTAGCGGGTGGGGTGTTATCTGCAAAGGGGCACAAGAGAAGTTTGGGGAAAGGAAAATGTTAAAAAAATTTTTTTTTAATTGGGTGGTGGTTACACAGATGAACACATTTGTCAAAACCCATCAAACTTGGGGGAAGTTCCCTGGTGGTCTAGTGGTTAGGCCTCGGCGCTTTCACTGCCCTGGCCCAGGTTCAATCCCTGGTCAGGTAACTAAGATCCCACAATACCCATGGCACGCCAAAAACAAACAAACAAAAAACAAAACTGCATCAAACGAGGACATCGAACTAAGTGAACAAGCCAGACACATACTGTAAGGACAAATATTGTGTGATTCCAGTTATGTGAAGTACCTAGAGTAGTCAAATTCATGGAGGTAGAGAGTGGAATAGAGGGGTTGGGGGAGGAGGAATGGGGAGTTATAGTTTAATGGGTACAGAGTTTCAGTTGGGGATGATGAAAAAGTTATGGAAATGGATCGTGGTGGTGGTTGAACAATATGAATGTACCTTATGCCACTGAACTGTACACTTAAAAATGGTTAAAATGGTAAAATTTATATTATTTATATTTTACTATAATAAAAAATGTAAAAGACCCTCATCGAACTGTACACTTTTAAGTGGGTACATTTTAAAATTTATGTCAATTATACTTCATTAAGTTGAATTGTAAAAGGCGCCAAAGAGGAACGTACCTGTCTTACTCTTCCTGAACTATTGTAGATTTCTCTGTCTCGGGCGGTGGTTTGTAGAGGGAGCCCTGTAATCAGAAGGACCATAGACCTTGGTTCAAATCCTTCTTTTGCCACTTACGGATGTCCTAATTACACGAACAATGTCATGTAAATAGAACCTATCTCGAGTTAAGGATTGAAAGAAGCAGCACCTAAAGGGCTAACGATGATGAAAGCAAATGTTAGTTGTTATGGAAATTGCCTCTGTCTCCTCAGAGACTAAGAAGGGAAGGGTGCCCCAAGAAAGGTGGGGTACAGGTTGTCGGCCTCCGGAGTGACGCCTTCTCCCAGGTCCGGTGCGCGGGCTGTGGGGAGGCGGACGCTGGCCGCGAGGTGGCGCCCGGCTCGGGTTGGCTGCGGCGCGAGGTGCACAGAAGCGCCCGGGCCCTGGACCAAGGGGGCGGGCAGAGGCGGAGACTCCGCCGAACACTGCTTCCCTGGATCACACCCTCCCTCAGGGTGCTTTCGGGCGGCCAGAGAAGCGGAGAGGGCTTTTCCCGGTGCTCCTCTCCCAGTCTGGGATGCTGTCGGTCGGTCCCCGGGTTGTATCTTTAATAAGGTAACGGTTGTTGGGCCTCAGTGGGAAGGTGCCTGACGTAGACGATCTCACTGATTCCCCTCCACCACCCCACTTTGCAGATAAGAAAGCTGAGGCCGGAGAGGCGGAGTACCCCAAGGCCGCACAGCTGGTGAAGAGTCGAGGAGTTTCCCAGGCCCGGGGCCCCTGCTCTTCTCCCCTGCTCATCCCCTCTCTGCGCCCGATCCAGGCTGTCGGGTCGGCCCCGCCGCTCGGCCTCAGTGGTCCCACCCCTACACAGCCTCCCTCCCGGGCATTCTGGATCTCCCCTCCCCCGGCTCCCGGTTTCCTTGTCAAAACTTCCTGCCTTGGCGAGGGCCTGAGTTCCCACCCCCTTCCTGCCCCCCGCCCCTCCGCGCCCCTCCCCGCCCAGCGATCCACAACTTTCGGCCTCCCCGCCGCTCTCGCAGTCAGCCTGGGGCTCCACGCAGGGACCCCCGCCCTGTCCTCCTCCAGGCCCACCCCGGCGGTCCCCACCCCAGGCGGACGGCGAGATAGGGTCCAGAGGCAGGTGAGTGAACCGCGCGCCCCTGGTCCCGCGACCACCCTGCACTGGGGGACCTCGGGTTGGGGGGGAAAAGAGAGACCGACAGAGAGACCTGAAGGGGATGGGGCAGTGGAGAGGGGCCAAAGGGGATTGGGGGTTTCCATCCATAATGAAACAGCATGTAAATGACATGCAAATGAAGCTGTTTCCTAGGCCCTTGTATGGGACTTTGTGTGTCCAGCGGCTGCCACCACCCCACTGGCCCCCCTTCAGGGCTGGAGAGAGAAGCCCTCTACTTGGCTGAAGGGATGTGTACTGTTAAGAGCACCCGCATTGGAGTTAAGGCTGCCCAGGTTTGAATCTCGACTCTTCTCCTTACTATCTGTAGGATCTTGGTCAAGAGACTTCACCTCTGTGTCTCAGTCTCTCATTTCTAAAAGGGGAATAGTAAGATATAGTGCCTCCCTTATGGGGTTGCTGTGAGGCTAAGATGAGCATAAACATGTCTCCTGCTTAGAACCGTGCCTGCTCAGTGTTTATTACAGTGTTGGCCCTCTTCCCACCAGGAGACACGTTTGAGGAGGATGGAGGGAAGGGGCCCAGGTTTATAGGTCCCCGGGGCTCATAGTTTTGCCGGTTTGAGGACTAAGAAGTTGGCCAAAGGTCTCAGGCATGTGGATCCCCAGAAAGCCCCATGGGCTGGTGTGTGTGAGGGGGAGTGAGGGTGGGGGGCCCCGGAGCCCAGGCCCCAGCAAGGCCATCCCTCACCCCCACCCCATCTCCAGCCTCCAGTAGTGAACTTTCAGCTGTCTTGCTCTGGACTTTTATGAGTGGCCTCTCCCGAGCTTGGGCTGTGACCCTAGTCCCCGGGGATGGGAACAGTTTGTGCTGGTCCGAGTTTCCCAGGCTCCCAGGCTCAGCCAGACCTCGGCTCCAGGCAGGATTGGGCAAGGGGTCAGCTCTCAACCCTGGCCTAAGCTGGGCCTGGGGGGTCGGGGAGCTGTCTGAGTCCCGCCCCATCCCAATCCATGATACAGGCCCTCTGTGTGGGCACACGGGAGCCAGGGTGTGGGACAGCTCTCCTCTCTCCCGCTCTCTGTGCCCTGCTTCTGCCTCTTCCACTTCTGAGGTCTCCCAAAGTCTACCCGCTAAACTTGCCATTGCAGTTGGGGCTACCCTCCCTGCCACCTAGGAGCTGGGTTAGCCAGGCTCCCCTCTGTCTTCCTCTCTTCAACGGAAGGTGAAGCCGAGGGTTGGCATCTGTTTCTACACTACCCCCCCCCCCACCTCTGCCTTCCATCCCCTATCAGACTTTCCCAGAAGAGGAAACTAGCTCTGCAGGCAGTCCCATCCACAGTTAGGAAACCTGGATAGAGATAGAAGTCGCTGGGCTGCTGTCTGCCTCCCCCCACCAACACATTCTGCTGGAGAGGGGACCTGGGCCAGGCAGGGCCTCCACCACAGTGCTCAGAGCTTCTCCTTTGAGTAGTCTTGGAAACCTTGAAAGAGAGCCCTCCCGGGATGCAAGAGGGGCCCTAGGGCCCATCCTAGCTCTGGGGAGGGTGTCCGTACCAGTCCTGGGGGAGGTACCATAGAGGCTTCTCTATGGGGGAGAAGCCAGCAGGAGAAGCAAGAGAAGACAGGGGAGGAGAGAGGGAAAGACAAAGACAGAGATATTGAGAGACAGACAGATACCAACAGACAAGGAAAACACAGGCAGAGGCATAGAGACTTCTGGATACAACAAGGCCCAGAGGGAAGCGAGAGGCATATTTGGAAAAACAAGAGCAGAGACTGAGAGAAAGAACAAGAAGGTGGTAGAGGAGGTAAAACAGGAGGAAGTCCGAAGACCAAAGAGAAATCACAGGGGTAGAAGGACTAAAAAGGGCAGCACAAGCCTTTGGAGCTTGATGGACCTGGTCCAAATCCCCACCCTGCCTTTGGCTGGCTGTGTGACCTTGGGCAAATTACTTAACCTCTTTGGGATTTTCTTCTTCTCTTCCTTCCTTTCTTTTCTTTCTTTCTTTCTTTTCTTTCTTCCTCCCTCCCTCCCTCTCTCTCTCCCTTTCTTTCTTGCTTGCTTGCTTTCTTGCTTTCTTGCTTTCTTTCTGCATGGCTTGTGGAATCTTAGTTCCCCTACCAGGGATTGAACCTGGGCCCTCGCAGTAAAAGCGCTGAGTCCTAACCACTGGACCGCTGGGGAACTCCCTGGGATTTCTTCATCTACATAACAGGTGGCATAATAGCACCTACTTTCTAGGACTGCTGAGAGGATGAAAAGAAAGGATCCAGCTCACAATCTACATTTAACAAGGGGTGGGAATTGGTGTTAGAGCACCCACATATGGCCAGATGGAGGTCTCCAGAAACAGCACCGGGTGGGTGCTGGGCCATGGAGCCTCGTGAGTCCCCTTTCCTGCTTGTGCCTCCTACCCCACCCCACATAGTGGCATCTGAGGCCTAGTCCGTCTGTGTAGGAGGTGGTGTGTGGATGGGCAGTGAGGGGCGTAGTCCCTGGGCCAGAGGTTCGGGATAAGGGCTCAGGCCCTGCGTGCGGGCACACTCCCTCCTCTCCAGGTGACTCAGTGCCCTGCACTCCCATGCACTCAGCCCAGAGGAACTTGGAGGCCAGCCCTGAGGAATTCCTGCCTGAGGTCAGGAGAGCAGGTCTGGAGACGCCTTTTACTTTGTAATGTTGGGAAGTTCTTTCTGAACTCCACCTTCCATCGAATTACCAGTGTTGTGTCTTGAGGGCCCTAGAAGGAAGGTCGTGCTGTCTGGTGAGCCGGGGACAAGCCACAGCCTCCAAACATCTCTCCCTGTCCCGCTTCCCACAAAGTAAGGCTGGGCTTACTCAAGTCAGAAAGGATTTAGAGTTTATCAGTCCATCCACTCCACACAATGTTTAATTACTGCCCACTGGGTGCCAGGCACCCTAGATGCGTGTGTGTAGGTGCTGGCCAGTGCTGGGGACACAGTGGTCGGGTAGGCAGAGAAGTGCCCTGACCCCACGGTGCTCCATTCCAGTGGGGAAGACAGACCTTAATAAAAATATAATGACCACGGGATGGGAACCTTGAGGGAACACCTGGGGGGCAAGCAGCCCACTAATAGAGCCTGGGACAAGAATGGAAGTGGAGGCTGTCCCAGCCTGGTAGGGAAACCAGACTCACAAGCTGGCAGTCACAAGATGGGGTACACTACCTCATCCATCCATCAGACTTGAGGTGTTCCGGGGCCTGTGAACTCCTGACTTGACCTGGGTTAGTCCCACCTGCCCCCAGAGGAGGGACACTGGTGCCTTCGGCTAGAGTTTGGGGAAGTGTTGGGTCTCGGGGGAATGGTCTATGTCCAGTATGGAGCTGGCCCCAGGGAAGAACTGGGGTCCTTTGGGCCCCAAAGGGGTCCGTGGTGAGTGTGCTAAGAGCCTGGAGGAAGGTCCAAGGAAAGGGAGGAACAGGTGAGGTGCGGAGCCACTGAGGGGCTTCCTGGAGGAGACTGGCCTAGAAGGATGGGTAGGACCTGGGCATTCCAGGGGTGGCCTGGGCAGAGGTGGCCTTGCGGTGAGAGGCATGTCCAGTGTGATGGGAGCAGAGGCTGGCCACCTGGGCCCTGGGCGCCCTTTCCTGCAGTGTGGGGAGCCACAGAGGCATTAGAGGGAGGCAGTGGCCAGAGCAGAGCTGCGCTTTCCGACAGTATCTGGGGGTGGCAATCAGCAGGGGGAGCTGCTCCCTGGCCTGTGTCACCCCAGGGGTTACCTCCCACCCCCCACTGCTTTGTTCTTTGAAGCAGGCTCTAATCCTGCTGTTGCCTCTGCCGACCAGTTGGCCCTTGGGCAAGTCCTTTTACCTGAGACCCTCCATGGTCTCTCCTGTGAAATGGAGAGGGGTAACAATCACTCCACCTGTGGGTGGTGGTGAGGGTCCGGACTGGCTCTAGCTTCCGGTAGGCACGTGCTGAATGTTTGGTGAATCAGAATCCCTGCAGTTTCTCTATTTCCTGATGAGTAAACAGGTCGGGCTGAGGACCCTCTAGCTTCTGTTTCCTGAGCCACAGAGAACACAAGGCCGGCCCCTCACCCCTGCTCCCTCCCCGCCCAGCCTCTGGAGCACATGCAGGCTTCCTGTCCCTCCATCCGGCAGACATGCCTGGCATGCCGAAGGCCTGGCTTGGCTGGATGTAGGAGGGGCTCTCTGTGTGTGCGTGTACAAGCGTGTACACGGGTGTTCTGAGTGGCACGTGGAGCAGAGAAGTCTAGGCTGCTGGCGGAGCTGGGTTAGAGGGCATCTCTGTATGGGGAGGGATGGGAAGTCTTTGGACTCAGGATCACACTGCTGAGTGGGAAGGACTAAGTGATCCTGTCTCCGTGGCAAAGAGAGGTTAGGAAAGGGCACAGAGAACAGACACAGACACAGGGAAGATCCTGAAAGACAAGAGAGCTACAGGGCGAGGCAACCTTGGCACCAAGCTAAGACACAGGGCTCGACTGGTGGATCGTGGCTGGAGTTCAGCCTACACTCCATACCTGAAGGGGGATTCCCTAGTGCAGTGAACATACTGCACAACCGTACGTGGTAGCCTTGATATAGAAAAGGAAGGAGAGAGGCAGAAGAGACCAAGAAACTGATGGAGGAAGAAAAAAAGACAGCAAGCAGAGAGTTTCTGATGAAGAGCAAGGCAAAAGGCAAAAAGAAAGAGGCAGAGAGCCTAGAACTTGGAGGATTCTGTTTTTGCATGAACACATGTCCACTGAGCAGCCTCTGGTCTGAGGCTCAGTTCCAGAATGGTCATTGGAACCAACATTTCCAACCCCCATTGAACCCTGGGAGATACGGGGTGTTATTCTCCCATTTTACAGATGAGGAAATGGAGGTTCACAGGGCTCAAGTGACATGCTTGAGGTCGTACAGCTTTTAAGTACTAGAAACTTTGGCCTCCAAGATGGGAAGGGGGGGGGGAGAGAGAGAGAGACAGAGAGGAGGTACCAGTGGAAACAGGCAAGAAGCTGGAGTTGGTGCTCAGGCTGAGGGCCGGGGGGAGTAGAACCCAGGCGTCCTGCCTCATCAACCGCCTTTGGCTTGAAGACGTACCTGGCGGGCAGCCCATCGTTCTGGGGGATCAGGTTCTCTGGGGAGCCTAGTCCCCTCCCCTCCCCACTTCCTTTCTCTCTGTCAGCATCTAAGGCCCTATTCCCATTCCCGGATCATCCTGGGGGTTCTTCAGGAAAAAAAAAAAAGAAAGAAACAGCTTTTCCTGGAATTAATACTCAAAGAGTATGACAGTGCCAAGGGGAGTGGAGAAGGGGTGTGATAGGTGCAGGAGGACTGGGGCTGAGGTTGCCATCATGGAGACTGCAATTGTTCATTGAGCTTCTTATGTAGCTCTCTAAACACTTATCTGTATCAACTCATTTATTACTCTGCAGAACAATCCTACAAAGGGAAGTACCATTATCGTCTCCGTCTTAGAGATGAGGGAACTGAGAGATGGGATTCGAACACAGTTTTGAATGGGGGGGTGGGAGGGGATGCAGAGCTCAGAGGGTATCCTTTGCTGTACCACCTCCCAGAGAAGAGCAGCTAGAAGGGAGCTGGTGGGGAAGTGCCTCTTGCTGTCTCACTTCCATCAGCCCCACTCTTGCTCTCTGCCTTCTACAGACATGGATCATCTCCTGTCCACTAGGAACTCCACTCCCCTCCCAGAGGCCCCAGACTCATTCCCCTCCTCCTAGCAGGGTTAGGATTGGAGTACAGTGAGGGTAGAGGGACTCCCCACCAGAGGAATCAGGCTGGACAGGAGAAGAGCAGGGGGGGCGAGCTGGGTTGGGCCCTGTGTGGGCTTGGAGGCCAAGAGGGCAGGGATACTGGGGGCTTTCGAAGGCGGGACTGGGGACTCGGGGTGGGGGGGGTCCTGGCCAGGCGCCCAGCTGCTTTGCATCTCGAGGTGGAGGAGAGAGAAGTGTTAGCTCATTCTTGACTGTAAACACATCCCGGTTCCCACGCCTCTGATCGCGTTCTTGCGGCAGCCCCCAGCCTGGTCCCCTTCTCCTGTCCAGCTCCCTGCCAGGCTCCCCCTGGCCATAACCAAGGCTGTTAAAAAGAGATGTAAAGCCCCTGGGATTCCCGCCTGGGCTCGGGAGAGCCTGGAACCGCAGGGATGGATCTGCCAGTCTGGGTTTGGATCCCAGCTCTGATATTACTGGCTGTGTGGCCCTGGGCAGGGAACTTACCCTCTCCTTGCCTGTTTCCTCATCAGTAAAATGAATAATAATACCTACCACAGTGGGTTGACATAAGCTTTACACGAAATGATCTGTATAAATTGCTCAGCACTCTGCCCGTGCCAACACAGTAAACAACATATGGGGTCACATTAGTTTTCCAATTGTGAGGGAAGGTGTGTGGGTCCCTCAATCCACAGGTGCCATGGAGGAAGGGGGCTGAGTAGGGGAAAGGCAGGGGGCATCTGTATGGGAAGAGGGAGAAGGGAACCTACAGTGGGGGCCCCTGGGGTCAGATGGGGAGCCAGTAGTTGTCTGATTTAAACCCCTTGAAGGGGCACGTGTAATCACAATAGCCCCAGTTCTGCTGGGACTGGAGGTGCTGGGGAAGGGTGGGCCAGGGTTTCAGGTTCCCTAGCCCCTCAGGGGCAAAGGCTCAGATGGGAACAAGCCTAGGGAGCCAGGCTGGAGCTCTGGGCTCCTGATCTGGCCTGTGTTCTCTCCTCAGGGTCTGGGGCTGGTGAGGTCAAACCCTGCCCCTCCCTGCCAGGATCCCCGTCTCATCTCTCCCCTCCCTGCGGACCACCCACTGAGCTCACAGACCCCATCCTGGCTTCCAGCCCCTTCCACTGACCAGCTGAGATCTTCTCTGCTCTCCAGTCCTACCCTGAGGCCCTTGGGAAAACAGAATCTCCCCACCCCTCTAGTTATTAGAATCAACCCCCTGGGATTAGGGTCAGGCCCTCCGCATGCTCCCCTGCTCATCTCGAGGCCCCTCTCAAAGTCCCCCGGGTGAACCATTTCCTCCAGAAGTTGGTTAAGAGGAGGTGGCTGGTGGGAGGGGGCTGCTGTAGATGAGAGGAAGGACAGCCCCTCCCCTTTGCGCCTCATCAGGGCCTTCCTGCTGCAGGTCTTGTCCATGTCACCGCAGCCTCGAGCTCCGGGGACAGATCCAGGCCCAGGTAAGCCTGGGGGTCCCTGCGTGGCTGGAGATGAGGCTCGCCCAGGGACAAGGGTGATGGCCCTGTATCCAGACAGATTGAGCTCCAACTGGAGGACAGGACCCCCATGCCAGGGGCACAGTGGGGGCTACAGGAAGAGGGGAGTGTGGACCAAACTGGGGGATGAAGAGGGGGAGATGCGTGGGGGGCTCGGGGTCCTGTCCATGGGCTTGCTGCCATGCACACTCGAAGGAGAAGTGGGGAGAAGGTCAGCTGGGATCAGACAGGGTGGGCCTGGGAAGGTGACCGGAGCAGGGTTGGGGTGAAGGGCAGAGCCTGGGGATGTTGGGAGAGGGAGCCAGCTGTTGGGGAGGGAGATGGCGGTTGTGTGGGTGGAAGGGCCAAACTATGGGGGTGGTCGGAAGGGCACTCCTGACTGTGGCCTGGCTCCCTGAGGCCAGGCTGCGTCCCTCCCCACCGACTCCCCACCCTCCCTCACATCCTACCTTCCAAGTTCAGGGTGGTGGGAGGACAGAGCCACCCCGTGCTCCGCCCATGATCATGCTGCCTGCTGCCCTCCCCACATACACACATTCTAGCCAGGTTCTGTTTCCTGTTTTCAGGCTCCGTATCATGAGCACCGGGATCCCCCAGGACACTCTCTGGGCTCCTCAGGCCCTGGGGCCCAAGGGCCCTGTCGCCCTGCCCCTGGCTCACCTGAGTTTCTCAGGCCCCAGGATGCCATAGAGGCCTGGTGAGTTACCTGGGGACTGAGGATGGATGGGAGGGACACAAAAAAGACTACAGGTGGAGCTCTGCCCTGGGGGAGCTGTGATGGGGCCACTAACCAGAGTCATGGGCAGGCCTTGCTGCTCTGCAAGACAGGAGGGGGGTGGTGGGTAGAAATTTGCGGTGGGTGGGAGGGAGCCTGGGGAGGAGAGGTGGGCCAGCCCAGCCGCTGAGAGGGTGGGGAGCAGGCTGGAGGGTTTACTGGTGGGGCAGAACGCAGCAGTGGGGCGCAGTTAGGTTAGGGACCATCCCTCTGAGTGCTGCCCTGATGGGAGCTGAGAGCGGCCCTTGGGGACCCTGGGAGTGTGTGGGTGGAGGGCCTGGGGTGGGTCCCGGAGGCAGGCATTCCAGAGATACTCAGCGGGGTAAGGGGCCAGCTACCACGACCTTTTTCCCTCTTCTCGGGGAAAATTATAAGCAGATGTGGGCGCCTCAGGAAGGCGTAGAGGAGGGAGCCCGGGCAAGTTAACAGAGAATCTGAGACTGGTGGGGCGGGGACGGCGGGTGCTCAAGGGCCTCTGCTGCTCCTGAGCTCAGGAGCAGAACAGACTCCTCTGAGGTCCTGACCTGCTTCCCACCCACTGGGCGAGGCCAGGGGTGGAGGAGAGGGGGAGCAGCCCATTTCCAGATGGCTGGTGGGTGGTCACAGGGAGGTGGCGGCTTCTCCTTAAGTCTGAGGCCGGGCTGGGGACTCCCTGGGTGATAGCACCTAGAGCTGGGTGCAGAGGTATGCTGGCAAGGCTTTAGCAACCGGCTTCGGTGGGGGGATGGGTGGGTGGGGGTGGCCCTGATCTGTGGTGTTTGCTGATTTCCATGGTGCCGACTTCCACCCCCGTGCTTGGTTTCAAGCTACTACTGTGACAGCGTTGAACAAGGAGTGGGGAAGAGAACTCATGATTGGCTCTCAGAAGTCAGTATGGGCCGTGCCAGCGCACCAGTGGTGGGGAGGGGCCTCCTTCAAGGTCACCTGGACCTAGCCCTACTCCCACCCCATAAAGCAGGAAGCCCCTAACAGCATCAGGGTGGTTTTGGCCTCTGCCTGCCTACATCCAGTGATGGGGAGCTCACCACCCGAGGTCGCTGATTCCATCACAGAACTGCTTTGACCATTGGAAAGTTCTTCCTCTAACTGAGCCCAAGTTGGCTTCCCTTATAACTTCCCTTCGTGGGCTCCAATTTCACACCTTGGTATAACATCAGAGTGCCCTGGGTAGGGGCTGTGCTGGGGATTGGGAATTCAGGCACAGGTCCCTGCCTCTAGAGGTCATGGTCAGGGAACAGGCACTAGAACAGCGGCGTGTGGGTGAATGGTGCTGGGGGTCCCGGAAGGGATGGGTGGGGGCAGTCTGCCAGTGTGGATTGGGAAGCAGGGCAGGGAAAGAGGGGTGACACTGGGCTAGACCTTGAAAAGTGAGTGCTTAAAGTGAAGAATCGGGGGGGAGGATGTCCAGACAGAGGAAACTGTGTGAGAAAGTCTCAGAGGCATGGCAGTGCTCCACCTGGTCAGGAATAAGACCTGGAGCCTGGGAAGCATGGGCCAGGGGACCAGAGCCTCATCTCTTCTGCCACCCCTGCTTGGTCTCTGCAGAGACTTGGTCCTCCAGGTTTGTGGCTGCAGTGCCCCTCACCTGCTCCACACCTGGCCCTGTCACAGGCCTCAGCAATGTCACCACCTCTGCGGGCCCTCTTTTTCCTGGCCCTGGGCCTGGGGCTGGCTGGAACCCTCAACCCCAAGGACCCCAACACCTGCAGCTTCTGGGAAAGGTGAGAGAGGGCCCCTGCTGTGCCTTGAGGGCTGGAAGCCCCCAGCTCCCCATTCTCCCCACTGGGGCGCCTCTTTCCAGTTCCCTCCCTCGCCTCCTTCCCTTTCTCCAGCCCTCACCTCCCTCCTATTTCTGCTTCTACTGTCTCTGCTCCCCTAGATGGGATGCCTCTGATTCCAGCCCCATCTTGATCTTGTCTCAGTCTCCATCTCAGCTGTGACCCTGTCCTTTCTTTGTCCCCATCCCTTGGTCCCTGTGCGAGGCTAGCTGCAGGACAGAGCACAGGGTAGGAGCCATTCACTATGGGACAAGCAGAGGGGCTGGCCCAGGGAGAGCCCAGGGGACAGGGCTGGGCAACAAGGCCCAGGGCAAGATTTGGCCAGAAGTGCTCCAACCCATCTCCATCAGCTGGGCCCAGAAGTCAGTTCTAGCTCAATTTCCCCATATAGGGAGAAGGAGGTGGCAGGGAATGGAAGGCTGGAATGGAATATTCCCAGGAATATTCCAACTCTGGGAGGATTCCCTCCAGATTGAAGCGGGACAGATGGGGGGTCCATCCTAGGCTCGAGGGAGCAAGCCTGAATATTCCCCACTGTGGCCAAGCCCTCGCACCCCCGCTCTGCTCTGCCAGCTCAGGCCTCTCCCTGCCCCGGACCCCGACTCCGTTCCCTGTCTTGCAGCTTCACCACCACAACCAAGGAGTCGCGCTCCCGCCCCTTCAGCCTGCTCCCCTCGGAGCCCTGTGACCGGCCCTGGGAGAGCCCGAACACCTGCCCCCAGCCCACGTGAGTGCCCGTCCCCTTCCATCGGCAGATGGGTGCCAGAGGAGCTGCCTCGGCCCCGGCCTTGCCGCTCTGCACCCCCATTCTTTTCTCAGAACCTTTAGAGTTCAGAGGAAGCATCTGGCCTCAGGGCACTCAAGGCATGTTGTGCGTGGGGTATGTGTGTTTGGGGTGTGCGGATGTGGTGTATTGTGTGCATGTGTATGGCTGGATGGGAGGCAAGGAGGGAATGTTCTATGCTGCCCCAGCTCAGAGTGCTGGGCAGTGGCCCAGGCCTCCCCCAGTGCCGCAATGTAGAAGGCTGGAAGCCGGGGCCTCGGCAGGGAGGACTGAGGGCCACCTCTGGGTCTCCCCCAGGGTTGTCTACCGGACCGTGTACCGCCAGGTGGTGAAGACAGAGCACCGAATGCGCCTGCAGTGCTGTCGGGGCTTCTATGAGAGCAGCGGAGCCTGTGTCCGTGAGTCCTGGGTGGGGCGGTGGAATGAGTGGAGCCTGGGTCACCTAGTCCTTCCCTGCCCTCACCAGGGTGGGGCTACTCCTCTGCCCTCCGCTGGCCCTGTTGTCTCTAGGGACAAAGCTGCCACTTTATACCTCTGTCTCTAGCTGTCCCTACGTCTCTCCCACTCTCTCTCTCCATGTCCCTCAGCGGTCTCTGGCTCTGCATCTGTCTCTGGGCTGCCTGTATCTCTCTGTCACCGTGTCTCAGGACTCCGTGTCTGGCTCTCTCTCTGACTCTTCCTGTCCCTGTTTCTCTGTTGCTATCTGTCTCGACCTGTTGCCATCCAGTCTCTCCTGTCCCCCGCCCCCAGCACCCTGAAACCCCCAGAGCAGAGCCCGCTCTGTCTGTCTCTCCCCTTCTCTCAGCCTTGGACCATCACCAGCCCCTACAGAGACCCCTGCCCAGCCTGAGCCCCCAGCCCAGCCCCTACCCTCTCTCTGGACAGCATCCATGTCTAGTCCCTACGTGAGGAACCCCGCCTGCCCATTTCCCAACAAGGTGCTTCCAGAATTTCACAGAAAGGAGCTCGGGAGTCCAGAATCCTGAGGTCTTGACAAGCTCTGACCTGAGTTGCTTTACTCTCAGTCTTTTTGCATCTTAGAGGCAGAACTGCTGCTTGGCGAACTCCAGGTCCCTGGTGTGGGAGGAAGCTGGGGTTAGGCTTCAGAGAATAAAAGGTGGGTACGGCAGGGGTGGAAGCATCTTCTCACACACACCCCACCCCATCTCTGCCCCAGCGCTTTGTGCTCAGGAGTGTGTTCATGGCCGCTGCATGGCACCCAATCAGTGCCAATGTGTGCAAGACTGGCGGGGCGACGACTGCTCCAGTGGTGAGTGGCTGGTGACGGCAGGGCATGACCCCTTGTGCCTCGAGGGATGCAGAACCCTTGGGCACACCCTCCCTACCAGGACACAGGTGCTTAGGCCCCCAGAGCGATCACCCAGCAGAGTCCCACTGCAGCCAGCAGCCTTTTCTGGAGGTGTGATATAGGGGGAGGGGCCAAAGCCGGACATGGGGGCATGTGTGGGGGCCAGGACACAGAGACGGGGACTAACTGGAGGCTGGGGAGGGGCAAGACCCCCGGTGACCCCATTCTGCCCTCCCGTCCCACAGCTTGTGCCCCGGGAGTTTGGGGGCCACAGTGTGACAAGCCCTGCAACTGCGGCAACAGCAGCTCCTGTGACCCCAAGAGTGGGGCATGTTCCTGTCCCTCTGGGCTGCAGCCTCCACACTGCTTTCGGCCCTGCTCCCCTGGCCGCTATGGCCCTGCCTGCCAGTTCAGCTGCCAGTGCCATGGGGCACCCTGTGACCCCCAGACCGGAGCCTGCCTCTGCCCCCCAGAGAGAACTGGGCCCAGGTGTGTAACAGCAGGAACACACACTAACGGGATTGCAGACACAGGATGCACGGGCATACGTGGGGACACAAGGGGACTCAGCATCCCAAACGTGGGAAGGGAGTCAAGAGGCCCAGATCCTGGTCCCAGCTTTGCTGCTCGCTGGTTGAGCAACCTTGAGCAAATCACTGACTCTTCACGTGTTTGTTGCCGGCCTGTAAAATGGGAGCAGTATTGTCCACCTAGAAGGGTTGCTGTGAAGATAACATGAACTAGCGTGTGAGCGAAAGCACGTCCCAAATTGGGGCTGAGATAGGGACGCAGAGAACCCTACTGCAAGGCAGGGTGCAGGGAGAGCTGGGGAGTCACAGGAGGGAGAATGTGCATCTAGCTGGAGATCAAAGATCCAGCTTCATGGAGGAGCTCTGGCGTTGAGCCCTCAGGACAGAAAACCATGGCAGGCAGACGTGTTGCCCCCAGAGGGACGAGCATGAGCAAAGGTAGAGGTGGAGCAGGGGGTGCGTGGAGAGCAGACACGCCACCCATGGCTCTTCGCTCTACCCCTCCTGATGCGGCTGGGTGTCCCTGCCATTTCCAGTCCTGGAAACGTTTGTTTTTTGATCCCTGCAGTACCCAAGAGGGAAGGGATGGGGGTGAGATTCGAAGGGTGGGTGTGACTCACTGAGCCCTGGAGTCGGGCCTTCCTCCTGGGGAGGGCCTGTTTGTGGTTGACCAGCCCTTGGGGGCAAAGGGGGAAGCAGGTACTGCTTGTTTCCATACTGACCTCACCCCCTCTGCCCAACAGCTGTGAGGTGTCCTGTTCACAGGACGGTGTTGGCTTCTCCTGCCCCAGCACCCCTCCTTGCCAAAACGGGGGTGTCTTCCAGGCCTCTCGGGGCTCCTGCAGCTGCCCACCTGGATGGATGGTATGAAGGGTGGGACCTGTGGGTATGAATTCTGTGGGCGGTTCTCTATAGGGCTCCCAGGAGGGTGTGTGTGAGGGGGGTAGGCTGTGTGGGCCCTGGAGAGGTTTGAGGGTTTGGGGTGTAGGGGTATTGACGGGTCCTGTGGCCATGGGGAGGGGGCTGGGCTCCTGGGGCTCTGTCGACCTCTCACCCCCACAGGGCACCATCTGTTCCCTGCCCTGCCCCGAGGGCTCCTATGGACCCAACTGCTCCCAGGAATGTCGCTGTCACAACGGAGGCCTCTGCGACCGGTTCACCGGGCAGTGTCGCTGCGCTCCGGGATACACAGGGGACCGGTGAGTGGTGTTGGCCTGGGGTGGGAGTGGCCTGGGGTGGGCCGGGGGCGGCGGCGGGCGGCGTGGCCAGGCTCACTCCCAAGAGGCGCCCAGGTGCCGTGAGGAGTGCCCCGTGGGCCGCTTCGGGCAGGACTGTGCTGAGACTTGCGACTGCGCCACGGGCGCCCGCTGCTTCCCGGCCAACGGCGCGTGTCTGTGCGAACACGGCTTCACTGGGGACCGCTGCGCCGAACGTCTCTGCCCCGACGGCCTCTATGGCCTCAGCTGCCAGATGCCCTGCACCTGCGACCCGGAACACAGTCTCAAGTAGGCACTGTGGTCAAGGGGTCTGGAGGCCAATGGGAGAGGCCTTCGGTGCTGAAGCCACCGGAGTCACAAAAAGGACCTAGGGCGGGGCAGGTCTCACAGAAGGGAAAGGGGAGGGGCCTCGGGGACGGGGAGAGACCGCTCTCGGAACAGCACCGAGCCTCCCCGATGTCCCCCTCAATTCGGCGATGCTCGGCTCCCACCACGCGGAGGGGGCGGGGAAGTCGACCTGCGGACCCGGGCTCAGACCGCGCCGCGCCCCCGCCTCCGCCCGCAGCTGCCACCCGATGAGCGGGGAGTGCTCTTGCCTGCCGGGCTGGGCGGGCCTCCACTGCAACGAGAGCTGCCCGCAGGACACGCACGGGCCCGGCTGCCAGGAGCACTGCCTCTGCCTTCACGGCGGCGTCTGCCAGCCCGACAGCGGCCTCTGCCGGTGCGCGCCCGGCTACACGGTGAGGCGCGCCCCGCCGCGAGGGAGGTGCCGGAGAGGCCCAGGAGCCCGCCCGCTCCTCTCACTGGTGCTCCCGCCTGCTCTCAGGGCCCGCACTGCGCTAGCCTCTGTCCCCCTGACACCTATGGAGTCAACTGCTCCGCACGCTGCTCCTGCGAAAATGCCATCGCCTGCTCGCCCATCGACGGCGCCTGCGTCTGCAAGGAAGGTAACGGGTTGGGGTCTCCCGGAAGGGGATTTGGGGGCGGGGCCATGCGAAGAAGGGAGAGTCCAAGGGTAGGGGCAGGCCAAGGGTAGGGGAGAGGCTGCAGGGTAAGGGCGGAGGCACTGGTCAGCAGCTGGACTGCTGGGAAAGTAGCCAGGCTACTTCCTTCCTGGAATATCCGCTTTGCTTTTTTTCAACCACAAAAATCCCAATTGTCCTTAAAGGCCCAGGCTAGAGGTACCTCTTTGCAGAACATTCCTCATCCTCAGACATACAGAATCACAGAATGGCAGCTCCAGCAAGGGCCTCGGAGATCTACCAGGGGTGGCACGTTGGCAACCTTTAGGCTAGATTCGGACACAGATATGTTTTGTTTGACTAGCTCTCTATCACATTTAACAAAAGTCCAGTCTCCAGTCCCCACTCCTCCCTATTGTCTTACACATGATCTGGAGAACTCATTTAGTTACCTGTTGGGGCCTCTGTAAGCATTTGGGTTTGCTGCCACCCCCCTTCATTTTGCAGAAGAGGCAACCAAGACCCTGAAGGTGGTGGTGCATCCCCAGCGGTCTTTCAGCCTTCTGTCCAACATCCAACAGTTTCTATGCTTGTCTCCTATGCGGTCATGGGCATCCCCCCCCCAGCCCCAGCTCATAGCGCAGAGCCTGGCAGAGCCAATGCCCAGTGTGTGCTTGCTCAGGAGGGGAGCCAGGTCCCCATGCCTACTTGCAAGTCCCCTCTTCCAGGTTGGCAGCATGGTAACTGCTCCATGCCCTGCCCGCCTGGAACCTGGGGCTTCGGTTGCAATGCCAGCTGCCAGTGTGCCCACGAGGCAGCCTGCAGCCCCCAAACTGGAGCCTGTACCTGTACCCCTGGGTGGCACGGGACCCACTGCCAGCTCCCCTGCCTGGTAAGTGCACAACAGTCTGCCTGCCGGGGGGAGGAAAGGGCACAGCACCCCCCAGCTGACTGGCCTATCCTGCCCTCCACTCCCTCTCCAAGAAAGGGATGTTTGGTGAAGGCTGTGCCAGTCGCTGTGACTGTGACCATTCTGATGGCTGCGACCCTGTTCACGGACACTGCCAGTGCCAGGCTGGCTGGACAGGTGAGCGTTCTAGGTGTCCAGGCCCCAGGCTTACTGTGGAGTTGGGGGATGTATCCCACAGGACATGTGTTCAGAAGAAACCCTACAGAAGGGGGGCCACAGGCCAGGCTCATCCTACCCCTCTCACAGGTACCCGCTGCCACCTGCCCTGCCCTGAGGGCTTCTGGGGAGCCAACTGTAGCAACACCTGCACCTGCAAGAACGGAGGCACCTGCATCCCTGAGAATGGCAATTGTGTGTGTGCACCTGGATTCCGAGGCCCCTCCTGCCAGAGATGTGAGGCTCCCTCCCCTCCCCCTGCCTGCCAGCAGTAATGTGCAGTGCAGTGTCAGATGCCTGAAGCTCCCACTCTACCCCTCTTGGTCTCTTGTGCTGACTCCAATCTTTGGGCCGGTTGCTGCAGTGGGAAGGAGGGAGGGAGAGAGTGGGGTCACGGGCTGACTGAGGGTTGGCCCCTGCCCCTGGTCACCACGAGCCCCTTTCCCCCAGCCTGTCAGCCCGGCCGCTACGGCAAACGCTGTGTGCCCTGCAAGTGTGCTAACCACTCCTCCTGCCACCCTTCGAATGGGACCTGCTACTGCATGGCTGGCTGGACAGGCCCTGACTGCTCCCAACGTATGTGGTGGCTCATGTGTCTGAGCATGTGTGCCTGCTGAGGGGGTGGGCTGAGGACCAGAGGCTTCCGTTCCCCTGCTCCTGGGTATAAAAGCCTCTGAACCCACCTTGATTCAGCCATTTATATAAACACTATAAACAAATATTTATTGGGCATCACCTACATGCTGGGTATCGTTCTAGGTGCTTAGGATGCAGCAATGAACAGATCAGGGAAGAAAATTCCCTGCCCTTCTGCATGGAAGGCCTGAGAAAATCATAAGCTCAGTTTTGGACATGTTCTTTTTTTCTTTTGGATTGCCAATTTATTTATTTATACATGGCCTCTTTCCCACATAAATATAAGAAGGACATCATGGAAAAGATTAGTCCAGAAAACCGAGTCAAACAAATTTTGAAAAGGGGAAATGAGAAGCAGTTACTATGAAAAAGATGGGCAGGGTAGAGGGAAGTAATCTTGGACAAGAGTTTTTCCATAGAATTCAGTAACTACTATTAGATTTTTTGCTAGTGTCAGATACACAAAAATTATACCTTGAATAGTGTAGACACTTATTTCTCTCTTATGTTAAAAAAAAAAGTCTAGAGCTAAGCAATATAGGATAGTTTGGAAGCCTTTGGTTGTCTGGCCCTGGTCACGTTATTCTGAAAGTCTATCAGGTAGGCAAGTGCAGAAGTTAAGCAGGCAGCTGGGCACGTGGGTCTGGAGTTCAGGCAAGACACAGGGCTGAGGATAAGCATTTGTGAGTCATCAGTGTGTAGATACGGTTCAAAGCCTTGGTGCCCCTGGGGAGACCAAAGCTGAGCTGAAGAGTTCAGCGATGCTGGGGGCTGAGAATTCACTCAGGAGGGGCTGGTCCTGCCCCCCAGACAGGCTCCAACTTTGTCTCCTGCAGCGTGCCCTCTAGGACACTGGGGGGCCAACTGTGCCCAGCTCTGCCAGTGTCGCCATGGTGGGACCTGCCACCCCCAGCATGGGAGTTGTTTCTGCCCCCCAGGCCGGACCGGACATCTCTGCTTGGAAGGTACCAGCAGAAGGGGAACTCCATGCCCCTGCCTCCAAGTCAGCCCTAGCCTGAGGAGGGGACTGCTGTTCCCTGGCCCCTCTGATCCCCGCCTGCCTCCTCGGCTCTCTAAACAGGCTGCTCTCCAGGGGTGTTCGGTGCCAATTGTTCCCAACCATGCCAGTGTGGTCCCGGAGAGAGGTGCCATCCAGAGACTGGGGCCTGTGTGTGTCCCCCAGGGCACAGTGGTGCCCCCTGCAGGATCGGTGAGTTCTCATCTAGCCCCCTCCCTACCCCCACCCCGCCCCGCACTGTCCCCAGGGAACCAGGACACAGGTACATGCCCAGGTCTCTGCTAGGTGGTACCCTTGTATCACCCTGCCCCCCTACTGGGGCCTCCCTCATGCATGCATCCCAAGCTCACCAGTAGGGCCAAGACACTGTCCTGAGTGACCACCCCATCCCCCACAGGAAGCCAGGAGCCATTCACCATGATGCCTACCTCTCCAGTGGCCTACCACTCACTCGGGGCAGTGATTGGCATTGCAGTGCTGGGATCCCTGGTGGTGGCCCTGGTGGCGCTGTTCATTGGCTACCGCCATTGGCAAAAAGGCAAAGAGCACCAGCACCTGGCAGTGGCCTACAGCAGCGGGCGACTGGACGGCTCTGAGTACGTCATGCCAGGTGAGCTGGCCTGGGGGCAGGGACACACATGAGTGGCTGGCTCTTAGGTACAGGGCAGATGGGGTGCGGGGCTCCTGCATCCCTCCCTGGACCTTGTAGATGGGAAGTGGGGAGTTGGAGAGAGTGAAAGAGGTCAGAGAGGCTGATTATGGATCTCCTGGAACAGAATGAATGTCTTGGGCCCAGGCTTGTCTCTGACCGGGCAGGTCACCCTGCAACTGTGTCTGTTTGTGCAGATGTCCCTCCGAGCTACAGTCACTACTACTCCAACCCCAGCTACCACACCCTGTCACAGTGCTCACCTAACCCCCCGCCCCCTAACAAGGTCAGTGTTGGGGGCGGGGATGCACTGTGGATGCCCTGTGGGCACAGCCCGGTTCTCGGGAAAGCTCCAGCCGTGCACGTGGCTCTCCCTGTCCCACCCCTCCCCTGCCAGGTTCCAGGCAGTCAGCTCTTTGCCAGCCTCCAGGCCCCTGAGCGGCCAGGTGGAGCCCACGGGCATGATAACAACCACGCCACACTGCCTGCTGACTGGAAGCGGCGCCGGGACCCCCCTCCAGGGCCTCTGGACAGGGGTAGGAGCCTGGGGGCCAAGGCCTCTGGTGAGGGTGGATGTGCACAGCCCAGCATCCTGCTCCATCTGAGTGCGTGTGTCTGTGGAAGGGGATTCTGGGCCCCGGTTCTAGAGGAGGTGGGAGCTTGGGCAGGGGACCAGGGGCCTGACTGCAGGTTGCTTTCTCTTCCTCAGGTAACAGCCGCCTGGACCGAAGCTACAGCTGTAGCTACAGCAACAGGAATGGCCCAGGCCCCTTCTACGGTAAAGGTGAGGGCAGGGCAGGGCGGGGCGGGGGAGCGAGGGAGGGAGCTGCGCTGGGGTTTAGGGGCCAGTGCCTCCACCGAGCCTGACTTCTTTCCCCTATCTTTAGGGCCCATCTCTGAAGAGGGGCTGGGGGCCAGCGTGGCTTCCCTGAGCAGTGAGAACCCCTACGCCACCATCCGGGACCTGCCCAGCCTGCTAGGGAGCCCCCGAGAGAGCAGCTACATGGAAATGAAAGGCCCTCCCTCAGGGTCCCCCCCCAGGCAGCCGCCTCAGCTCCGGGACAGCCAGAGGCGGCGACCCCCCCAGCCAGAGAGAGATAGTGGCACCTATGAGCAGCCCAGCCCCCTGACCCATGGTGAGCCTTCCTTCTCCACTGGGGCAGAGAGAACAGGGACAAGGCAGGTGGGAAACGAGAAGGGACAGAGGGCGAGGATGCGCAGTGGGCGTGAAGTGGCAGCAAGAGCAAGGCCTTTGGGGTCAGACTTGGGCTCAAACCAGGCATGATGTTTGGGAAGTCACACTGCCTCTTAGAGCCTGTAGGTGGCGGTACCTCCCTCACAGGGCTGAGGATTTGAAATGGTGGTTTTACAGCACCTGAGTTGTAGACTTGATATCCAGAAAAGCTGGGAACAAGGCAGGTGACAGAGCATCTTCCTATCCTGTGAGGTGGGCAGGTCGAGATGGCCTCCCCCACTGGCAGCTGAGGAGCTGCACAAACTGGCCTATAGCCAGGCACTACGCATCCGTCTTCCGGCAGAAGAGGCTGGAGAGGGGAGGAGCGTGGTGGGAAGGGGGAGGAGCCACCTGCTTCTCATCTTCATCCCTCTCTGTCTCCAGACCGAGACTCCGTGGGTTCCCAGCTCCCTCTGCCTCCAGGCCTGCCTCCTGGCCACTATGACTCACCCAAGAACAGCCACATCCCTGGACACTATGACTTGCCTCCAGTACGGCATCCCCCGTCACCCCCACTTCGGCGCCAGGACCGTTGAGGAGCCAAGATGGTGTGCAGAGGTCAGCACACCGGTTCTTTGCTGCTCAAGGCTGAGGACAGAACCCCCTGTACCCTGCCAGGAGCAGGGAGAGGGCTGGCCGGCCATGAACACGAACATGTTTAATAGAGGAAGTGAATGCAGAGGAGATGGGAGCCTGGCTCCCAGGTTTTACCATGGGAAACACTGGTCAGCAGGAAACCTGTGTTCCTTTTCCCCAACCCATTGCTCCCCAAGGCCCCCAGGGCCCTGTATACATAAACTGGTGGGTTGAATGTTGCTGGATAACTCTGATTTCAGATTGCTGTAAGAAGTGTATATTGGGTAACTTTTCTGTGCACTCCCGGGCTAGGCTCTGTGTGTGCGTGCACGCGTGTTTTCAGAGGGTTACCAGGCACTGATCCTGTCCTGGGGCACTCACTATATAGTGGAGAGGCAGCCCAAACCCAGTTAACTCTAGAAATAGCGTTACTGGCCTCCCTGCATTCATTTGGTACTTCCGCCAACCAACTGCTTCAAAATACAAGCTGGTTAGGTCACCCCTGCCTGAAAGTCTCCGTGGGTGCCCCATGGCCCTTGGGCTACAGTCAAAATTGTCCAAAGCCTTAAAGGCTTTGCTGGCCTGGCCTGCCTGTCTCTTCAGCCTCACTCTCAACTGTGTTCCCTGTCACTCTGCTCCAGTCACACTGGCCTCTACGTCCTCCTATCATCTACATGTCTTCCTACTACAGGGACTTGGCACATCTGGAATGCTCTCCCTCCCCCACTCACCTGTTAACTCCTGCTTGTCCTTCACACCCCGTGTTCTCTTTCACAGCACTGATTACTGATGTGTTCATGCACCAGTTACCTGCAGAAGGCCTACAGGGTGCCAGGCACCTCTGTAATGTGTTGCTTTTTAGTGTGATTATTTGATTAATCTCTGCCTCCCCCACCAGACTCTTAAGTTCCCTGAAAGCAGGAATCCTGTGTTCATGTTCAACACTGGCTCCCCTTGGCACATGGTAGGCACTCAATAAATGTTCCCCCAAAGGCTGAGTGGCTGAGTGAGTTAAAAGTACCAGTGGTAAGTGCTGGCAAGTGCTAAGATAGCTGGGCAAACTGGTGCTCTGAGAGCTGAAAGACTGCATAGGTCAGAGTCTTCCCCAAAGGGTAGCGTTTCTACAGGGGAACAGCACAAAAGCTCAATGGTGGGAAGGTCTGAGAGTGGTGGTGGGGGAGGGGAACAGACTGGAGTGGGGAGGCTGGAGCCCGGAAAGCAGAGGGGAGAGAGTATACTCTGATAGGGGTCCGGTAGGGTCTAGGCTACCTGAGGACTTTGAATCCAAGATTTCTTGGAAGCGTGACCCGCCTTCTAAACTCGTTAGCGGATCAACTAAGTTCCCAGACCTCCAGGAGGCTACATAGATGGGGTCGAGATTACAAACCCAGAGCCACGCCAAATCGTTAACTCGGTGGGTCTCTCTGGGCCTTTTCCATCAGGAGTCCTCTCCTTACAGGGTAGGAGGGCCGACCCCAGAGAGTGGACCTGTCTCCACCCGGACTCTGCTTCCCTAGATTCCTCCGACTGCCTCTATCTCTAATACACGGGGTCGGATCCCGGCTTTCCCCGGTTCCGTTTCCCGGGTGACTTTGGACAGCTCCTTGCCTGCCCCCTAGCCCCGCCTCTCCGTCCTGGTCTCGCTTTAGCCCAGCCCCCTCCACTCCGGTCCAGTCCGGTATCCACTCTTCTCCCTCCACCACGGCTCCGTCCAGGTCCTTCTCCCTTCGCACAGGGTCCGCGGCGTCCGGCCCTCCAGGGCTCCAGGGTTCCTCTACCCCTGTGACCCAGGGCTGCCCAGGCTCCGCCCTGGCCCCGCCCCTCTCGGCTGCCCTAGTTCCGTGGCTCCGCCCTCCGGGCTCCTCCCGCCCCCTGATGACTCTGTGGTGCCCCCTGTCGGCCTCGCGTGCGCTCTGTGGTTGCCCCTTGCCCTCGGGCCCGCCCACCTCGCTCGGTTGTCTTGGAGAGGGACGCTGAGGCGACGCCGCGGCAGGCGGGTCCCGCCTGTGGACGCGGAATAGAGACCCTTGATTCGGCCACCTCCAGGGCGAGCCCCACAGAATCCCGTCCTGCCTCCTTGCCCCCGTGAGTGTCCCCAGAGTCGCTGCGGACGGCACCAGCATGTCGGGCGAGGCGAGCGCACCACCGGTGGCCTCACCCAGGGCCCCGCGTTCCGGGATCCAGAAGTCATCCGGTGCAGTGACCAGGAAGGGGGACCGCGGGGCCAAGGAGAAGCCGACGACCGTCCTGCCGCCGGTGGGGGAGGAGAAACCCCAAAACCCTGGTACGCTGGTGGCGGGGTTGGGGGAATCAGGCCTCTAGGGTTCTCCGCGCGCTCCCACCAGCCACTCGTCGCTGGGGTTAGCCAGATTGGATGGGGCGTCTTCGTTGTGCCAGGCAATGGCGGGCGAGACAGACGAGCCAGTAAATAATAACAGAATTTTTGGCGCTGAGGAGCGCTGTGTGGAAAAGGGCTCCACCAGCTGAAGTTCAATATGTGAATGTAACTAGCTCCTGGCACATGGCATGGGTGTTATAAGTGGTCACCGTTATGAGGTGTGCACGTGTTATTAGGCACGTTTCTTCTCTGTAGTATGGAGTCCTGCCCTGCCTATTACTGGGAGGCACAATAGAGTTGATGGTGAGAAAGTATTTTATAAACTGCAGATTCACTTGTTCACTCAACAAATGTACACTGTGCACCCACCCAAAGCGCCCTGCTCCATCCTGGGATATGAATCACAGTTTTAGTCCCAGCACAGTTCCTGAAACTCAGCTTGGCAGATGTTTGAATTGAACTTGATCTTAAAGAAGCCACACTCTGGTTTGGGATGCTGACAAATACAATAAGATGTGCTAATTTGTATCAGAGAAGAAGGTCCAGGGAATGATGGAAAGACACAGGGGCGCTGCCAGGAGGTGACTTTGAGTTTAGTTTTATAGATATTCATTCATTTATTCAACAATTACTTTTTGGATGCCTGCTCTGTGGTCAGGTCCAATAGAAAGAGAACGAGATGGACACAGTCCAGCTGGAATGGAATTTACATTCTCTAGGAAAAGAAAACCATTGGAAAAGTATGCGTATGAGTGTGGCTCTTTATGTTGCAAGTGATAGAACCCCAACCCAAATTAATTATCCACAAAGGGGAATTGATTGGAAGGCTTCTTGATTCAAATCTACCAGCTTTGCCTTCAAAGAGGGACAGGAACTTGCTGTCTCTGGACTCAAGGAAAAACAACTTGGGAAAAGACTGATTGTCACACATTGGTCAGGTGCCATCTCCTTGTCAGTGCTGGTGGCTGGGGGGGAGGAAGCTATGGGAGCTGGAGAAAGAGCATTTTCCAGAAGGAGAGACAAGACAGGATAGAATCTCTTACAGATATGAACCTAGTTACATTAACACACACACACACACACACACACATACATACATACACACACACTCACACCACTCTGGCTGCTGTGTGGAAAATGGAGTGGCAGAGGGAGAGAATGAAGGCAGGCAGCTGAGTTACGAGGCATTTCAATAGCCCAGGTGAGGGACAGTGGTAGTTGGACTCGGGTAGTGAGGGAGATGGGTTAGGCTCCTTGGCAAAGTACTTCCGAGGTAGAAAAAGAGTTGGTGAAGTAGTGGATGGGGTGGAAAGTGGGGAAGGTAGCAAGAATGATTCCATGTTTCTGTACTGGGCACGGGGTGGGTTAAGGTGCCATTCATGGAGACAGGCAGGCCTGAAGGAAGAGCACGTAAGAGATCTCCAAGGGGTGATGTCGGCTGAGCAGCTGCATGGAAGCGTGTGGAGGGGTGAGAAGATGTCAGGGCTTGAGATGTGAATTGGGGAGCTGCTGATGTTTGGGTGCATTTAAGTCCTGGGAATGAAAGAGATTCCCCTGGGGAGGGGGGAGTGGAACCGGAGACAGGAAAGGGCTCAGGATCCAGCCTCAGTGATCTTAGAGGAGAAGGAGCTCCCCCAGGCAGGGGGAGCCAGAGGGGTCGGAGAGAAAGGGAGTGATAACAGGACAGGGCCACAGGGTCACAGCGGCTTTAGCAGCTGCTATCGTGTGTTGTGGCAGGGCTCAAATGGGGTAGCGAGTGAAGGCAGTTGTAGGAACGTTGATAGATTGAGAGGACATCGCATCTGGTGGCTTCTATTTCTCAAGGAGCTACGAGGCAAGGTCATAACGAGTGTGAGGAGGGAGTGTGGGAGGGGAGGAGAGCAGGAGCAAGGCCCTTTCGGAGCTGTGCTGCCCACTAGGTCACTGCTAGCTACAGCCCAGTGGTGGAACACTTCCATCATCCCATTACGTCCTGTCGGGCAGTGCTGGTTTAGAGCAGCGGTTCTCTCTGGACCATCTTTGGCATCATCTGTGAGCTGGTTAGAAATGCAAATTCACAGACTCTACCCAGCCTATGGAATCAGAATTTGGGGGGATGGGGCCCAGCAAACTGCTTTAACAGGCTTTCCTACTGATTCTTACAGAAAGATGTTAAAGTTTGAGAACCTCTGTTTGGGGAAAGATGGTGTGAGTGAAGCAAGGAAGGACTGAGGGCCTCTCCCAGCAGAGGGAAGAGTCCGGGGAAGCAGGCAGTGTGCAGGAGTCAGCTGTACAAGGGGCTCCCCTAGCCTTCCAATGCCTCCTCTCATCGGCCTCGTCCATTCTGCTAATGTCTCTCCGGTGTCTGTGTTCCCCCTGACGTCTGGGTGCCTGTGTCTCTCACCCTTTTGCCACGAGAACCCTCAAACCTCTCTGCATCTTGCCCCACAGTGCTGAGCAGACGTCCTGCCAGCCCCCCTGCACCCTCCTGGTAGGCTCCCTGCTGTTGGCTGCAGGGGTTCTGTCGGGGGGCACAGTCCCTGCAGCGTCCGCTGCCTGTGGGGCTCCAGGCTGTCCTGCACTTGGAAGAGCAGGCTGGCACCAAGCCCACCCTTCTGCCTCCAGTTTCTCGCCTTTGCCAGGGACACCCCTTCCCATCTCAAGGAACCACTTCTTGTTGGGATGCGCATGCAGGAGCAGGAAAGAGCAGGGGTCTTTGGGGACTCAGGCACCTCAGGTTTGCGTAGCCCTCAGGATGGGAAGTGGTGGGCATCTGTCTGAATTAATAAAACTCTTGAATGAGTTAAGATTTCCAAAGCATATCTAGAACAGTGTGGGACAGGAGTAAGTGCTATATCAATGTTTGCTGAATAAATAAAAGCCTACCACCCTGCTGGGCCTCGGTCTACCCGAGTGCGGGCGTGGGGATGGGGGTGGGAGCGGGGGCAGGTGGAGAGGTCCTTCTGCTTTCCTTCCTTTGCTCACATCAGGCCTGGGCCTTATTTATCCGTGTGACCCTGGGCAGTCCCTGCAAGGAAGGAACGTGGGAGGAGGCTGGGCTGGGGAGGCGGAGGCCCCCCAGGGAGCGGAGAGCGGGAGTGGAAGCGGCCTTGACCCACGGGGTGGGTGGACGAGCCGGCACATAAAAGAGGCGCCCTCATTGTCTACATTCCACGCCCTTTAGTCCCCTTCCTCCCAGGTCTTGATTTCCCAGTTTCCTCTCAAGCGTTTTCAGTGTCGGTCTCTACAACGCACCTTACATGTTAAAAATGGCTGTGAGGACGTCTGTCTCGATGGAGGGGCCGCTGCCCGCCCAGAGGCCCGAAACCCCGCGCTGACGAGCGTGGGAACGCGGCGCAGTGCGCCGATCCCTGGCGGGCGGGGGCGCAGGGCTGGGTGGGACGTCCTTTGGTCTCTGCTGCCCTCTGTTGGCAGCCTTGGGCTACAGGCGGCGGGCGTGGCGCGGCGCTGCGCTTCCCCTCCCACTCTCGTCCCCGCCCCCACAGAGGAGTACCAGGGCACCGGCGTCCTCGAGGTGGACTTCGCTGAGCTCTGCACGCGGTGGGGCTATACGGACTTCCCCAAAGTGGTCACCCGGCCCCGCCCGCACCCGGCCTTCGTCCCCTCCGCCTCTACGTCGGAAAAGCCCACCGTAGGTGAGTGACAGTGGAGACCCCGGGGTGTCTGCCAGGCCTACCGCGTCCATCCCCCATCGCACGGCGGGTCGAATGGCGGGGACGCAGGGCAATGTGTGTGTGAGTGAGCGGGGTGGATTCAAGGGGGCTGGTGGGGAGGTGGGGGCGGTCTTACGTCGTCCTTTCCAAACCCTCGCAGATGCGGGTCTGGCGGAGTCCTCCAATCCCGCGGCTCCGTGGGAGCCCTCCCGGCCTCTCCGGCTCCCGTAGGCCGGCCGGGGCGTGGGGTCCGGGGGCGGTGACTCTGCCCCCTCCCTCCTCCCCCGGCTCCTGGCACCCTGCCTTCTAGACGAACAGCGGCTGTCCCGGTCCTGCAGTCTCAACAGCCTGGAGAGCAAATACGTGTTCTTCCGGCCCACCATCCAGGTGGAGCTGGAGCCCGAGGACAAGTCCGTGAAGGAAATCTACATCCGCGGTGAGGTCCGCCCCCCACCCCCACCCCCCGGTCCCTGTCACCAGCCGTCCACCACTGCACCCCTCCGGGCCTGAGGCGCCTTCCTCCTTTCCCTTCCGCAGGTTGGAAGGTTGAGGAGCGGATCCTGGGTATCTTCTCTAAGTGTCTGATCTCCCTCAGCCAGCTTCAGGCCATCAAGTGAGGGGACATGGGGGTGGGGGAGGGGCAGGAGGCCAGTGTTAGAGACGGGCCACCAGTGGTCTGGGAGAAAGAACTGAAGGGGCACGGAAGGCCCCCCCTGGGGACTGTGTGGAAGGTGATAAGGAAGAATGTGGCTGGGGTGTCAGGGTGGCTGGAGAGGACAAGGTGGGAAGGAGGTGGTGCTCCAGCTGCGTTTCTGTGCTTCCCCCCATCTCCAGCTTGTGGAAGGTGGGGCTGACTGATAAGACCCTGACCACCTTTATCGCCCTCCTGCCTCTCTGCTCATCCACGCTCAGGTCAGCAGAGGGGAATAGGCAAGGGGGAGGCTACCTGGGTAGCCTGGCTGGCTGGGTGGTCAGAAGTGAGCAGTTTGGGGACAGGGGTGACAAGTTCCAGCTCCTGTGGCCTGGGCTGGCATCCTTGTGGAAAGAGGGTGCTGCTAGTGTCTGTTGGGTTTTGAAGCTCCCATCTGACAAGCAGTGGAGTCCCCTTTTCTGCCTACTCTGGTGCCTAAAGAACCTACCTTTGGGGCCTTATCCCCTCCTCTCCATCAGTCCCACCACTACCCGCTCTCTCCCTGGAGGTTCCTCACTGCCTGGTGTCTGGCACTGTACTAGGGACTGGTTCTTATCCTACAGGAACTGGCAGTCCAGTGAGGGAGGGAGAAGGGCATAGGAGTGGATACTGCAGGGCACTGTGGGGACTGTAGTGGTGGAAGAATGGTTCATGAGAGACATGGAAGGCTGCCTGGAGGAGGTGGTGCTAAGCTGAGCCTTGAAGGAGTAATAGGAGGGGGTCCCGCAGGGAACTGGGAAAGGGCATTCTTGTATAGGAGGGAGCCAGAGCAAGGTGTGTAGTAGTATAACTACAGGGGTGGTTGCTGTATAAAGGACACAGCTGATTTGGCTGCCCTTTGTTGAAGCTCCACCAGCGCCCTTGACTTCTCCCGCTTCACAGAACCCACCGTCACTGGCTTGCCTCCTCACTTGTCTTCCTCCTGTAGATGGGATGGATGCTTCTTGAGGGCAGGGATTTTGTCTCCTTCAGCTGGAGGTCCTTGGGTGCTCTTTGTCTTGAACACCACAAAACACATATTGTATTCCATCGCGGGAATTAGAAACAATTTAGCCAGCAGGAGAATAACTATAGAATTCATCTTAATATGTAAAAATGAGTCAGATCAACATGATAAAAATAATTTAAAATAAATGCAATCAAGTTTAGATGCTAGATGAGCCAGGCTGAAAGGTTGGGCAAATATCATGAGAGAAACTTTTTTTAAAAATTAATTAATTAATTGATTGATTGATTTTTGGCTGCGTTGGGTCTTCGTTACTGCGCGCGGGCTTCTCATTGCTGTGGCTTCTCTTGTTGCAGAGCATGGGCTCTAGGAACATGGGCTCCAGTAGTTGTGGCATGCGGGCTCAGTAGTTGTGGTGCATGGGCTTAGTTGCTCCGTGGCATGTGGGACCTTCCCGGACCAGGGCTTGAACCCATGTCCCCTGCACTGGCAGGCAGATTCTTAACCACTGTGCCACCAGGGAAGTCCCGAGAGAAACTTTTTTTAATAGAGAATTTTCCAGCCATTAGTTTCATTTTTTTCTTGTGACTTGGAAAAACACCTCCATTTTCTCAGTACTGTTGGAGAAGCCACTGCCTTGTGGAGGGGTCATGTATTGGGTACCTATTGCTGTGTAACAAGTTACTTCAAAACGTAGTGGCTTAAAACAAGAAACATCTATTATCTCACAGTTTCTGTGAGATAAGTCCGGGTGTAGGTTAGCTGGCCCCTCTGGCTCAGCGTCTCGGTGAGGTTGCCGTAAGGCTGTTGGCTGGGGCTGGAGCATCTGCCGCCAGGCTCACTTATGTGGCAGCTGATTGGCCACAGTGCCTCCACTCGGGAGCCTTTCCACAGGTCATCTGGGTGCCCTCACCACTTGGCAGCTGGTGCCAGGGTTGGAAGCCACAGCCTTTTTGTAACCTAAACTTGGAAGTGACAGCCCATCGCTTTTGCCATATGCCATTCATTAGAAGTGAGTCACTAGGTCCAGCCACACTCAAGGGGAGAGGATTACACTGGGGCACGGATACCAGGAAGTGGGGATCACTGGGGTCATCTTAGAGGCCCCCTTACCACAGCTCACTAACTCTGGGGAGTAACCCCTTCACATGGCACACTTCTGGATTTCTAGTCTGGAGAACTGTCACATATAATTTCCTGTATCAGGGAGTTGGGCGGGGGGGTTGCATCCTTTGCCTCTGTTTCCAAGCTGCTTCCCAGAGCCCCACCCTTCTTCTTTGTCCCCTTCCCTCGTCTGGCCTCAGTGGTGCCTCCTGGGTCTCAGATTTCCCCCACCCTCAGGAAGGTGTCTCTGGAGGGGAACCCGCTGCCGGAGCAGTCCTACCACAAGCTCATGGCAGTGGACAGCACGTGAGACTCCTTTCCCTCACCCCCTTTCTCTGGGCCTGCCCCCCATTCCAAGTCACCCTTAGTTCCCACGCTCCCTTGCCCCTCCAGCACCTCCCCAAGCACCCTCAATTCCTGCCTCTCCACCCTCAGATTGAACGGCCCTCCTCATGCCCCCATTTTCCGAGGTTCTGGGGAACGCCCAGGACCCCGTGTTTCCTGTGACCCGCGTTCTCCCTCCTGCTGCCCAGGATCGCGCACTTGTCTCTGCGGAACAACAATATCGACGACCACGGGGCGCAGCTCCTAGGCCAGGCTCTGTCCACGCTGCACAGCTGCAACCGGACCCTGGTCTCCCTCAACCTGGGCTTCAACCACATCGGTGACGAGGGCGCGGGCTACATCGCAGACGTGCGTGCGAGGCTGGCAGGGGCCCCCCGCGCGAGCTGTGGCGGCCCGGGGCTAGCCGGCTCACTGCCCCTCCCTGCCCCCTCAGGGCCTCCGGCTCAACCGCTCCCTGCTCTGGCTGTCCCTGGCCCACAACCGCATCCAGGACAAGGGCGCCCTGAAGCTGGCCGAGGTGGGTGTGCGGGCTGAGCGGGGCCGGGGAGCGACCCCCACATCCTCCTGCTCCCCGGGCGGCTGAGCGCGAGGTGCCTCCCCGCCGCAGGTCCTGCGCCCCTTCGAGCTGACGCACACCGAGGTGGTGGAGCGCCGGCGCCTCCTGCTGGAGAAAGGTTCGCAGGAGCGCTCGCGATCGGTGAGGAGCGCTCGGAGCCTGAGACCTGAGCCCTTGGAACCGCTTCCCAGGTTGGCTGCTTTCAGCCAGCTGGCCGAGTCTTAACCCGTCCTCTCTCCCTGTGTCGTGACCGTTTTTCTCTCCGACCTCTGCACAGATCTAACAAACGTTTGGGTTCTTACTGCAGAACCACTCTGCGGGCGGTAGAGTGTATTGGTTAGGATGACTAGATTTAGACTGCAGGGACTTGGAATCTGGCTCTTCCACAAAACCGCTTGGGACCTTGGGCATGTGACTTAACCTCTCGGGCCTCAGTTTCCTCAGCTGTAAAATGGGGATAACTGTACCTAGCTCATAGGATTGTTGACAGGATTAAATGAGTTAATTCATCTAATGCACTTGGAACAGTGCCTGGCACTTAGTTAAAAAAAATGTCAGCTACTATTTTCTCCCTCTGTATGAGTCTGAATGCCACCTCCCCCCACCCCCAGCTCATCCCTGGGTCCCTGTGCCATTTCTTCCCAACAGCACCTGCCCCAGAAGGGTCCCAAACAAATTATGTTAGCATTTAGGCAGGGAGATTGGGGTAGGGGTGCTGCCAGTCCGACTGCCACCCAGGCATGAGGCTTCCCCTCCCTCCTCACTGGGGAAGGGGCGCCGGGTTCTTCCTCCTCCATCCCCTCCCATTTGTGAGCACAGCCTTCCACCTCTCGACATGGGGACGACTCCAAAACAGAGCGTGAGAAGAATCAGCTGATGGGGGTCAGCAGTTTTGCAATGGTGGAGAAAGACAAGACGCAGACAACGAAGACCCCTAAGGGTCTGGGCAAGAAAAAGAAGTCCGGGGTAGGTGTGCTGTGGGCAGCAGAGCCCTGGGCGCTGCAGGAACAGGGGAGGAAGCTTCCTTGATTTGCGGGTGGGGCGGAGGGAGGAAGCCCTTTGAAAGTCCACCTCTGGCCCCTCCCACACCTGCTCCCCATCTGCCAGGGAGGTAGGACTCTCATCTCTCTTCTTATATCCTCCACAGGAAGTGGTGAAGAAAGAGGAGAGGTCAGGGTCTGGGCAGTCACCCACACAAGGAACCCCTAAGAAAGAAGACTCCACAAAGGCAGGCAAGGGGAGTAAGTGCTAGCACCCCTCTGCGGCGCCCACTTGGTGTGGAGGAAGGAGGAGCACGGGGAGGGATGCGGGAGGCCTGCGCTGAGCTAGACTTCTCACCTTGATGTCGGAAGCCCCAACCGGCCCCATCCACGGCACTCCACACCGTTTCTCCTGGGCTGAACCCCTGTGGCCCTGCCCTCGGAGAAGAAACCACCTACCTAGCTGGGGGTCCCCCCTCCAGCTCTATTTCTGTTGTACCCAAACCCAGAGTTTGAGGAGTCCCCTTCCTCACCCCAGTCCATTCTCTCTGGGGAAACTGAGTGGTATCAGAGGTCTGCACTGTGTATTCTGGCTCCTCTTCCCACTCCAGAGGTAACCATCCCTGAGCAGAAACTAAGCAAGGGAAAAGGGACCAAGACTGGGAGCAAAGAGAAGCGCAGCATCCTCCTGGAGTCAGAGGTAGGCTGCAGGAGAAGCGGGGTGGGGGACACGTCCCTGGGGTCCAGTCCCCCAGCCTTCCTGGGATGGAGTCTCCAGCCCTGTACTGTGGCAGCAGCCACTTCAACTCACATTGTGTCCTTAGTCCTGGCCCCCTCCCTAATCCAACCTGGGCTTGCAGGGGGTAACAGAGCTCAGTGCCCCCTCCCCTTCTACCTTTACTTGCTTATTAGGAGCCCACACTTTTGATCCTCTGCCTCAACTCAGTCTGCTTCCCAAAAGGCCATTTGTTCCTCACCACCACACCCATGGTTGCTTGTACAGTTGCCCAGGGAACGAAGCACATTCTCCTTTGCCCCTGCCAACAGCTCCCCAGGAGGGCAGGGTCTTTTCCTAGTCGTGGTACTACCCCCACCCTGTGCACAGCTACTTGAGACCCTCTCTCCTTTGCTCCTGGAGCCTCCCTTTTCTATTTAAACTTGGACCAACTTGTTCCTTGCTTTGGAAACCTTCTTGGACTGCTGACTCTGTAGCTCCCACCCCTCCGCAGTGGAGTCAGCTAACCCTAACGCTAACCCGAGGGCTATCTGTCCTTACACAGGCGTACCTTGTTGTATTGTGCTTTGCAGATTTTTTTTTTTTTTATACAAACTGAAGGTTGGTGGCAACCCTGCGTCGAGCAAGTCCGTTGGTGCCATTTTTTTCCAACAGCATTTGCTCACTTCATGTCTCTGGGTCACATTTTGATAATTCTCTCAATATTTCAAGCTTTTTCAGTATTATTATATTTGTCATGGTGATCTGTGATCAGTGATCTTTGATGTTACTACTATGATTCCCCGAAGGCTCAGATGATGGTTAGCATTTTTTTAGCAGTTAAGTATTTTAAAATTGAGGTATATACACTGTTTCTTTAGACATAATGCTATCGCACACTTAGACTGCAATATAGTGTAAACGTAACTTTTACACATACTGGGAAACCAAAAGAATGTGTGTGACTCGCTTTATTGCGGCTGTCTGGAACCGAACCCACAATATCTTTGAGGGTATGCCTGTGTTCTGTCATCAAAAGACCTCCCCACCTTGGCAGGGAACAGCACCTCCACTTTTAGGAGTCTCCTCTGGCACCCAGGATAAGATCTTGCAAAAGAGAAAAGTCAGGTGGAGAAAGCGGGCGAGGGTTGCTTCTCAGTGCGTTTTCTGCCCCTGCCCCAGGCTTGATCCAGGCTGCTGTTTCTCCCCAGGACTGTTGCATTTTCCTCTCATCCTGCCTTTAACGTCATCTCCCTCCAGTCCATCGCCCTCATTGCTCTCCCTGTTAGGAATTACTTAGTGAATGCCAACACACTATTTCATGCCTTTGCACCTGCTGCCACTTCCCCCCTGATCTTTATCTGACAGGGGCCACATACTATTCAGATGTCAGCTCACAGGCCACCTCCTCCAGGACACATGCCGAGACCCGCTAGCTGTGCCTCCTCTGTGCCCCCGGAGTACTGAGCTTCCCTCTGTCAGCTCTGACAGCATACTGCATTACTCTCTCTCTCTCTCTGGCTCCCCTCCACAAAGCTGCTGCTTGAGGGTATGGGCTCATTTATCTTTGTATCCCCAGCACCTGGGACAAAGCCTGGACTGTAGCTGGCCCTCAAAGCATGTATGTTGAATGAATGAATGAATGGCCTGTTGACCAGCTCCCCTCTCCTCTGCTGCAATCAGTATTCTGCCTTAGCAGCTGGTTGGGGAAGCTACTGAGATGGTCAACCCTCTTCTGGAGCCCGTGGAGCACCGAGATGGGAAAGTTTTCATGCCTGGGAACAGGGTCCTTTTGCATCTCAACCTTCTCCGTACGTTTGCCAACCCCCCCACGCCCCGCCTTCCTGCCACAAGGCTAGCTGGGCCCCATGCGGTCACAAGGGTGTCCCCGCCCTGGCTCCACAGAGCGGAACCTGGTTCTCCAGTGGTTGGGCATCATGATGGTGAAGGCCCTCTGGCACGGGGCTTTGGGGTGGGGGTGAGGGAGGTCAGACAAAGGAGGCATCAGAGAAGTAGAGCTGGAGTGAAATTAGTCCTATAGGTAAGTGAGCTGGGGAGCTGGGGGAGCAGGGGCTTAGTTTTGGAGGAAGAGGGTCGCAGAGGGTGTCCCGTGAGGGTGTAGGCAAGAAGGAGGTTGGCAGTGTCGGAGGCCACGTCGTCTGCTCCTTCCACCAGGAAACCGCATCACAGAGGTGGGGCTAGAGGCCTTCCTCACCGCAGTGCAGTACCAGGCACAGTTCTCCAAGTCCAAGAGCGCGTCCAAGGGCCCCGTGGGGCTGCTGTGGCTGTCCCTGGCGGTGAGTCCCCAGGGACTGCAGCTGCTGCAGGCAGCTTGTCTCCCCATTTCCAAGACAGGCCTGTAGTTTCCCTCATTCTTTTTTATCACAACACAGCCTTCATCTCTCTTGCTGTGAGATAGGCAGTCACACTCCTTCGCCTTTTCTCCATGTCCCCCAGCCCCTAACCCACCCTGTCCCAGGAGATGTTTTTCTCCCAGATGATTAACCTTCATTGCTTTTGTTAGCTATCAGCCTTCCTTTTCTTCCTTCAGAAAAACTGCTTCTCCCCACAATGTCCTGCGTACACCACGATCCAAGAGCTGATGCTGCCAAGGGACCCTGTCAGTGAAGCCAAGCACAAAGAGGAGGCGGCTGCGGCTTCCTCCACCTAGTCCCCTCCCACCTTCTACCCAGAGATTCTGGGCCACAGAAGCATCTCCTTTCCATGTGTGGGTTGGACCTCCCATGGGAGAGCTCAGATCATTAACAAAGTCTATTGCTATACTTTTTTCCTTGAGGCTGTCTGAAAACTTTGTCCCAGAACTACTGGGAATATTTGGACTTTGCGCCTGTTAACAGCGTGTTGACATGGCCAGAAATGGCCGAATAGCTTTATGGTTCTGCTGGGGGTGATCTCAGCCCCTCTGGTGGTGGCCGACCAGGGGTGTTGCTCTCCTGCCTCCTCAGGACCTAGTTCTTGCTTGCCCAGACCAGAGTCACTACCTGTACCACCCGTCCCCGTTCCCTGGAGGACATGTGATACACAAGGGTTTGCATTGCCTCTGGTCTCAGAGGCAGAAGGGAAAGACTTGGGATAGTAACCAACACGCACAAGCTGAGTGGAAGAGCGGGTGGGGCAGAGGCATGGAGCGCGGGCTCCACCCTTCCACCCTCCTGGGTCCCTTCCCCCTTCTGCTGCTCCATCTGGCCCACGTGTCTGGACTGGTTTGGAGGAGGGGCAAGGGCTCAGCTTATGAAAATGTAGAGTTGTCAGGCTGCTTTAGAGGGGGTGCTGAGTCTCTTGTCATCTACGTAGCAAAGTCCAAGCACTAAACACGAACCCTAATGACACCGCCTGCTGCTGTCCGCCGCCTGAAACCAGAGCCACCCAGACAGTGCGGGGGCCGGAGGAGTCAGGAGAGCTGGGGGCCCCGACGCTTCACCCTCAGTGCTGCCTCCACTGAGATGACCCAACCGTGCCCCAAGAGCACAGGGCTGGCTTCTGGGGAGCTGGCATCCACTCTTCGGCGAGCGTCCCTTCTTCACCTCTGGTCACATCCTCGGCCCCGACTCCGCTTTCTGTTGCCTGGACAAGAGCCCTGCTCTCCCAGCCAGCACTGCCTCTCTGCGAGGCTCTGTGGCCTTCAGGCCGCTCTCTGCCTCTCACCACCTGCGCTGCTGCTCAGCCTCGCGGCGGCTGGCTGAGCTTCTGCAGGGAGCAGCTCTTTGAATTCCCAACGCTGAGCACGTAGCAGGTGCTCTCCAGTAACGGCCAGCCTCTCCAGTTACCCCTGCCCGAGGCCTTCTAAAGCTTCAGTGGATCCGTGCAGTTCTTGTCCTCACCCCTACACTTTATCAAGAACGAATCGTGTATTAATTCTGATGCCCAACTAGACTGTAAGCTCCCAAGGTCAGCACTCAGCATCATGTTGGGTTTAGGAGGGAAAACATTAGTTAGGGGGGAAAGAGAATTTGTCCCTTAGTCCAACAATAACGGCAAAGAGAGGCAGTTTGAGTGGTTACCGTCCTGGGGGTGTGGCCACGTCTGATGAGCTGCTTCCAGGGGGTGTCGGAGCCTGTGGGAGGACGCGGAGGGCCGATGACAGCAACTGGCCAGGCCTCTGAGATGACCCTCCCCTGTGTATTGCCTTTAAAGTCCTGAAGCTCACTGAAGGCAACTCATGAGGGCTCTTGATTCTGGGGCCACTGCGTGCGTGCATGTGTGCGTGCGTGCGTGTGTGTTGTCTTTTCGTGTTCTGGCCATGGGGGCTGTATCGCTTAGTCTGAAGTTCAGTGAAGTGCACAAATGGAACTTCGGGAGAGAATATGGCAAGGCCTGGGTCTGGGGCTGCCTTCTGTTCCCTCTATTCAATTCCAATCAGTCTCAGAGGGAACAACCACAATATCTTTTTTTTTTTTTTTTTTTGCGGTACGTGGGCCTCTCACTCTTGTGGCCTCTCCCATTGCGGAGCACACGGGCTCCGGACGCACAGGCTCAGCGGCCATGGCTCACGGGCCCAGCTGCTCCGCGGCATGTGGGATCTTCCTGGACCGGGGCACGAACCCGTGTCCCCTGCATCAGCAGGCAGACTCTCAGCAATTGCGCCACCAGGGAAGCCCAACCACAATATCTTTGATCACAGCAGTTCCAAGAATCACACACACACCACCACAGTTGAAGAATATTTAACTTTTCTTAAAAAAAAATCTTAACCATGAAAGGAAGAAAATAAGAGTATACATTATTTTAACAGCAAAACAGTCATTTCCATATCTGTATTTTATATATATTATATATATTTATATATATATATATGTATATATACACCTAGCACAGTGTGTATATTCTATTAGTCTGTGGGGAGTGGAGTGGATGTGGTAATAGGGGCCAAGGCTGTGGTAGCCCCTGGGGATGGTCCTAGGTTAGTTTAGGGACTCCAGCATTCAAACCCCTACCCCCACCTCCCTGGGGCCCAGTTTTCAGCTCTGTACCTGATACACTGGTTTTCTATAGGGAGAGGGTGGGGCAGGGTGGACACAGGTGGGGTAAGAAGTTCCCCTGAAGATGAGAAGTCCTAGGAGGGAGAGAGTAGCTCAGCACCGAGCTGCAGAGGCTAGGCTCTCCGGCCAGGTGGGCGGGAAGCTGGAGGCCTTCTTGCCTATGGGAGGGCGGGGGCCCGGAGCGCTAAGGGCTGGCTCCACCTTTGGGCCCTGATCCTGGAGCTGGGCTGCTAACAAAGAGATACAAGTGAACCTCCTCTTCCCTTTAGCAGTCCCTCTGTAACTGCCTTCGGCACGCCAGGATCAGAAACAAAGAAGGTCGAGTTATTTACAATAGCAAAGATGCACATACAATACATACATATTTATAGGAAACCAAAGTGACAAAGAGAGGAGAGGTGGAGACACCCACCCCAGCCTTGGGGTCCTGTGGAGAAGGGAGGGGAGGAAGAAAGTGCATTTACACTGGAGCCGCCTCCTTTCACCCGCACTGGCTTGTCTGAGGGCACCCACACATACAGGCGCGCACACATTCGTGGGACGAGGGGGGCCTTTCAGATGCAGTCAGCATGCTTAGGAGACACAAGGCCTTGAAGGGTTGGGCTGAAGGGAGGGGAAAAGACACTGAAACTTGACTCCAGTCTGAGCAGACCAAGCAACAAGCGCATCTCCCCGGGGTCTTGGCTGGAGCTGTCTCTCCAACCGCCTGCCTCCACAGCGTGGAGGTTTGGGCTCTCCCCACCCTGTGCCCTGCCTCAGGCCAGTCCCTAGAGGAGGAGTCGGGACGCGGAGGATTCGGTGGTTTGGACAGCTACAGTCCTGGAGATGTGGCCGCGTCCGCTGGGCCGTCTTCCAGCGGGGCGTTGGGGCCTGCAGGGATGTGGGGATGGCAGTGAGGAGCTGGCCTCTGAGATGACCCTCCCTCTGTTCCGCCTGCAAGTCCTCAGGCTTGTGAGAGCAGCTCTTCAGTGCCATCCTTCCGTGACAAGGCATTCTCCTCCTCCAGAAACCCTGGAGTTCCCTGTGCAACCCGGAAAGGGCTGCCTACTGAACCCCACTTCTGTTCTGTCGGCCCCCAAAGCCCACGGGTAGGTATGGGTCTGTCTTCCTGAGCTGGAACACAGCCGTGGCCCTGGTCCATGCAATCTGCTTCTGAACCACTTATTAAGAACAGGTTTCAGATGTGAGACGAGGCTCCCCCTGGTTTGTTATCTCCATAACCCAAGGGAAAAGAGGGTTCAGTTATAAGTTTCCCAGTTTTAGGGGAGCTTCTGTGGGCCTTTCCTAAAATGACCTCTTTCTGAAGCTGGGGGAATGAATGAATGAACTGTACTCAGGGGGAGATGAGGCCCCTTCTCAGAACTCCCTTCCGTGTCCTCACACTGCATGGCAGTGCTTCCTCAGGAGCCGGAGGCCTTGGCCCTGCACACCCCACCCTAACCCCGGAGGACTTCACTCACCGTCCTCAGGGCAGGGCCCCAGTTCGCAGCTGTCCCTGGAGTCAGAGGCCAGGTGCTCCTTGGCTGGAGGGGACAGGGAGCTGTCTATCCATCTAGCTGCCTCTGTGTGGAAACCGCCCACAGGCGTGGTGCCACCAGACGACTCTCCCCCGAGGGACCCGAGCAGCTCTTTGTGGGCCAGCTCCATGTCCTGGAAGAGTTGTAGAGGGACATCTGCTCTCAAGCCCCTCTGTTCATGAGCCCCTGGGGAAGGGGCAATGCCCTCTTATCCGTGGGGTCCAGGGGGTGGGTTGGTTGTGCTTGAGGGCGGCTGGGTGGGCTGAGGGTAGAGCCCCAGGCCAGGATCTAGGGCTCCCATGGAGACACACTGTGTAGCTCACTCACGTGGGTGATGGGTCTCGGCGCAATGGACTGAGGCCTCCAGGGTCCCAAGCCCTTACCTTGAGCCTGTTGAGCTTGACGGTGAGCTGCTCGATGGTACGGAAGATCATGCCCACGTCCCTGAGGGCCAGGCTGGGGGGAGAGCGGCCCGGGCGCCTTTGATCTCCATTGCCTTCCCGCAGCGCGGGCCGAGGTGCCGTCTGCCAGGCAGGGAGGCCATCAGGCTGGGAGGGGCCCAGGCGTGCCCCCGAGGGGTCAGTGCTTGAGTCCAGGGGTCCTGCCGGCATGCTCACGTAAAAGCAGTTCCCTGTCCCCAGCAAGACAAAGCGATTAGGAGGCAAACAGAGAGGAAGTCTAAGCCATCTTCTGCTCCCCTGGTGTTCCCCAGGCCGGCTGATGGGGCCAGGGAAGCCATCCTGCAGACGAGCTCGGAGCAGGCTGGCCTTGTGCTGCCTACCAGTCTCCCAAAGGCCCTTCTCCGCCAGAGAGCCTTTGAAATGGCGACTTTGCTCGGCTTGGCCCAGAGCAGGGGAGACACTTAGTGGTGGAAGCTAAGGGAGAAGGGGCGGGGTGGTTGTGTTTCTTCTGGGAAACAGGAGTGGCTCCTATTCCCAGAAGGAAGGGTAAAGAGGGCGTGGGCTGGTTTTCGGCACTTTTGAAGAAGAGCAGGCGGTAGCCTACTTCACTCGGCCCCACCTCAGGCTCTGCTGCTGAGCTTGGACACGGGTGCCCCGACTGCCATCTATTTCACGATCCTTGAGGTACCTCAGCTCATCAGAGGGGGTCGGGGACACACAGAGAAGGACGTAAGGCTGACTGACAGGGCAGTAAGCATAGGTAAGTGCCCAGGAGCTTGGAGGGCCACGTAGGCCCTTTTCCACAGTGACACTGGATTGTGGCTAGTGTCGGGGAGAGGTGGCTCAGAATGTCAGGCTAAGGACACCGGGCCCTGGGCACTGGGCCAGGCTTCCCCACCCCCTTTCGTGACTAAGCAGAGCTGCTTAACCCTACTGCTTTGAATGGGGCCTGCGCCGCTCTCGGCACAGGGGCTGGCACAGGGTCTGTTCTCCTGTCTTCAGGCCCACGTCCTACTCCTCACCCATTCCAGACAGTTCAGGGAGTACGTACGGAGGTGTGTGGCCACGTGACTGCAGGCAAGGGTCTAACACCTGAAGCCCAGTTCTGCCCCCGTGGGCCCGCATTCTAGCCCTGGCCTGTCTCTGGCTCCAAGGAGAAGTTCATTACCCGTAGCCTTTGCTCCGCCTTCCACTTCGGGTGGCTCAGGCTCTGACTGGCCACTCTCTGGTAGTGCAGGGACAACTTTGCTGCCTGCCACCTCAGCTGCACCGACACCACCACCAGGGACAGTAGAGACTGAGAGAGAAGGAGAGGGAAGGGAGAGAGAGTAGGAAGGAGAGGGAGAAGGAAGGGGGGAGGGAGCGGGGGCGGAGAAACAGGGAAGAACAAAGTGAACGCAAGATCACACATGATTATACCCCAGGGAGCTAAAGAGAGCCGCTCCACCAATTCACCAGAGGAGAGAGAAGGGAGGTCAGGTCCCAGAAACCCAGGAGAGCGCACACACCTTGGGCAGATGGAAAGAAAAACGCTCCTGGAAAAGGAGGCAGAGCTGGGCACTAGGGGAGGAAAGGAGACCACCTAGCACTAACGTGGACCACCCCCGCCCTCAACCCCTCGAGAGCATCCCGTGCTTCGGTTCATCTTTCCTGCTGCACTCCTCAGACCAGGCTGCCCTCTCTTCAGCTTACTCTTCCCTCCCTCCCCCGAGCTCTGGCCAGACAAACCTGCCCTGAGCCCCCATCCTAGCCAGTCTTGGCTTTTCGTGTCTTACCGTCCACGGCATTCCACAAGCTGGGCGCCCTCCCTACGTCCCTGCTCATTCACCACAGCCCCACACTCCCCACGCGTCTCCCCAGCCTTGTCCTCAGCCCCCAGTCTTGGCTCCACCTCTAGTCCCGCTGCCACCTCCATCCTACACGCCAATTCCTTCGCTGCTATCTGGAGTGACTGGCTGCAAGCATCTGCCCTTGTCTTTCTGGGAATGAAGCTCCTGAGAAGAGCCCCACTTTTCCTTAGAACTGGAAGAGCAGTGAAAAATGCTAGCAGAAACTTTTATTGACAGTTGATTTGTGCCAAGCAGGAGTAATATCTTTATATTGTAGAATGAAGTCCAGAGGTGATTCAGATTTTTGCCTAAGGTCACATGGGTACTAAGTGATGGAGCTAGGACTTTGCACCTCAGCTGTCCGACCCCAGAGCCTTTGCATGATAGCAACATGTCTCCTTTCCCCAGGATCTGGACGAGCCTCTGCACACATGGTTTGCAGGATAGAGGCGGGGAAGGAAGTAGCCATCTGGAAGACTCAGCGCTACCCTAGCAAAACTGGGCATGTGTCTCTCCAGTGGACACCCCAATTTATTTTACCTTTTCTCACAACTTTGTAATTTCCTGTTGCCTCTGTGCTCGAAGCTTCTTCCTCTGGATTCCTGTCCAGCTCAGGAGATTCCCAGATCCCAGAATTTCTGGTCCTTGGGGGCAGGTGTTCCAGAGAACAGAGAGCCATGTCCTCCTGCTGGCCCCGCTCTGGCCCTGAGAGCCGGGCACTGTCCCCTTCACCCCCAGTGGGAGCTCGCCCTGGGGAGCCTGGGTCCCAGGGGTGAGAAGTGATGCTGATGACAGAAGGTGTAGGTGTCAGGTCATCCTCGGGCTCCCCAGAAGTCTGTGGGTCCATGGGGCGACCTGGCAGCAGGCTCCACAGGATCAGGTGCCGCAGGTTCTCCACTGGAGGAGAAACAGGGCGATGGCTTCTTAGAAACAGGACTACACACCTCGCCAGTCGGGGGAGGGTGCAGAGGTGGCAGGAGGGCCACTGCTCCCCTCTCCCACAGCCATCTTGGTGAAACTGCTTCAGTCACAGGGTGGAGCTGGGGGACTCTGGCCAACCGGCTGGGTGGGTTGGGGGGAGAGGAATGACAACTGTCTCTCTGCATCCATCTCCCCTCAAACACAACAGGGAGAGCCTTTGAGCAGGTAAGAGAGTGGGTGTCTGCCATGGTGTTCACAAAGGCCATGCTACTGGGGCACCGGGGGCTGACGGTTGGGGCCATGAGGCACTCACCGTCCTCCAGGGCTGCATCGGCGAGTCCTTCCATGAACAGAGGGCCTGGGAGGGGCAGGAGGATGGGGTCCCTTGTCCTGCTGCCCCTGTTCTCTCCATCCAGGGAGGCAGAAGGGTGAGGCAGGGTACCCAGCTCCTCTTCTTCTGTGCTGCCCTCCTGCTCGGGGCCCTCTAGCAGGACCGGGTGCTTCCCTTTGACCCTCTGCTGGGGCCCAGTGCCTGTTTTGGATGGGAGGACAGTATAAGACAGGGAAAGAGAGAAGGCATGTATGGGTTGATCCCAGGCCCAGCTTTGGGTTCAAGGGGCTGGGAACATTGGCTGATTCCACAATGTTTACTGAGCACCTACTATGGCCAGGCACTGTCCCAGGCTCTTGGCATACATCAGTAAATAAAACAGAGATCCCTGCCCTACGGAACTTAAATTCTAGTGGACGGACATAGAGAAAAATAAAATAAGTAAGAAAATTGTCTAAATAAATTAGAGAAGTGCTACAGGAAAGAAGAAAACATAGCGCAGGGTGTGGGAGATCAGGAATGCTGGTATTAAACCGAGTGGTCAGAGAAGGTATATTGGTGCAAAGCTGACACCTGCACAAAGACTTGAAGGGGGTGCGGGAGTTAGGAGAAGCATTCTAAGCAGAAGGAAACAGAAAAGGGACCCAGCCAGGGAGCCCACCGGGGAGGTTTCTCTCTAAACATGAGACCCTAAGTTATTTCACATAAAAACCCAACGAGAATTCTGTCTGAGACCCTCTTGCCCCTGCCAATCCCATCCCGGTGACTGTATCTTCAGCCCTTTGGGCTCCCTATCCCTGCCTTCACAAGACTCCTGTGCCTGCAGATCTGAGTGCATTCTGCTCTCCGTTAGGCACCCCCGGACCTGACTGCCCCTCTCTTCCTCCCCTGCTCGATACCTGGCACCCAGAGAGCCCAGGTTGAGAGCTCTGTTCAAGTGAGCTGGTCCACATTCGCTTCAGCCTGTTCTCTTTCCTCTTCCAGACTCTTTCTTCCTCACTGTTTCTTCTCTACTCTTATCAAAACCTCACACCTCTGGCGGCGACGGCCGGCCCTCTCCCATCACCCCCACAGGCATACCTGGCCACCCCCCTACTGTGCCTACAGAAAATGGAATGGGTTGGGCTCCCACAAAGACAGCTCAGGGGACTTACCTCCAGGTACCGTCTCAGGCTCTGGCTCACTACGGAACACCTCGGAGTCATCCAGTCCTACCCTGAGGGAAGAAATAGCCAAGGGTGAGAGAGGATCGCCTGCTGGGAATTCTGGCTCTCTGCCAGCCAGGAGGAGGTGGCCGGTGTCATGAAATTCCACTCTGGCCTCCTGAGTTGGGATGGGCAATGAAGGAGCAGGGCCCAAGGAGGGAGGGGTTTAGACTCCAGCACCTGCCATCTGGCTGGCAACCCGGAGGGGAGGGTGGGTGTCGGCCAAGCTTCTCCTGGTCATGATTTTATACCCCCCACTCCACTTCAGGCACAGTCTCTACTACAGCCGAGTGCGGGGCTGAAGGGGGAGAGCAGACTGGGATGGAAGGCAGAGATGTGAGGGTACCTTCTGCCACCTGCCCGCTGACGTCTGCTGCTGGGGCTGCCCATCCCCAGGGGTAAAGGGCTTAGAAGCAGCAAACAAGTGGCCTGGAGTGGGGATGGTGAGGGGGCCTGGAGGGCTAAGCACCTGCTGGGCGTGGGGCTCTGGCGGGCTGGCTCCTGGGGGCCTGAGGGCGGCGGGTGGACGGGCTTTGGGGCGGCTCCAGGGTGCCTGGTGGCGTTCCGCACAGCCTCTTCTAAGAGCTCCATCCACCTGTTGCTCAGCAGGAACAGAGAGGACTGGTGATGAGAACAGGACCGAGGCACACAGCCTCTCCCCTTACCGACCCCCTGCGTCAGAGCTGCAAAGCCCTTCGCCAGGCCCTGCTCTGAGGACCCCCTCTGCCCAGCGGGGGTCCCCCCTTCCTTGCAGTCCTGACTGGCTGCTCACATTGGGTTACATTACTTGCAGCTACCAATTACTGAACACCAACCCTCTGTTACTAGTTGTGCTAAGCATTCTATATCTATCTCTCTTTTTTTTAAATTAATTAATTAATTTTTGGCTGCGTTGGGTCTTTGTTGCTGTGCGTGGGTTTTCTCTGGTTGCGGCGAGCGGGGGCTACTCTTCGTTGTGGTGCGCGGGTTTCTCATTGTGGTGGCTTCTCTTGTTGCAGAGCACGGGCTCTAGGCACGCGGGCTCAGTAGTTGTGGCTCGCAGGCCCTAGAGCGCAGGCTCCGTAGTTGTGGCTCGCGGGCTTAGTTGCTCCGCGGCATGTGGGCTCTTCCTGGACCAGGGCTCCAACCTGTGTCCCCTGCATTGGCAAGCGGATTCTTAACCAACTGCGCCACCAGGGGAGTCCCTCTATGTCTCTTCTTTCTCTCAAAATAACTCTCAGGAGGTAGCATTATCCACATTTTGCAGATGAAAACCCGGAGCCTGAGAAACTGCCTGACTCAACCTATCTCCTCCCGCCGTGCCACGCTGCCTCTGGCTGGCCACTGTTGGGAATACGGGTGAGTGAATGCCCTGGTTGGGGACGAGGGTCCCGGACGCTAATGCCTTTGAAGAATGTGGGCATTTGCAACGCTTGATGGGGGAAGGGAAGAAAAACCCCAGGGGAAAGGAGCGGGGCCAGAGAAAGGAAAGCAGCCTCAGAAAGGCTGGAAGACTGCTGGGGACTCCTCCTCCCTAGGGCAGGCCTGCTCATGGGGTCAGGGGTGGTGACACTGTAAACCTCTCTACTCCTGTCTTATCTCCCACTTCCCCTCAAGGCCCCGTCCTGTGAATGCTCTGGGGCGCAGCCCTGGCCTCCCTGTCCACATCCTCATACACCACCCTGGTCCCAAGGGGACGGCAGTTACATGGGACCGCCCACCCCCCATCAGGCAATCCTCACGTGTTCTTGTCTGATGACGTCAATGCCACCAGCTCGTAGATCTGGGGTGGGCCCAGCTCGGAGGTACAGATAATGAAGAAGGCCCGTTTATCTGTGTGAGAGAGAGAGAAGGCAGAAGGGTCTGCATTGGGGGTGGCAGAGGCATGACTGCAGCCTGAGCCAAGGCGACAGAGTGCGGACTTGAAGCCCTCACCCTCAGCCAGCTGAAGAATGCAGCACCAGACGGACCTGGGTCCTCAGAAGCACTTGGGGCTCGCTTACAAAGAGGACAGAGGCAATTCTGGGTCCCCTAATGCCATCTTCACAGCCACCCCCATTACCTCTCGCTTTCCGAACAGCGAAGGCTGAGGGATGTACGGTGCTTAGGGTTTATGAGACTACATCATACCCATCCTCCCTTTATACCCACCTCCAAGAGACAGATATCACCCCCCCGTGTGATAGATGAAGAAAGCGAGCCTAGAGAATCTGGTTGCCTGGCTCTTGCTCCAGAGCCCTTCTTGTACACACTCTGCTTCTCACTGAAATGCTCTGAGCACTGGACCAGGCTCTGGACTGTGGGTGTGTCCGTCTTCTGCAAGCAAGCTCTGCCCATCACTTTTGCAGCAGGAAGCCTTGTCCTGCTCTTCTCTGCCCAATTCTGCTACCTCATCCTCAGCGCCCACATCCCATCCCGCCTGAACCACGCTGTCCTCCCTCATCTTGGTCCCCATCCTACCCATCACCCTAACCCACGTTGGACCACATCCTCCTGCTTCAATGAGTCAGGGCTAGGAGGAAAGGAACACAGGTGGGCTGATAAGTTCTGTACAGCCCCAGATCGGCCCCGCATCACCCAGTGCTCGCTGGACACGAGGAACAGGGCTCATGGCCCCGGGTGTGGGCCGGCTGGGACTGTCTCCTCACGGGTACCTGTGGCCACGGAGCGGATGAGCACGGCATTGAGCTTGAGCACTGGGCTGAAGGTCTGCTTGCTGTCCGAGGAGCCCACGGCTGTCTTGCTGTGGCACTTCAGCAGCAGCTTCTCATCCTGTTTCTGCAGCAGCACGAGGAGGTCCTCCAGCAGCAGCACGTGGAGGTCTGGAGGGGTGTGGTGCTTGTGAGGTGTTCTCTGTTGCCCACTCATCCCCCACTAACACATGGGGTACCAGAGGCTCCTGGGTAGTCATCTCCAGGATCTAGGAAGCCCTGGAGTCTGGTGACCTCTGATGGCTTTGTTTTTGGTCCTTCCTCCCCATGCTGTGCTTAAGGAGCCCTGAGCTCTCATCCCCAGTCGTGTTTCAAGCTGCCTCCTTACCATCCCTTTAGAGCACCGGGTACAGGGCTTATGATCCAGAGAGGGAAGAGCCCAGGGGCAGTGCCCTAGATTCCCTCTTGGCCCCAGTTCCCTGGCACTTACCCAAGGTCTTATCTTTGCTGATCCTCCAGGTCAGGGGCCCCTCATGGATCATCTTTCTGGTTGTAAGATCCAGACTCTGTTAAGGAGACACCATTTATTCAACAAGTATCTGAAAACCTAGACATTGTGCTACGGTGCTGGGCATCAGTGGTGAACAAGAGTAGTCCTTGCCCTCACACTCCTGTGGGGGATGCAGACAAGTAAAAAGGCAACTACAAAGTCATGTGCCACGTGCTGTGCTGGGGGATATGCCGATGGTTCTGGCAGGGGCCTCTCTACCCCCTACTACATGCTGTGTACTCTCCTGGGATCACTCTGCTTTACCTGCCCTTTCCCTCAGCTTTATGTTCTCCCAAATGACCTTCACCTTTACCTTGAGTTTACTCCCATCCCCTGCTCTCCCAGACTGAGTTCGAACATCTGGCCTTTATGGTAGGGCTGTCTGCCCTTGTCTATCTCGGGATGGGGTGACAAAGGTAACGGGGGCTGTGTGTATTCCAGGGCCCCCGTCGCGCCATCCTATCACAGACAGGCCCGGGTCTCCTCCCCTCCACCTTCTCCAGGTCCTGACCGGAGCTCTGCTCCTAAGGGCGCCCGAGAGGCACGTGCACATGTGGGGCTGACGATGCTGCAGCCTCAGCCTCCTACCTTGAACTCTGCTGCCAGGGGGTTGCTGGCCCTCTCCAGGGAGGTGGTATCCAGGCGTTTCTGGTAGCCCTCTAGACGGTGCCGGTTCTCTGTCTGCTTCACTGCTTCATTCACATACTTGAGAATTTCCCGGCACTGATCCCGGGCCCGGCAGAGTTTCTCGTGCTCAGAGGTGCCACCTACCCATGGGGCAGAGAAGAGGTGGTGAGGGCTCCTGCCTGAGAAGTCTGTCAGAGTCTGAGAGTGCCTGGCTACCAATAGCCACTGGCCAGTCACCAACCAGCAGGGATGGGTGTAGATACGCCACCCTTGCCTAACTTGGACCTCAATCGTAAGGATAACTTGTACTGAGGGTCCTCGTGTTTCAGACCACGGCTCTGAAGACACCCACAGCTCTTGGGAATTCCTGCCTAGACCACAGCCACTCTACAGGTGTGGAGGACAGGAACGGGGACAGGGACTGTGGGTGATGACGGTGATGGTGTGTGTCTCTCTCTAGGAACACCTGTTCAAATCAGGTTGTGGTTCTTCCCACTTCTACACACTGACGCCAACATCCCAGAGTGGAGGGTGGTGAAAGCTGCTCAGGATCCCAGGGACAGTGACAACCTGGGGTTAGACCCCCCTATTCAGGATGGTCCCCTACTCCTGTGGAGTAAGCATGCATGGCTGTATCTTTTGTGCATCGCACAGAGACGTCCAGCAGGGGGATCAACAGGGCTAAAATCCGGCCACAGCCTCTGGCGTGGGACCACGATCCTCAGAGCAGCCAAGGTGCCCTCTGTGCGCTAACCTGTGTCACTCAAATGCTTCCCTCTGATCTGCACAGAGGCCCCACACAGGCCAGAGGCAGCCCTTACCTCCTCCTGCTGCTCAGCACCTTAGTTTTGCCAAAGCACATTTACAATCGTTACCTTCTTTGAGAGGGACCATAACAACACAAGGATGCAGACCCTGAAGACCAGAGAGGTCGAGTGACTTGCTAAGGACACAGAGCCAGTCAGTGCTAGACCCAGGCTCTGAGCTGTGGGCCGCTGCCTCCACACGGCAGCCTTCTGCGAGCCCTACCCTCCGTGTGCTTGATGATGTTCTCCAGCAGCAGTGGGTACTTGGTGAGCCGCTGCATCTCAGAGATGATGAGGTCTCTAAGCTGCAGTCGCCGGCACTGCGGGTGGCTCTCAGCCTCCTAGACACAAGGAGGAACAGAGGAAGACGTCAGCCTGGATTATGAGCTGGCCGTGGGCTCAGGACACGGAGGATTGTGCGAGTGCCAAAGAGGTCCTAATCCCAGAGGATCACTTAGAAACGGAGGTGGCAGCTGCTTGCTTAAATATTTAGGGAAAGGTTGGTGGGGGCAGGAAGACAGCAGCCCAAAAAGGGGATATGGTCAAATAAGCCACATAAAGCAGGTATTATTCCCACTTTATAGACAAAGGAAACTGAGATCCATCTGAGTAAATACAGGCACTGGTAGGTGAGCGGGGCCTTCTGATGGCCAGTCCAGTGTCTCCGTCTTGAGAGCGAGTACGTGTCAGTGTTTCTGAAGAGGGGGTGTTGGGGAGGGTGTGGAGGAGCAGCAAGTTGCTGTTTACCCTCCCCTGTAGAGAGAAGAGGCCAAGCGCCTGGAGCTGGGGGCCAGGAGGGGAGTCTGGGAGATTGCGGGTGAACCCGGTTAACTGTCCCCCTCCGCCTTATCGAGTGAGCTACGACCGAACTGGCTGCTTTCGGTGGCGACGAGGGGAGGCCGAGTGTACCTGCATGAAGAGCTGGAACCGGCTCTCCTTGCGCTGCCTGGTCTTGATCAGCTCCAGGGCGATGGACTGATAGGAGCAGAACTGCGCGGCCACCTGCTGGAGCTCCTCCCGGGCGGGGCCGTCAAACTGAGAGGCAGAAGGGACACCACACGGCCCCGGCCTCACACCCCTGCCTGGGACCGCTCCCCCCCACCTCCTCTGCCACCTCCTCCAGGCCTGGGCAGCCATACCCGAGCCAGCATGAGGTCACTGACTTCTTTGATGATGGGGCCCTCCTCCCGGAGCTTCCTCATGGCTTCACACCAGGAATCTGGGGCAAGGAGAAAAGACAGAAGTGCCTGGGGTTGAGCCGCATGGCCAGGCCCTTCATGACGAGAGGAGAGGGATCTGATGGCAGGGCCGTGGGGCAGGGTCTCGAGTCGTTTCACTTGTGGGGGGCTGGAATGCTGATGTTCAGGCTGCATGTCAGGTTCTCTAACCAAAGAGGACTGTTGGGGGCTATCTGCTCGGGGGGTCCTGTATCCGGGCAGAGTTGGGGCAGAAACCTGAAGGCTGGCCAGGGAAGGGGGCAGGCGGGGTGGGCTCCTCACTGTGGATCTCGATGAGCTCGGGCAGGTTGGGGAAGAGCCGCGCCAGCTCCTCCCGGGGCAACAGGCCCTCCTTCTTCATCCGCTGGTAGAAGATCAGGTCCAGCACCCGGAGTGTGCGCAGATGGGAAGCCTCTGTCACAAACAGCTCTGAGCGGGGGCAGTGACGAGAAGGGGCAGAAAGACAGAGGGAAAGCCCGTCAGCAAGGATCTCGTCACTACCGTGACCTCCAAACCACCTTTGGTGCTGGTTTCAGATGGTGCGTCAACTTCTCTCTCCCCAGGGGCCAGAACTGAGGTGGCCCTTACAGGAACCACAATGCGGCCGCTCTCGCCCCCAGGCCCCCCACTATTTTCTCTGCCACCATCTGCGCCTGAGGCGCTCTGCACCTGGTCCCGCCTGAGTCTCACCGTTGATGACCTCCTGCCGGTCAATTTCCCTCTGGCTTAGCCCAGCCACCACATCCTTGCCCACTGTATGCTGCCAGTTTTGGGCATCGGGCTCTGGCTCCAGGTCAGACAGCTGGCCCAGATCATCTTCTAGGAGGTTGGGGAGGAGGGCGTCTGCGCAGAACCCCAAGCTGGGGGACTCAATGCTCCTGGGGGAAAACAGGCAGCTCGGCGTCACACGGAGGAAAAACTCAAACACGGGGTTTGTCCTTCCGCCTCCTGCCCACCCTGCTTGCCCGGGGCCCATGGGAAGCCAGCGGGCGACGAAGAGGAGCTGCACCACCAGCCGGCCCCTGGAAGGGGAGCGGGGGCAGCTGAGCATGGCTGGGACACGGACACCTAACAGAGGCGCTACGGCACCCATCACTCACCTGCGGCCCATTTTGGGGGTGAAGGGAGGGGTTGGGTTCTCAAGAGACCTGTGGAGAGAATGTCAACTCTCAGCAACCCTCTGCTCCTGCCCGGCCCCCAAGATATCAGCGGGCTGAGCCCCTGAGCCCCACCCACCTGGTGGAGAGGCTGGAGGCAGAGGACGAGGCTGACTGGTGGAGGCGGGCGGCCTCTGCGGCCGCGTCCATGTCCACGTCGCTGCGAGAACGGGGCACGTTCTCTGCCTTCCGGGACCGCTTCATCTCCTCCCGGCCCTTCAGGCTCTCAGAGCGGCCCAGGCGAATCTCTGAGCGAGAACTGGATGGAGAGGGCAAAAGACCTTGGGGTCTTATAACTGGCCAGCTTTGATCTGCTGCCCCATCTCAGCGGTGCCTCAGCGCTTCCACCCCAAACACCAGACCCAAAGGGTTCCAACTCCCGGTGGCAGACGCTGCTCAGTGACAAACCACTTCTGCTATAAAATCTTTCCTTTCCCCAGCCCAGCTGGATGGACAGAGCCTCTCAACTTCCTTGTGACTGGTCAGGAAGGGATCCCAACAGGAAGGTGAAATCTGGGACTAACAGAATCAGACTTGTGGGGTGTCCGGATGCCAAAGACCCCAAGTCCCCGTCAGGAAAGCTGTGGACACCAAAGTCCCTCATCAGGGACAACAAGGTCCCACCCTCCCCGCCCCTGGCCATCTCATGGCCAGCTCATCTGGCCCTCTGCTTTGGAACAGGTCGGCTCCCACCTTGGACTCTGCTTGAGGCGGATCTCTCCTTTTACAAGATCTTTTAAGAGGGAAGTAAAAGCACCATCTTCACACACTCTTTAGTATTCTCCACACTGCCGCCTGTCAGAAAATTCTATCTGCTGTTGAATTCCCACCCCTCCAGTTGTGATGTGGATTGTGGATTTCTTCCATTCTTATCCTGACAGCATCCTTCCTAGGCTTCCAGTCACCTCTTGGGAGCAGACCAGCTTGGGAGGGTGCTTACAGGGGCCTGTTTACTGATGGGCAGGAACCTGCTCCCTGGCCTACCATGCTTGGCCAGTGAGTATCTGTGGGGCTTGATGAGATGCTGATGACTGGGTGTTGCTCTTTTTTGAGTCCTGCAGTGCATCAGCCCTGTGACAGCTGGCATCTCTGACCCCTAGCTGCCCCAAGATGGTGCCTCCCCCCATGGTCCTGCTGGGCTAGTTCTTTGCTGACATTATTACTCATCTACATCCTGCTCTGCCTCTAGGACAACAGAAGGCCTGGAGAGTCTGGAGAGCTCTTAATAGCACAGCAGGTTGCTGCAGAGAAGGAGCCAAATGCCTTGGTCTCCATTCATCAAGTCTCTCTGAACTGCCAGAGGATCCAAATGCCGCTCCCCCGCCCAGGTCCTGAGGGTTCGTCTGCAGGGTTAGAAACCATACTGACAGCTGATGCCCTACTGAACTCACCCCCTGAAGTCTGACAGAACAATTGCAACACAGACTAACTCAAAACTTTCACCAGTGCCCCACAATGGGTCACTTCAGCACCCAACAAACCTCATGCAGTGAGGTTCCTGGGGCTTCTTTCAAGTACCCAGAAGTGAGTAATGATCCCACCAAGAAGTGAGGCATACAACCCACCTCTGGCCAAAAACTCCTAGACTATTGCTGCCTAGAACTGGAGGCTTCTTATACCTGTTTAGTTTCTACGACAACCTCTGACCCACCATGCTGCCGATGCCATTTCTTCTAAGATTGTCAGTGAACTCATAACCAAGAAATCCAAAGGCTTCTGCTGAGAGTAGATTTAGAATCCCAATGAATGTCTCAGGGCAAATTTACCTGACAACCTGAAGAATACGTTTACAAATGGTCTCAAATATTTCCTCAAAATGTTGATAGTATATCTTATAATTGTACATTTGATACATCTGTAAGATCACACCTACCCCAGCGATTATATAATTTGTATATTTAAGTTACTCGGTCATATTAGAACTCAACCTCTGACCCCGGTACAAATCTAACCTTTATCTTGCCGAAATCTTTTGTTAATTCTCACTATGGCAAAATCTTTTAATGAGTATTAAGCTTATAAAGGCTTAGTATAAACAGAAAGGAGTAACCCTGCATACAAGCAGGAATGTTCGACTTACAGTTTGATAATTAGTTATTTCAGGGGTAAAGTGGTTTGACTAATCAGGCTGCTACATGCTGACTTGCCTTTGGTCCAGCTCAGCAGTGTACACAGGAACTATTTTTGTATACACAAGACCATATTTACTATACCTCAGGTGTGACTTAAGGAATTTGCGAGGATGTTTCTGACTACAGGCAGTTTTCACTTTAAGGGCTGGCTACAGAATTTTAGACACGACTTGATGGCTGTCATGCCACAGTCAAGAGCAAGTCTAAGAGTACATTTCACCACCAGAGAAGGGTTCTTCTCAGAATCCGGCCAAAGGTGGAGAATGTGAGCAATGTCACAGCCTCCATTCCCCTGTTTCTTCTTGAAAGAGGAGCAGTTTGTTTTGAATCAATGACCTTTCTATTTCTTCGCTGAGATGTACATCTGATGCCCAAGTTACACAGTCTGCCTTGAAAGCAGCCAGCAGAACCTCATCTCTAGCTCTCTTCTTCACGGGCGCCACAGACTGTCTTTGGCCTGACTTCCTTATTGCCCAGGATTTCCCTTCGCCCCACTCTGTACTCTTCTCTAGCCTTGTCATTTAGGGTTTCCTGACTAGCTGCTTTATAACATAATCTAGCTCATTCTTGGGGTGGAGGCTACTGAGTGGCCAGGGGGTGAATCCAAAGGAAATTTGAAAGGCATATGGTTCTTGGACTGGAAGCTCAGGGGCCCTGCTCTCTCTCCCGCTGGCCTGATCACCAACACATAGTATGTCTTCTTCTGAACATACCCAGGCGGGGAGGTTGGGGGATAGGGAGAGAGCTCTGTAGTGGGAGCCTTACAGTCTAGTGGGGGGTAAAGTAGCTGGCGTTGAACCTTAGCCCTGAACCCTGCCCACACTCCCCTCCCTGGGCAGCCGGCAGGCCCCATCCAGCCACTGCTACCTGTCGCTCTCCAGCAAGTCCTCGGGAAAGCTTCCTGTTGAGAGTCGCTGCATCCCAGGCTCTGGGGCATCGCACTGCTGGTTGTTCTCAAAGTGCTGAATCATGTTCCTCACGTTGCCTGGTTTGACTGGAAGCAGAAGAAAGATAATGAAAGATACTCTGCTTTCTGTTCAGGGATGACTTCTCGGGGCCCTCGCTCCCCTCTAGCCCAGAAGACAGCGATGAGCAAGCATGGATGAGAACAGCATGGGGCTGAGGGTCAGGAGACATGATATGAGCCCTGGCTCTTCTACTATGTGGTGTGGCACGGGCAGTCCCTCCACCTTTCTGGGGGCTACTCTTTCCTCAGATGCAAAATGAGAGGGTTTGAAAGTGCATTTGCTATGGATACTTCTTTTGGCTCTCACATTCTTTATTACAGTGATTCTCACGCTTGAGAATCATTACTAGGTTATTCCCAAGAGCCATATATGTGTTAAAAAAAGTTAGCCGGGAAGACCAAAAACACATCAACCTTGGTATAATTTGGCCAGGTTGCCAAATTTACCAAGCACTTTTCAAATTTATACTACTTTTAGAGTTCACTATTTCTGGTTTTCCTTGACTCTCCTTTCTGTTCTTTCTGCCCTCACCCCCACCTCTTCCTCTCCATCATTAAAGAATCAGACCCTCCATTACTAGTGAGGGGGGTCTTAGCAGGTACAGAGGAGAGATGTCACTCTCTGGCATTCAAATTCCAGATGCTTTTCAAAGCTAAGACAAAAGAGAGCTGTTCTTGTTCAAAGTAGAGAAGGCAGGTAAGAGAGTAAAAAGGTGTAGGTGATGCCATGTGGAGACCCTGGAGAAGAAAGCTCAGGCCCAGGGGCTCAGTGGTTCCTATCTCCAAAGTCGATTAGCTCAGCTCCAGGTCCAGGATGTCAGAATAGGAGTTGGGCTAAAGATGCTGCTCTGCCCGGACCAATGGAAGGATAATGGGATGGGGAAGGCAAGACAAACAGCCCCAGGCGCCAGGCCCTGGCCCTAACCACACTAACCAGAGATTCTGACATCGACATATACAAATTTATAAATCTCCCTGTGTATCTAAACTTGAGATTCGTAAGAAAATTTCCAAGCCAGAGGAAACAGAAAAACATTTAGCTGGTCTCTTCAAAGCTCACAATTTCATATCCTTTAGGCAGGTAATGTTTTTCTAAAACTGCAAAATAGGTGGCTGCGTATATGTGTTAGGAGTAGGGACTGTTACCATCACTCCCATTTTGGAGATCTGAGTCAGATCTGCCTGTCCCAGACTGAATGTGCATCTGGGCCTTGGGGCAACTGCAGCAGCCAGGGTCAGCTGTGCAGCCACAGCCCGGAGCATCCCTGGCTGGGTGATGACGTGGGAGCCTGGGAACGTCCTATAATAGAATGCCTCCGGGCAGAGCCCATTGTTCCCTCTCCCATGGGCCACTTGGAAAAGACCCAGTTCTTGGGATATAGTTACACCCTAGCTGTGACAAGGAACAGGTGTGGCCCTGAGATTTGGTATAACTGAATAACCCAGAGTAACAGGGGAAAAAGACACGTAGAAAGGAATGCGTTTTTGAAAAGGGCAAAGTTTTCATCAGTAACCTTTGCTCTCCGTTCCTCCATTCTCTGAATAACAATGAAACTAAACAAAAGTGAATTATATGTCACTAACAATCAGATACTTTCACTAATAAACAGGGGCAATAGCTGATGATCCTAAACAGCAAGGTTCTCAATACTGAGGCTTTCTAGCTTTGGTGGGTGTTTGGTCTTTAGATACGCATACAGACTCGTCTGATGTCCTGGGAACTTGAGAACATCAAATCAAACCATGAAATGACAATAGAAAGATATGACTCAAAGAGATGGTGAATACCCAGCATCCTTATCCTCTCTTGGGATCAGCAAACCTACCCTGGGTGTTCCTGTTCCCTCTCAGGCTGACATAAAGCAAGCAGCTTGGGCAGGGCTGCTCGGTCTCAGGCCTGCTGCTTGCCTCATGCCTGCCTCGGGCAGGGTGGATGGGAGGAAGTATGTGTTAAAAACTAAGGGCCTGGGTTTCAAGGCCATTCTTTTATTTTTTCCATTGTTTTATAGACTTTTTTCCTCCTAATATTTCTTTACTTATATTGTTTAAAATAGCATAACAAGTCTAGGGATGTAACTTGAAAAATAATTTTGAAAATCATTATCTTTAATTGTCACTAATTTATATAAAGTGAATTCTAGCAACAGATTAATATCCTGATTGCATCTCACTGCTATCTCTCCCCTTGATTTACTACAGAACCTAGAAAATATTAATCACTTTAATTGTATGCATATGGACCTCACTGATGGGAAATGAACCTGCCCAGTTCTAGGTTCTAAGCTCCTCTGGGTTAATGTCTGTTATATATGTATTTATTTTTGATACATAGATTCTAGAAGATATTAGGCCTCTAACATACATACGTTAGGGTCATTCTCTTTAACTGTTGCAGTGACGCTGTGCTGGCAAAGGTAAGAGTCAGGAGATGAAGGTGCTACAGTGAAGGACTTAAACAAAGGAGATGATAGAAATGAAAATATCCCAAGGCAAAACTGCTGAAGACCCATTAGGTACTAAAAACAACCCCATATAACATTCAAAACTGAGGATTTTATTATTTCAATTGAAAACAAAAATCTGAGGAACTTGTACAGGACATTTCAACATGCGAGGGTTTCCCTCATTTACAAAGAGCCCTGGACTTTTGAAGCGCATCCACGGAGAGCTGACAGAATGAGAGAAAGGCTGCAGGCCGTGGACCAGTCTTGGAGAGCCTAGAAGCTGGCCTCTGCCAGCACTGCCAGGAGGAGCTGCATGGTGCCGGGGGGGCAGTGCCCCGGCCCCTCCCACCCTGCCTTAGGTAGGCAGAGTCCTGCGCCCAGCGTGAGGGCAGGAGCCTCTGGGCAGGCACCCCTGGGCAGGTGTTTGTGTCATGGGGAGCTTTAGCAGCATGGAGGAACATACTAGGGTAATGGAGTGAGGAAAGGGAGGGAGGAAAGAGAGCCAGGACAGGAGGCGATGAAGGAGAGGGGAAGAAGGGCAGACAGGACTTGGGAAATGGAAACTCAATGCTAATGCAAAGAAAAACCCAAAGAAAATGGTCCTTTTACCTTCCACAGGGGACAAGGGAATATGAAATGCTAAAAGAAAACAAACAAAAACAAAAGTAAACCATGAAAAGTCAAATTAATGTTTCAAGAGTCAAAATAAAAATTACATCAAGCTGGAAAATGAAAGGTAGTGGCAAAAATCAGGGCTGATCTCGTAGAGTCCCCTCCTCTCCCCTTCCCCCAAGGCAGCAGTTTCAGGAAAGGCAGGAGGCCCATGCCATGGCCCTTCCCAGATTCCCAAGACTAACACTGGGGTCTTAAGATAATGACTGGGAGGGCCAGCAGCAATGTCCAGACAGATGACACACAATTGGGAAGAGATCGGTGACAGGATCCATGGAGGTCTGGGTTACTGATGGCATGAGGGGAGCCTCTGGGTCCCAAACCTGCTCCCCTTCCACCTAGTTCTGCTTAATTGAAACCCTCCATCAAGGGCCCATAATTGCTCCCGACACACAGGCCCTCAGGAGGACAGACAAGTCCATGGATGAAGGTGAAGGAGGCACTGACTGTCAACAGGGCAATCTTGCCAAGGGGGAGATACTCCTCTGCATGGCTGTTCAGTATCTACAACTGTCTCTGAGTTCCTAGACCCAGGGACTGGCTCGGCCTCCTTGGCTCTGAAGCAGTTCCCTGTACCTCAGGAGCCGTCACTGGGTGTGGCAAGGGGAGAATGCAGTAGCACCGAGAGGAAGCTGCGACCTCAGAGTTTGTTTGGGCCTTTGGCTGCCAGAAGCACAGAAAGGCCCTCTGCCAACATGCTGGCCTGCGAAGGGGCTGAGGTCCCTGTCCAAGGCTTTGCTCCCCAAATACTCACTGCTCTGGGAAGAGCTTTTGGGCTTCCCGATGTACTTGAGGATGGGGTTTCGCTTCTTGTCCTCCAAGGCATCCTTTTCTTTCTTGGAATTGCTGCTCTGCTGAGATAAGAGACACTAGGGTTTGGAGAAGGTCCCAGTACCCAGACTGGGCCGCTGGTCACCGTGGTACTGCCTCTATGACTAGCCCTAAACAAGCAACTGGAAAGCAGACTCATGCTTGTATCTGATCTAGCACATCTGCTTCTGGTCTGGGACTGGAGGGAGGGAGAGGGCTGCTCTAGTTTGGGGATTCTCAATGACTCTCCAGGTCTGCCTCAGCGCAGGAACCGTGCCAAGAGATGATTCTTTCTAGGGGAGCTCTGTCACCTTCTTGGTCTTCGGGAAAAAGGGTAGCCACTTGTCCTTGTCAGGAGCGGACTGGGCCTTCTCAGCCGTGTTGGAAGGTCGTGCTTCTCGAAGACGGATGCCCGCATGGCTCATGTAGGTATTGAGGGCGAAGTCCATGGGGGCACTGTAAAAGAGGAATGGGGGCGGTGAATCGGAAAGCGCCAGCAGGTGGAAGGGCTGGGACTCTGCTTTACACAAGCTCCTCACCACCACCCAGTGGGGTGGCGAAGGGCCAGGGCATTCAGAGGGAGGCCCAGAATATTCAGATGGGACAGCAGGCAGAAGTCGGAGAAAAGTCTTGGCTGGCATGACTCCCAGAAGAAATTGTATTCTTTTCCTCCACAGAACGCTCCCTAACAAGGGGACAGTGGTCAGTGGAAGGACGCGTCAGTTCACCAAAACATAAGCAGCTAAGCCATGGTCGACAGTTGAGGCCCACAGCTAATGTCCTCAAGCACATACACAGGGGTGGGGTGGCAAAGGGATGTGCAGAAACACCAACCGGCCCCTGCAAGTCCAGGTAAGCTGCCTTTGCCACCACCCACCCCAAGTACAAGGAGAAAAAGAGATGGAAATGATCTGTCAAGTAGCTTCCAACTGCCACAGATGAAACTGTCCAGAGCTCTGTGTTTAAAACTGTATTTGCCTCTCAATTCGGTAGACAGATTATCCACTTTGTGGATTCAATGAAGCAAATGTTTCGGCCCTGGCTTTCTTCTTCTCTGAAACAGACTTCTAACCCCATCTTCTCTCCCTTATTGAGTGCGTGAATGCACTCTCATTTTAACACTGGCTACTGAGAAACAAAGAGACATGTATATAGGCTTCAAGGAAAAAAAAATGTGCCAAAAGAGGAAGCGTGTTGTACCCTAGCTCCCCTCTGCAGGTGCTGCTAACACAGGCTGATTCTATCACTGCTCCTTTCGGTGGTTTACGAGAAAGAAGTGGGGAGGCAGACACAGGGCTAACGTGGGTGGAGAAGAGGAGGCCAGGAAGGGGAGTGCTGGCAGCTTGGTGTCTTCACACTGAGGAGCAGACCCACGTCCCAGGCAGTGATCCCCGAGTATCAGGGCCTGGGCCTCATGACCTCCTTGCGGTTACACAGACATCTGGAAACTAAACTTGGACAGACGGTGATCCTCTGAAGCTAGGGACTCCCCTATGATTGGCAGAGATGTGATGCCCAGTAGCTCAACCCCACTCCTTCCCACCTTGATTCAACCACACAGACTCACTCACCTCCTGTCTTCCTCGTATTTGGACCTGTAACAAAAGAAAGAACAGATGACTCAGACTGCAAAGGCAGAGGCTCGTCTGCCTGTGCAAGACTGGGAGGAGGGTAAGTTCTTTCCTAGAGGAAGGGAGCAGGTGACGAAAGGGAGGAGGATGATAAAAGGTCAGACTCAGACTCTTGGTCTCAGCTCTGGAGCCAGCTTGGGGCTCAGGAGGTGAGGGTTCTCATTCCTCCGAGGGGCTCAGTTAGCACAGAGTGATGGTGATGATGGTGTCCTTCCAGCTAAAAGGAAGGGGAATGAGGCAGATACAGCTCCTCACTTGGTATCTGTTCCAGCCTCTGAAGCTATCACGGAGGAAGAGGTTCCTCTTTGTGTCCACCTAGAACTAAATTAGAAGGGTTGGGCTGACACTGAGGCAAGAGGAAAGAAGATGAGGGCACAGAGATAATACCTTGAGACCTGATTCAGAGGAACCTATTTAAAAGAGGTTAATGGTAACAGCAACTAATACTGTGTGCTCATTACGGGCCAGGCACTATTCTAAGCTATTTACACGTATAATATTTACACTCAAAATAATAGGTCTCATATCTTCATCTAACGAAGCTAGCACTTGCTTCTTTTAAATAGAAGCCTTTATAATAAGCAGGGTGCCTGTGCTGTCAATAATAACCCCACATAACTCTGTGGTGCCTACGACCTCAGAATAGGCTCGGTCAGGTTTTGCCACCATCCCTGGCATGGTCGGGGTGATTAGTGCCATCTGACTGCTAGGGAAACTAAGGCCCAGAAAGATTCAGGGTTTGGCTGAGGGCCAGAAGGTTGTTTTCAAAGAATATACCCTCCCTGTGGGACCTCATCTGGTCTCATCTCCAACCCGGATCTCTTGTCAAATGCCAGATTCATCTATGCAGTTGTCTACTCAAATCTCCAGTTTGATGTCTAAAGATTGCAGATTTTGACACGACCGAGACTGAGCTCCCGGTTTTCTACCACAAAACTGTCCCTCACACAACTGTCCCTAACTCGACTGATGGCACCTTTGTCCTTTTAGTTGTTTAGGTAAGAACTGTGGAGTCTTCCCTGGTTTTCCTTTCTCTCACATCCTATACATCAATTTTTAGGAAATCCTCCTGTTGGTTCTACTGTCAAAATATACTTGGAGCTGACCTCTCTTCACACCCTCCATCGCCAATTCTCTGGTCGGAGCCCTACTGCGTGGGTTCCCGTAACTGATCTCCCTGTTTGGAACCCCTCCTTGTTCTCCCACCACCCTCCACCCACCCTCGAGTCTCTCACAGCTCCAGTGGCTCCTAATTCACTGAGAGAAAAAAACTAAAGACCTTAAAACAGTCCACAGGCTCTGCGAGGCTGCTCTTCTTGTTACCTCTCTGACTTCAGCACTTAGCTTCTTAATCTTCTCTGGCCACACTGGTCTCCTACTGTTCCTCAAATACATCAAGCACATTCTTACTTTGCCCTGGTTGTTCCCTCTGCCTGGGATGCTCTTCCCCCAGGATATTTCCAAGGATGACCCCCTCACTTTCTTCAGTTGCCCAAATGTAACTTTCTGGATGAGGCTCTATTTGAAATTGCAACCCACTAGCTCAGGTGCTCCTGACTCCCCTCAGCCTGCTCTATTTCCCCCCCTCCCCCCAGCCTTATTTTCTAACATAGTATACAATTTACTTATTTATTATATACTGCTTTCACTTCCCACAATAACATAAGCCCCACAAGCATTGTTGTTTGTTTACTAATATATCCAGGAGCCTAGAACACTGCTTAGCATCAGTGGGGACTCCACAGAAATTTGCTGGATTGAAATATCACTGTTAGTAGAGACTAACGAGATCATCTAGCCCAATCTCTGTCATTTCAGATGAGACCAAGGTAGACGAAATGGCTTGATCAAGGTCACACAACTACTCGGGACTTCCCTGGCGGTCCAGTGGTTAGGACTCTGCGCTTCCATTGCAGGGGGCACGGGTTTGATCCCTGGTCGGGGAACTAGGATCCCACATGCCTTGCAGTGCAGCCAAAAAAAAAAAAAAAAAGTCAACACAACTATTGAGTGGAAAGAAGTACTGGGGTGAAAAATCTACCTCTAAGCCTGCAAGTGTCCCTACAAAGTCATCCCAGGCACCTGGGACACTTTTAGCAAATAAGACTGGAAAGATGCAACCACAGCAGCTGTGCCAGAAGTTCCTTAATAAGTTTAGTTAGGCTAGTCCTTTGATGTGATTAGTTAAAAATAGTTCAATTTCCCATGAACCACCTGCCTCCTGAAGGGACTTTATTCCCTGGAGAATCACAGCGTGGTTCTCACACTCAGCATCAGATATGACCTTAGAGCAAAAAGGGAGAACCGTCACGAAGAGGCTAGGGAGGGGAAGCAGAAAGCTCCCTGCATTCCTGGAGCCCGTGGTTTGTCATAATCACCAAATTACTGTCAGGAGCCCCAGGCTCTGCAACTCCCTAGAAATTCCTGCAGCCCCAGCCTGAGAAATGTAGCAGGAGGGCTGGACTCTCCCCATCTTTCAGGGGAAGACGGATCAGGCAAGCAGTAGAAGAGTGGGAGAGGTTGGGAAACAGACCCACAAAATACATCAATCTGTGCAGCATGTTCAGGGGGTAGAAGTGGATCGGAGACTCACAAAATGTCTCCTAGGGCAGCCAGCTGCTTCTCTGCCACCTGGCGCTCGCGGAGAGGGTCCCCATCCAGGTCCAGCAGGTCGTTTTCACCATACAGGCTTCCCAGCCCCAGAGTGCGCTTTGTTCTGAGCCAGAGAGACACAGAGAGAAACACATGTACATCATTGCTGGACAGAGAGTGAGGCGCACATACACACATCACGAGAGATGCACACACACCGCAGGGGAAAGAGGACGGGTGAGGAGGCAGGGGAGAGAGCAGGAGTGGGGGCGGCGCCGGGTACCTGTAGTCATGGATCTGCTCCTGGATCTCTGGCATGGCTGCCTCCTGGGCCTCACAGAGAACAGTGCGCACGTCCTCACTGCTCCGCAGGCGCAGGTCTGCGGTGGGAGCCGAGGAGAGACAGATAGGGGAGGGATGTCAGGAGGAGGAGGTTATATCTGCTGAGCATCTTCAAGCCTCTTAGCTCCCTGGGGGCACCGGGAGGGGAAGCTGGCTTTCTGCCCTCCTGTTAACCAAGGGAAGTGGAGGCCTGGATCTACCAGGTCATTCTTGAATTCAGGACTGGAATCCTGACAGCCAAGTCCCAAGACAAGGACAAAAACATTTTCAGGGTGTTCTACACTCCATTAAGTGGGGAAATATTAAAGTCCCTCTCTGGATGTGTCTAGACGCTGCTGCCCTCTGACATCATGTGCAGACCTCTGAGAGGCTCATTCTCCTTCCACTGACCCAGGGCCAGCTCGCAAGGCTGAAAAAGGCAAGGAAACCTAACTCCCCACCAGAAACTGGAAGGTGTCTCTCCTGTCCCTACATTCACCCTCTGCCTGTGCCCATAAGCTTTCCTATCATCTGGGCCTGTGAAGTGCCTCTTTTCCAAGGCAGCTTCAAACTATTACCTCTAGAAAGCTCCCATGATTAGCCTCTCAGACTGACATCCTCTTTCTACCACCTCCCTCAGCTCTTCTAGTCGTGGCTTGAGAGTGAGAAGGGAGCACAGCAACTGCCTCGTTCCCTGCCTCCTCACTCTGTGTGAGTTGAGGAGCTCAGACGAAACCAGAAGAACAAAAATACTCCGGAGATCCTGACCCTGCAGGTGGGGTGGAGCGAGGCACTGGTTTCTGTATTTTTAAAGAAGAATTCCCCAAGGGATCCTGATGCTCGACCAGGCTTAGGAATCCAATTTCCTCTTTGTACAGATGAGCCGACTGAGGCCCAGAGAGGTCACATGGAAGGTTGGTAGGAACGACCCCGGTCTCCTAACCGAGTCTTGTCTCCCCGCAACAAGCTCCCAGGCAGGGTCTGTTCTGTCTGTGCTTGTCCGTAAGCTACCGTGAGGAGTTCTGGAGGAACTGTCCCTATTTCCCCCTATCTGAGAACAGCTGCCCAAGGCAGGGACTATGTCCCCCCGCCCCCCCGCCCCTTCCTGAGGGCCCAGCACAACAAGACGGACACCAAGAGGAGACTAACCGTCCTAGGAGCCAACTTACCAATTTCAGCCTGTAACATCTCTGGGACCTTCACTCTCAGAGGCTAAAAGACAGAAGGGTGGGGGCAGAAGTGGTGAGATCCACACACCCCAGGGGATGTGGGAGATACTGTGCAGAGGCAAGGAGGGCTCCAGAACACCACCTTCTCTCTCCCTTTCCCTCCACTACCCTACCCTCCACTCACCTCTCTCCAACTGAATTCTAGGCTCGGGATTTGAGAAGTGGAATCTGAGGTGGCAAGGCAAGTTGGGACTCTACTCTGAGGGTGGCACCTGTACTCTTCCCACTCTTATTTCAAGGACATCAAGAGGCATGGAATGGAGAGGTTCCAAAAAGTGGACTGGTACCAATTTAGCAGCATGGGAGAAATCTTTATGAGGCGATTTGATGGGCTTCCCCTCTCCTTCACTCCCAAGGGAAAACTGGCCTTATGTTACCAAGTCTTCCAGTGAGCACAGTGCCTGGCTTTTTTGCTTTACGACTACCTGACAGCTGGACATTGCGGTGGTTCCATAACAGCCAACAGGGAACAACTGGCAGCTCTCACCTCCTTACTCAAGACCCACTGAAGGGGGCAAAAATAAAAATCTTGAGGAAAAGTCGTTTATTCCCCAGTCTCATTAGTCCTAGTAGCTTACTGCCAGATGAATAAAGTCATTTTGGAATTAGTTTAGTTGATCAGATTAGAAAGTCTAAGATGGGAACTGCCCTCTGCAGGCCGAGGTGCTGCCGCCAGTGGGATCCCTGACACATCCCTGGGAGCTATGTCCAGCTGCAGAGTGCTCATCCACCCCAGACACTCTGGGGTCCCCTCCCTCTGAACCCTGCCTTGGGGCAGTAAGAGCACGTCAGGCTGAACTTCAGAAATCTGGGCTCGCCTCTTGGCTCACTGATTTCTATCATCTGATGTCTCTGGGCCTCTGTTTCTTCATCCCAGGGATGGGTAAGGCAACGGGAGTTGAAGGGAACCAGGGCATTGATCCAAGGGAGAGTAATTAGGACTTGGTGCAAGTTCTTTTTCTCCAAACATTTCAGAGAGAGGCAATGTGCACTCCACCTTGCTACATGTGGGCAAAAGAGGTCCAGAGAGATCAATCTTTAGAGTGGAGCTAGGAAGAGAATCCAGGAATCCTCTTTAAGAACCTGTCTCCAGGGACTTCCCTGGTGGTCCAGTGGTAAAAAGTCCGCCTTCCAACGCAGGGCACGTGGGTTTGACCCCTGGTCGGGGAACTAAGATTCCACATGCTGTGGGGCAACTGATCCCGCGTGCCACAACTACCGAGCTCGCACGCCTCAACTAGAGAGAGAAAACCCACCCGCCACAACTAGAGAGAAGCCCATGCACAGCAACAAAGATCCCACATGCCTCAATGAAGATCCCACGTGCTGCAACTAAGACTAGATGCAGCCACAAAAATAAAATAAATATTAAAAAAAACAAAAAAACCTGTCTCCATTCGGCCTGAGTGCTTTGCTTAGTTTTTCCTCTGCCTCTGAATGGCCAAACAGTATAATAAAATTGAAAATTGTAATTCAGTCTATGACTGCCTTACCGCATTTTTCTCTAGGAAAATATTCCAGATGTCTTTTCCCAAGCTTCGGGAATCCTTGGGGTTTGTTTGCTGATAAACTTCTGCACACAAGTAAAAAAGCTGGGAGAGAGAAAATGGGTTAGAGCAGCGATTCTCAACCAGAGTGCTTTTGCCCTCCAGGGGACAGCTAGTAATGTCTGAAGGCTTTTTTTTTTTTTGCAGTACGCGGGCCTCTCACTGCTGTGGCCTCTCCCGTTGCAGAGCGCAGGCTCTGGACGCGCAGGCTCAGCGGCCGTGGCTCACGGGCCTAGCCGCTCCGCGGCATGTGGGATCTTCCCGCACCAGGGCACGAACCCGCGTCCCCTGCATCGGCAGGTGGACTCTCAACCACTGCGCCACCAGGGAAGCCCTGGAGGCATTTTTGATTTATATCTGGAGAAGTGCTACTGGCATCTACTGGGTGGAGTCCAGTGATGCAGCTAAAGATCCTGCCATGCACACGACAGCACCCCACAACAAAGATTTCCAAAGGTCAGTGGTGCTGAGGTTGAGAAACCCTGGCTTAGCATGTTTCAGAAACCTGTGGTGAGTCATCCTCACCCCTTGGCGCGCACACACGTATTCCCCCAAAGCAATCTCTCCTCAACCCTGTATCCTCTCCACACTTGACATTTTGTCTTATACTTGTTTATCTGTTGTTTTAAAGGGTTCAGGTGTTATTTCTCTTTGTGCTGTGCCTCGTCTTCATTCAGGAATGCTTCTGAGATACCAGCGTTTGGGATGTACATGCAGGTGCTCACTGAACACCTGTTGAGCAAACAGAGGCTGACTCTGGCTTCTAACAGTGGTAGCCCCGGAAAGGAAGAGCAGCAGTGCATGCCATGGGCAAGAAGTTTATTCTGGAGTACATGACAGCAGCCTCTCTCCTTCATCCCCCTTCCTAAGCAGCTGAGCAGAACGACAGAAACTGGTAAGGCTGCTGGCTCTGGGCACTGTCGCAGAGCACCCCGACCTCCATCCCGTCATGATCCTCCTTGTCATCACCTTCAGACTGAAGACCTTTTACCACCTTGCCCCTCTGCCAAGCTTTCTTGTAGTAACACTGTATACTTGCAAAGGGCTGCTCTCTCAACTCCCCACTGTCAGTCTGTATGCACCTTCATTCCAAAAACCTAGAAAGACCATCTCCTCCAAGCAGACCCAGAATGACAGCTTTCTTGGCCCAGCTCTCCTGTTCCTCCCTGTGCTATCGATGCGGTTAGCAGTGAAGAATCCCTTCCACCTAGGTTGCACCTTCTTTTCTATGTTGTCTCTGTCCTCGAGATGCATGACCATGCCCATGGATCTGACTTATGACATCTAGAGAGCAGGGACAGAGGCCAAGCACAAGCAGGCACTCAATCGAGACAGATACTTGCGACTTACCAGTGGACTGGGGTCCGCCTGAGAGAAGATGTACCGTAGAAAAACCCCCAGGTGAGCCGGCCGTGACTTAAGTTTCTCAAAGTCCTGGAATATGATGTCGCTCTGGAAGGCAGAAGGACAGGCAGGGCTGGGGGGCAGAGAAGCACTGCCTGCCCCAGCTCAGCTCCCATGCTCCCTGCCTGCCAGTGCTGATAAGCACGGCCCCTCCCATACGCTCCCTCACAGCTGGTGCCAGTCCAAGCGCTTCTAGTCCGGAACAGCAGGTACGACAGAGAATGATGAAAGGAGAAAATCAGGAAACTGTTACCTCGTTGTTGAAATAACCCGGGTCATAATCTTCCTCTGGGCCAATAATTAAAGGCTTTGGGCTTTGATCTACACCCTGGGGGAGAGAGTTGAGTTGTAGAGATGAGAGGTCGGAGGACACGGACCAGCCCCCTCAGTGGAGTTTGGTTAGTGACAGCATGGCACTGAAGGGGAAGGCCACACGGGGCTGGTAAACACCGGCATCTCACTACCACCCCCCAAATCTCAGAGAACAGAAAGAATGACTTCCACTTGCAAGAAGGCAACTGCTTCTGGGTGGGGCAGGGCAGACTCAGAGCAGCCTGGTCACATGATGTATGAAGATGGGAAGTGAGAGAAAGTGCTCTCTTCCTGTTTGTGAAAGATCTGAGGAGGGAGTGTCAGCCCACAAAATAAGAACCTAGAGCTTCTGCTGGACTGGTGGGCCGGGGCTCTGTTGTTCTCCTCAACAGACCCCCCGCACCCCAAAAACACGCCCTCCAAACCTAGTGTCTTCCACAGCGCTCCTCTACAGTTACCGTGTGCCCTCCACCCCTGCTGGAGGAGAGCTTTGTGGTCCATCTCTGCCTCCTTGAGCAAAAGGGGATGGAGCTTTGCCTTCTCCAACACCGTCTCTATAATCTTCCCTGCCTGCTCAAGAATCTATGGTAGATTCCCCATTTCCAGTCTAAAATCCAAGCTTCTCAGCTTGGCTTTCTCTCTTTCCCCCTTATGCCATCGATTAGGTCTGATGAGAGATTTCATACTGTATAAACGTTTTAGATGCTTCATTGGACAGGCCTTTCTCCTAAAGGTTCCTTGAGCTTTCAAAGATTTCCTACCAACTATATTTTTCACTCAATTCACTCTACCTCATTTTCAGTGATTCCCCAACAAGGGCTGGGCTCTGGAACCCATCTGGAAGAGTCACTTCTCATGCCTACTTTTTCTCAGGCCCAAGATACCCTCCTATTTCACCTTCTCAAGGGGCTTTTCCTGACGGTTCCTCCCTGACACTCCTCACTCATTTTTGTTCTCCTGGGTATTTACAGACCCTATGCTCAGAATGACTGAGTATAGAACTCAAGAGACCCAGGACGCATCTCAGAGATCAGAGTCTAGCACTCACTTATAATGGCATGTTGGAAGTTGCAGAGTCAGGCCTGATGTGCTGGACCTGAATTCCTCAGACACATCCTGAGTATCCTCCTCTCCCCTAACACCTTAGTCTCTGAATCCCTTGGGATCCAGGATACCCAGGGGGTGTGGGATGATCACTTCTGTCTCTACTTGGCTCTCTAGTAAAACCTGAAAGCACTAGGTTGTTGCTTGTTTGGGCGGGAGGATTTATTTTTTTAAAGTCTTTACAAACATACAGTTTTTCTGACTGCAAAAGCAGAATATGTTTATCATAAGAAAATCAAACATTGCAGAATTACATAACAATGTTTGAATTCCCTATGATTCCACCTCCCAGCTGCTGCAAGTTTCATGGATAGTACAGGTTTCCACCTTTGCTCTTACTAACATAGATTATTATTAAGAAACTGGAACTATACTATATTTGCTCTTATCACTCAAAAATAACAACTTAAATAGTTTTCAGAAGTCGAAACAAATTCAGAGAAGGAGGAAAAGGACTCCAAGACCAATTACTCTACACCTGCTCCTATTAGCCACCTAAAGGAAAACCTCCCTTAAGAACACCATGTGCACCTGACCCTGCCTGGCAGCCTGACCTTGGCCCTGTAGTACTACTAAGGGGGAGTGGTGGTGGCGGTGGTGGTGGAGGAGTGGGAGGGGTGATCAAAGAGCGTCTAGGACAGGAGGCAGCCCTGCACTGGGGCTCTGGAAAACTAAGTTCTAGTCTGATGCTGCCATTAGCAAGCTGAGTCCTTGAATGGTCGCTTAGCCTTTCTCTGCCTCAGTTTTCTCACTGAATGAAGATTCGAATGCCTATCTCTTTTTCTGGTGGTAAGAATTAAATGAGATTTGTTCCTAAAAGATCTAGCACAGCAGCAGGTACACTAGGCATTTTAATACATGTGAGATCCACTTCCCTGCCTTTCCCCCTCCAAGATCTGAAAGTAACTAAACTCTATCCTATGGGGAGAACTAGAGCATCAAACGGTATATGATGTTGGTTTTAATATAATGGCAAATTTCCTTTAAAAATAAATTTAAGTTTTAAAAAGTGAGTTAGCTTAAAGAAAAATATTAAGTAACATTATATAGTCGGTATGAGGATATGGAAAAAAAATTATGGTGGTAGCAGATGAATTTTAAGAAACACTGTTGGATAAAATTTCTTTACTCTAAAAAGGATACTGTGGTGTAAGAATGTGCTGATGACTGGTGCTGTGGCACCACCATTTAATACAATCTCTTCTTGAAACGATAAGAGGGGAAGCCTGAAGGCAAAAGCCAACAAGTTGAAGATGGCAGAGAGGAAAAGGAGGAAAGAACCTGCCTGCTCGATGATGTGAGTTCTTGAATTCACCAACTTGGGAAGCACCCTATTCAGAATTTCTATTAGAAATCCTTCTCCTGGACTTCCTTGGTGGCACAGTGATTAGGAATCGCCTGCTAATGCAGGGGACACAGGTTCAAGCCCTGGTCTGGGAAGATCCCACATGCCGCAGAGGAGCTAAGGCCATGCGCCACAACTACTGAGCCTGCACTCTAGAGCCCACGAGCCACAACTACTGAGCCTGTGTGCCACAACTACTGAAGCCTGCACACCTAGAGCCCGTGCTCCGCAACGAGAGAAGCCACTGCAGTAAGAAGCCTGCACACCACAACAAAGAGTAGCCCCCACGCGCCACAACTAGAGAAAAACCCGCGTGAAGCAACGAAGACCCAACGTAGCCAAAAATAAAATAAATAAATAAATAAATAAATTTATTAAAAAAATAAAAAAAAAAAAAAAGAAAAAAGAAACACTGTTGGACAAAACTCGGAGCTTTCTTGCCAGTGTCTCAAACGAGGAGTGACCTAACCTCTGCCTGAACAATGACAGGCAATTCCCTGGCTCTCAAGTCAGCCCATTCCATTGTCTGATAGCTCAGGTTCTTTGCAAGCTTTTTTCATGGAGCCAAAACCTGTCTTCCTGAAATCTCCCCTGGACCTAGTTCTACCCTTGAAAGCAGTGGCTTTCAAATCAGGCTTTGCAGAACCTTAGGGCTCTAGGGAAGTGCCCCTGAGGTGGGGGCCGAGGTGGGGAGATTGATTAGGAAAAGTCCCAGATAGCTGAGCATTTATTTGTTTTCTGTATTAGGGTACCAAATAATAAGATTTTGCTCAAGAAAAGGACTTTGCTAAAGAAAGAGAAGATTGAAAATTAGTATTCTGGAGAAACACTGAACCAACCTATTTCCCATTCTATACAGTCATTAAAAGAAAGACCAGCGATCTGCTCCTTGGACATCACTTCCCTACAGGTGCATTCACTGACTCTTCACCCTGAAACTGAGATAGCCTTACTTCCATGTATGCATTTAAACCATGTTCTTCCTTTACTATTTGTCCTCTAGTAAGTGTCTATCTCAAAACAGGGTTTAGTCTGATCGTTCAAGGCCACATATGGGTAACCCAGTTCTGAAAACAGGGAAAGCAAAAGCGCACGGTGGCTCTGATCACTCACCTGGTCACCGCTGGGGGGAACCAATGCATCTGAGCCCTGCTGCCTGTGGTGCTGGGCCACCCGGGCCATGATCACAGGGGAGGTTCGAGGACTGTCCAGCCCAGGGTCTGACAGTACTGAGTTCCGATTCACCAATGACTAGAGGAACAGAGAATTCTGTGAGAAGAAAACTCGTCCAGGGACTTCCCTGGTGGCTCAGTGGTTAGGAATCCGCCTGCCAATGCAGGGGACATGGGTTTGAGCCCTGGTCCGGGAAGATCCCACATGCCTCAGAGCAACTAAGCCCAGGCACCACAACTACTGAGCCTGCACTCTAGAGCCCGCGTGCCTAGAGTCTGTGCTCTGCAACAAAAGAAGCCACCACAGTGAGAAGCCCATGCACCACAAAGAAGAGTAGTCCCTGCTCGCTGCAACTAGAGAAAGACTGAATGCAGCAACGAAGACCCAAACGCAGCCAAAAATTAAAAAAAAAAAAAACCTCATCCAGAAGACCCTCAGGGCTCTGCTCGTTGGCTAATAAAAGTCCAGTACTTACTCTGTGCCTGACATTATACTAGCCCTTGGTTATGTATCACCTCGTTTAATGCTCACAATAGCCCTCTGAGGTAGAAACTATTATTCCTCCCACTTCTCACACAAGGAAACTTAAGACTTGGAGAGGTTCTGGGACTTGGTGAAGGTCGAATAGTTAGTAATGTGGTATTCCCTGGATGCAACCTGGGCAGTTTCAATCCACTGCCCACTAGGCTGCATTGCTTCCAGATGTGGAGCCCGCAGGGGAATGTCAACTGTGGATTATTTAGGACCCTCCTCCCCCTTCTTGGTGTCTTTCTGACATACTGGTCCTTCCACGTACATTCATCATCTTCCCACGAATAGACAGGAACAGTAAAGAAAGAAAATTCCAACTATTATTTAAAATTAGGTTTTAAACATGTTTTCAATTACTTATTCACATATTTAATTAAGCTGGCTAAGTAAATATTTTGCTCACACCATTATTACTTCTTCCATTCACTCTTATTTTTATATTGCAAGTTTATATTTGCAATTAATATATGCAGACTGAGAACACCTAGAAGACAACCTTTGAAGCCAAAGCCTGAAGTTCTTCTGACCACTCCAGAAAAGATAAGCTATTCAAGTACAGAAAGACCTGTGACAAAGAAAGAGAGGCTGCCACCTCCGATTAGGCCAGGTTCATTGTATTGCTCTAAGATGGCGTTATTCGCAGACAGGTGGCAATGTGTTTTTGGTCCAGTCACTGTTTTAGAGAATTTTCGTCTCTGCTCCCTTACACTCAAAAAAGGCTTGCTACAGTTAAAGACATGGCCTCTTTCTCCACCCGACTCTGTATTACAGAGTTGACGATGATAAAATAGAAGCCAGATTTGCTGATCTTGAGTGTAGGATGCCTTTGAACCCCCTGTTTTTGGATCCCAGAGCAGAATGACTAAAACCCTTGGAACTGGAACGATACCAAAGGGCCACAGATGACAGGCCAGAGGCCTTGGTATAAGCAGTGAGCATAGAACCTTTAGGTGTTCAGAGAAGGAAAACTGAATGTATGGTTTTAAAAGAGGCTCCCCCGGCTTTGGCACTCACCTCGCCGAGGGAAGGAAAGCGCTCTGTGCCAGAGTCCAAGCCACTGTCCCCCTCCTGGGAATCCAGAGAGAGTCGGCCTGAGAAGAAAAGAATTTACACAGTGAGGAAGGAGCTGTGGTCTGGGGGAAAGAAGGGCCTTTATTCTGGGAACCTGTGCCCAGGGCAGGAGGACAAAGCTGCCACCTGCCTTTCTTTCCCAGTTTCCCTTCAGCTCTCTTACACGACTCCCCGAGAACCTCTACATCTAGCTTTTACCTACCTGTACACCTGAGCCCAGGCAGTGTCACCTCCTAAAATCATCCTCCATAGCTCTACCTTGCAACGAGTGCTAGCCCTCAGTTCATCCCAACCCTCTTCTGGTTCCCATCCATTTCCTCTTATGACAGCATCTCTTGAGCTCCTAGCTGCTAGGCGCTGGTAGGCATGCTGTTGTCTGGACCACCATCATTCTAGTATCTCCCTGGCACTTATCTATCCAGGGCTACTGGTTATACACTCATTTCTACTGAATAAGTTGTATCCAAGTTCCCTGTCACTGGTACTGCTTTCTCTCATTATTCTATTTCTCAGAGGCAGGGACTATATTTTTCCCCCTGAATCTGCCCCAAAGGGAGGGGACAACAGAATAGACAAGAAATGTAGACTAGAGATGTGCCAGAGAAAAAGGGCGTGCTGAGGGGACTCACCTTCTGATGATCTCTGGCTGGTGTCACCATATAGCGGAAGTATGTCCTAAAAAAGAAAGGTCCGGAGGGTGGACAAAGGCTGTGAACCTCTCCCCTTACTGTTTTCCTCCAATCAACCCTTCCCTCAGTCTCAGCAGATAACATCTGCTTACAATTAGTGGCCTCTTCTGCTTCACTGCCTGAAAAATGCCCCTTTGGAAGAGCTATTGCTTCATTTCTACAGTTTGAGGAGAATGGTGACCCCTAATGGTGAAAAGGGAGCTTTACTATTAGTAAAATTCTAAAAACTTACTTGATTTCTCATCCTGGACCTCAAAGCGTCTATTGCTTTAGCTGGGCTGGACACAGAAAGAACTTCCGAACTACCAAGGAGTATGAAAATCTCTAGCAGATGGAAAGCTCTGCCTCTAAAGATCTTTGAAGACTGACAGGCGCTGGACTGGGGCTGACCAGCCATTTGTGGAGGGCTAGTGCTTTACTGTTTATGATGCACTCTTGTCTGTATCTCATTGGGTTTTTCAACAACTCTGAGGCAGGTATAGTACTCCCATGTTATAAATGAGGGAACAGAAGCCCAGAGATTTTAAGTAACTTGCCCAAGGTACACAGCAGGTAAACTATAAAGCCAGAGCTGGCGCTCAGACCCCTAGACTCCAAGCTGAATGTTTCAGACTCAACCACTTACAGAGCACACGCGCGCAGAGGCGGCAGCAGCAGCACACATGCACTGGCCCCGTGCCGAGGGCACCTTCAGTTCTGACAATACCACTGTTAGGCAGATCCTGCCGTAGCTCCATTTCATAAATGAGGACACCAAGGCTCCCAGGGATTAAGTCACTTGCCCAAGAGTCTTAAAGCTGGTGAGCATTATAGCTGGGAGGTGAATCCAGATGCTCTAAGTCCTAAACCTGAGCTCCTATCAACCATGTGATACTGAGAAGTCCTTCAGAAAATACAAGTTTCAATTTGATTAGCCTGTGTTTCCCAGACTTTTTTGATCTGGCTGTTCTGAAAAAGAAAGTAGATCATCCTCAAATAATTTCTATTGGCTTTGGCAAATATTATTCTTGGAGATCTTAAAGTTTTTGGAGAGTTACTTACTTACCCAAAGAACTAAGGCCCGATGGAGAGAAGTAAGACACTAATTAATACTTATTAATTAATAAGTCCCTGACTAGAACAGATAAGGAAGTGCCTCCTCTCTGGGATTTCCTACAAAGTGTGGTTAGTACTGCTACAGATCCCTCTCAACTGACTGGGGATCCTTTACTTAGGCTGACTTTTAAAAGTGCTCCTATTTCTTTGAAAAGACCCATTACTGGAGGGAGAGGTGATGGGAAAAGCTACCAGATGAATACTGAGTAAAATTAGTGTCGGAATATACATCAGCTATGAGGAAACTACCCAGAAGGGGATGGATAATTAGGAGATCAAAGCCGACAGTCTGATTTATTGCAATATTTCTTTCTTTCTATTGCAACTGTAAGCTGCTGGAGGGCAAGAAACAGGCTATTTCTTTTTATGGGATCCCAAGTGTCAGGACAGTGCTCAGTCTCTATGGAGCTATATAAAGAACTGCTGACCTCGTGTTTCTTTGTAAAACACTAAACACTCACTAGCTCAGCCCTGCGGTCCTGTAGGACTTGGGAAGCCTCTGTCCTAGATTTCTCCCTCATTCTCCCCTCCGTCCACCTGCACGTGCCCTTCCTAGAGCTAAGCCTACCATCACTCACCACTAAGCCACCAGTCTCCTGCTGGATCTTCAGCTGTAACTGAGTGACTCGCCGCCGGGCGCCTTCGATCTGCTCTTCCAGCAGGCTGCCGGGGTTCCGGCTATACACCTCACAGATACGCTGGGGGGCGGGGGGGGGGGGGGCGAGGAGGACAAGGAGGAAGGGAAAAGGCAGAGGAGTGGTTAGTAGAGAATGGACGACTCACCAGTGGGGAGAGTAGGCAGTTATCCCAAAACAAAGAGGAGAGAAAGGAGATCTCTGCCTCCTAGGAGATACATGTTATTTCACCATCACTCAGGAGCAGAAAGAGGTATAAATGGTGAGAAAAAGAACACGAGGCAACTAGAGAAAGAAGACATGACACAAAGGCCCGTCCTGATCTGACCTGTTCTTAAGGCCTACTTGCTAAATGAGGTCTTCCTTGACTGCTGCTGAAGGGTTAGATATTTAAGTGACTGGCCAGACCAGCACACGCAAAAAAGTGCTAAGGAGGAAACATACACACAGTGAGAACCGCAGGAGATGAGAGGAAGAAGCACCCCCATCCCCCAGCCCTGTAGCTGGGAACCACTCTGAGACTTATCTAGCATCCTCCCAGCATACGGCAGAGCACAGCATGCGTGTTTAGAGCTTGGGCTTTGCAGTCAGAGAGGCCTGGCTCTGAATTCTGGCTTACTAGCTGTGTAGACTTGGGCAAGCTTTACTACATCCTCATGGATCAAATGGAGATGACGGTACCTGCCTCTGGGGATGGCTGTACGCTCTGAATGAGATTATGTATGGAAAGTGCTGAGGAGAATGTCTGGTGCATAATTACTTGACTGAATACATGGCAGCTATTATTATTTTACTACCAAATGAAATGCTCGGTGAAGTTGGTGGGTTAAATAGTTAAATAAAGACGTTGGGTGCACATTTTCTCCAAGATCGTCTGGGGCCATACTTGCTGTCTCATCTTCTCCATGCCTCTCAAGCCCCCAACGCTCCTCTTAGTCTCTGCAGATAGTATCGGCTGGTAAGAACTTTCCCAACTTTACTCCATTTCAAGGCATCTGCAGCCACCCTTTCCCTCTGCCTCAGAATAGAAACTCTGTCTAAATCTTCCACAAGGTTAGTGCCTCCAGCTGCCTCGGGCTCCTCTTCGGCATCGTTCACGTATCTCCAGTCTCCTCTTTCCAATGGCTCCTTCCCCTCATCCTACAAAAATGCTTGTTTCCTGTCTTAAAACAAAAACAAGCCACTACAACAAAACCTTTTCCATCAAGTCTGATTATTCTTCAAGCCACCGTCTCAGTCTTTTCTCCTTCCTTTCACAGCCACATGTTTCCAAACAGGAGTCTCTATGTAGAGCCCAGACTTCTTAGCCTTCCAGCCACTCTTCAGCATACACAGCGTAGTTCCGCTCACCACCTCGCTCTTCCAAAGGCGAAATGACCCAGTGGCTGAATCCAATGGTCTCTTCTTAGTCCTCAACTCTCCAGACCTCTTTAAACACCCACCTCCTCCAAATGCTATCTTCTTTTGACTTCTTAACTCGACACTGTCTTGTCACACCCCTCTCCCCAACCACAGCTTTATCCCTTCCTCCTCTCTTAAATCTAGGTGAGCCTTCAGGCCCGCAAACATTTACAGAGAGCTGATACACACCAGGCCCTGGGCCAGCTGTGCAGGAGGAATATGCAAATGTAGGCATGGTCCTGGCCATTAAGGAACTTAGTCCAATAGAGGAGGACAAATAAATAATTAAAATACAAATACAACAGCAACTGCTGTGATGTTAGAGGTTGGTGCGGTGTGCTACAGAAGCACGGATGTTCCGAAATTCTGCCCTCAGCTCTCTCCTCTTTTCTGCAGCGGTGCCCTAGGTGATACCGTCTAGTCCCCAATTTCAACTACCACCTGTATGCTGAGGCCACCCGATCTCTATTTCAACCCAATCTTGTCTCCTGAGGTTCATCCTTGTTATCTCCGTGTGCCTGGTGGATGATCTGCTTATCTGAACTTCCCCATGGGTGCTTAAACTCAGTACATCCAAAGATTACCTTCATTCCTTTCCCCTAAACCCTGCTCCTCTCTTCCGCCTCACTCCATCAATGGTATCACCATCTGTGTAGGCACACAAACTTGGGGCTATCTTTTCTTTCTTCTTCTTTACCTCCCCCTTCCAGTTGATAAGTTCTACTGATCTGACCCCTGAGATGTCTCCCATTGCCATCCCTCATTCTGTTCTTTTTTCTTTTGGCCATGCAGAGTGGCATGAGGGATCTTAGTTCCTCGACCAGGGATCGAACCCGTGCCCCCTGCAGTGGAGGCGCAGAGTCCTAACCCCTGGACCGCCAGGGAATGGAGGGAATTCAGTGTGTCTCACATTGCCATCCCTCCTTCTGTTCTTATTCTTGCTGTTCTTGTTAAATCGGTCATCATTTCTTTTTTTTTTTTCCATTTCTCATTAACTTTATTTTTTTATTTTTTTCATCATTTCTTATCTACTGCAACAGCCTCCGACATAGTTTCCTTATGTGTCAATCCACTTAACACACTTTTCTAAAGAAAACTGATTTGAAGATACGATCACTCCCCTACTCAAATCCTTTGATCAATTCCCACTGCTTTCAGAATAAACTTCAAGCTCATCATGGTATTGAAGGCCCAAAGCACATTCCAGAGTGAAAAAGACTGAACCCAACTGGAATGTCATCTCATGAAGCCTTCTCTGATCGCTGCATAATTAATTATTCCTTCTTTTGGGCTTTAATGGCATTTAAAAATATTTTAAAAATTATTATCAACATATAATTCATATAACATAAACTTCACCATTTTAAAGTATACAATTTAGGGGACTTCCCTGGTGGTCCAGTGGTAAAGAATCCGCCTTCCAATGCAGGGGACTCGGGTTTGATCCCTGCTTGGGGAACTAAGATCCCACGTGCCACGGGGCGACTAAACCCGCACACCAAAACCAAGAGCTGATGCACGGCAATGAAAAAGATCCCGCAGGCCTCAACTAAGACCTGATGTAGCCAAAAAAATAAAGAAAATAAATAAATATTTTTTAAAAAAGTATACAATTCAGTGGTTTTTAGTATATTCACAGAGTTGTACAAACATCCCCACTATCTAATTCCAGAACATTTCTATCAACCCAACAAGAAAGCAGTCACTCCCAATTTCCCCTTCCTCCACCTCCTGGCAACCACTAATTTACTTTCTGTTTTTACGGATTTACCTATTCTGGACTTCCACACAAATGGAACCATACAATATGTGGCCTTTTGTGTCTGGCTTCTTTCACTTAGTCTGTTTTCAGGGTTCTTCCATGTTAAAGCATGTATCAGTACTTCCTTCCTTTTTATGGCTGAATAATATCCCACTTTATGGATACACCACATTTTGTTTATCTACTCATCAGTTAATGGGAATTTGGGTTGTTTCCACTTCTTGGCCATTATGCAATTAATCAATGTTATTATGAATGTTTATGTACAGGTTTTATGCTTTGAACTCTCTTGGGTATACACTTAGGTGTGGAATTGACAGATCGTACGTTTAATATTTTGAAGAACTGCCAAACTGGCTGCACTATGGTGGGAGTAGATTAGCATAGCGGATATGTAGACAAAATATAAACAAACATTTCTCCAACTTCTCCACATGCTCACCAATAACTGTTATTTTGGCTCTAGCTGTCCTAGTGCGTGTGCAGTGGTATCTCGTAGTTCTGGTTAGCCTCTCCCTAATGACTAATGATATTAAGCATCTTTTCATGTGCTTACTGGCAATTTGTATGTCTTCTTTATTGGACTGTGTATTCAAATTCTCTGCTAACTTTTAAACTGGGTTGAGTTTTAAGCGTCTATTACATATTCTGGTACTAGACCCTTATCAGATATATGTGCTGCAAATATTTTCTCCTATTCTGTGGTTGTCTTTTTACTTTCTTGATATAGTGTCCTTTGATGGATAAAAGTTTTTAATTTTGATGAAGTCTAATTTATCTTTTTTGGGGGGTTGTTTATGCTTTTGGTGTCACAGCCTAGAAACCACTGCCTCATCCAAGGTCATAAAGATTTATACCTATGTTTTCTTCTAAGAGTTTTATAGTTTTTAAAAATAGTTTTAGTTCTTACATTTTAAGTCTTTGATCCATTTTTTTTTTTTTTTTTTTTTTTTTTTTTTTGTGGTACGCGGGCCTCTCACTGTTGTGCCCTCTCCCGTTGCGGAGCACAGGCTCCGGATGCGCAGGCTCAGCGGCCATGGCTCACGGGCCCAGCCGCTCCGCGGCATGTGGGATCTTCCTGGACCGGGGCACGAACCCGTGTCCCCTGCATCGGCGGGCGGACTCTCAACCACTGCGCTACCAGGGAAGCCCCTTTGATCCATTTGGAGTTAAATTTTGTTTATTGTGTGAGGTAAGAGTTCAAATTCATTCTTTGCATATAGACACCCTGTTGTCCCAGAACCATTTGTTGAAAAGACCATTCTTTCTCTACTGAACTATCTTGACACCGTCAAAAACCAACTGACCATAGATGTATGGATTAATCTCTGGACTCTGAATTCTATTCTACTGATCTATAGGTCTATCTTTATACCAGTACCACACTATCTTGATTATTCTATGACTTGCAGCAAAATATAAGTATCAGCACTTATTATAGTGCAGTATAACTTTATCTTCATTCATCCATTGATATTCTACTGGATTATAAACTCCTTAAAGGAAAGATTCCTCTCTCACTTATCTTTATAACCATTCTAACCTTTGTCCCTAGCACTGGCCCATGCCTCCACTGCAGCACATGCACAGTACCTAACACAGCAGGAACTCAATGTTAAAGAAATGAGTATATTTTCATGTCTTGGTGCCTTGGACCTATGCTGTCCATTTACCAGCATTCTCTTCCTCATCTCTTTTGCCTACTGAAGCCCTATCCTTCAAGGCCCAGCTGAAATACAATCTTCTCAGTGAAGTTTCCCTCACATTTCCCATTATTAATTAACTGCTCTCTTCTTTGTTCTCTTATTGTAAGCTCTTTGTTCCTCCCACTCTCTTACTGTAATATGAAATTTCCCCATGAGATTGTAAACATGTGGAGGGCAAGAACTGTCTAATCGTTTTAATCTCTGTATACCGTAGGAACTAAAGCAATGCTTTACATACAGTGGGAACTTAGAAATTTGTTGAATTGAAATGAAGGGGCAAGGAGCCCACTGTAAGCCATGGCTATTATAGGAATCTGGTTATTCCCGTCCAGCCAAATTAATCTTCCTCCTGTCTTCCCTGTGCATCATTCTCCAGGCCTGGAAATCTCTCTGCATCCCCTCCTCCATCAGCCTGGCCTGGCATTCACCCCCCACCCCCACCTTCCTTCCCTCTTATCCTTCCCTTCCCAGAACCTCTAAGATCAATTCCAACTGATTTTCCTCAGTTCTCATGTTCCCTCATTTTATTCTACCTGTCTCATCACTTGTATTTTCTCTACATAGTCACCATTCTAATCTATTACCATAAGCTCTATTACCCTATTCACTCTATCCATCAAATTCTGCTTTAACAAATTCCATTGGCCTATGGCAATTCATTAGTAGTCCTGCAGTTTGACTTTTTAAGGTTTTACTGTGATAGGATATGGCCTGCAAATTAAGTTGTACACACTGGCAGATTGCTCTGATAAAGTATTATTTCATTAAGGCAATGGCCAGTCTACCCTCAGCAGCGACCTTACCTGTAACTCTTTCTCCTCCTGCCTCAGCATATTCCTAAGGATCTGGGTGGCATGTTTTTGAAATTCAGGATCCTAAGAATGGAAAATATGACAGTAGTGAGAATTGGGGACCAGATCAATAGCTTTTATTCTCGTCTACCAGCTGATTCCTGGTGAAGGAAAGCTATGAGTAGAGCCTGGGTCGTAAGAATGTTTTGTATAACACTCAGCATCTCACTGAAATTCAGTAAACATAAAATCTGATTTTGATTTCACTCCTAATTTCCTAGAAACCCTGGCTGTAATCAAATCTGTTATCAATTGCTCTCTGAAGTCTCCCAGGACTTGCTGGTCGGTCTTCTTTCCAACCAGAAAATCCTGTTCCCTATTCCTATCTGCCTCCTGTCCTCTTTTAACTCCTCACACAGGTTATCCTGGCCCTTGGGTTCTCTCCCTACTATTCTTGTCCTTTCCTGACTCTCTCCCCTACAGACTAGGCTCCATATTTCATTCCTCCAAGCAGCCTTTTTCCCCAGGAAGCCTTTTCCCCTACTCCTTGACTTATTCCATACCCTTGTAACAATGACTGGCAACAGTCTTTACAGATGCCTCTGACCATGGCTGGAGGTGTGCACTTTCTCCCTGATGGGGAGAACTCTCAAAGGGCCTCCTTAGAACCTTGCACACACACAGGAAACTGCTGCTGCTATCTGATAAAGTGCATATGCACTTACGTGGAAAGAGGACGCTAAGGCATGGAACACCCCTTTAATGCAGTTCTCATTTTGCTCTACTTTTTGATGGTCTTCATACAGCTCTTTGGCTTGTCTCTTCCTGCCAGTCTGCCATTTGATTTAACCTGCTTTCATTCCAATGCGGAGCTCTTCAAAGGGACACCAGAATGAGGAGAGGAGTAGGAGGACCATTACCTGCAGAGGTTTGGGTCCTGTGATGCGCTGTGGAGGTGGCAGAGGTGGAGGGGGTGGTGGTGGTGGGATCACAGGGGTGACTCGGGGAGCTCCTGCTGGAACTGGGTCCTGCTGGGGCCCAGAGACACCAATGGACGAGGGTGAAGAGCCCAGGAGGGTCAGTGCAACATAGGCACCAGCTGGAGGAAGGCAAAGAGAGGCTTGCTCAAGTGGTATTGTTCTCAACAGCAGACATTCAAGGTACAAAGGAGGGGGTTCTCCCTTCTCCTTCCATTAAGCTTATAATTCTGCAGGTAAAGTTCTCCTCACTTTTAATGCCCCACCTGTTCTTTAATTCCTGTCCTTCCATCCTGCATCAACACAAGTATCCCTTCCTTCCTTTTCCTCATGTAGAGACCTCAACCAAAATCCCACCCAGAACTATCTGCGAGCTGCCTGCCCAGTCCCTGTTTCCTGGGACTGGGAGAGGGGAGTGAGCAGTATCTGAGTGAGACCTGGTCTTAGTAGAATATGATCTAAAACGTAGGGCAAAGATGGGTGGAAAAATAAAGATGTCGGATGAGAGACTAATAGTGTCTCCACTTGAAATGACAGTGGGGAACTGTGGTAGTCTACAATGATCAGGCCAAGAAGAAAGACTTCGGCTGCCTCGCACGTCTACAAAGGAAGCCTCCTGGGGCAACAGGCCTGCTTCCACCCATGCACCATTTGATCCCCTAATTTCTTTCATTGTCAGCTCTCCCCAACTCACATTTGATAAGCTTCACCACTTCCAGATGTGAGCTATTGGTCACCATGGTGCCGTTCACCTGTTGGGGGACAAACGACATTATTGAGTAATGGCAGTGGAAGCCCAGGGGATCCTTCTCCTAGGTCAATCGCCACTCCTTTAGGGAGCCATTTATCAATGTTCTCTAGCATAGTAAAACATTACAGAAGCTTGGTCAGAGTCAAGAAGGGCCTAGAATATGGAACCCAGCTATCTTAGTCCCCAGTCTCTGTCCCATTATACTACTCACTCTCATGGTACCACCCCCCACCTCAGTGGCTGATGCCAGCTGGTACGAAAACGGAAGTGTGGAGGATGGCCAAGGCCAGAAGTGACGCTGCACCCCCTCCTCTGGGGGCGGAGAGGGAAGCTCACTCACTTTGATGATCCGGTCGCCCTCTTTCACACCGGCTTTCATGGCTGCGCCTCCTGTGAGGAAGGAGAAGGCCTGGTCAGCAGAGCCCCATGACATTTCCAGAGGTGGCTGAATCTACACCAACGACCCTGTCAGATCACCTTCCCCCTCAAATCTCTTCTCACCTCTCTGTGTTAAGTGCCTCAAATGCTGGGTGTACATCCTATTCTGCTCCAGTGACACAACTACCTTTGAGCTGGACTGGACTGCATAAGGACACATCTCTTGCTCTTTCCTCCACCTGGCTCAGAAGCCAGACTTCTCCTCGGAGAGCCAGGCCAAGGTGGCAGAGAGGCATGGCCATGCTCTGGAGAGAGTAATGTGTGCTTTATTTGAATGTGTCTAGATGTGTTCCAAGGTCAAATAAGAGTTATTTCTATTATCCAGTGGGAAGAACGAGTTCACTGTATTAAATAATTGCTGAAGTAATAATCATTTTTAAGAGGAATATGAGAAAAGGATTAAAACAAGCGTTTTCAAAACGTGGTCCCTAAGCCCTGAGAGGTTCACAAGGATATTATGGGGGTTCCTAGCATTAAGGATAATAATGATCACTGCTTTATTTTCTGTTAAAAAGTTGTTCTGGAGCTGCAGTGGTTTTTTTTTTTTTTTTTTTTTTGCAGTATGCAGGCCTCTCACTGTTGTGGCCTCTCCCGTTGCGGAGCACAGGCTCCGGACGCGCAGGTTCAGCGGCCATGGCTCACGGGCCCAGCCGCTCCGCGGCATGTGGGATCTTCCCGGACCGAGGCACGAACCCGTGTCCCCTGCATCGGCAGGCAGACTCTCAACCACCGCACCACCAGGGAAGCCCACTGCAGTGGTTTATATCACCACGTACAGTCGTCCCTCGGTATCCACCAGGGATTAGTTCTAGTACCTCCCACAGATATCAAAATCTGCAGATGTTCAACTCCCTTACTTAAAATGGAGTAGTACACACCTGCAGGTTTCGCATCTGTGGATTCAACCAACTGCAGATGGAAATTTCAATCTGCAGTTGGTTGAATCCATGGATGCAGAATTCTCAGATGCGAAACTCGCGGATATGGAAGGCCAAATGTAGTTTTAAATAAGTTAGAGTCCCAGTTTAAGTTATACCCAGGAAGCATAAGAAACACTAATGATGAGATAAGTTCATGAGGGACTTCCCTGGTGGTCCAGTGGTAAAGAATCCACCTTCCAATGCAGGGGACTCAGGTTTGATCCCTGGGTGGGGAACTAAGATCCCACATGCTGCGGGGCAACTAAGCCCACGCACCACAACTACCGAGCCCACGTGCCTCAACTAGAGAGTCCACGTGCCACAACTACTGAGCCCACGTGCCTCAACTAGACAGCCCATGTGCCACAACTACTGAGCCCGCATGCCTCATCTACTGAGCCTGTGCACCGCAACTACTGAGCTTGCGTGCTCTGGAGCCTGCATGTCGCAACTAGAGAGAAGCTTGTGTGCCACAACGAAGAGCCTGCGAGCTGCAATGAAAGTTCCCACGTAACGCAACTAAGACCCGACACAGCCAAATAAATAAATAAATAAATTTAAAAAATATGTTCACTCAGAAAGCTTATTAAAAAAAAAAGAAAGAAGTTCACGAGAAGCATAAAAATTATGTTTCTTGTAAATCTGCCCCAAGATGATCCTTAAATCTGTAAGTTGCATTCATCTGATCAAAACAAAATTCCGACAAAGCACATCTAGATGTTTCTAGTCTGAAAAGAGAAATTACAGTGATGACTACATTCCAAGTTGGCTTTTCAGTATTGGGACCCAGACTACCCTCATCTAAAGTGTGCTATTGGGCTTCCCTGGTGGAGCAGTGCTTGAGAGTCCACCTGCTGATGCAGGGGACACGGGTTCGTGCCCCGGTCCGGGAAGATCCCACATGCCGCAGAGCGGCTAGGCCCGTGAGCCATGGCCGCTAAGCCTGCGTGTCCGGAGCCTGTGCTCCGCAACGGGAGAGGCCACAACAGTGAGAGGCCCGCGTACCACAAAAAAAAAAAAAAAAAAAAAAAAAAAAAGTGTGCTATTTATGGAAAAGTACTTGCAAGTAGCTTGAAAACTCTCTTTTACACTGTCATCTAGAATCTAAAGGTGGAGAGGAAAGAGCTATTTTGCCTGAATGTATGAAACACGTGAGGTGACTTCTAATAACTTAGGGATTAAAAGAAATTAAACTTTTCAGCGTAAAGGAATTAGAGCAGAAGTTCTAAACTTCAGTAAGCATGAGACTCACCAGGAGAATTTTTTAAAAAGCATAGTCCTTGACCCCCTTGCTAGTAAGTGATTCAGTACTTCTGGGACTGGGCCCCGGAATGAGGATTTCAATCATCCTAAGGACCTAGGTGATTCTGATGTAGGCAGAACACAGGCTACACTCTGAGAAACAGTGAATTGAGAAGGCTAAAATCTGGAAAAGACAACAACTGCTTTGTTACTCTTGTGATTTCAATGCCAATCCAAACGAAGTCTCTCCCTCTCTCCTGCCCGAAATACTCATACATACACAGATTTTCCAAAACTCCTATTTTACTGCAAGCCATCCTTTTGTTCTTTCCTCTCCAGGTCTGAGAGGAGGAAAAATTGGAAGAGTGCTGAACTCACACTTCACTGGAGGGGATCCCCATACTTTCTGTATCAAACAGACCATAGAGGCAGAGTACAAGTTACTGGCAGTCCCACTTGCTCTGTCTCGCCCTAGTCCAGGAGCCTTGAGAGAATATGGAAGCAAAGAATAAAAGTATCTTTTCAGAGCTCTACCCTAGGATATGAAAAACAAACCCCTCACTGACAAAAGTTAACTACCAAACATAAGGAGCTATAATTATTTATATCCTTGTATGATCCACATACCTCATTTTGGTCATAAATTTGAAATTCTCTTTTCACTTTTCCCATTAAATAAATCCCAAATATTTCTCCCAAGTTATGTAAGTATATTTCCATCCCATTTTGCACTGTACTTAGTGGGAAAATGCTGGCCTGTCCCCTACCCCTTTCCTTGTACTCTTCTTCAAGCCTATGATGTGCCACGTTGCCAGGCCCAATCCCATTTGCTACACTGAAGTTCACTCCTGTTACAGATACTTGCTTGTGTCAGGGATACTTGCTTCATACTCTCCCCTACTCCCATCTCCTTCCTGATCATCTTCTTCAGTCTGGGTCACTTAACAACAATGATTCTACCACCTGACATATGATAGTGCTTTGAAATATCTGAAGCTTTTTCACACATCACTGATCGATTTGCTTATAATGCCCTCCCACTCTCTACTCCCTTCCCACCAAATTTCTATCCTGCCAATGTGTTTTCCATGGCCATCTTTCAAACTACTCCTGAAATCCTATTTTCTTCTAAGGAGGCTTCCTAAACTGATCAGAAGGGAAATACTTAGCTTCGAACCACCAACTACCCAAATACAAACTTACAAACACCCTTTCCTCCCACGTACTGTCCAACACACATCTTTAGGTCATTTATTACTTAGTGTTAATATATCTGCAAATACATTTAGACCAGTGTGCCTGTCTCAACTGTGAACTGCTGCAGCACAGTGACCATTCGTGCACGGAGCAAGGTCATGTGAAGGGGAGAAAGAAGAAAGCGGGTCTTCGATTTTTCCACAGCATCTTCCAACCCAGGATGAGGAGCTCCCCTGGAGGGCAATCAGGCACCTGCCTGATGACCTGAAGGCTATTCTGCCATTTTCACACTTCCAACAGGGGAAACAAGCCTGGAGTGTGATCCCTAGACATTCTGCCTGGAAGCTTAGCATTGTGGAGACTTCCCCAGATGCCCCTGGGGAACCAGTTCTACAATGAATCATTTATGCCCCAGGATGCCCAGGCCTCCAGAGAAAGCACATGCAAGTTCTTCAAGTCCTATGGCACTGTCACATACATGGTGGCTTTGTAAGAACTGTACACTGCAGGCAGCAGGGACGCAACACTCACCAGGCCGCACAGACTGCACCAGAACAATGCGATCCCCGCTGACTGTGAAGCCGAAGCCATGCTGGTCCTTTTGGATGATGACACAGCGTTGAACAAGACCTGGTGAGAGGTAAGGAGGAGAAAGAAGGGAGTTCGGTAGGAACTGTCATCAGAAAGTTAGTGCACACAAGACAAGACCAACCCAGGGAAGTCCCAGTGTGTTTCTTCCTCCAGAAAGCCTTTCCAGATTCCCCAGACTTTTCCTGCCCCCACACACTATTGCAATGCCTGCCTTCCTCAGTGATCGACAAAACCCTGTCACCTACTCTGTATTCTATACAAGCAATTCCTTTCTCTGAGGTGCTGAGATGTTTGTCTCTCTTATGTATGTCTGTCTTTTTAGGCCTGTTTGGGTGAGACTGGTCGAAGAAGGGGCATGGCCAACTCCAGCCTGAAGGCTAGTGTTACAGAGAAGCAGCCCTGGGATTGAAGCCTAAGTGAGACTGGAAGTTTTCCATCAAATTACGTCCAATGAATACAGCAAGTGGGACACCAGTGCTTGCTGATTCTGCAGAGCTGGGTAACTCACGTGGGGTGACTGAGGGCTGGCCCCTTGTCAAAATCCAGGGAAGAATAAATGACAAGAGAAAACCCTGTTTGTCACACATACAACCATATGCAGAGCGTAGGAAAAAAGAGAGACTATAACTCCTAACTGACTCCATCCCTGTGGGCGTGTACTAGACATCGTGCATGTGTGCAGGTATGTGTGACTGCTTCCTGTGATGGAGAAAGCATGAATTCTAGAGTTAAAACTCAACTGGTTTCAGGTCCTGGTTTTGTCTCCTACAAGCCTGTACACTTGGCAAATTTTTTAACCACTGTGTCTCAGCTTCCTCATCCATAAAAGAGGTATGATAAAATCTACTTTCTACAATTGATAAAAGGACTGAATAAAGGACTGAATAAGGTAATCTGTATAAAACATATAACACAGTACCTAGCACACATTATGAGCTCAATATAAAGGCTAAGTTGTTTTACATCTGGGGTATACGGATCTGTCTGTATGGGTAAACACCTCTGTGTCTACGTGTTAATGCCCCGAGAAGGTTACCTGTTGTCTCAGAGGTGTCGGAGGGTTGCCGGTGGTGGGAAGGGGACTTGCGTTCAGGTGCTGAATCTCCCAAAGACAGGCTACTTAACCTGGAGAAAGAGCAAGAAAAGCACAACAATGAATTGGGCAGGGAGGGACCAGCCTTGTAGCAGAAGGAAGCTCTGTCAAAGGGGCCCTGAGTCTTGGGTAACAAGAGACCGACCCTCTCACCCTGTAACCCGCTCAATCTGGTGGGAGATCAGCCACATCTACACCACTGGCAACATCACCTATCTGGAATCCTAGGTTGGCAAGGCAAGCATGATCTCTTTAATACCCAGCAAGGTGTGAAGGGAAATAGCCCTTCCTGGAGTCAGGAGACAAAGAGACAATAGCAAGAACAGAGTGTGAACAAATACACATGCTTGTTGGGTCTTACCAGGCTGCAATGGGGCTGATGGAACAGAACGGAGGCAGCAGAGAAAATGAATGCGAGAAAAAGACAAGAAAAAAACAAACAGCTAGTTAGTTTTAGGTGATGATTTGTAAGGAAGGGGGGACTGGAAGGCAAGGATGGGAGGGTCACAAACACACAGAGGCCTGCGGGGACACAGCAGAGGACTGCAGTGGCTGTATCAGAGACACTTTCTCTCACTTTAGCTTCGTCTCTTCGTCCCTCTCCAAAACAAGTGTCTCTAGGAGGGTAACTAGGCCTTTAGTTGGGTAATTGGCAACTTGTACCCTTTTCTAGAAAGGAGGTGTACAATGGTGACCCAAGCCTCTGAAATTCCATTTATTTTGTGTGTACCATGGGAGAACAGGAATCTGGTCTGTTTGGGGGTAGTATTCCAACCCCATTCCTACAGCCAGCTTGAGGCACCCTGTTTAGAAACTATTAAGGCCTTACAACCTCAAGGAACCACGGATCACCAAACCAGATCTAATAACAGGGCCCCTGCAGGAACAGGAGAAGCTCAGATCATTTCTATGCCTCTCCTTTTTAGAAAAGTGTACAAGTTGCCAGTTCCTAATCAATAGTTGCTGCCCCTCCAGAGGGTGTCTCCTATTCATATCTAGCAAATGACTATGTAGAAGGGGCTTCATGTAAGCACTGTGTGCAGTGGCAAAACACTGCAAAGAATCTAAGTGTTCATAATGGGTGACTGGTTAAATAAACTGCAGTATATCAATATAATGACACAGTATTCAGTCATATAAAAGAATGAGGGGGCTCTTTATATATGATAAGGAATAGTCTCCAAGACATGCTGTTGAGTGGAAAAAGGAAGATGCAGAATTATGTAGACGGTAAAAGAGAAGGAATGATTTGTTTATATGTTTGCTTACCTATATATAAAATGTGTAAAATACCTCTGAAAGGGTACAAAAGAAACATATATCACTGGTTGCCTCTGAGGAAGGAAACTGTGCCAGGGGCAAAGGGATGGAGTTGGAATCTTTTCATTATCTTCTTGTTTGTACCATTTAAATTCTGAGTCATGTGAAGGTACTAACTATTCAAATAATTATTACAACACAGTACAAATAAATAACTTTTAAATTTAAAAGAGGGGTCTTCTTCCCCCCTCACCCTGGCACCCCACTTACCTGGACAGGTGAGACTGCTTTTTACTGGCTGATCTTTGGATCAGAGAGAGAAGGACATCAAGGAAGAAGAGAGCGTGGGGCCCAGGAGAGAGTGACGCAGGAAAGGAGGAAGCAAGGAAGAAAAACGAAACAAGACATAAACCAGACAAGACACTGGAGATGGTTGGTTTAAAAGAAAAACCACAATCAAGCTTAAGAAGGACCCGGGGTGGAAACTGGCCAATGCAGTAGAACCCCCTTACTAAAATGCAGATTTACCTGTGCCATTTTGCTGATTAAAACCTTTTAGAGCTTCCCCATTGTACTTGGGAGAAAGGTCACCCTGTCTTCAAGCGAGGCCATTAGCCACAGCATCGAAAAGGAGGTACTGCCTGATGCCAGTCAGCACCCCTCCGCTGTCTCCCACAGCTCCCAGTACCTATCCTGACTGTATACAATCAGCGGAGCTGCTTGTGTGCTTGTCCGTAGGGCTGTAAGGTCCACGAAGTCAGGGTGGTCTTGTTGATCAGCACCCCCTGTGCCTGACACAGTGAATGCTCCGTCCTACTTTTGGTCCCTGCTCTTCACTGTTCTCTCACTTGCCATGGTTTCCGGCTCCTGGCTCTGCCCATACTGTTCCTTCTTACTCTACTCCCCATTACCACACCTGTCAGCCAGACAAGAAGGAGAACTTCCAGAAGCTACAACTTCTGGCTTTCTTCAAATTACCCTAGTCCATCATGCCCTGCCACCCCCCACCTCCTCATCCAAGGTAAAGATTCAACTTAGCTCATCGTTTAATAAGTGTCCTAGAATCTATGGATGATAACTAAACTTACTGTGGTAATCATTTTGCAATACATGGATACCAGGTCACTATGCGGTACATCTTAAACTTAGGCAGTGCTGTGTGTCAATTATACCTCAATAAAATGGAAAAAAAAAAGTCCTAGGGCTTTCCTGGTGGCGCAGTGGTTGAGAGTCCACCTGCCGATGCAGGGGACATGGGTTCGTGCCCCAGTCCGGGAGGATCCCACATGCCGCGGAGCGGATGGGCCCGTGAGCCATGGCCGCTGAGCCTGCGCGTCCGGAGCCTGTGCTCCGCAACAGGAGAGGCCACAACAGTGAGAGGCCCGCATACCGCAAAACAAACAAACAAACAAAAGTCCTAGATTCTAGACCTGTGCTATCTATCTAATACAACAGCCACTAGCCTCATGTAGATATTTAAATTTTACAATTCTGTTTCTCAGTTGTACTATGGGTAGTGGCTACCATACAGGACAGTGCAGAATAAAACACTTCCATCGCTGCAGAAAGTTCAATTGCACAGCGCTGCTCTAGATACTATGCCAGGCACTATGGGGTAAAAAAATGAATAAGACACAGTCACTTGCAGGTAATGGATGAGGTATACATATAGAACTTTAGTATAAACACTGAATGGCAACAGCTCCGCTCCCCACATCGGTGAGGGATTCTCAGAATGAACTTTTAAAGGTTTTTTATTCCAGCTGCTCATCTGCTGTCTTCGGCTAGATCCACAACATCCCACCCCTGGGTTACCCAGAATGGGCTTGCACTTCTCCCTCCTTACTACTTCAGGAGAAAGCTCATTCTATCTTGGGACAGCTTGGGCCACCTCCTTGCCTTGTTCTGCTTGACTCTGCAGGAAACTGGTTTCCTATGTCCACATTTAAGCTTAGAAGGAATGGTCTGGTAACTTAACCTGGTTTGGTTTTGCATTTGAGCTAAGTTGTGAGCTGTTCAACGTAACGCAAAGCACATGAAGCCAAGGTTTATGTACCTGGCTGTAGAGGACTGTTAGGGGCAAAGACAAGGATCATTTCAGCAGCCATTGAAAGCTCCTCTAAAAAAAAAAAAAAAAAAAGAAAGAAACACAGGCTAGGGCAGAGACAGTGGAGGACATGGGGGATTACAACATAAGTATAATTGTAACAGATGCAAATTTTTTTTTTCTCTTTGAGAGCTTAAAGGAGGAAAAACTACCACTGAATTAGAGGAGGAAGAAACGCCTGTATCAGCAGATCAAGACTTTAATGGTGGGCTCTCCCTCTTCCTGATGACATTCCCATCAAAACTGGGCAGCAGAGATCAGATTCCAATCAGCCTAAATCTGATGGGCATGGAGAAGGCCCAGGAGAGTAGAGAAGTTCCCGCAAAATTTGTGGCTCTCTAAATGACGTCACTGAGATAGATCTTCTGAATCAACTTCTCAGTAACCCCCATATTTATCCAGTCAGTTATGGAGACTGGTAAGTCCTTTTATGTTTTCCCAGAGTGCTCCTTCCTTTACATTATCACTGATATCCATCACTTTAAGCCACATGTCCATTGCCTCAGTCTGGATGACTGAAAAAAAAAACAAACCTCTTGTTTTCACTCTCCAGTCCCTCCAGCATTCTACCACAAAGGACTAACTTTCCCAAACAATATTTCTTTGGGTCTCACCCTGGTCAAGAACCTATGATTTCCCCTTCTTACTATCTATATGATCAGATGTGCGTGCAATTACCTGGTGTTAAAGGCCTTTCATCAAGTGGATCCAAGTACCTTTCAAATTCACTCTTATTACTTGTTCACTTTTCCTTACCTCTACTGGATCCTAAAAGATTCTGTGCTCATTCTCACCTCTGCTTTATGAAGACCTCCATCCCTTCTCTCTATCCCTCCTTTACTCCTTTTTCAAGGCTCTAGTCAAATGGCATTGATTCCATGAAGCATTCCCTGGCCACCGCAGCTCACATTTCTTTTACCCCAACATTTTTTGGGAAAATTTTCAAACCTATTATTAAAGTTGAAGGGGCAGCATGATGAACACCTACATACCCTTCATCTAGATTCACCAATTAACATTTGTCACTTGCTTTATCTTTCTATGATTATACACTTTTTCCCATTTGAAAGTTGCACACATCATGACATTTTACCCCTAAATACTTCAGCATATGTCCCCCAAGACCCTTGGAATTCTATATAACCACAATGCCATCAGGACACCCAATGAGTTTAACTTTGATACGATAATATTATCTAGGGCTTCCCTGGTGGCGCAGTGGTTAAGAATCCGCCTGCCAATGCAGGGGACACGGGTTTGAGCCCTGGTCCGGGAGGATCCCACATGCCACAGAGCAACTAAGCCCGTGCGCCACAACTACTGAGCCTGCGCTCTAGAGCCCGCGAGCCACAACTACTGGAGCCCGCGTGCCTAGAGCCCGTGCTCCACAACAAGAGAAGCCACAACGATGAGAAGCCACGACGATGAGAAGCCTGCGCACCGCAACGAAGAACAGCCCCCACTCGCCACAACTAGAGAAAGCCCATGCACAGAAATGAAAACCCAACACAGCCAAAAAATAAAAACAAAAAATAAAAATATTATCTAATATATAGTCTATATTCAAACTTCCCTAATTGTTTCATTAAAATCTCCTACATAGTTGTTCCCCAACTGCCTCAATACACGATCCAGTCAAAGATCTCAGAATTGCATTCATTCATGGTTTTTAGATTCATTTAATCTAGAATATCAGCCCCCTGCCTGCCTACTTTTCTTGGTCTCTACTAACACTGACATGTAGAAGAGTTCAGGCCAGTTGTCGTATTGAATGGCCTGCAACAGATCTGCCTGTCTCCTCAGGATTAGATTCAGATTAATATTAGATAAGTGATGTAGCATAACTTGCCCATTTCTGGTGATCCTAGGTTTGATTACTTAGATAAGTTGGTGCTCCTAAGATTTCTCAATGGTAAAAGTATATTTTCCCATTTGAATTAGTGGGAAATCTGTGGGGTGATATTTTGAGACTGGTGAATATCCTGTTGTCCAACAGCTTCCCACCCAATAGTTTTACTATCTATTGATGATCCTGGCCTGAACCACTTACTGCACTGGTGGCTGCAAAATGGCATTTTGGGAAAATTTTCAAACCTATATTAAAGTTGAAGGGGCAGCATGATGAGGTGAAGGAATCCTATCATTCCTTCTACATCTATTAGCAGGCAATCTTGTAAAGAAGGTCATTTTGTCCCTTTTCTGGAATAGTGCTATGAACTCATGAATTTTTTTCCCCCAATGCAATGCATTATAATTCATTACTGCTTTTAAAAAAATGTTAAAGTTGTCCCAATTTGGCTGGTGGAAGCTTCTACAAGCCAGCTGTGTCCTTTAAAGTGTCACTATCTGTCTTTGAGTGCATCCTTATTTTCTGGCACACACAGAGAAATACTCCAGGCTCACCTTGTATTTTCCCTATGTCAGACTTTGACTCAAACATTTCTCTAAGGAGCCCTGGTTCCTTTTAGTAGGAAATGTATTTAGAAACAAGGTCTGGATGCTAGGTGTTCATTGCTGCTAAGCTGTCACTGCTTCTAGGCCCTTTCAATGGACAGAGCCAGAAAATAAATTGATTAAGAAATTGTGAGAGGGCCTCCCTGGTGGCGCAGTGGTTGAGAGTCCGCCTGCCGATGCAGGGGATACGGGTTCGTGCCCCGGTCTGGGAGGATCCCATATGCTGCGGAGCGGCTGGGCCCGTGAGCCATGGCCGCTGGGCCTGCGCATCCGGAGCCTGTGCTCCGCAACGGGAGAGGCCACAACAGTGAGAGGCCCGCATACCGCAAAAAGAAAGAAAAAAAAAAAAAAAAGAAATTGTGAGTTCACAATAAAATCTTGTTTAACTCCAACACTACAGGGTTCTTCCTCATCTTCCCCAATTCCATATTTTATGTTCCTTTTCCCATAGTGAGAACCTTATTCACAAACAACAGTAATATATTTACTCATTTGCTCTCTTCTGTAATACATCAAATACTGTTTCCAGAGTTACTACATCAGTAACACTGGCAACAGCAAACTTACTAAGTAAAGTTCAGCGTTTCCTTGCAATTCTTTCTGTCCTTAGACTATATCCCACTAAAGGTATACAGCCAGTACTGTGTGCAAAAGTTACTTTGGATGAATTCTTCTTTATGTTATCAATTTGAAATGCATTTAGGTTACTTATTTTTGGCTGCACCATGCAGTATGTGGGATCTTAGTCTCCCACCAGGGACCGAACCTGCGCCCCCTGCAGTGGAAGCGTGGAGTCTTAACCACTGTACCGTCAGGGAAGTCCCTAGGTTTCTTTTCATATTTGTCTGTAATTTTAGGGTTTGCTTTTTCAGGTTTATTTATTTAATTTAATTTTTTGAATTTGTCAGACATTTACATGGTTGAAAAGTCAAAATGCAATTTAAAAGGTATATTCAGAAGTGTCCCTGTCCCTTCATCCCACTCCTCCCCAAGTAACCACTTTCATTTGTTTTTGGTTTTCTGTGTTTCTTCTTGTAAAAACTAAGCAAACACATATAAATACTCTTATTTTCCTTTCTTGCTTCCACAACAGGTAGTATCCTACACCTTTTACACTTTGATTTCTCATTTAATATACCCTCAAAGAAACTCCATATCAGTTCACAGAAATCTTCCATTTCCTCATCCTTTTCTTTACAATGCAGCCCACATTCTTTCACAAAGGTTCCTCCTGCCTACACTGCTCCCTATCATCTGCTGTGTTAGTCCTGCCTCTGCCAGAGGGCAATGGTTACAGGGTGTTCTTCCTGGTATGTTCTCCGGCACCAGACACAGGATGGGCGCTCTGCAAATACATGGTGAAACAAGCCTCCTCATCCTAGCCTAGAGGGTGTGTGAGGAAGCAAGGAAAGTTCTGATGACCTTCCAGACAGCAAAGTTGAAGAGTGGTACCAGCCCACAAATCCCTGCTGTTGGCCTATGGTATTTGTGTGTGTGTGTGTGTGTGTGTGTGTGTGTGTGTGTATACACACATATATACATATATGTATATATGTGTGTATACACACACATACACATATATGTATATATGTGAGTTTAAAATTAATTGTTAAAAATTTTAAAAATCAGGCAATTTCATATTTAAAAATACAGGTTTCTGGTTTCTCTTGAAAAGGCAGAAGTTCTGGCATCACTGGGGCTTTAGTCTCATATGGTGACAGCTGGCTTAAGCTGGGTGGTATCAGCCCCTTCCAATGGGAGATCTCTTCATCCTCAGCCCCATCCCACCACAAATGTGTAAATGAGGGAAAGGCCGAGAATATCCCTGTTCTGTGATAATAATTATTAAGTTCTTACTAGCTACCAGGTACCATGCTAAACATTTGACATACATTATCTTATTTAACCATCACAAAAGCCTGGTGAGGCAGGTAGTACATCTCCATTCTCAGATGAGTGAACAGAGGTTAAGTAACTGACTTCAAGGTCTGTGTTCCTAAACAAAAAGCTATATGACCTGTGCCTGTATGTAGATCTAATTGGTCTTTACTGGACTTTCTCTATTTTCTTTTTTACGTACATATGTACACACATGCATACATATACAAACACACATATAATATATACATCTCACATGTGCACACAAATATTATATGATGATATATACATGAGATACAAATACATAATACATATATGTAATACATGTATATAAAGATATATAACACATATGATAGACAGATAGATATAAAAAGTACACTATACATAGGCTGACCTAGGTGTTTTGAGTCTGGGGCAAAGTAATGTTCTTGAATCCCTGCCCAAAGCGAGGAGTAGTAACCAGGAAAGAGCTACTTTGCCAGGACCTTAGTTCTAGATAAAGTCCACACTCACTGAACCCTGACCTGGTCCTACTGGTCTGGTTTCCCTTATCTGCCAGGGTGGAGCTTTAAGCAGCTTCCTGGAACCCTAACTTTCCAAGGATTCTGCCTCTGGGTAGAATTTTCCCCATGGTCTGAGGCTGGAAACATAGCACATCCCTATAGTAAAGAAAAGAGGCCAGTTTGCAGACAATCCTTGCTGACAGAATATGACACAAATGCTCCCTAAGAGCTTATGTAATTGAAGACAGTTAGAGGGAAAAAAGGGTACAGATCAAGTAAAAGCAGTGGTTTCAATCAGAACCAGAGTGCAAAGTTAACACTTTAAATGATGTTGCAGAAAAGCGTTGGGCTTGGAAATCAGGGAAATTCAGATGCTAATTCCAATTCTGTCTCTAATTCACTGTGGGCCACTACCCACTTGACTTCTACACGTGTCAATTCTCTCATCTGTAAAAGTAGAGGGCAGAAAAATGGAGTGGGAAAGTCTCTGGTAATGTAGCCAGAAAAGGCTCACATCTCAAGTGGATCATTTACTAGCTGAGGAGCAGCATATGAATTACTTGAGGCTCCAACCCTGTGGGTTCAACTCAGCAGATCTGTGGTATGAATACTATTTTTATTTCAATAGGCAGTCCAAGTGACTCCTTATTTAGAGGACCGTAACTTTGAGGAACTCTCAAAACAAGTCCCTTAACTTCTTAGTCTATCATCTGTTTTCCCTGGTAGACCTTAAACCCCTTGAGAACAAGGACGGCATCTTACTCATCCTTGTAACACCAGTCAAGGTCCAGCAAAGCGTCTTGCGCATGGTGGGCACCTGCTCCAAAATGTTTGCTGAAGGAATGTACACGTCCTTTCTTTCTCCCAGAGCTGAGGTGAGGATCAAAGAGGTAATATTTGTTAAGTTCTCTGGAAGTATAAAGTCCTATGCAAATGGCTCTACTGTGTTTTCTGAAGTCTTGTTCAGGTCCAGATTGGATGACCTACACTCAACATGTGTCAGAGGTGAGCGGAACAGTACAAGATTGAGTGAGTGAACAATACGTGGAAAAGTGGGGATGACTCCTGGTGTGTTCTAATTCTAGGTAGGGCAGAGCCAGGAAAGCTCTCCTTCGCACTTCCATGAAGGACTCCTGGAGAACAAGAGGCATGGGGACTTGTTTGATGATCAGAGCAGACAACTTGGCAGACAGGGTTGTGTGGAGGCAGAGAACTGGTATGCCGACAGGGTAGCACGTGGCCCATGTGGTATGGTCTGGAAAGCACAGCTTTAGGGGTAAAGTATGGGCTCCAGCTCAGGCTCAGCCTTGTCCTCACTGTGTAGTCTCAGGCAAACCACCCAACCTCTCCAAGTCTCAGTTTCTCAATAACAAATGTGGGTAATTCCACTTTCCTCAAAGGGCGACTGGAGGAACCAAATCACCATGACGGATCCCTCGAAGCTAAAATGTTCACACTGAAATCAATCTCCCCAGCCCAAGCCTGACCCTGGCTCCTGAGCAGATAGTTCCTCCTCAGGAAACAGGGCCACACACAGTCGCTCATGCCAGAAACCTGAGTTATTTTTGACACCCCTTCAAATCTAACCAACCGCCAAGTCCTACTGATATTACCTACTATTATTTTTGGAATCCACTTACTTTTGCCCCTTCCTGTCACACGCTGTTGGAAGACACCTCTCACCTAGAACAACTGGTCTCCTCACATCTCCTCCAGCCTCCACTCCTTTAGAATTCACCCATTCCCTACACACAGTCAGGGGGGTTTCTTCAGAAGATAATTTAGAACACACATCACCCTTCCGTGGTTTCCTGCTGTCCTTGTATAAAGTTCCAAATCCTCTGCATGGCCTGGCAGGTTCTCATCTCTTGTGCTTCCCCCGCTGCCCCCCACCTTGCTCACTATACTCCAAACCTAGGGCCCTTCTCTCTCACCTCGGCCAGGCCAACTCACGCTCATTCTTCATGGCTCAGCGTAAATGCTTCCTCTCAGCGAAGCTCTCTCCGATACCCAAGAAGCTGAATCTCCCCCTGAAATTTCCCTTTGCAATGCCTAACTCAATAGTAACTAGTTATTTGGGCGTTTTCCTGATTGTTTAATGTCTACTTTCCTCATTTAATGATAAACTTCATTGTATCTTATTCTCTAGAGCACACAGCAGCTCCAGAACACAGTACATAGTGGACATTCAATAAATACGTGTTGAAAGATGAAATCAGATAATACACACAAAAGAACTTGACAGACATCAAAATATCGTAAGCACAGACATACCATCAAAAGGAAGCATTCTGAGTAACCTCCACAACGCGTGTATGTTAGGGTTAAATCCACAGTTTCACAGTTTTAACAAAGGCTAAATGAAGTAGGAAGGTGTTAGCCTCTCCATGCACTTACAGCAGGGACTGACATCAACCTGGCTGTAAGAACTGGTTAAGCTCCTAAAGTCTTCCATCTCTCAGATGTCTAGAATCCAATTCTGTACACAAAGCAGCGAAGCATTCACTAAACAAGAAAATGCATGTTAGGATGTGTTGGTAACTACAAAGTAGATCTGGTTGAGGGGATGGCCAAAGGAGGAATCAGAGAGGAGACATTTAACCAGAGCCTGGGGAAGGGTGGAATTCTGATGGGAAGCTGTGCTGTGCAAGGACATGCTAGGGGGAGGAAACAGCATAAGTAGAGGCACAGAAGGAGGTCAAGAACACAGCGAATTTGGTGAGGCTGTCAGTGCATCACAGGGGAGAAAAGAGGAAAGGGCCAGGCAAGAGGAGTGAAGAGATAAAACTGAAAAGACAGGGCTTCCCTGGTGGCGCAGTGGTTGAGAGTCCGCCTGCCGATGCAGGGGACGTGGGTTCGTGCCCCAGTCCGGGAGGATCCCACATGCCGCGAAGCGGATGGGCCCGTGAGCCATGGCCGCTGAGCCTGCGCATCCAGAGCCTGTGCTCCGCAACGGGAGAGGCCACGGCAGTGAGAGGCCTGTGTACCGCAAAAAAAAAAAAACAAACCTGAAAAGACATGGGTTCTCGTCCTGGTTCTGCTACTTAACAGCTAGTGGACATTAGGAAACTCTCTCAAACTCACTGAGTCTCAGTTTCTCCACCTAAAAAATGTGGATAATTCACCTGCCCTGCTCTACCTATCTGCCCTGCTCTACCTATCTCATAGAGCTGCTGTGAGAATTAAATGAGATAGGGAATATCAAAGGTTTTCAAAACTAAAACAACGTATTCATGTTAGGAAGTACAAGGACAGAGGAAAAGGTTAGGGCAGGTTATGGATTTTATTCTTTACAGAGGGGAGCTGTTGAAGGTTTTCTAGAAGGGAGTAACAGAAGCAGATCTAGTTCCTTAAAAAACTAAACACAGAACTACCACACGACCCAGCAATCCCACTACTGGGCATATACCCTGAGAAAACCATAATTCTAAAAGAGTCATGTACCACAATGTTCATTGCAGCTCTATTTACAATAGCCAGGACATGGAAGCAACCTAAGTGTCCATCAACAGATGAATGGATAAAGAAGATGTGGCACATATATATACAATGGAATATTACTCAGCCATAAAAAGAAACAAAATTATTTGTAGTGAGGTGGATGGACCTAGAGTCTGTCATACAGAGTGAAGTAAGTCAGAAACAGAAAAACAAATACCATATGCTAACACATATATATGGAATCTAAAAAAAAAAAAAAAGGTCATGAAGAACCTAAGGGCAAGACGGGAATAAAGATGCAGACCTACTAGAGAATGGACTTGAGGATACGGGGAGGGGGAAGGGTAAGCTGTGACAAAGTGAGAGAGTGGCATGGACATATATACACTACCGAATGTAGAATAGATAGTGGGAAGCAGCTGTATAGCACAGGGAGATCAGCTCGATGCTCTGTGACCACCTAAGAGTGGTGGGATAGGGAGGGTGGGAGGGAGGGATACGCAAGAGGGAAGAGATTTGGGAACATATGTATATGTATAACTGATTCACTTTGTTATAAAGCAGAAACTAATACACAATTGTAAAGCAATTATACTCCAATAAAGATGTTTAAAAAAAAAAAAAGACAGGTCTGACTGCAGTGAGTAGAGTGGACAAGAAGAGATTAAGGCTGGAGGCCCAGAGAACAGGTGGGGCAGAGATGATGTGTACCTGAATGAGAGCCCAGCTGCTGGGATATAATAGCAAAGGCAGGAGAGAGAGAAACCACTGAGAGTGGCTGCTGGAGGCCGACATGAGGGGTACCTTCCGGCTCTGCACTGTGTAACAGGGAAGCCGCAGAGCACCCGAAATGTGACGAGTCTGAACTGAGACACTGTCAGTACCAAATACACACAAGATCTCAGAGACCAAGTACAAAAAAAAAGAATGTAAAATATTAATAATTCTTATATCGATTACATGTTGAAATAACATATTTTGAATGTATTGAGTTAAATGAAATACACATTAAAATTAATTCACCTGTTTCTCTTTACTATTTCTAACGTGGCTACTAGAAAATTTTCAGTTACACTCAAGGCTTGCACTCTATTTCTATTGGACAGCGCTGGTCTGGCCTCCTCTGGCCACAGCTGTACTGCACTGTGCCTTCTCTCCCATGGCAGGGCCTTGTGCCCTTCAGACCAGTCAAAGGAAGCTAGAAATCTGCCCAGAGTCACTCCTCCCAAGCTCCTTTGTTTCCCACAGCACCTGCTACATGTTTCTGCCAAAGCATGTCGTACATGGGCGCCGACCTTTCTCCCTTGTTTGCTGGACTGTGAGCCCCTGAGGGCGCACCACAGCGTCTCTGGAGCCCCAGTGAGGAAGCAGTGAGCCCTGCTCTGGGGGCGGCCGTCTGCAGTGCTGAGCAGAGAACAATGCCACACGACCCTGGCTGTGCACCCTTCTCTTCACTCAGAACCCAACACCCCACCAGCCTCCCAGGCTCTACCAGCACAGGTATAGATGCACATCTGATGTCTATAAGTTGTCACACATCCCTCAGGAAACACTCAACGCTCAGGCTATGCCCAGGAATTCAAACTGATATTGAGGAGCGGCGTGGGGGAGTGTGGAGTTAGAACGGGCGTGTGTCCTGGCTCTGTCTCTGATCATTTGTGTGACCGAGGCAAAGTTACTCTCTGTGATCCTCAGTTTTCTCACCTACAAAACTGGAATGCTAGCTACCTATCCTGCAGGGCTGTTGTAAGAACTGGTGTAATGTAAGTGAAGTCTCTAGCACAATGTCTGGCACAGAGCAATGCTCAAAAAATGATTGCTATTCTTGTTATTTATGAGACCCTAAGTCAAACATAATTAGTAAGCTACTGCTAAAGCCATCACATCCTGCCTCACAGCACAAAATAAACAAATTTTGAGTTATCTAATACAGACGCAACCATCTCACAGATCTCCTCTGAAGCAGATGACCTATTGCTATTATATCCGTTGACATCCATTTACTTTTGTCTAAGTATCCTCCAAACTGCTACCTTTGATAAAAATAATGTGCTTCAGGACAGGAAGAGGAGACCAGGAGACCGGGATACCAGTGCTAATGCTGCCATTCACTAGCTGTGTAATTCCGTGTGTGTGTGTGGTTTGGGGGCGTGGCGGCGCACACAGGAAGGGAAATCATGGAGATCATGGAGGCTGCCATAGCAGCAGGGAGGGAACAGGCCAAGGTGGTGAGAGGGCAGGACTGACAGTCTAGACATCTGGGTTCTAGACCAAATCTGCCCCTATTTTTCTGTTTACCCTTGAAAAAGGAGAAGAAAATTATATAGAACAAGCACCTAATACGTTACAGGCGTTCATTTAATCCTCACAATAACCTGGTGAGGTAGACATTGTTATTTTCTTTAACAGATGAGAAAATGAGATGTAGAGAAGTTAAATAGTTTGCCCAAGAACACAGGTGCTAAATGATAGAGCCAGGAACATGAGCTTAAGTTGGCCTGACCAAAGTCCAGTCTTCCCCTCTCAGCACCTTGACTTCATCTCCTGCAATGAAGGGGCTGGACCACATTATTTCTCATCCTTTCTCACACTAACGTTGCATGATTCTTTGGCCCTCACCATGTTTCTTTGGCATATCAGGTCTTTGCACCCAGAGGGGGCTCAGGGAGAACTAAATTCATCCGACTAGGAGAAAACAGTAGACACCCTCACCAACAATCATCTAGAAGCACTTCGAGGTCCGCACTGGTAAGGCCGACAAGATGGCTAAGAATATTTTTATTCATTTCCCAGTTTTCACAAAAGCAAAGGAATAAGAAGCAAAGCCTAGAATTCACGAGGTAAAGAATAAGCATCTGTCATAAGGCCCAAGGCTTAGGACGGTGGAGTGGAAAGGGCCTCCATCTATGGAATGAGGTTTCTTCCTTGCCTACATCATGCCCACTGCGTGACAGTGGACAAGCCACATAACACCTCTAAGTTTCAGCTTTTGTGCTGGTAAAACAGGAAGATCACGCTTTGCACTTCTCACAGGGCACCGTGATAACTAAATTATTTGTAAACCAAAAATCACTCTACAGGTATATCTTGTTTTACCTAAAGTTTTCCTGGAAAGATAAGTAAATGTGTCCTGAAGTGAACCCTCCTGAAGGTGATGATACTAATTTAAAAACAAACTTTCAAAAGACTGGGTTTTCTTAAAGCAAGGCATACCTTGCTTTCCACTCTGTAAAAACAGAATTGTTATTCGAGTCAGTTTTTTATTGTTGGCACAAATAAAGGACAAACCAGAAAACAAATAACCCAGAATAACAGCCAATCCAAGAAGTCTCCGTTTTGCTTTAAAAAAGTTTTGTCGTTTGTCTCAGAAGATTCACCTTTCTGATTTACTTTGTTAAGGTGGATTTTAAATTAGTGGTTTCAATTCCCTGAGTTCATAACACAATCATTAGGAAAGTACTTGGTGGCAGAAGAAAGCTAGTCTTCGATTTTAAAGCTGCCGAGGTTAAACCATAAAATGAGTAGCAGAGGTAACTTGAGTTGACGTGGGTTGACAGCAGCACGTCTGCTCTTCTTTGCAATCCCCTTCCTACCTCAGGGAGGTGGTACCCTTTTCTTCAGCTGAGGTAACTGCAGGAAGATGCGAATCTAGTCATAGCATCTAAGCTACCAACTGTAATGGGGGGAGGGGACCCAGAACATCACAGGCTGAGCATCCCTACCCTCCACATTCTTAGCTAGTGACTTCAGGAAGCCCTGCCGGAGGCAGAGAGAAGAAAGAAGGGTGGGGGTGGGGGCTTCTTCTCCAGCCTGCAACAGGCTCCCTACAAATTCCTGTTCCATCCTCCTAAAAACTGCCCGGAAACTCCCCTCCTTCTGGAAGCCTTCCTCAGTTAACTCTCTAATGATGACCACTCCTATTCTTTGCATCCTGCTAGCCCTTAAGCATTTGACTTGTGCTATAAACACATATATCCTTGCCTCCATATTACTTTAAAAGGGAACTCAAGTATTCTGTGTTTTGTCTAATAAAATACTTGTTCTGAAGGAAGGACTCACTGTCTTCTATTTTTGTGTCTCTTTAGCACCTGCATCTCCAGCCACCTGACCTGGGCCCTCCAACCAATAACCTGAGCTCTACAAGGGATACTTTACAGACATAGTTGGTAGGAAGCTGATAGAAAGCCAGCCAGAGAACATCTGAGTCAACTTCCCTAGTAGCCAGATCCCCGTAGCTCTCGTCGCAGTTTCATCGCCAAGTGATCCACTTTGGACCTCTCTGACCCTTACTCCCTCCCCTCATGTTGACTGATGGGACCGGGACTGCTGGACCAGCCACTGTTATTAAAACATAAACTTGGCCTAAGACAACTCCAAGCAACAACTCAGGTATATGCCTGCCTGAAAGGAGGTAGAATGGGCAGACCACAAACCAGAACACTCCACTGGCTCTGCCTAGCTGGGTACTTCTTGAGTCTGCTGATGTAGCTCATACACGTAAAGAGAGGAAACCAGCTGCTGCCTTCTCTGTTGGGGGAGATGCCAGGCCATTTTGTGGGAAGACAAGGGTTTTTAGAGCAATGACTGTTAACCACTTTCAGCAAGTGCTCCTGCCTCTTATACCCTTTCCTACTGAATGAAACCTTTCATACTGGGGTGGGGTGGGGTGCTGCACAACAGTGGAAGAGATATTAAGAACACAAAAATTAGGGAGTTCCCTGGTGGTCCAATGGTTAGGGCTTGGCGCTTTCAATGCCGTGGCCCAGGTTCAATCCCTGGTTGGGGAACTAAGATCCTGCAAGCTTCGCGCATAGTCCAAAAAAAAAAAAGACAAAAATCACTGGCGCTGGGAGATGGAACTATAACCCCCTGTGTAGGTGAACAGAAATGATAAGCATTTGTTCTACACAGCTACATTTTAGAGCACATAATTTGACTCAGTTTACTATCAGGCAGCATAGGTTAGTTTAAATAAAGTATCCTGGGGGTTTGAAGCTCTGGATTATAATCGTAGTTCTAGGCCTTCGTTTCCTTATGAGCAAAGAGTGTGGTGGCATGTGCGTGTGGAGGGAGTGACACGGAGAGGAATGGATGAACCAGATGGTTCCCTGCAGTGCCTTTCCAGGGGCCTGGAAAACATACTCTTTATTCTATCCAGGCACAAATCATATTATAATGAAGTTTTATTATGTCAACAAGAGACCACCTTGAGCAGGGCAGTAACAGTACTTCAACTTGGAAATCGCCAGTCTCCAAAACATAATCTTTAGGAATCCAACCTGGATTGACCAGGAGAGAAACAATGGCAACTGAGCACTAGTGTTGATTTTATCCATGCACAGAGTATATACGCAATGAAAATGTGTTGAACGGTGAATGACCGACCTTGAAATTCTAACTCTTCCCAAACTCCAGTGCTCCAAATAGCTTACCCTTGTCCTCTGGCCCAGTCTTCCATGGCTGAAGGCAAGTATCACCTGCTCTAGGAAGCTTTCTCATTAAGTAGTGCAACTTCTCCAATGACCTTTTTATTATTTACTAAATTCATTTCTGCTGCATTTTGAGTCCATACTCTATCACTTAGCATTTGATTGTTTTCAAATTTTTTCACCCATATTGATCATGTCTCCCTCCAAATAGATAATAAACTTAAGAGCAGAAATCCTGTTAGATTCCTTGTTGACAGAGCCCACAATAACTAGCACAGTGCTAAACATGTACTCTTAGTAAACACTAATTGTGAGGTAACTGACTGATAGATGAGGTTCCAGTGATGACTACAATGATGAGAGCTAGCATGTTTCTCAAGCACTTACTGAGACAAGTCAGTATGATTAGGAAATGTAGGCTCCTGAGTCCCTGTCTCAGATGTAAATACTGGTTCTGCCACTTATTAGCTATGTGACCTGACAAGTTACTTAACCTCTCTGTGCCTCAGCTTCCTCATCCTTAAAATGGGGATAGTTATAGTACCCATCTCTTGGACTTGTTGTTAGGACTTAATTATTTAAAACGTAAAGCTAAAATGCTTAGGCCAGGGCCTGGTCACAGTAAGAATAATCTATAAATATTAGCCATTCTTATTTATTTAATCCTCACAACCACCCTATGAACTGGTACTATTAATGTTGTGGTTTTATAGTTGGAAGCTGAGGCACAGAGAGTTGAAGTAACTTGCTTAATTTCATGCCTCCAGTGAGGGAGGTGGAGCTGGTATTTGAATCCAACCAGTTTAACTTCAGAGCCTGTTCTCTGCTAATGCTTTGCTCTCTAGTTAGAGACAGTTTTTACCACCTATTTTACTTTACCATAGATCCTTTTTTTTTTCTTTCTTTTTTTTTTAACTGAAGTATAGTTGATTTACAATGTTGTGTTAGTTTCTGGTGTACAGTAAAGTGATTCAGATATATATACTGTTTCATGTTCTTTTCCATTATGGTTTATTACAAGATATTGAATATAATTCCCTGTGCTATACAGTAGGACCTTGTTGTTTATCTATTTTATATATAGTAGTTTGTATCAGCTAATCTCAAACTCCTAATTTATCCTCACCCCCAACCTTGGTAACCAGAAGTTTGTTTTTTTGTTTTTTTTTTTTTTTTTGCAGTACGCGGGCCTCTCACTGTTGTGGCCTCTCTCATTGCGGAGCACAGGCTCCGGACGCGCAGGCTCAGCGGCCATGGCTCGCGGGCCCAGCCACTCCGCGCCATGTGGGATCCTCCCGGACCGGGGCACGAACCCGTGTCCCCTGCATTGGCAGGCAGACTCTCAACCACTGCGCCACCAGGGAAGCCCCAGAAGTTTGTTTTTGCCATAGATCCATACTTAACTTACGTCTGTGTTCTCTTGAAATCTCAGATCACAGATTCAAGATGACAGGGATTGGCTGCTTATTTTTCCATATATATGAATTTAGATTCTGCTAACATTTATTAAGCATCTGCTGGGTGGCAGGTGTAGTGCTAAATAGTATTTCATTTGATTCTCAGAACTCTGAACATAAGTATTTTACAGATGAGGAAGTTACAGTTCAGAGAAGATAAAGGACTTGCCTGAGGTCCCAAGGTTAGTGATGGCTCGTGCCAGGACTGGAAGTCAGATACCCTGTCTCCAAGTCCAATAGCCAGTCCTCATTAAACCTGGCTGGCTCTGGGTTTTTCCTGGCACAAGCATAAAACACAGTGCGGATTACCATTTATACTTCTGCTGGCCAAACACACAGGCTTTGCAATCAGATCCCCGGGTTGGTAATCCTGACGCTGACACTGGCTCTGTGACCTCAGGCAAGATATTTAATCTCCCAACCTCAGGTTTTCCCATCTGTAGCAGAGGTTAGTAACTACTTTGCTGGATTGTTATGAGATTAAACGGTGCATTCCTTACAGCATTTAGCACAGGGTACACAATAAATACCAAAAATGCATATTACCTTTTATTCTTATCAACACACCATGAGTTGCTCCCTTACATTAGTCTAGCATTTCCTCATCTATTACTTAGGAAGATCCCTGTAAAAAAGACAGATGTTCGGACTTCCCTGGTGGCTCAGTGGTTAAGAATCTGCCTGCCAATGCAGGGTACACGGGTTCAATCCCTGGTCTGGGAAGATCCCACATGCCGCAGAGCAACTAAGCCCGTGCGCCACAACTACTGAGCCCATATGCCACAACTACTGAAGCCTGCACGCCTAGAGCCCATGCTCTGCAACAAGAGAAGCAACCACAATGAGAAGCCGGCTCACCACAGTGAAGAGAAGCCCCCGCCCACCACAACTAGAGAAAGCCCGCGCAGCAATGAAGACCCAACAGTGAACACCCAACGCAGGCAAAAATAAATAAATTTATTAAAAAAAAAAAGACAGATGTTCTAATCAAATGACAGATGGGAAAACTAATGTCTAGAGACATTAAGCCCCTTACCCAAGGTTAGGAAGAGTTCATCTCCTAACTTTCGGCATACAACTCTTCACCAGATCTGGCTATCTGCCGCCTCTCTAATGTCCCGAATTTCAGAATATACAACCTCTCGTTCAGTTCCAAAGGAGGGCCTTGTAGTCCTAAGACTATCCTAATTGCCCCTTTAGAGCTTTAGGGATTCACCCTGCCCACCCCCCAAGCAAAAACGGGTGCTGGGCAAGTTGTTCCAAGTGGAAAATTCAACTCCATCCCAGGCGGAAACCCCAAATCTCTGCTGTTCCAGCAGATTTCCAGGACGTGCTGGCTCCCAGAAACCACAATTACAGGCAAGCTCAAGGCAGAGGAGTAATTACACCCATACCATCGGCTCAGCAGTCTCTTGGCTTCTCCCTCCAGGGCTGACTCCATCTATCTACCTCTCCCATCCCCCTCACACAAACCCCACCTCAACCACTGCTCAGTGGAGAGAGATGCAATGGGAATTTCCATCCTTTCTTTCTTCCAGCCCTGCTCCATTTCCAGAAAACTGAAGAAGGGTGGGGTGAGGGGGGAAAGAAGCCATCTCATGGATATAACTAATGCCGAATGGCAGCAAGAGCCGAAAGTTATTTTCACAGAAAGAGAAGCATTCTTGAGGCCCCTCCCCTCAATCCACGCCTTAATTCCCACAAAGATGACGTCGGGAAGGAATTCTGTGGGTGACACCCCCAAATGTGAAAATGAAGGGGATCTTGTGGAATAGGAAACAGCAACCTCAATCTCTCCAGACGGAACAATCTTGGCTGGACATAGAATGAAGAAAAGATGACATCTAGAAGGCCAAAGGGATCTAGAACTCTAACTCTTACCTCTAAGATCCTAGAAAAGTCTTGTAGGAAATCTACCGCTCCCAGAGTGCCTCCTAATCTTGGCTAACAGGAAAGAACGTCAGACCTCACCTTCTTTTCTAAAATTGCTGCTCTTCTATTCTGAAACATGGGACTGATGTTCTGGTTATTTCAAACTCCAGCACAAGGGTACTTTATGTAGTACCTTCCTTCTCCCTTCCGTTGTCACTGTCCATTGCTTGGGTGGTGGATTTGCTCAGCTTAGCTCTGATGATTGCTCTGGATACACCATTACAGAACAGAATGCTGTCCCCTACTGCTGCCAGTGGTCTCAGGGCTGTCCCTACCTCCTGCCCCCACAATGCTGAAGGCTTTCAGTGGGTCTGAGTACCCTAGAATCACCTCCAGGAACTCTCAGGAGGTGAAGTGAATGTGGCATAGGGCAGAGGATAGGGATGGGGTGGTATCCCAAATAGGGAGTGGACCTCAACATCCTAGAGGGCTTTTGAACAGTTATGGCTCAGAGGTCAGAAATGAAGGTTGTCAGGGCAGTTTCTTGAGGCCAGTCCAGAGCCCTCACAACTGTGGTTGACAGAGCAAACTGAGAAAAGCCCCAAAGCAGACCCGTACTGACCCAATTCCACCCATCAAAACCGTACTTAAAACATATTAATCCTGGGACTTCCCTGGTGGTGCAGTGGTTAAGAATCTGCCTGCCAATGCAGGGGATGCGGGTTCAATCCCTGGTCTGGGAAGATTCCACATGCTGCGTAGCAACTAGGCTCATGCACCACAACTACTAAGCCTGCGTTCTAGAGCCCATGAGCCACAACTACTGAAGCCCATGCACCCTACAGCCTGTGCTCTGCAACAAGAGAAGCCACTGCAATGAGAAGCCCGTGCACCATGATGAAGAGTAGCCCCCGCTCGCCACAACTAGAGAAAGCCCGTGCACAGCAACGAAGACCCAATGCAGCCAAAAATAAAAATAAATATGTTTAAAAAAGAAAAAAATAAAAGAAAACATATTAATCCCAAGAAGCTTTCCTTGATTTGCTCCTAACCAACCTCTCCCCCTAGGCAGGCGTAACCTAAGCCTTCATAAATTCACTCTGTATTATTAGTTAGTTACTTACAACAACCTCAGTGAAAAAACAAACAGCCATTCAAACCATTTATTTCAAGTTATATTTGTCATATCCAGCATGACCAAAGACGAACACCTCTGTGGAACTCACTCCACAAAGACCTCATTTGTGCATTAAATGACACTTGTTTTGACACTCTTTTTCTAAGTATTTTTAAATCAATATACTTCCACATCTCTGGTTTTCCCAACTAAGCTGTAAATTCCTTAAGAGGAAAGGATGTGTCTTCCACTTTTGAAATATCTTTGCATTCTCTCCCCTCTGTCGGCCACCTGGATAAAATAGGTGGTTTTTTTTCCACAAGCACATATGTACACACACACACACACACACAGCATCCACTACAAAATATATGATTCTACAAAGCACTGCTTGATCCACTTGTTCGACAAACCAGCTGACAAATGGCCATTGACACAAGACACAAATCTAAGGAACCAGATAGCCAAAGAAAAACTAGAGATATTCAAGATGGAGCTACACAACCACATGGGCTAAGAATCAGAGGGTTGGATTAATTAGATGACTGCCAAGATTCCTTCCAATCCTGAGGCTGATTCTGATTTGAAGACAGAGTGGGACTGAGGGAGAGAGGTGGGGGGCAAGGATGCATCCCATCAAAAGCACTATAACCACAGGATAGAATTTAGTCTCTCTGTCACCCTTTCCAGGGCTTAGAAAAAAAGGGTTCTGAGGGCAAGAAGTGGACACCTCTCTGATCCTGTTTGCCCTCTGGTGCAGAAGTCTGCTTTGGAATGGGTCTCAGTGCTCTGGTTCTTGGAAACACAGGGGAAGTCAGGAGGCACTTGGACAGGGGTCAGGTCAGAAAGGTAGTGAAGATGGCAGTGACCGATGAATGGTTTCACCACCTGCTGGCACCTCCTTCCCTGGATCATGCTGAACCTTTAATGATCTGACTGATATGTGAAACCATCCCCATAATCCACTAACTGTAAATGTGCCAAGGGCTGGAGCCAGAGGATGAAGTGGCAGCCCCAGATCTGTAGGATGAGGCCTATGCCACAGGCCTAGTGAGGATGGGGTTCCTGCAGGGACAGCCTGGCTGAGATTAGCAGCCCTTTAAATCCTAACTGACTTGTGTTAGAATTTCTCCCCTATAAGGTTCTGTGCGCTCAGGCAGCAGTTAGGGGGAGACAGGAGAGAGGCCAAGATGTGACTTACTCTGTGAGGAAAAGAGAGAGCTCCTCACCTTGTGTTAGCCTGCTCTCTGCACACATCACAGGGCATGGTGAGAATGAGAGGATGGAAAGAAATACAAGGCAGAAGAGAAGAGTCAGAGATGGAATAAATGCAGATGTGAGATGAACAAAGTGAAGAAGGGGAGGAAGTAGGGAAGTTACAAAAGAAAGGGGAGAGAAAAACAAGAGCATGACAGGATAAAAAGATTTGGGATCAAGGGCTACGTGGAAAGATGTGGAGAAAGGAGAGGAGAAATTAGGGCAAAAGAGAAAAAGCATTCAAAAGGGGAAAGAAGGGAGTCGTAGAACTATTTAAACATCAAACTAGCTCAGGAGTTGGTACAGATTCTAAGGCAGCCAGATTCTCCCAGACTCTGACAGCAGGGGTGTTAAATGGAACTCATTACAGTCTTTGGGTTGAGATTTGTAAAAGGGCTGTGAAATCATTAATTAACGCAGAGTGTCTGGCACAGAACAGGATGACGCAGTGGTGGGGAGAAAGATTAGTGGAGAGAGAAGTGGGTAGTTGGCAAGCAAGAACCAGGTTTGCTGCAGGATTTCTGGATTACAGAGCTTTCCCTAGCAAGGTCTCAGTTTCCAATCTGGCTGTGCAAAATTAAACACACTCTCTTCCGGGTTCAAGATGGCGGAGTAGAAGGACGTGCTCTCACTCCCTCTTTCAAGAACACCGGAATCACAACTAACTGCTGAACAATCATCGACAGGAAGACACTGGAACTCACCAAAAATGATACCCCACATCCAAAGACAAAGGAGAAGCCGTAATGAGACAGTAGGAGGGGAGCAATCACAATAAAATCAAATCCCGTAACTGCTGGGTGGGTGACTCACAAACTGGAGAACATTTTTACCACAGAAGTCCACCCACTGGAGTAAAGGTTCTGAGCCCCATGTCAGGCTTCTGAACCTGGGGGTCTGGCAACCGGAGGAGGAATTCCTAGAGAATCAGACTTTGAAGGCTAGCAGGATTTGACTGAAGGACTTTGACAGGACTGGGGGAAACAGAGACTCCACTCTTGGAGGGCACACACAAAGTAGTGTGTGCACTGGGACCCAAGGGAAGGAGCAGTGACCCCATAGGAGACTGAACCAGACCTACCTGCTAGTGTTGGAGGGAGGCGGGGGGTGGTGGTGGCTGTGCCTCATCATGAGGACAAGGACACTGGCAGCAGAAGTCCTGGGAAGTACTCCCTGGCGTGAGCCCTCCCAGAGTCCACCATTAGCTCCACCAAAGAGCCCGGCTAGGCTCCAGTGTTGGGTCGCCTCAGGCCGAATGACCAGCAGGGAAGGAACCCAGCCCCACCCATCAGCAGACAAGTGGATTAAAGTTTTACTGAGCTCTGTCCACCAGAGCAACAGCCAGCTCTACCCACCACCAGTCCCTCCCATCAGGAAACTTGCACAAGGCTCTTAGATAGCCTCATCCACGAGAGGGCAGACAGCAGAAGCAAGAAGAACTACAATCCTGCAGCCTGTGGAACAAAAACCACATTTACAGAAAGACAGACAAGATGAAAAGGCAGAGGGCTATGTACCAGATGAAGGAACAAGATAAAACCCCAGAAAAACAACTAAATGAAACGGAGATAGGCAATCTTCCAGAAAGAGAATTCAGAATAATGATAGTGAAGATGATCCAGGACCTCGGAAAAAGAATGGAGGCAAAGATCGAGAAGGTGCAAGAAATGTTTAACAAATATATAGAAGAATTAAAGAACAAACAAACAGAGATGAACAATACAATAACTGAAATGAAAAATATACTAGAAGGAATCAACGGCAGAATAACTGAGGCAGAAGAATGGATAAGTGACCTGGAAGACAGAATGGTGGAATTCACTGCTGCAGAAGAGAATAAAGAAAAAAGAACGAAAAGAAATGAAGACAGCCTAAGAGATCTCTGGGACAACATTAAATGCAACAACATTCGCATTATAGTGGTCCCAGAAGGAGAAGAGAGAGAGAAAGGACCAGAGAAAATATCTGAACAGATTATAGGCGAAAACTTCCCTAACATAGGAAAGGAAATAGCCACCCAAGTCCAGGAAGCACAGAGAGTCCCATACAGGATAAACCCAAGGAGAAACACGCTGAGACACATAGTAATCAAATTGGCAAAAATTAAAGACAAAGAAAAATTACTGAAAGCAGCAAGGGAAAAATGACAAATAACACACAAGGGAACTCCCATAAGGTTAACAGCTGATTTCTCAGCCGAAACTCTACAAGCCAGAAGGGAGTGGCATGATATACTTAAGGCGATGAAAGAGAAGAACATACAACGAAGATTACTTTACCCAGCAAGGATCTCATTCAGATTCGATGGAGAAATCAAAAGCTTTACAGACAAGCAAAAGCTAAGAGAATTCAGCACCACCAAACCAGCTCTACAACAAATGCTAAAGGAACTTCTCTAAGTGAGAAACACAAGAGAAGAAAAGGACCTACAAAAACAAACCCAAAACAATTAAGAAAATGGTCATAGGAACATACATATCAATAATTACCTTAAATGTGAATGGATTAAATGCTCCAACCAAAAGACACAGGCTTGCTGAATGGATACAAAAGCAAGACCCATATATACTGTCTACAAGAGACCCACTTCAGACCTAGGGACACATACAGACTGAAAGTGAGGGGATGGAAAAAGATATTCCATGCAAATGGAAATTAAAAGAAAGCTGGAGTAGCAATACTCATATCAGATAAAATAGACTTTAAAACAAAGAATGTTACAAGACACAAGGAAGGACACTACATAATGATCAAGGGATCAATCCAAGAAGAAGATATAACAATTATAAATATATATGCACCCAACATAGGAGCACCTCAATACATAAGGCAACTGCTAACAGCTCTAAAAGAGGAAATCAACAGTAACACAATAATAATGGGGGACTTTAACACCACACTTACACCAATGGACAGATCATCCAAACAGAAAATTAATAAGGAAACACAAGCTTTAAATGACACAACAGAGCAGATAGATTTAATTGATATTTACAGGCTATTCCAACCAACAACAGCAGATTATACTTTCTTCTCAAGTGCGCACGGAACATTCTCCAGGATAGATCATATCTTGGGTCACAAATCAAGTCTCAGTAAACTTAAGAAAACTGAAATCATATCAAGCATCTTTTCTGACCACAATGCTATGATATTAGAAATCAATTACAGGGGAAAAAACGTAAAAAGCACAAACACATAGAGGTTAAACAATACGTTACTAAATAACGAAGAGATCACTGAAGAAATCAAAGAGGAAATCATAAAATACCTAGAGACAAATGACAATGAAAACACAACGATCCAAAAGCTATGGGATGCAGCAAAAGCACTTCTAAGAGGAAAGTTTATAGCTATACAAGGCTACCTCAAGAAACAAGAAACATCTCAAAATAAACAATCTAACCTTACACCTAAAGGAACTAGAGAAAGAAGAGCAAACAAAACCCAAAGTTAGCAGAAGGAAAGAAATCATAAAGTTCAGAGCAGAAATAAATGAAATAGAAACAAAGAAAATAATAGCAAAGATCAATAAAACTAAAAGCTGGTTCTTTGAGAAGATAAACAAAATTGATAAAGCATTAGCCAGACTGATCAAGAAAAAGAGGGAGAGGACTGAAATCAATAAAATTAGAAATGAAAAAGGAGAAGTTACAACAGACACTGCAGACATACAAAGCATCCTAAGAGACTACCACAAGCAACTCTATGCCAATAAAATGGACAACCTGGAAGAAATGGACAAATTCTTAGAAAGGTATAACCTTCCAAGACTGAACCAGGAAGAAACAGAAAACACGAACAGACCAATCACAAGTAATGAAATTGAAACTGTGATTAAAAATCTTCCAACAGGGGCTTCCCTGGTGGCACAGTGGTTGAGAGTCCACCTGCCAATGCAGGGGACACGGGTTCGTGCCCCAGTCCGGGAAGATCCCACATGCCACAGAGCAGCTAGGCCCGTGAGCCATGGCCACTGAGCCTGCACGTCCAGAGCCTGTGCTCCACAACGGGAGAAGCCGCAACAGTGAGAGGCCCGCGTACTGCAAAGAAAAAAAAAAAAAAAAAAAAAAATCTTCCAACAAACAAAAGTCCAGGACCATTTACCAGATGGCTTCGCAGGTGAATTCTATCAAACATTTTTAGAAGAATTCTATCAAACATTTAGAAATGAGCTAACACCCATCCTTCTCAAACTCTTCCAAAAAACTGCAGAGGAAGAAAACTCCCAAACTCATTCTATGAGGCCACCATCACCCTGATACTAAAACCAGACAAAGATACTACAAAAAAAGAAAATTACAGATGAATATCACTGATTAATATAGATGCAAAAATCCTCAACAAAATACTAGCAAACAGAATCCAACAACACATTAAAAGGATCATACACCATGATCAAGTGGGATTTATCCCAGGGATGCAAGGATTCTTCAATATACTCAAATCAACCAATGTGATACGCCATATTAACAAATTGAAGAATAAAAACCATATGATCATCTCAATACATGCAGAAAAAGCTTCTGACAAAATTCACCACCCATTTATGATAAAAACTGTCCAGAAAGTGGGCACGGAGGGAACCCTACCTCAACATAATAAAGGCCATATATGACAAACCCACAGCAAACACCATTCTCAATGGTGAAAAACTGAAATCATTTCCTCCAAGATCAGGAACAAGACAAGGATGTCTACCCTCACCAGTATTATTCAACATAGATTTGGAAGTCCTAGCCACGGCAATCAGAGAAGAAAAAAAAAAAAAAAGGAATTCAAATTGGAAAAGAAGAAGTAAAACTGTCACTGTTTGCAGATGACATGATACTATACATAGAGAATCCTAAAGATGCCCCCAGAAAACTACTAGAGCTAATCAATGAATTTGGTAAAGTTGCAGGATACAAAAGTAATGCACAGAAATCTCTTGCATTCCTATACACTAATGATGAAAAATCTGAAAGAGAAATTAAGGAAACACTCCCATTTACCACTGCAACAAAAAGAATAAAATATCTAGGAATAAACCTACCTAGGGAGACAAAAGACCTGTATGCAGAAAACTATAAGACACTGATGAAAGAAATTAAGGATGATACAAACAGATGGAGAGATATACCATGTTCTTGGATTAGAAGAATCAATATTGTGAAAATGACTATATTACCCAAAGCAATCTACAGATTGAATGCAATCCCTATCAAATTACCAATGGCATTTTTTACAGAACTAGAAAAAAAAATCTTAAAATTTGTATGGAGACACAAAAGACCCCGAATAGCCAAAGCAGTCTTGAGGGAAAAAAATGGAGCTGGAGGAATCAGCTCCCTGACTTCAGTAATCTACAGCAATCTTTGATTACACAAAGCTACAGTAATCAAGACAATATGGTACTGGCACAGAAATAGAAATATAGATCAATGGAACAGGATAGGAAGCCCAAAGAGAAACCCACGCACCTATGGTCAACTAATCTATGACAAAGGAGGCAAGGATATACAATGGAGGAAAGACAGTCTCTTCAATAAGTGGTGCTGAGAAAACTGGACAGCTACATGTAAAAGAATGAAATTAGAACACTCCCTAACACCATACACAAAAATAAACTCAAAATGGATTCGAGACCTAAATGTAAGACTGGACACTATAAAACTCTTAGAGGAAAACATAGGAAGAACACTCTTTGACATAAATCACAGCAAGATCTTTTTTGATCCACCTCCTAGAGTAACGGAAATAAAAACAAAAATAAATAAATAGGACCTAATGAAACTTAAAAGCTTTTGCACAGCAAAGGAAACCATAAACAAGATGAAAAGACAACCCTCAGAATGGGAGAAAATATTTGCAAATGAATCAACGGACAAAGAATTAATCTCCAAAATATATAAAAAGCTCATGCAGCTCAATATTAAAAAAAACAAACAACCCAATCCAAAAATGAGCAGAAGACCTAAATAGACATTTCTCCAAAGAAGACATACAGATGGCCAAGAGGCACATGAAAAGCTGCTCAACATCACTAATTGTTAGAGAAATGCAAATCAAAACTACAATGAGGTATAACCTCACACAGATTAGAATGGGTATCATCAGAAAATCTACAAACAACAAATGCTGGAGAGGGTGTGGAGAAAAGGGAATCCTCTTGCACTGTTGGTGGGAATGTAAATTGGTACAGCCACTATGGAGAACAGTATGGAGGTTCCTTAAAAAACTAAAAATAGAATTACCATATGACCCAGCAATCCCACTACTGGGCATATACCCAGAGAAAACCATAATTCAAAAAGACACATGCACCCCAATGTTCATTGCAGCACTATTACAATAGCCAGGTCATGGAAGCAACCTAAATGCCCATCGACAGACGAATGGGTAAAGAAGATGTGGTACATATATACAATGGAATATTACTCAGCCATAAAAAGGAACGAAATTGGGTCATTTGTAGAGACATGGATACATCTAGAGACTGTCATAGAGTGAAGTAAGTCAGAAAGAGAAAAACAAATATCGTATATTAACGCATATATGTGGAACCTAGAAAATGGTACAGCTGAACCAGTTTGCAGGGCAGAAATTGAGACAGATGCAGAGAACAAACGTATGGACACCAAGGGGGGAAAGCATCGGGGGTGGGGGGTGGGGGTGTGATGAACTGGGAGATTGGGATTGACACGTATACACTGATGTGTATAAAACGGATGATTAATAAGAATCTGCTGTATAAAAAAATAAATAAAATAAAATTAAAAAATAATAAAATAAACTCACTCTCTTCTCTCTTTACTCAAATGCCACCTTAGATGGTCTTCTCCGACCACCATATCTAAAACTGCAACCCTGCGTTTCTGATACTTTCAATTTTCTCTTCAGCAATTATTACCTAACACATTATCCTTTTATTCCTTATTTAATTCACCTAGAATGTAAGCTCCAGGAAGGCAAGAATTTTTTGTCTCTTTTGTTCACTACTATAGTCTCAGTGCTTACAATAGTTCCTGGCACAAAGGAGATGCTCAGATACTCAAAAAATACTTATTAAATAAAAGAATAAACCTAACTCCATTTAAATCTAAACCCATTCAGCTGCCTGAGAGAATGTAACGGGGAACATTATAAATAACTCAAAATAGAAAATAATGCAAATGCAACCTCACAGAATCATAAATGTTAAGGGCTAGAAAGAATCTCAACATCCTCATTTCACAGACAAGAAAACTGAGGATTGGAGCCTTTGTTATGGACTAAATGTCTGTGTTCCCCCCCGAAATCATTATTTTGAAGCCCTAACACTCAGTGTAATGGTATTTGGAGATGCACCTTTGGGAGATAAAGAAGGTTGAATGAAGTCATGAGGGTGGGGCCCTCATAATGGTATTTGTGCCCTTATGAGAAAAGACACCAGAGAGTTGGCCCCCTCTCTCTCTCCATGTGCACACACCAAGGAAAGGCCATGTGAGCACACAATGAGAAGGCAGCTGTCTACATGCCAGGAAGAGGCCCTCACCAGAGCCCAACCACGGTGGTAACCTGGTCTCAGACTTCAAGCCTCCAGAACTGTGAGAAAGTCAATTTCTATGGTTTTAAGTCACCCAATCTATGGTATTTGTTATGGCAGCCTATGCTGAGTAAGAAGGCCTTTAATTGCATTTTTCTGGGTCCTCTAGTGACAGGGTGAGAACTAGAAGCCAGGGCTCCTATCCCAGGTTGGTGTTTTCTATTACACCAAGGCCTTGGAATGTGTTTGCACATCAATGTAGGGGTGTTGGCCATTTTGGAGATAACAACACTGGGAGAAGCTGGAAAAATGGGTTTAGCATCTCTATCTCACCCTTTATTCAACTCCTCAGAGCTTCTCACTCTATACTTAGAGCCAATGGCTTCACCTCTTGGAGAGATACAAACAGAGCTACTCTCCTAAGTCCTGCTTCATTCCTTCACAAGGTGGGGAAAGGAACAAAAGGCAAGGCACAGCTTTGCTTTCAAAGGCTTTTCCTCCCAGCTGTTGTTGAGTCACAAAGTTGCACTCAGGAGTGGGAGTTAGTAAAGGCCAAGTCCATAGGAAGTGAAAAGTCAGATTGCCTGGTATGTCACCTGTAGGTAAGTGGGAATGAACTGAAATAAATTCTAGGGGCAGGTTAGAAATATCACTCATGCACATATTTAAAAACTCAAGTGGGTGTATATTAAATTTTAAAATCATGACTTTCAGGTGACCTCCTTCATCTCTTCCAAAAGTCCGCTTATCGAGTATAAAATGGATTTATACTTAATATCTTCCCAAACGGCTCAGAAATCTTTGCATTTATAATCACATTTATCTTTATCAATAGTTAATAACTATTTATTGGTACACAGAAGTGATTTAGACATCTGAGGCATATATTAAGGTAGAGGCATGATTCTTGTCCTTGGGAAATTTACAATCTGAGGAGTTAGGAAGACAAAGGCAAAAGAGACTTAAGTTAAGGCAAAAGAGAAGTTAAGTGCAAACCCACAAAGAGCCAATTGTTTACAAACAGTACTGAGTAACAAATACAGTGATCAGAAGATGGGGCTCTTCAAGAAGAGTAATCCTGAGGTCACTGGTATTGCACTAAGCTCTTAAAGGGCAGCCAGAAGGGATAAACACCCTTCTTCTATTTCTCCTAGCTTCTAAACCAAAGTGAACCATGATTTGACCTAAACACAAGGGGACTCCTTATCAATGCAAATTCATTAGCTAGTCTAAGCTAGCTGGTGGAAAACTTCTACAGGGGTGAAGCTCGTCTACCTGGCTACAAAGTCCTCAACACACTAAGTAGTCCAGCTCTGAGCCGTTTCATTCCACTACAAAAGCATGCCACCCCCAGTTCAATATTCAGTGGCTGAATCTCACTCTGAACCTCTCTTGCCTTCTCCCAACATGAACTTGCTTCCTGGAGCACCTATTAAATTCTATCTCATCCTTCCCTCAAAAGCAAACAAATAACCCACTGCTAATATCAAAGGTGAAAGACTGGCTGCCTTTTCCCCAAGATCAGGAGCAAGACAAAGATATCTGGTCTCATCACTTCTTTTCAGCATTGAGCTCGGGGTTCTAGCCAGGGCAATCAGGCAAGAAAAAGAAATAAAAGGCATTCAGATTGATAAGGAAGAAGTAATACTACTTCTCTTCACAGATGATGTGACCCTGTATATAGAAAATCCTACGGAATCCACAAAAAACTATTAGAACTAATAAATGGCCACAGCATACAAAGCTGATATAAAACATTTATATATCTATACACCAGCAATGAACAATACAAAAATGAAATTAAGAAAACATTTCCTTTTTAATAGTAGCAGAAAAATAAAATACCTGGGAATAAATTTAACAAAAGAATTGAAAGACTTGTATAGTGAAAAATACAAAACACCATTGAAAGAAATTAAGTGAAAAGATCCATGTTCGTGGGTTAGAAGATTTAAGACTGTTAAAATGGCAATACTCGGGACTTCCCTGGTGGCGCAGTGGTTAAGAATCCACCTGCTAATGCAGGGGACACGGGTTCGATCCCTGGTCCAGGAAGATCCCACATGCCGCAGAGCAACTAAGCCCGTGCACCACAACTACTAAGCCTGCACTCTAGAGCCTGAGAGCCACAACTACTGAGCTCACGTGCTGCAACTTATGAAGCCCATGTGCTCTAGGGTCCACATGCTTCAACTACTGAAGCCCTTGCGTCTAGAGCCCGTGCTCCACAATAAGAGAAGCCACTGCAGTGAGAAACCCGCGCACCACGACGAAGCGTAGGCCCTGCTCACCGCAACTAGAGAAAGCCCACGTACAGCAACAAAGACCCAATGCAGCCAAAAAAAGCTAAGGAAAGAAATGAACCCACTTGTGAACCTTACCATCTAATAATGTTAGTCTGTGTCTTCTACATAAACAGAAACCTTTAAAAAAAATGGCAATATCCACAAATTGATGTATAGATTCGATATAATCTCTATCAAAATCGCAGGTTTTTTTTTTTTTTTTTTTGCTGTACGCGGGCCTCTCACTGCTGTGGCCTCTCCCGTTGTGGAGCACAGGCTCCGGACACACAGGCCCCGCGGCCATGGCTCGCGGGCCCAGCCGCTCCGCGGCATGTGGGATCCTCCGGGATCGGGGCACGAACCCGCATCCCCTGCATCGGCAGGCGGACTCTCAACCACTGCGCCACCAGGGAGGCCCGCAGGGTTTTGTTTTTTTGCAGAACTTGACAAGCTGATCCTAAAATTCATATGAAAATAAACAGCTAAAACAATCTTGAAAAAGTTGGAGGATTCATATTTCTCAATTTCAAAACCCATAGTAATCAAGTCAGAATAGGACTAGCATAAGGACGGACATATAGGTCAACAAAATAGAGAATCCAGGAATAAATCTTCACATTTATGGTCAACTGATTTTTGACAAGGGTTCCAGGACAATTCAATGGGAAAAGAACAGTTTTTTCAATAAATGGTGCTAGAACAACTGGAAATCCATAACAAAAGAATGAAGTTGGACCTGCTTCACATCACACACAAAAATTAACAAAATGGATCATTGACTTAAATGTAAGAGGTAAAACTGTAAAACTCTCAGAAGAAAGCATAGGAGTATATCTCTGTCATCCTGAGTTAAGCAATGATTTCTTAGACATAAAACTAAAAGCATAAGCAACAAGTGAAAAAATAAACTGGTCTTCATTAAAATTAAAAACTTGTGCTTCGGGCCTCCCTGGTGGCGCAGTGGTTGAGAGTCCGCCTGCCGATGCAGGGGATACGGGTTCGTGCCCCGATCTGGGAGGATCCCATATGCCGCGGAGCGGCTGGGCCCGTGAGCCATGGCCGCTGGGCCTGCGCGTCCGGAGCCTGTGCTCCGCAACGGGAGAGGCCACAACAGTGAGAGGCCCGCATATCGCAAAAAGGAAAAAAAAAAAAAAAAAAAAAAAAAAAAAACTTGTGCTTCAAAGGGCAACATCAAGAAAGTAAAAATACAATCCACACAACGGGAGAAAATATTTGCAACTCATATAGCTTATAAGGGACTTGTAACCAGAATATATTTTTTAAAAACTCATATAAGTCAACAATAAAAAACAAACAAACAAACAAAAAACCAGGGGACTTCCCTGGTGGTGCAGAGGATAAGACTCTATGCTCCCAATGCAGGGGGCCTGGGTTTGATCCCTGGTCAGGGAACTAGATCCCACGTGCATGCCGCAACTAAGAGCTCACATGCCACAACTAAGGAGCCCTGGAGCCGCAACTAAAGAGTCTACCTGCCACAACTAAGGAGCCCACCTGCAGCAACTAAGACCCGGCAGAACCAAATTAATAAATTAATTTAAAAAATGGGCAAAAATTTTGAATAGACAGTTCTCTACAGAAAAGATATAAATGGCCAATAAGCACAAGAAAAGATGTTCAATATCATTAGTTATTAGGGAAATGTAAATCAAAACTACAATAAGATACTACTTCACACCGATCCTGAGGGCTAGAACCAAAATAATGGTAAATAACAAGTGTTGGTGAGGATGTGGAGAAATTGGAACCCTCAGATATTGCTGATGAGAATGTAAAACAGTACAGTCACTTTGAAAAACCATTTGGCAGCTCTTCAAAATATTAAACACAGAATACCATATGACACAGCAATTCCACTCCTAGGTGCATACACCCAAGAGAACTGAAAACATATATTTACACAGAAAGCTGTACACAAATGTTCATAGCAGCAGTATTCATAAAAGTCAAAAAGAGAAAACAACCCAAATGTCCATCAACTGATGAATAAACAAATCTGGTGTATCCATACAATGACATATTAAGCAGCGAGAAAAAAGCGAATGAAGTACTGATACCTGCTACAGCATGGATGAACATGCTAAGTGAAAGTAGTCAGTCACAAAGACCTTACATTGTATGATTCCATTTATGTGAAATGTTCAGAATAGACAAATTGATAGAGATATAAAGTAGATTTGTGGCTTCTTGGGGCTAGGGTGAAGGGCAGGGAGCAGCAAAGAGGAAGGGCTGCTAATGAACAGGGGGTTGTTTTCTGGGGTACTGAAAAATTCTAAAATTAGATGGTGGTGATGGTCTTACAACTCTGTGAATATACTAAAAATCAATTAACTGTATACTTTAAATGGGTGAACTTTATGGTATGTGAAATATATCTCAGTAAAGCTGTAAAACAAAAACATAAACAAAAAACAAACAGCCATCCGCCCCCCACACTTCCCTAGGTTTACTGATTAGAAGAAAAGATCTTTCCTAGAACTCTCATACGACTACTTTCCACATCCTCTACTCGAGATGGATACGTATCCTTCATATATCCAAAGTAAACAGTTTCTCTGTCTAGGTATTAATTTGATATTTTTGCTCAATCATCTATGTTGAATCTGGATAAAAAGAGAACCTATTTCACAGTATTTTTTAAATAGATTTATTTATTTTATTTATTTATTTTTGACTGCACTGGGTCTTCGTTGCTGCACGCGGGCTTTCTCTCCTTGCGGCGATCAGGGGGCTACTCTTCGTTGCGGTGCTTGGGCTTCTCACTGCGGTGGATTCTCTTGTTGCAGAGAATGGGCTCTAGGCTCAGGGGCTTCAGTGGTTGTGGCATGCGGGCTCAGAAGTTGTGGCACACGGGCTTAGTTGCTCCATGGCATGTGGGATCTTCCTCCGGGACCAGGGCTCAAACTCATGTCCCGTACACTGGCAGGAGGATTCTTAATCACTGCGCCACCAGGGAAGCCCTATTTCACAGTACTGTTGTTGAATATTAAGCACTATTTAGAACAGTGCTTTATATAGTAAACGCTATTTAAGCTTTAAGTTACTATCATCATCATCACCATCATCACCATCATTTCTGAGCCATTCATTCAACAAAATTTATTGAGTGCCTAATGTGTATGAAGAAGCACTGCTAGGTTTCAAAAGCAAAATAAGACACAAGTCAGATTCTCCTTCCTTGTCTGATGCAAAGTCATGGAGGGTCTTTAGATAAGGGTGCCATTTTGGGTGGCTGATGGGGCAGTGATATGGGAGGGGGAACCTGGAGTTTACAGGCTAATATTCACGTGGACTCCTCATCCTATGCTCTGCTATCTAGTGTTGAACGTCTGTAACTATCTACATGCCTGGACCGCTGGCCATAGTTGCTCTACACTAGAGAAATCACGTTTATTTCCAGGACTGAATTACGTTTCCCTGCCGTCACCTGTACTTGGGTCTGTTCCCAACTCCTTGCATCTCCCATTCCGACCCACACACATCAGAAGCCTTGTCCAGTGGGTGGGTTTATTTCAAAGGCACAGTCATTTTGGTTTTCCCTATCCTGCTTTACATAGCACAGCCATGCTTCGCCATGCTCACTCATTGAATGCCTAGCAAACTCCTGCTCATTCCTCAAGCTTCAGATCAAACGTATTAATACCCTGGTGAAGCATTTCCCTGCCTCTTCCCCAGCATAGCTGCTCACATCCTCCCTCCCTCTATTACAGTACCTCTTATTCTGCAGAGCAAATCTGTTTATGGGTCTCATACAACACACTGAATTCCCTGAATGTATTTTCTTTTTATCCCTTAATTCCTAAGATTTTCACCTCCACTCAATCTCCTCTACTCACTCCCAGAACCACATACACACTTTGGATCCTGACTATGTCCAGAATACTTCCACCTTCAAAGACACAAACTCCAGTTCCCCTCACTCTCACATTCAGTCCCACTACATCTGCTCTTTCACCTATAAGTGACCTCACCATACCCTTCTATTTTCCTTCCAGGTGTCAGCCCCCTCTTGGCTTCTCTTCTGTAGTTGATCACCTGAAGTCACAGTCCTGATTCCTTTGTACCTCCGATCCTCCATCAAATGTGTCCAGCAAGCCAGCACTGCAGCAAAACTCCCATCTGTGGCCTCTGTTCCTGTTGCCAGTTAGGTGGACTCAGTTAGCTGGGGAAAAACCACACTGCCGTGCAATCCTGCATGCAGATCCAAGGTCTCCAACCTTTGTCAGGCCTTTAGTGTCTCCAGTCAGGGCTTTATTAGCCCAATTCTCTTTTTCACACCCTCTCCACCACCACTCCAAACATTTATGGCTCTCCTCAAGTTCTGTATTTAAAGCCTGCCCTCACGTTATCATAAGGTTGTTTTTCTTCTGACCTCACTGAAATAATTAGAGTCCTTAGGCATATTCTTCTTCAATTTCCTACTTCTACCTATAAGCTCCTCAATCAACATTCACACACATCTTAGCTACTTTCGTCTAGTCAAGGCCCTCTCACGAGGTCCCTGACTCCACTCCCCTCTGCTTCCTCAGGAGCTCCTTCTCTCCTAAATCTTCAGGATCCCCCTAATACTATTGGCTCTACCACCTCAACCCATAAATTTATCCAAATCTCTCTTAACCTGAGGAGAAAGTATTTCCTTCACCCAGAAAGCTCCTTTAGCTTTTACCAAGCAACCTCTTTCCTCATCCAGACTTCTGGAAAGTATAGAGTAGTCTACACTTACTATCTTCACATTTTCACCTGCCACTTACTCTTCAGCCCACTGTAATCTGACTTCTGCCTCCGGACACTGATGGGATTGTTTTCAGTAAGATTGCTGACCCTGAACTGTTAATAGTCCCTTAACTGAAAGTTTGAAGGATTTTCTTTTCTAGATCCCGTCAAACTGGATTTCTCTCTGCATCTGACAATGCTGATCTCTCTCTCTCTCTTTCTCCTTCTGGTCTGCCACTCTCTTCACAGGGGACAGTGTCTACTCTGGTACTTTTAACCAGCTCTCATAACACTGATGACTCCCGAAGCTTCTTTTCAGCCCTTAGACTCTCTCAAGTTTCTGACTTCTATACGTAACTTTCTAGGGAGACACCTCGACCTGTAAACACTCAAACTCAATCCACTGAAAACCTCATCTCCGTACACCCCACCTCTTTACTACTCCTGTATTCTCTCTCTCACCCAAAGTAGAGACTCTGGCAATCAGTCTCGACTCTTCCTTTTCTCTAACCCCATAGCCAGTTAAACAAGAAATCCTGTCAGTTTAATACAAATGTTTATATTTCTCATTTTTTTCCCCTCTACTTCAGGACTTACAAGAGACCCAGTTGGCATGTGCTTAAGTGCACAGACTCTAGAGCCACAGTGCCTGAGTTTGAATCCCAGTCCCACAACTTACAAGCTGTGTGACCTTAACTCTCTGTAGCTCTTTATCCTCAGTGTGAAAGGGGGACACTAACAGAACCTAGCTTGCAGGGTTGTTACGAGGAGTAAAGGAGTTATTAGGTGCAAATTGCTTAGAATAGTGCCCGGCACATGACAAACACTGTATTCGTTTTTAGTAAACAAACAAACAAAAAGCAACCTCACTTTGCTCCCCTGACTGGGTCAGTTATCTTTATTCTGTGCCCCTAACTCACAGTGCACATCCCTATCACTGCACTCACCCTGCGCTAAGTTATTTATTTAATAGTCTGTGAGCTACTTGAGGCAGGGATTGTCTTATTCACTCTTGCAGCCTGAAGGTCTATTGTCATACATGCACTGTAGCCCTCCCCTTAAGGCGTGGGGTGTGTCTGTTAACCATCATAAGATCACAGAGGGCTTTAACACATGCAGCATAGGTATGTGCAGTTCACTTCTTCTTACCCCCGAAGGAGGAAGAAGCATTGGAATGGAAAATTGGCCACCAGATTCTTCGCGCATTGGTCCGATGGGCGTGTTTCCCATGGTGAGTCGGATACACTCGTTTACTCAGTCAAGAATGTTTACTCAGTTCCTACCATGTGCCAGTCGCTTTGCTATATTGGTCCCCGCCTTCTGGGAGTTCTCAATTCAGGAAAGTGAGAGATTCTTTTTGCAACAGGGTGACAGGAAGAATGAGGTCATGACTACGGAGGTTTCAGAAACAAATACGAAGTGTGGATATGTCTAAGTTTTTAGCCTTCCTCTATGATAGCAAGCAAGATTTCTCACCTCTAAAATGAAGAGTGCTGTTAGTGTTTCTTAAATTATATCATTTTACAAACGAATAAAATACTAAATTCTAGAAGAAGAAGAAGAAGAAGAAGAAGAAGAAGAAGAAGAGGAAGAGGAAGAGGAAGAAGAGGAAGAAGGAGGAGGAGGAGGAGGGGGAGGAGGAGAAGAAGGAGAACCTACAATCATCTACTCTCTGGTGGCCTGGATAAATTTCCTTATCTATAAAATGCGAATGATCCTATATTATTTAGAGGAGCCCAAAGCATGACAACTAGGCTAAAGAGAAATTATGCCAATACACACACATTAGTGTCTATTTAGCACCTCCTACTCACCAGATTCCGAGAAATATGCTGGGGCTACAAAGTCAGAAGCTTACTTCCCCTTCAATGTACATGACAGGAGAAATGTAAAGACCTCAGGAGTTGCTATGAGAATTTAAAAAGTAACAGGATACATGCTAAAGTGCTTTTTAAAAAAACAAAACAAAACTGCAGAAATTGGGACTTCCCTGGTGGTCCAGTGGTTAAGACTCCACGCTACCAATGCAGGGGGCCCGGGTTCCATCCCTGGTCAGGGAACTAGATCCCACATGCATGCTGCAACTAAGAGTTTGCATGCCGCAGCTAAAGGAGCCAGTGAGCTGCAACTAAGGAGCCTGCTTGCTGCAACTAAGACCTGGCGCAACCAAATAAATAAATTAAATAAATTTTTTTTTAAAAAAAGCTCACTTTATTAAAAAAAAAAAACCAAAAACTTGCAGAAATGGGGGCAATAGTACCGAACTCATAGGGTTCTTAAGAACACAGCAGCATAATTTAGTATTAAGAGTAACATGATACCAAATATCCCTGCTCCCACTGCTCCTGGACTCAGGTCAGTGAGATTTAAGGCTAGAAGCAAAGGCTGTTGCCTTCATGTAAGATTAAAAACAAATAAGAAAAAGAAAGAAAAAAGAACTAACTATAGATAAAGATGTAGTCCTTTCAGACTCTCAATAATAATAGAGTAAATACAGTTGTACCTCGGTATCTAAGGGGGATTAATTCCAGGGCTCTTCCACCTGCCACCCCCGGAAGTTCAAGTCCCTAATACAAAATGACAAAGTATTTGCATATAACCCCTGACATCCTCCCATATCCTTTAAATCATCTCTACATTACTTATAATACCTAATACAATGTAAATGCTATGTAAATAGTTGCTGGTGCACAGAAAACTCAGGTTTTGCTTTTTGGAACTTCCTGGAATTTTATTTTTTCTGAATATTTTTGATCCAAGGTTGGTTGAATCCATGGATGCAAAAACCCAGGACATAGAGGGCCGACTGTAACTAACAATCAGGATGGGGAGGATGTAGAATTTCTCAGGACAGTGTAGTTTAAACATTTTCCGATCAATAATCTCTGAGTATTCTTTTGTCAATCATACCCATCCAGGGTAGCAGCAGGCCTGCAGAGATCATTTCATTCCCTCCCCTGATTCTGAATCGCCTTGCCTCGAAGTTCCCAGCGTACTCTGCATCATAACTACTATGGCACTTACTGTACTTACTTGTTAAATTAAAATTACTTGTTTATATGTCTGTCTCTTCCATTAGTCACTAGATAGTGACTGACACACAGTGGATACTAAAGGTTCACTGAATGAATAAAGGAATGGATAGAAGGACTTAATAATCCCCTTTTTATTTATTTTTAAAGAATTCCTAGTGAGGGAGAATCCAACGTATGCTTCACATGTCTAGCAAAAAGTTATAAAATCCTGATTTTTCTCCAAAACTCAAAAAATAAACAGATTAGAAATGAAGAGGCAAAGCCCATCATTTGCCAACAACATGATTTAGAATCAAACAAGCGGTTCTAAAATCTTAGGGAATTAACAAAAAAGCTATGAGAATTATTGACTTTAGCAAGGTAGCAGGATACAGGATAAATACATAAAAATTAATATTTATACATACTGACAGAAATAACTGAAAATTGATATTTAAAAACTACAATTTAAAATGGCATCCAAAATATGAAATATTTAGGGATAAATCTGACAAAAGATGTGTAAGACCTGTACACTAACAACTACAAAACACTGCTGAGAGAAATTAAAGACCTAAATGGAGAAATATACAATGTCCAGAGATCGGAAGACTGAATATTGTTAAGATGCCAATCCTCTCCAAACTGATCTATGGATTCAACACAATCTCAACTGTAACCCCAAAAAGGCATTTTTGTAAAACCTGACAAACTGATTTTAAAACCTACATGAAAATGAAAAGGACCTAGAATAACCAAAATAATTCTGAAAACAAAAGAACACTAGAGGGAATTCCCTGGTGGTCCAGTGGTTAGGACTCCGCACTCTCACTGCTGAGGGTCCGGGTCTGATCGCTGGTCGGGGAACTAAAATCCCACAAGCTGTCACAAGCCGTGTGGCGCGACCAAAAACAACAACAACAACGCTAGAAAACTTGTATCATCTGATATCAAGACTTATTATAAAATGACAATAACCAAACCAGTGTTACTGACAGATTAATGGAACAAAGTAGAGTCCAGGCCACACACATATGATCAACTGATTTTCAGCAGAGGTGCCAATGCAACTCAATGAGGAAAGAATACTCTTTTCAATAAATAGTGCTACAACAACTAGATATCCGTAAACCAAAAGAGGTAATAACCTCAATTCTTATCTCATACCCTATACAAAAAATAACTAAAAATAAAGCACAGATCTAATGTAACAGCTAGAATCATAAAACTTCTAGGAGAAGACCTTACTTTGAATTTGGCAAAGATTTACTTAATCAATACAAAGAGTATAAACTATAAAAGAAAAAACTGATATAGTGGTTTTCATCAAAATTAATAATTTTTGGTCTTCAAAGACACTGTATTTTGCTGCATGCAAATGTGAAACAAGTTTTAAAAGACATTGTCACAAAAACGAAAAAGCATGTCACTGGGAGAAAATAGTTGCAAAAACATATCTGACAAAGAAACTGTATCTTGAATACACGAAGAACACTTAAAATTTAATAACTGAGTTAATACTAAGCAACTATGCTCACTTAAAAAATGGACAAAAGACCTGAACAAACACTTCACCAAAGAGGACATAAGCATGGCAAACAGGCACATAAAAAATGTTCAGGGACTTCCCTCATGGTGCAGTGGTTGGGAGTCTGCCTACCAACGCGGGGGACACGGTTTTGAGCCCTGGTCTGGTGGAATTCCACATGCTGTGGAGCGGCTGAGCCTGTGCGCCGCAGCTGCTGAGCCTGCGCTCTAGAGCCCTCATGCCACAGCTACTGAAGCCCGTGCGCCTACAGCCCGTGTTCCGCAACAAGAGAGGCCACGGCAATGAGAAGCCCACGCACTGCAACAAAGAGTGGCCTCTGCTCACCGTGGCTAGGGAGGGCCCATGCACAGCAGCGAAGACCTAACACAGCCCAAAATAAATAAATTAAATAAGTAATAAAAATAAATTAAAAAAAAATGTTCAGCGTCATTAGTCATGAGGGATATGCCAATTAAAACCACAATAAGATATATTACTACACACACACTAATATGGTTAAAATTAAAAAGACTGACCATACCAAGTGTTGGCCAAGATGTAGAACAACTGGAACTTTCACATATTGTCTAGTGGGAATGTAAAATTGTAAAACCATTTTGGAAAACAATTTGGCTATTTCTTATGGTGCTAAGCATATACTTACCATATAACCCAGCCAATCATCTCCTAGGGTTTACACAAGAAGGAAAACATGTGTCCGCACAAAGACCTGTACATAAACGTTCATAGCAGTTTTATTTGTGGTGGCCCAAATATCCATCAACAGGAGACTGGATACACAGATTATCCATAAAATGGAATAAAACTCAGCAATAAAAAAAGAATACACTACTGATACATACAACAACATGGATTAATCTCAAATAATTGTGCTTAGTGAAAGTCAGGCAAGAAAAAAGGACATAGAGTATAATTCCATTTATATAAAGTGACAGAAGATGTGAACTAATCTACAGTGATAGAAAAGAAATCCCCAAGGATAGTTTCCTGGGGATGGGAAAGAAGAGAAGAGAGAGAACGAGATTACAAAGGGGCATGAGGAAACTTTTGGGAGTGATGGGTATGTTCCTTGTCTTAATTGTGGGGATAGTGCCACAGATGTACACAATGTCAAAATGCATCAGATTATATACTGTAAATGTATACACTGATTGTAGATCAAATATAGCAGAATAAAACTATTAAAAGGAAAAAAAACACAGTAAGGGAAAAAAAATATTCTGAGTCCACACTGGAAACTAAACATTGCTCTTTTCAATTATAGAGATGCAAGCAGTCTCTATTAACTGGTAACACAAGTGTGTCCCAAGACATTCTGTTCATTATTCCAGGTCACAGTGCTGCTAGACCATAAAATGAGGCAATGGCTTCTGGATTTAAAACAGGAGAAAATCGCAATATGTACATACACAACTTGCATTCTATCTCTTTACACATACAAATGATTAATCAATTGATGCAGAGGCAAGTCCTAAATACCCACATTAATGGAGAGGCAGCACAAGTATTCAGCGAAAACGTATAATACAAAAAGCATTTTCATTTGCCTTTGTAATTGAACATGTGGTCTTGTTTTTCAGAAGATATACCTAGGGATGTTGGGCTTTGACTAACGTTAAAATAAATTCTTTTCCCCCCCTATTTTTTACTAGAGCAGGAGCTAAGGAGTTCAGAGTGGCAAGGCTAAATTACAACACTGACATGGATAAAGCAATTGAATTAAAAGCATTCACACATATCCACCAGTGTTATATACTTACAGGGAAATGTCTGCCCACGTGCTCCCCACTCACTCTCATGAGCTCTCCAGAAGAGCTTTTCTGGGTCTCTAAATGCTTGTACCTCAATGTGAAATGTGTTATAGCCTGCCGTCAGAAAAGGTGGCAAAAGCCAAAGATTTCATGCTGAGATTCTGTCAGTAAATTCTCAGCAATTACAGTCTCTGATGAACCAGTTGCTACTTAGGAAGGAGGGAGAGAGACAGGTGTGATGGGGTACACAATTCAGGTAGAAGAGAGCTGTTCAAGAGGATTTTAGGCCAGCAGAATAAGCTGTTCTTAGATGCTTTCAGGTGGGCACTACAGAGGTGCATCCTTCCAGTCCTAAAGCCTTTATTTAGTATTTATTTGGGCACAGCAAATGCTGAGGACTAAAAAAGAGAGAAGAATCACAGATACGTCCTTCCTCTGCAATGTTCCTCATTCAAAAAAGAGACAATGACAAGGACACATTTAAAATCAAATTAATAACCATCAAGGATATAAATTTCATTATCATTCAAAATGCATCTAATATTAAATCTTAATTATGTGGCCATGTAATGGGAGTTTTCAATCTAAGCAATAATGATAGGATTTCAAAAAAGGAAAACGGGGCTTCCCTGGTGGCGCAGTGGTTGAGAGTCCGCCTGTCAATGCAGGGGACACGGGTTCGTGACCCACTCGGAAGATCCCACATGCCGCGGAGCGGCTAGGCCCGTGAGCCATGGCCGCTGAGCCTGCACGTCCGGAGCCTGTGCTCCACAATGGGAGAGGCCACAGCGGTGAGAGGCCCGCGTACCGCAAAAAAAAAAAAAAAAGGAAAACAGCCCCAATAAATGAAAACAACTGTTGGTTATCTATGCTAAAAAGAGGGGCAAAGTAAAGCAGTGGTAAGAAAATTAGACTAAATTCAAAAGTCTTACTTTCCTATTCTAGTCCTGACACTATGTAGTCACAGGAAAACTGCTTAATTTATGCTTCAGTTTTTCATGGGAACCCTAATCTCATAGTGCTAGTCTAAAGATTAAATAAGACTATATGCACAAAAATTATCATCAAAATGCTAGCATACTGAATCCAGCAACATGTAAAAAGGATTATATACCATGACCAAGTGGGATTTACCCCAGGAATGCAAGGTTGGTTTAGCATAAGACATTTCTCTAAAGAAGATATACAATGACCAAGAAGCACATGAAAAGATGCTCAACATCATTAGTCATTAAGAAAATGCAAATCAAAACAATGAGATACTACTTTACACCCACTATAATAAAAAAGACAAATAATGACAAGTGTTGGAGAGGATGTGGAGAATTAGAAACCCTCACAGATTGCTGGTGGCAATGTAAAATGATGCAGCCGCCTTTGCAAAACAGTTTGGCAGTTTCTCAAAATGCTAAACACAGGGCTATCATATGATCTAGTCATTCTCCTATGAGGTATATACCCAAGAGAACTGTAAACAGGGATTCAAACATATACCTGTACACCAGTGTTAACAACAGTATTATTCATAAATCACCAAAATGTGAGGCTTCCCCGGTGGCGCAGTGGTTAAGAATCCGCCTGCCAATGCAGGGGACACGGGTTCAAGCCCTGGTCCGGGAGGATCCCACATGCCACGGAGCAACTAGCCCTGGTCCGGGAGGATCCCACATGCCACGGAGCAACTAGCCCCACAACTACTGAGCCTGCGCTCTAGAGCCTGCGCTCTAGAGCCCACGAGCCACAACTACTGAAGCCCGTGCTCTGCAATGAGAGAAGCCACCGCAGTGAGAAGCCTGCGCACCACAACGAAGAGTAGCCCTCGCTCACTGCAACTGGAGAAAGCCTACATGCAGCAACGAAGACCCAACACAGCCAAATAAGTAAATAGATAAACAAAAGATGGTATATATACACAATGGAATACAGTATTATTCAGCCATAAAAAGGAATAAAATTCTGACATATACTACAACATAGATGAAACATGAAAATACGCTAAGTGAAATAAACCAGACACAAAAGAACAAATATTGTATGATTCCATTTATATGACATGTCCAGAATAGGCAAATCTATAGAGACAGAAAGTAGATTAGTGGTTGCCCGAGGCTGTGGGCAGAGGGGAATGGAAAGTGACTGCTATTGGGTATAAGGTTTCTTGTTTGGGGTGATGAAAATGTCTGGTATTAGATAGTGGTGATGGTTGCACACCTTGAGTGTGAATTTTATGGCATGTGAATTATATTTCAATAAAGCTGTTACAAAAAAAAAGAATATATGTGAAAACACTCAAACTGTAAAACTGCAAAGTAATGCACAAACACAAGGGATTATTATGATGCAAATAAATGGCTGTGGATTGTGAAGTCATGAAGGTTAGATGAAGTAGCAATTAAATCAGCCAGTTCACTAATCCTCAAAAATCTTGTCTGCAGGTATGGGAGGTGCCCAGCTTGCTATGTATTTTACATCTAATGTATTTATCTCTCGACTTTAGGGTACATTTATAAACAATTCGCTTTTCCCCTGACCAATAAAGCTAAGATGTATGGGGGAAGGGAACAAAACCCCATAGAAACCTACCCTATTCCTAAGTTTAAGACGTTTGTAGGGGTAAGGGAGAGGGGAGAATGGGGAATGACTGCTAATGAGTAAGGGGTTTCCCTTTGGGGAGATGAAATGCTTTGGAACTAGACAGAGGTGATTGGTTGTACAACGCTGTGAATGTACTTAATGCCACTTACCTGTATATTTTAGATGGTTAATTTTATATTATGTGAATTTTACCTCAATTTTAAAAATAAAAGCACAGTCTGTTGGTTAAGGGGAAAAAAATGTTTGTATCCGTGCCACAGTAAAAACAGTAGCGATTTTTAACTCAGTAATTATGCCCATCATCTCCTGCCTAGATTATTGCAAGAGCTTAATAGTCCTTCCTGCTTTTCTCTTGAACCCCTAGTCTATTCGTAATACCAGAGAAAATCTTTTAAAAGGTGCATCAGATACGTCACTTCTCTGGCATCTTGAGTGACTATTCCTTTATTATTCATTTCATATTTTTTGAACACATATCTCAGGTTAAATATCTGCCTGAAAATATTAAATCCCCATAACCTCTAGCACAATGCTGACATACCAACCTGGGATCAATACACATTTCTTGTTGAAGTCAATTAATTGCCAAATAAGACTCGAAGGTAAAATCAGAAAGCAGAGGAGATTCCTTATCTCTACCAAGCTGCCAGTAAGCTCCCTGGCTGTGAGCTGTGATGCCTTTATTCCACCCTTGCTGCTTAAGGGTTCTTAGATCTTTTGCAGGTGCCTTCCCAACTAGCCTTTAGGTTCCCTAAAGTCAGGGACCACTAGTCTCCATTATCTTCCCCGAGGCATCTAGAAGAGGGGTAAGCACATAATACAGGGCAGGAGTAGATGCTGATGGAGGTGATGGCAGCCAGAATGAGATGGGGGATAAATCTGGTATAGAGGGAAGAAGGACCTCAGATCCCAGTAGGAGTCATGCTGCCAGCTTGTTATCTCATCCTTCCCTCCTCACCACCCCTTCTCCATGCCCTCCTGAAGCTGTGGGTCCCTAGCCCTCTGAGTCAGTAATCCTGCCTCAGCCAATTTATTTTCTAATCTTGTAGCTTTCACGTAAAAGGCTCTCCATGAGATTGATGGTGACAGACAGGACGGCCACACAGATGAGCAGGCTCCCCTGTTAATAAACACCAGGGAGGGAAGGCACCTCATTCATGGGAAAGACAGAGGAGCTAAGTTGTATCAGAAGGGAGGCAATTCCAAAAGCTGGAAAGAGCTATCGAAACAGTGTGTCCTGGGGGAACCCACCTCCAAGGAGGGAGAGGAAGGAAACAGCAACTAAGCCATCTGAAGGGAGATGCCTCCCTCATGCCCTAGGCTCTTCCTCACAAGTATATAGTGAGGTTAAAGTACAACAATAGATGGAAAGTGCTTTGAGGAATAAAAGCACTGTATAAATGGTTGGTACTGCAAGGATTATTATATTAAGTGGTTCTTATCCTTTGCCTGGTTTGTGTCCTAGTTCTTCCAACAATACCCTAATAAAACTCCCCAAGCATTGGATCACCAAGACAGGAAATGAAATGAAGCAGACTCTCAGTCAAGAGCCCCTGATGACACAGGTATCAATTTGGAGGCAGTGGCAGATCACCAGCAGGGTCAGATGCAGAGAAAGCATCAGTTTTGCATCTGACTTTACTCTCCCTCAACTGAAGACAAGAGAACTTTAACCACTTCGGGAGATTTTTTTTTTTCTATCTTCTCTAGCTACCTTCCCATCCTTTTGCTCATTCCATGCTTCCTAGCCTATACGCACTATTTCTCAGACCCTCCTGCTAGAACACACACACACACACACACACACACACACACACTTTCCCCAACTCGGGGGATCCTTTTCCAAAGTAACCAAGCTCACAGGGCTCCCAAGGAACTCAATCTCTGGTGTAAAGGATAAAAGCGGCAGAGGCGAGACCATGGGAGGAAAACACAGCTCAGAGTCCCAGATCACTGTATGACTGTTACAGAGAAGGTAGGGCTAGAATGGTAGAAGATTTTGTCTGAGTTTACCTCCTTCAGCAAAGACTAGGAGGTGGAAAGCGATTTCTGAGATCAGTCCTGTGGGGCTCCCCGGAGCTCTGGGTGATTAAGAGTGTTAAACAGGGCCCAAACCAGACACCCTCCTCAACCAAGGAGAGGAAGTCCAGGATTTAGAGCCAGGGACCTAGGTTCACTACAGTTATGATTTCAAGTCTCAACTCCCGTGAGCCTCCATGTTCTTGTATATAAAGGAGAAAAATAACTGTAATGAGTATATATCAGAATGACTGTTAAAGCACTTTCCAAAAAATAGTAAAGTGCCTGACAAATGCCAGTTGTTATTCCGGATCTTCCCCTATCCACCCTTCTATATACTTATACGGTTGGATGTAGTGTCATATGAGAGAACAAAAGGGTGTGGGACTTGGGTTTCCCTACAGTGCCAGATGGATTAGAGTTAGCAGTTAGTAAGTGTGAAAAGTTGCAAGAACTTTTAACCAAGAGAGAACCAGTCAACACTTGAACACTAGCTGATTAAAGTTATTGGAAAAACCCCAACTGGAGAATTTAGGGCACTAGCTGGCACCACTTAAAGAGCACAGAGCCTAGTTGTAAGTACTACAGGAGTATTAGAGATGACAGAACAGATAAGCAGATATGACATAAAAATCAACAGGGATTTATGTGGTGAGAGATACGGGAAAAAGGAGAAACCTGAATCAAGCAGTTAATCAGGTAAGACTTCACTAGTAAGTAAGTTTGGAAGTGGTATTTGGAGGACAGGAGGGACAAAAATTAACCATAAAGAAATTAAGTGACTGTGGCAAACTGAATTTTCCAAAAGTAACCACAACAGTATTTCCCATTCTTCATGCCACTCCCCATCAGGAGGTGGCGTCCATATCCCTTCCCTAATCCTGGCCAGGCCTTTGTGACTCCCTCTACTAATAAGAAGAGAAGGGCAAAACTGACACTATGTGATCTCTGAGGCTAGCTCATAAAGGGTGATGCAGCCTCTGCAAATATCACGGGATGCCTGCTCTGGGAGTCTTCAGTCACCCTCTAAGAAGCCTGGCCACCCTCACCCCACCATGTGGAAAGGGAATCTATAGAGATTCCAGAGAGAGGAAAAGAAAGAGACAGAGATAGAGAGACAGGGAGAGAGAGAGTCGAGGAGCTCCAGCTGTTTCAGCTCCCAGCTGTCTTGAGTCTTCCCAACACAGGGGCCACAGTGAAGAAGCCTTTGAAGCCCAGGCCAGGTCGGCCCCTATATAACCGCACCTGTTCGAGAGATCCCAACTGGGAACAACTGCTTAGCTCAACCCAGTCAACCCCCAGAATTTTGAGCAAAATAATTAGTATTATGTTAAGCCAATGTTTGGGGTGGTTTGTTATGCAGCAATGGATATTTTGAACAATACTGATCTGTGCAAAGCCTCCATGACCAGGACAGCTAAGTCACACCTAAGGGATGGGGACCTGGCTCATCCAACTAGAGACTATAAGATAGGAGGTGGTAATGAGATAATAAAAATAGCTAGCATATACTGAACTCTTAACTATGTCAGGTATTTTGCTAAGCACTTTACATGCATTACTTTTACTTAATTTTTGCAAGAACCCTATGAGAGAAATACACTTTTTCTCAGGAAAAACTGAGGCTGAGAGGGATGGAGTAACAGGAAACCCAGGTCTATTTGACACAAAAGTCATACTCCTAAAAACTCGTCCGTACTGCAACATGGTGAGTAGAACCTTAAAGAAGTGACCAAAGTTCTACAGATTAACATGAGAGTTGGATGGATCTCAGAGATCAAATCCAACTTTCCCATTTTACAATTGATGAAACTGAGAGGCCTAGCGAGGTTAAGTGACTTAGCTTAAAACTAAGTAGGGCTTCCCTGGTGGCGCAGTGGTTGAGAGTCCGCCTGCCAATGCAGGGGACACGGGTTCGTGCCCCGGTCCGGGAGGTTCCCACATGCCGCGGAGCGTCTGGGCCTGTGAGCCATGGCCGCTGAGCCTGTGCTCCACAACGGGAGAGGCCACAACAGTGAGAGGCCCGCGTACCGCAAAAAACACAAAAAACCAAAACGAACAAACAAACAAAAACTAAGTAGGGACTAACTAATAGGGATGGTTGCACAACTCTGTGAATATACTAAAACCCACTGAATTGTACACTCAACAATAAAAAGACAAGTAAACAGGGACTTCCCTGGTGGCCCAGGGGTTAAGAATCCGCTTTCCAATGCAGGGGACATGGGTTCGGTCCCTGGTTGGGGAACTAAGATCCCACATACCACGGGGTAACTAAGCTGGTGCACTCTAGAGCCCTCATGCTGCAACTAGAGAGGCCCGAGGGCTGCAGTGAAAGATCCTGCATGCAGCAACGTGTGCCACAACTAAGACCTGATGCAGCCAAATAAATAAATAAATAAATAAATAAATTTTAAAAAGACAAATAAACAAAAAATGGACAAAGGATTTGAATAGACATTTCTCTAAAGAAGACATGCAAATTGCCAATAAGCACATGAAAAGATGCTCAATGTCATTAAGAAAATGCAAATCAAAATCACAATGAGGTACCACTTTATACCCACTAGGATGGCTATAATCAAAAAGACAGACAAAAAAACAAGTATTGGTGAAGATGTGGGAAAACTGGATTCTCACAGTTTGTTGGTGGGAATGTAAAACGGTGCAGCCACTTTGGAAAACAGTTTGGTAGTTCCTTAAAATGCTAAACACAGAGATAGCATATGATCCAGCAACTCCCACCCTAGGTATATACCCAAGTGAAATGAAAAGATACGTCCACACAAAAACTTGTACACAAATGTTCACAGCAGCATTATGCATCATAGCTGAGCAGTGGCAACAACCCAAATGCCCGTCAACTTATGAATGGATAAACAGAAGGTAGTATATCCATACAATGGAATATTATTTGGCCATAAAAAGGAATAAAGTAGTGTTATGTGCTACAACATGGATGAACCTGGAAAAATATCATGCTAAGTGAAAGAAGCCAGGCACAAAAGGCCACATATTGTATGATTTCATGTATAGGAAATGTCCAGAATAGACAAATCTATAGAGACAGAAAGTAGATTCATGGTCGCCTGGGGCTAGTTGGGTGGTGTGGAGAGTGGCTGCTAACAGATACGTTTCGTTTGGGGTGATGAAAATTTTCTGGGATTAGATAATAGGGATGGTTGCACAACTCTGTGAATACACTAAAACCCACTGAACTGTACACTCCAAAGTGGTGAATTTTATGGTATGTGAATTATATATCATAAAGCTGTTAATTAAAGACTTGTACTCAGGGACCTCCCTGGTGGTCCAGTGGTTATGACTCCACGCTTCCACTGCAGGGGGTGTTCCATCCTGGTCAGGGAACTAAGGTCCTACATGCTGTGCAAGGTGGCCAAATAAATAAATAAATAAATATTGTATTCATTCATTTAGTAAAACTTTACTGAGCATCCACTCACTACACAGTCCAGGCACCGCAGGGTACACACAGATAAGGCCCCTCAGTAGTTTAATGGTGCCACACTGCTTAGTGGAAGAATGCTCAGTCACTTCTGAGATTTTATTCTTCCCAAAGTCACTGAACTTACCCTGGCCCCAGAGTGCCACTCTTTCCCCATCATTAACCAACCAGGAGGCAGAGAGGGAGGGAAGTTTCCTTCCTCTTGGATAGTGAATGCAAACCTCAGGTCCTATGGGGAGGCCATGGACAAGGAAAGCTTATCGGCAAGAGATTAAATATTCAAGAGACTTGATTCTCGATTTACCAATCTCTTTTCCTGGAGGATACCCTTCACCCGTGTCAAGCAAACCTGATGTCTGGCTCCCTCAAAGATTTACACATTTTTACCAGTGAGCCTGGCCAGGGGGACAGGAAAATGGAAGGACCACTAGGCTAGGGCTCCGTAAACACAGATTTTTTTTTTTTAATCCCAATCCCACCGTTTACTAGTTTACAGACTTAGGCAAATCATTAAAGCCTCCCTGAGCTTGTTTCCCCACCTATAATATGGGAATGCAAATACCTGCCTGGACTACCTCAATAAAATAACAGAGCAAAAACACTTTGCAAACTACGTGTCATACCGCAGAAATACAAAGAAGCGCCATCATTATGGCACCCTTATCTCGGCCTTATAAACCTTCCATCTTCCTCTCCCTGTCAACCGTGTCCTCTCCTACCTTAAAAACTGACTTCTTCTCTTGGGTCTAATCTTTCCTTTAATCCTGTCGCACATCTCCCCTTCTGCCTCTCCCACAGGCAGTCTCTGATGTACGCTAACCTCTGACTTAAGACAACCTAGTTCTACCTTGAAAAAAAATGAACTCAAAGGCCTCTTGATGGGGACTAAGGGGCTCCATTTTTTCTCCTCTTCTTTCTGAGCAAACTTCATAAAAGGATTGACCGACTGTCACCCTTTCCTCACTGCCTCTTCCCTCTTAAACTCACTGCAAACTGGCTCCTCCCCACATCCCCCCAAGGCCATGAAAATCCTCCTAGTTACTAAATCCAGACACTTCTCTATCCTTTCCATCCTCTGCCTCTTGGGAGCACTTGACAGCGCTGGCCACTGCCTCCCTTCATTTCTGAGATCCCACACGGCCCTGGCTCCTGTTGGCCTGCCACTCCCCACCAGTCTCTTGTGTGGGAGCCTCTTCCTGTGCCTCACCTTTGAATGCAGTGCCCCTCAGGGTTCTGTCCCAGGCCCTCTTCTCACGCTACACCCTGTCCCTGGACAGCCTCACACTTGCACCATTCGGTCCAGATGTTGATGACCCACATCCCAGCACGCCCTCCTGACCTCCAGGCCTGTATAACCAGCCGCCAACCTACTGAACAGCTTCCCTGGGATCTCCCACAGGCACTTCAAACTCATCACGTCCAAAGGGCTCTCCTTCCCCCAATCACGCTCTTCCTCCTCAGTTCCCCTTTTCATTGAATAGTACCACCCACCAGCCCAAGCCAAGGAAAAGGCTGTCAGCCTTGCCCCCACCCCGCCACTTCACGCGCTCCCCGCCCCATAACCAACTACTTAGTCTTCTAATCCTTCATTTTTCTCCATCTCCACTGTCACTTCCCTAGTAGAGGCCACCCTCACCTCCTGCCCAGATTACCACAATGGGCTCCTAATTTGTCCTCCCTCTCTATTCTTCTGTTCTTTCCATTTAAACGTCCACACTGCAGTCGGGTGACCTTGTTTTTCTAAAAGCCTATCTTACCATGTCACTCCCTACTTGTCTTGCAATGGTGCTTCACTGCTCTCAGGATAAAGTTGAAAACTCCTAATAGGGAGGATTACATGATTCCCAGGCCCTAGCTCCTGTACGCTCCTGTTTCATTTAATTAATTGTTCCAAGGTCTCGCTATAGACCATAGCTACTTTCAGCTCCCACGCCACCATGTCCTTCCTTTTCTTCTGTCTTCAGTACATGCTGTTCCCTCTGCCTGGACTTTCCCTTGCTCAAGCCTGGCTCTCATTTTCTGGCCTCAATTAAAGGTCACTTCCTCCAGGAAAGTTTCTTTATTGTCCCTCCCATTTGCTTCAACTGATATCACAGAAGAGTTCAGGGTGGTATCGTACAACTCCTGCTTGCCTGCCGTCTCCCCACACAAAACCACAGGCTCCCAGAGGGCAGGGTAAGCAACTTATTCACATTGAATCCTAGTGGCTTGAGGGGCACCAGCCAGTGAAGACTTATTAAATGGACCAATCTCCTTATTTGAGGGATAGCATGAGTATTCCTAAACCTCAGACCCTATTCCTGTGAACACACTGAAGCCCAAGTGGTTTTCTGCCCCCATCCCTAGGGCTCGCAGAAAAGGGTCTGCGGTTCTAGTCTCATACAAGGTCCCATTCACAAAGCTATTTACTACACTCTCTCCAGCCGCCTCCCCCCAGAACAACAGTGGCCTTTCTCTGCAGCAGCAGTCTCTTGGAAGGAAGCTTCTGAGGGCTGTGCTCTGGGAAATGAATGGGGCCAGCCTGGGGCAGGCAGGACAATGGCAGGGCGGGTCCTGTGCCCCGTCAGACCCCTGCAGGGAACAGCAGCCCGGAAACCAGGCCGCCAATGGGGAAATCCCCCGAGAGCTGGGAGAAGCTGAAGGCAAGCAACCGCAACAAGGCTGCTCTGTCCCTAGAAGAAATACCAAGTGCCCAAGACCTAGCACCCAGTAAGAACGAGGGGAATTCTTGGTCTCCCTTCCTAGCAGCAATGTTTAGAGTTGCTTTCTTGAAATCCCTTGGGTAGGCATGGAGGGAACTGGAAATGTCAAGAATGAACTACAGTTCAAGTCAGGTAACTGAGGGAGGAGTATACCTCGTATAAAGAGAACTCTACTGAGCACTAGAAGACAATCTAGAAAAATGAAGAGACATCGCTTTTGAACCCTGAGAAACAGGATAAGACACAATAACCAACATAAAACATGCAAAGAATGGAAGAGCACCAACATTTATTTATAACAGTCGACCATGTGCTAGGGATTCTGCTAGAACTTTGATATAAAGTATTTTATACCAACATACAAAAGACAATAAGAGTCCAATTGCTATATGTATGTGCAAAAAGAATGTTGAATAATATAAATATACTGTAGAGTTTGATGATATTAACCAGAAAAGGTCACCTTGAAGGAAATAAGACTAGCCGGAGTTGGGGAGAAAAAGAGAACACTCATATAAAGATGTGGAAAGAGTGATGTGGGCCTGGGAAACAGGCTAGCCTACCTGAAGCGGGATGGTAGGGGACAGTAATAAGACCTACAATGAGTGAGATGTGGGCTGAACTGAAGCAAGAAGGCATGGATCCCAAGCTGGGAGTTCGAACTGGAAAGGAAAGACACTGTGCAAAGAAGGTTTCCAGTGAAAAAGGATCGACTTAGGACGAGATCTTCCGCACCTTATTTTTAACTAGTACCGTCCTGTGTTTGTTCAATACGTTCCCAGAGCCATGCCTGTCAGTCCTCAGTTTAGAATCAGCACAGGTCTCAGCACCCAAGCACAGGTCTTCTCGTGGTAGCTGAGGAGAGTTCAGGCCAATCTGGGGTCCTCGCCAAACCAAATGCCTCAACAACACTCACCAAATGTTTGGCTCTATAGAATTCACAAAATGCTTTTACACAAATCGTCCTGATCACACAGCTAGTTAGCGGAAAAGCTGGGACTCACACAAAGCTCTTCTCACTTCAAGTCCTATACTCTCTATAATCATGCTACTAGGATGGTTTCTGCAGAGATATCCCTTGAGCCCTGGAGTTTGGTCTGCAGTGGGGGAGTGGGGTATGATTAATTAATCAGGATATCAAATATATGCTAATCTCCTCAAATCATGACCCCATTTCCTAAGGGAGCTCTCAGAACTCACTGCCCTCTCTCCCTCTCTTTAGAAGACTGCGCTGAAGACCTCTAAATCTATTTGGTAGAAACAGCCTAACCTAAGGGCCTCAGCAAATAAGTATCATTTGATATGCTATGTTCAGTGAATTGCTGGGTACCAATGCGAGGCAGAAGGACTTTTTTTTTTTTTTGCGGTACGCGGGCCTCTCACTGTTGTGGCCTCTCCCGTTGCGGAGCACAGGCTCCGGACGCACAGGCTCAGCGGCCACGGCTCACGGGCCTAGCCACTCTGCGGCATGTGGGATCTTCCTGGACCGGGGCACGAACCCGTGTCCCCTGCATTGGCAGGCAGACTCCCAACCACTGCGCCACCAGGGAAGCCCAGCAGAATGACTTTTAATGATGGTCTTAATCTCTCTAGCAATAGCCAGTCTCCAAAACTTGGGAACCAAATCTGATTCAGCCTTAACACACATACCCTGTTAGTTTTCCTTCCAAAATGTCTTTCAAATCTTACCCTTCTTTGTTCTCACATTATCTTTTGCTCTCTTCCCACCTACATAATAATATTAGAATTCTTTCCTTAAACATTCCTTTTATCACCACATATTACACAAACCTTGCTGGTTCCCTTTTTCCTACCACATCCAGTCTGAATACCTTTATCCCCCCGCCCCCACGCTCCCACCATACTCACCTTGACAACCTAATTTCTCTCTGCTCTACAAAGACCAATATTCTTACCATCCTGAGACCACCCAATGCTTGGTTCTGCCCCAGAACCTTTGCTTATGTTGTTCCCCTGGTCTGAAAGAGCTTCCTCTCTTTCTTCAACCTAAATAATTCCTAACCACCCCTCCCCTGGCTATTCTCACTAGCACCAACTTTCTACTCGTCTCTAAATGTACCTTTTTGGTCTACATCAAGATTCAGTAATGAGGTACTACCTTTTTATTGTTTTGTGTTGCTTCATTAATTACATTTCCCAACAAGAATGTAAGCTCCACATTCTTGCAAATTATCTATCAGAACACTAAGAACTGAGCTGTGCCTGGAGCTATTTGATAAATATTTGCCATCCAACCGATTGCAAGTGCCACAGATCATAGGTCATCATCTGGAAGGTTGTTAGATTGGTCCTGTTCCCTCTGTGATTTGATGCCAGTCCACGACTGGTGACTATAGATCCCATTGCACCATTTTATGGTAGCTTTAAACACTGGAGGACAAAGTGCTGGAAATCAGGACTCTGAAATCACTTCACCCCAACTTTTCAAAGCCCCCTTCTCACACATTCACGTCTTAGTTTGCTATTTTTAGAATGAGGAGAATCCTGAAGAAGTCAATAAGGATGACAGAGGGGTACTAGTGACTTTAGGGCCTATGCTGAAATCAGAAGTAAAAGACAGGAAGATGGACTTAAATTGTAGCAAAGGAGGAAATTCCCTGGTGGTCCAGTGGTTAGGACTTGGCGCTTTCACTGAGCTGGATTCAATCCTTGGTCGTGGTCAGGGAACTAAGATCCGGCAAGCCACACAGTGGAGCCAAAAAAAAAAAAAAAAAAAAAATTGTAGCAAAGGAAAAATTGGGATTCAAAAGAATTTACAACTATTCAACTCAGGGAACCACAAGAGATCACTGAAAATGGGAGCCCCTCAACCTTCTGGACCAGCTCAAGAGACGCCCTATTTGGAGTCAAGAGGAAAGGGAAGAGGAGGATCCCCTAAGACTTAAGACTTCTGTGATTTTCCCCTCAAATCTGTCCAATTGTTTTAGGACCATAAATCTGGGTGTTCTTCCAGGCCTTGAAAATGTCTTCCAAATCCTACTCCAATTTTATTGGGGGCCACAGGTCTCCCCGCCTCTCCCCACACTTCCACTTCCACATCACTGTACTTCTTCCACTTTCCCCTCCCATTTCATCAGACAGCTCTGTTCCCTGGTTTTTTCAGACTTTCGTTTTCACTGGTTTTCAGGAAGGCAGATAGGATTCCTGAAAAAAAGTCCTGGCTCACTGAAAGAATGGGCACAGGCATTATGTTTTCAGAGGCTCAAAGAACATAACAGCTAGAAGGTATCAAATCTGAGAAGTTGGCTACCCTAATTCACTCATCTATTTACTCGGATGCTGGGGGGGTCTTCCCTCAGAACTCCAAAGCTCTTTTCACAGGGGATCTAACACAACTTTTCATAAAGTAATGATTACTTTTTTCTTTTGAGACCACAATCTGCAACTTCTGTAGTCCTGCTTTCCTCCATGGGGCAAAGGAGTGACCCTGGATGCCACTAGCAGGTCTATGCTTGGGTCTTTTCCCAATACGGTGATTGAGGAAAGAAGAATGCACAGTCCATGGGGAAAAGGGTTTCCAAACCACATGATAAATCTTGAAATTAAGTTTTAAAAATAATAAACCAATAAAATGGATTTTTAAAGGCAGTGCCACTATGAAGATGTGAAGCAAATTCAGTCAGTATAGATTAAAACCATTCCTCTTATGTTTTATGGAACTTCAGCATTCAGCCCTTTCACATACATCAGATTCCCAGATCTTTAAAGCAGTATCACTGCTACCCAAAAGACGCTATCCAAAAGTTTCCAAACTCTATTCCACGAAGGTTGCGAGTTTCCAGAACTCTTTTGTCTTTATACCAATTTGGGGATTAGCCATGTGACCTTCACAGAATCTTTTTTATTTCTGATGAACTCATTGTCATTTAACTTGTCACATTTTTTGTCTACCCTCCTAAACAGAACAAAAGGGACTCTGACAGTGCTCTATTAAAAAAAAAAAAAAAAAAAAAAAAAGCTAAATCAGTTTGTTCATCAAAGGGTGCTCTTTCAGAAATGTTTTTGAGTATGTGAAGGTAAGCTCAGCCCTTTCCTGCTCATAATGGTGATTAATCACCAAATGTTTCATCTGCAAATCCACTGCCATCTCTCATCTCACGCCTGGAGAGCACAAGGGTACATTCTGGAGAAGACTCAGCATTTCAGGGGACTTACTCTTTGTAGTTCTGGATCCCTGTCACTGTTCTGGGAGGCCAACCTCGAAACTAGGCAGAAACTCAGCTGAATGTCTGGGGGTTTCTTGTTCCCAGGGCTCAGTAAGAACCTGAAGTGCAAAGGGGGAGCCTGAGGTGGGAAGAACCTCCCCCCACCTCCTTCTCCGAGAAGCCCCATCTCCTCAGCCTAGGCTACCAGCTTTTCTTCTCTACAAACGTCCCCTCAGCCTGAAGGCTCTTTCCTCCTTCCTCTGCCTTTTTCTCCCTCCTCCTCCATACACTTCATGAAAGATTTTGCCTCTTCTAAAAAAAAACAAAAAAACAAAAAGGCTACAGGCTGGGGAAAAGTTACATTCAATCTCAGATCCCTGATAAGGAACAGTTGCTGGCTCTGGGTTTATTCTGAATTAGGCAAGTCATATGCTTCTAAAACAAGGAACAGCCAGAGATCATAAAACAAATCCTTTCTATCCCCATCTAAGGAAGCCAAGGTAGCTCAAGCCTCTCCCATTCATCAAAATTCCTGGGAAGGAGATTCAATAACCTTCCCCTTCTCATATTCTAGTATCATCACCCAACCCTGACCACTAGAAAAGTATGCCTTCTTTCTAACCTCATGCACTTCTGCAACAGAAATGCCTGTTCACTCTGGTTAAATTCTTCAAAACAATGGAAAGATCTTTCAGTCACTCTTAATTTGTTTGGGGCCAGTTCAGAAAGCGGTGCATGATGTTAAATCAAATTCATGAGTTTACCATATAAAAGTTATAGAGTTTTAGTTTAGAAAGCAATTTGAAATATATTATCTAATTTGTTTTTAATGTTGTTTTTTATTTTTATTTATTATTATTATTTTTTTTTTTTTTTTTTTTTTTGCGGTACGTGGGCCTCTCACTGTTGTGTCCTCTCCCGTTGCGGAGCACAGGCTCCGGACACACAGGCTCCGGACGCACAGGCTCAGTGGCCATGGCTCACGGGCCCAGCCACTCCGCGGCACGTGGGATCTTCCCGGACCGGGGCACGAACCTGTGTCCCCAGCATCGGCAGGCGGACTCTCAACCACTGCGCCACCAGGGAAGCCCTTAATGTTGTTTTTTTTAAAAAATATTTTATTTATTTATTTGGCTGCGTCAGGTCTTAGTTGCGGCACTCGGGATCTTTTGTTGTGGCGTGCGGGCTTCTCTCTCTAGTTGTGGCACATGAGCCCCAGAGCGCACAGGCTCAGTAGTTGCGATGCTCGGGCTCTCTAGTTGTGGCACGCTGGCTTGTGAGCATGTGGGCTCAGTAGCTGTGGCACGCAGGCTTAGTTGACCCTCGGCATGTGGGATCTTAGTTCCCCCACTAGGGATCAAACCTGCGTCCCCTGCATTAGAAGGCAGATTCTTAACCACTGGACCACCAGGGAAGTCCCTATCTAATTTGATTTGCTCCTTTCAATAGCACCATGAGAAAGACACAATAAGTGTTACAATCCTCAAATGACAAGCTATGTGAAAATGTTTGTGAACCGGAAAGCATTTCATATAAATGAGCTATTGCCTTACATATGAGGAAACCAAAGGAGGCATGTGATTTGCCCAAGATCACACAGTTAAGGGGAATGCCAGGGCTCAAACCAAGAACTCTCAGCTTAAATCTAGTACTTCTCCATTTGCTTTGGTTCTCACATAAGCTATCTCTGAACAGAGAAAAGCTGTTTTATGGATGCAAACTCCTAACCCCTCTGGCCATCTCAAAAACATTTGCCATGGAGAATTAGGCAAATGGATATAGATGGCTTAGCAAAACTCTTTACCATTCCCATAAAAATAATTCAGTATTATTACCTCAGCTTGCAATATCAAACACATTTTTAGAAACTTTTGAGAAGAACACACATTAACAGGCAATAAATTGTCCATGGACAAAAACTGAAAGGGACATGAACAGCTACAATTTAGCCCATTTTTCGCTAACAACTGATTAACACTGTAAGATCAAGATTAGCTGCAAATACTTCAAGTTTCTTTGGACCCAGAAGTCACTTCCCAAGAGGGGATTAAAGACTCTGCTGGATAAATATTCCACAGCCTTCTATTCTTCGAGCCACAGTCTCTCTCCATAGACATGGTCCTCCATGCTTATGTCCTAGAAAACAGGCATCACCTAGGAAGCCTTCTCTAATTGACCTTACTTTGACTACACTTGAGATTAACACATGAATGTTGAAAAATCTGAAATGGATGAATTTATACATGCTGACATGTTCACTCAATCCAATATTCGTTTGTCAAATATTTAGTGAGCACTCACCCCATGCAAGGCACTAAGCCAGGCGTGCAGGCTATAACTGAGCAAACAAAACACAGTTCCTACCTTTACAGAGCTTATAGTCCAGTGTTGCTTTTATGTGGTCTTCAGGAGTCTTAAACCTTTCCTAGTTCCTCAAGTAGATTGCATGATCTTTGTAAGCAAGAACTGCATACTTAAATTTTTTGAAACATTGAGCACAGCACCTTACACTTACGCTCTCTAAACAGCAAATTGATAAACTAAAAGAGAATCCCTGACTCTATAATCTGAAATCCCTTCACTCAATCTCTCCAGTATGGTGTAAAATTGTGTAAAACTGTAAATTATTTAAAATCCACAGGGTCTTGAATCTGAGATGTCAAAATAGCCAATAGAATGAACCTACTGCTAAAGGGGTACAATCCAATACAACTGGAGATACCGTGAAGGGGACCCAAGTCCCAGAACTGATCCTTTAATGGGGAAGAGAATTGGGGTAGTGGTAGAGGTGAGGAACGCTCTCACCCTGCGAAGCTCCATTATCCCAAGTGCAAGGGGGTTCTGAAAAGCATCTTACCCTACTGCCAGAAAGAATAAAACGGGGCCCCCGCCCCTATCCCACAGGACCAGTATACAAACCTACTTAGACAGGGTGGGGCAAGAGAAAGAGCCTCGGGTTCAGAATCAGAAGACCTGCGACTGAGTCCAGATTCTGCCACTAGTCAGGGAAGATGGCACTGGGCTAGCCAGGTATCCCCCGTGAGCCTCAATCACCCCTTCTGTAAAATGAGAATAATAACCTCTGATTTGTCTGCCTCACGGAAATATTGGGAGGCTCAAATGAGATACATTCCTATGAAAGCACTCAGAAAAACCGTGCTATACAAATCCTGAGAAGACTGTGAGGGTATGCAAACTCCCAGAGGAGCATCTTACACTAGGCCAGGAACCTTCATTGCCTTTTTCTTGTACCCCCAACACCTGGGTTTCCATCTGCTCACATCTCTGAATTCAGAGAAATAGTTTATCCCCAAATCTCAAAAAGGCAAGTGTGCTAATTCCCAAATTCCAAGAGGATGAAAAGAGAAGGGCAGCCATGTAACCATTGCAACTTCTTGCCTTGACACGCGCCTCAGTTCTCCCTTTACAAGAGTCAAACTAAAGAGAAGCCAACAAAAAGGGGAAGGGATGGAGGTTCAAGCAGCCACATATACTATCTGTCCTTTGTGGCTGTCTGCCTTCTCTCCACTGCCAAGTCAGGTCCCCGTCTGGGGACTGCTGAACTAATCTAAACGGGACTCTGAGGCAATACAGAGATTAGTGTTTAGGGGAGAGAGAGATTGTATCATTTTAGGCCACATTCCACAGCCCAAAAGAAATTATTATCAGCATGGATAATCAAAGGTTAACTGGACAGGGAGAAAACAATTGTTCCCTTGCAAATATTCTTCCCTATCTCTCCAATAATTTTTTTTTCTTCCAGGCCCAGTCCTTTCATTTGCTTGTTCAGTCCTCCAACCAACCATCCATCCAGCACCCACAAAACTACCCTAAAGACTCTCAAGGAGAAAAGGTTGAGGAGGAGAGGAAAGGAAAAGGCAGACACCTTACAAAGTTGTAAACTGTAGTGTTACCGGTGATGGGGCGACTGGGAGGACTCTTGGAGGAGGTTGGGGGTGGGGGGGAGGGCATCCTGTGCTCTGACTCTAAGGGCCAGTGCCTCTGCCCATCAGGCCTAAGAGCCTAAAACAACCCCTTCGGGCTCTAGGCAGAGGGAAGGCCCATTTTGCAGAGTCAAGCTTATTAAAAACGGCTTGGAAGATTTAACCTAGAGCATCAGCTGGTTGGCAGATTTCAATTAAACCCCAAGCTTGGAGAGGAAGAAATTCTAGTGCTGACCTATGCATTTTGGGGGCCATTATCAGCCACCGGTAAAAATCCAGACCTGTATGGGTGCAAAGGGTGTTTCTGTCCCATCATTCAGGCCAAGAACATCCTCCTCATTCTAGAAATGGGATCCACCCCATCACCAAGCCCCACCATTCCACAACAACCAGCCGGTGGAGGCCCACGCCCCTGCCAGGGCCCTTCCCCCAGCAGCTCCGACACCTAAAGCCGGTCCCAATCACCCTTGGGGTCTCACGTGACCAGGCCTGTGCCCGCCTCCCACCCCTAGGCTGGCAAGTTAGGGACTCAAATTCAGCCTCTGGCCTGGCAAAAGTCAAAGGCGGCTGGAAAGCATTTCCCCCTCTTTCCCCACTTCTGGCGTCACTGTCTACTGTTTATATTTAAAAAACACTGAATCAGGAGATACGTTTTGAACATGGACACACACAGAGGGAACATAAACACACATGCCCAGAGAGTCCCCAGAGACCCCACCAATTCCCACAGCCCACACAGACCCTTCTTTTGCAACCCTTTATCAAAATGCAACACTTTCCCTCCCAGTCCTTCCTTAAGTAAGTGCTGAAAAACCACATTATTAGCAAACTTACCTGTCTATACTCTGGGGTAACCTTACACTCATGGTTTCTCAGTGTCTCCACGGTTCCAGAATCCTGTAGTTTTGATGTCTTGATCAGGACTGAATCGCTTGCAATTTTAAAGAAAGATGAGAGGATGGCCTCCCAACTTGAAGACAGAATGCTTTTTCTTCCAGCTCTCAGGACCCTGGTAACTGAAGCTCCATTCTACTTCTACCAGTTAACATGGTCTCCTTTCTTAGCCCCCTTTTCCCCTCCCCCCATTAAAAAAAAACAAAACAAAACAGAAAAAAACCCGAAAGAAAAAGAGAAAAAACTATGACCTTCTTAGAAACCAAAAACCCAACCACAAATCTCTTCAAGGTTAGCGCTGTGGGCTTAAAAAAAAAAAAAAAATCACAGAAAGAACGTGCCTTCAAAATATCAGTCTTAACTGCAAAATATAGATAAAAACCATCCTTTTAATCTAGCTTTCCTAGCTGTCCTTCTGTTGGCAAGAGAGCCTCAAGCTCCAAAGGGGGAAAAAATAATGCTCTGGTCTCCAATGCTTAAAACGACAACAAATATACTGACGGACCAAAAAGAAAAAAAAAATCCGAATTGACACCTGGAAAAAATCTTCCAGCTGATTTGCACAGTAAAAAAATAAATAAAACCATACACTAGTATGTACACAACAGCACTCCTTCCAAGTCCAGTGCAACCCTGGGAACCAAAATTATGAATTTCCTTAAAAAAAAAGCTTTTATATGAAAGGTTTTGAAATTCTTAAATGAGCCAATCGCAGCAAAAAACAAAACAAACAAACAAAAAAAACAAGGAACACCTGAAATGCAATGCTTTTTACCTTTAAAATGGTAGCAATACCACAAACCAGAGAAAAATCTCTGAAAATATTCTCTCCTTTTCCTTTAAACTTGCAGGTTTCTCCACCTACCCCAGCCTGATTCCCAGCCTAGATTCGGCCTTTTTCTGAAAGACAATTTCCTGAGTTAGTTCTGTTTTGCTCCTCCACATCCAGGCTCCGAAATTTTCTCTTGCCTCAGCCTCCATGAAACGGAGATTTCGCTTCTTCCCGTTCCCCCTGTTCTCCCTCTCGCCTGGCCAGAAAAACTGCTCCCTTATTATTAATAGTTTGGATTATTATTGTGGATTTGAGTTCGAGGTGGGATTATTCCTCCACACCAGCCTCCTGGACAATCCGATCGCCTGGCTTCTCTCGCTCGGCCTCTCTTTTTCCTCCCTTTCCGCCCCTCGCCTAATCTCGCAGGCAGAAGCCCACCGCGCCTCGCGCAGGACCGCCGGCGGCCTCCGGCTCCCGGCTCCGCTCGCCCGTTCGCCCCACGCCCGACCGCCGCGCTCCGGTCTCGACGGCCGCGGGACTCCGGGCTCGGGCGCAGGCAGGGAAGGCGGCGGCGGCAGGCCGGCACGGGAAGACGTCCGGCTCCCGGCGTCGCGGCCGCGCTCGCCTCCTTCCGGGCCCCTTCCCCCCCGGCTCGCCGCTCGCTCGGGCGCAGGCCCGGCCGGCCGCCCCCTCCTCGCGCTGCCCTCCCTCCTCCTTCCCCGCGAGCCTTTCTCCTTCCCTCGCTCCGGCGGGGGCGGGGCCGCAGGCTCCTCCTCCCAGCGCTGCCCGCCGGCCTTTCCCCTCACGCCGCGGCTAGGGGCGGGGGCGGGAAGCCGACCGCCCTTCTTTTCCCTGAGTGCCGAGGCCGCGGCTCCCGCCCCGCCGGCACTTCTCTAGGTCTCCGTGTGCGCTCTGCCCCGACGCGACCCCTCGCCGCCGGTTCTCGGCGGGTCCCCTCCGCGGCCCCACAGTCGCTGGCCCTGCCCCTCAGTGCGGCCTAGCCGATCCCGAGCTTAGCCGGATCCCTGGCTTTTCCCGGCCTGGCTCGCCGGCGACCCCGGCCCGGACCCCGCGAGTCACACGGCGCCGCCCCCGCCGCCGTCACCACCCCGGACGCCTTCTCACTGCTTTCCCTTGGGTGCTTTTCCCCCTTTTACTGCCCTGAGCTCAAGACCTGACCTTTGTTTCTTTCCCCTCTTCCCACCCTGCTGCGGTGCCCAGCGCTCCTAGGCCCCCTCCCCACGTGGACTGGTTTTTGCATTCACCATCGTTACGCCTGCTCTCCCACCGCCTCTGCTCACACTACCTCCACCTCTTTTCTCATCTTATTTTTCAGAAATTTGTCGCGGCCCCCTGCCTGGGTGCCAGGAGCTCTTTTAACCTTTTCCTCCCGTTTCGGTGGTCCTCCTCACTTCTAACACCCACCGACACTGCGGGAAGAGACCCTTCTGCTCTTCCCACTCTGGTTGTTTGGGCATCTTAATACCAGGCTGGGTAAAGTGTTTTTGAACTCGATGGAAAATCCTTTGAAGGACAGTTCTATTTTCATAACCCCCTCTCAAAGAATCAGGTTTCTAAATCTTTCCAAGTAGCATGACATTAGTCAGAAGGTCCCAAGCGTTATGGTTAAAAATAATTAAGACAAAAAGGAAACTTTTTCATTAGGACTGGGGAGTGAACTTTGTCTTCTTGCCTGGGTAAATGCTATTGTAAAATACCCTGCGGAGGTGGTGTGTTTGCATATGTTCTCTCCCTTCCACACCACCTTGATTGTTCTGGGGGAAAATACACGTATATGTGTATTTACCCACACACATCCATAAGCAGTAAAGAGGGATCTGAGTGACCCCAGCAGTGTTAGAAGTGATGAATTTGCGAACAGCAAGAGGAAAAAGAAACTAACAAGCATCCTCTGAGGACCCAGAATGAACTAGAACCTTCCTCTGAATTATACCAGGTACAAGTTGGTAAATAAAAGAAAGAACTTCACCCCATCTCCACCAACCCCTAGGCCAGAATCCCCAAAGACAGGCGGTCTGCCCGGAATCTGAGGCACCACAGTTCAAATTTCTACTGACTTTGTTGCTTATTCCCTTCCTATACTACCTGCAAAAATGTTCCCAAATGTGCACACTTGTTCTATGGTGATAGACCAGTGGTCACCAAACATTTTTCTTATCATGCTTTCTTAATCTATGTAATATTTTTAAACAATTATTTACATGTATTTGATTACATACATTATAAATCTTGCTCTAGAGTAGAAATATTAAAAGATTAAAATAAAGATGAAGTGCATTTTAAAATCGTACTTTTTAGTGAAAGTTAATGGCTGTCATGACTGGAAAAGATGCTTGTCAAAGAGGTAGAGTCAAGCAGAAGGAGTGCGTTCTTGATTGCATTTATTAAATTATGATAACTCATCTTCCTATCCTCCCATTCACCACGATGCAAAGGCTTTTAATTGAAATTCAACTAGTAAATTTACAGCTCAAGTCAATCAGTCCTTCTTGAATGACTGGAAGGTTTTACATTTTATATTTTTAACAGATGGGTCCAAACCCCCTTGGAAGTATCATTTAGATTTTTAAAACATATTTAAAATTTTTGTTTCTTAGTCTTCAAGTGTGCAGACAAAAGTTTTACAGGTGAAACACACTGTTTTTGGTGATTAAAAAAATAGCAGCGTGGCTTCCCTGGTGGCGCAGTGGTTGAGAGTCCGCCTGCCGATGCAGGGGACACAGGTTCGTGCCCCGGTCCAGGAAGATCCCACATGCTGTGGAGCGGCTGGGCCTGTGAGCCATGGCCGCTGAGCCTGCGCTCCTGGAGCCTGTGCTCCGCAACGGGAGAGGCCACAACAGTGAGAGGCCCGCGTAAAAAAATAAATAAATAAATAAAAATATCAGGGACTTCCCTGGCAGTCCAGTGGTTAAGACTCCCAGCTTCCAATGCAGGGGGTGTGGGTTTGATCCCTGGTCAGGGAACTAGGATCTTGCAAGCCGCACAGTGCCACCCAAAAATAAATTTTAAAATAACAGTTTTGGAACCATTTCAGCCAGGCATTTTCCAAATGCTTTCTCAATAAGCATGAGTTTCTTTAGAAAAGCAGTAACTTTCCCACTAATTAATAGACTGTCATCTTCACCTTGAAGGGACAGATTAAGTGGATTTTTGTTGTTTTTTGTTTTTGAAAATAAGTGCTAGATAGTATACTCTTGCCAGCCATTTTTGATAGAACTTTGTAAAATAAAAATGTGTATCCCTGCTTTGTTCTATATTTCTTTTTAGGCCTCTCCCAGAAGATAACCAATGAATCTCAGCAGAACAAGAATTTTCATGGTCATTTTCCCTGTCTTTACTAAAAATTGTAAAGTTTGTAGCAATTAAGAGGCTTATTTTTATCCAGTGGATGGCATACATTATAAAGAAACTGAATGTCTGAACTGTGTGTGGCATTACTGCAGGTTCCTGGAAACATCTCACATACTGCACGTGACAGATGACCTCTGAAGTAGTGACCCGGTGAGAGTGCTAGGTCAGGCCTCAGACCGTATATTAAAGATAAATAATAATAAATATTAATATAAAGCTTAGTTATTTTTACTATTGTTATATACTATTGTGAATGCACTTAAATATTTTCCTCTTGCAGAGCAGTGTACCTCTGTGTATACTCCACTTTGAAGACTGTGGGGATGGGGGGGTGACCTTAGCAGGATAGAATTCGCTGAAGTTAGCTGGTCATTTAAGTGAACTGCAGTCTCAGTTCTGGGAAACAAAAATATTAGATTGTACCCAAGACAGACTAGGTTGTAGGAATCTGGAAGCAGCTGTTGGTTAATGAAAAGAGCACTAGACTAGGACTCCAAAGACCTGAGTTTGTTTGGGGCTGTATCCCTTTCTAGCTTTGTGACCTGCTGTTTGCAGGTTGTAAGGATTAAGTAAGGTCAAGCATGGGCTCTGTAAACTACAGATTGCTGGGCAGGAAAATCAGGATAAACGTTAAGAAGTGATATCTTGAATCGACAGAGTCCTTTTACCTTTTTTCCAAGCACTCTATTAATAAATGAACCCTCTCTGCCCAACATCCTGTGGGATAGGTAGGGCATTCCTTGTTATGTTCATTAGTTGTTAGGTTAAATTTATTTACACTTAAGGAAACTATGGCACAGAGAAGTTTTAGGTAATTTGCATGAAATCCCATTAGTTTGATACATTTAGGCTTGAGTTCATACCTCCTCATTTTTAGGTGAGGGAAGCAAAGGAAAAAACTGTGTGTGTGTGTGTGTGTGTGTGTGTGTGTTTGTTGAGAGGGAGTCTAGAAACTTAATATTTAATTGCATAGCTGAGGGAGAGCTGTGATGGAGAAACTTGAATGGTTCCCAATGTGGGTTCTAGAGAAGCAACTTTTTCATGCAGAGACAACCTCAGCCCAAACCAGGAGTAAAGTCTAGAAAGACGGACTCCAGGTTTCAGTCATTCTCCTTCTGGAATGCTGTTAGGAGACAGGCCTAGCAAATAAAATCACCACTGGAGGGACAGTGCTACTGTTTATTGAAGACTTTTTATCCCTCTTCAACCTTTATCAGTTGGAAAAATGATGCGGAGAGGCTTGCTTAATTAAGATATTGTTTAGTCCTAAGGGTGAGAAAACGTTATGGTTTATTTTTTAGCTGATTTAGATTTCTCTAGAATACTTCTGGGTAGCCAGAATAACCAATATTAAACCTCTGTTACAGATATCATTTCATTGTCACTCAGAACATTCTGATCATTCAACCTGTTGAGTTCCCAATAAAATTTTAATATGAAGAAATATCAAATAATAATACCCAAAACATACATAGTGCTTACTATGTAAATACTGTTCTAAACAAACTATGAGTATTAACCACTAGATCGTCTCAGCAACCTTTTGAGGTGGTTATTATCCTCATTTTCAGATGGGAAACAGAGGCTCAGAGAGCTAAAGTAGCTTGCTCAGGGTCACAGAACTGGGGACACAGGCAGTTTGGCCTCAGAGTCTATGCTTAACTGTCAACTGTACTGGCTATATGTTACAGGCACTGGTGAAAAAAAAAAAAAACCCAAAACCAAAACCAAACCAAAACAAAGAACAACGCATAGACAAAAGCTTATCAGAAAGAAGAGGTGCAGGGCTTATTGAGGAGAAACTGGGGAGGGTGGAGCTGGAACTAGAGGTCAGCGGTTTAACTCCTCAACTCTCCAGAGAGTCATTTTTCCCATGATGCAGTGAACAGCGAATTTTATCTTAGTGCTCTCACGTCTTCGTCTCCCTTCTCAGTGTCCCTTGAGATATCACCCCCAGAAATTTGCTCCCTCATCACTTTTGAGGATCTCAAGGCATTCAGTGGAGAAGGGACTTCTCACCTTAATTCCCACTGAGGGGAGGTCTGCATTGTCTATGGTGTCACGTCTCAGGTGTGCACTCCAGCCTCCCAAGTGTGGTACCTTCCTGTCTGTTGTTACCTTAGAAACCAGCTCTCTCCCATCAGCACCCCTAGTAGCTGAGACGAACTGAATAACAGGGAAGGTGCCAAGATAAGTTGTAAAGGGAAATGTGTGAAAGAAAACCAGTTTTAGATTGAAGGCTAATATTTCGGAAGTTGGGTGTGTTATTTTTTTCCTCCCAATAGGAAAAAGTACCCAGGATCAAATGCGAGATACAAAAAAGGTGAGCTACCAAGGGGAAGATTAAAAAACAAAAAACAAAAAACAAAACCTGCCCAAAACCTGCTTTAAAAACTGAAAAATATCCTTTAAAAATTTTGACATACAATAAATTACACATATTTAAAATGTACAATTTGATAAGTTTTGACACACATGAAACAACCACCACAAATCAAGATAATGAACATATTTATTATCTCAAAGCTTAGTCTTGCTCCTTTCTAATTCTTCCCTCCCACTGCTTCCAACTGGACCCCCCCTCTCCCGTCCTAGTCCCTGGGTGATTGCTGATCTGCTTTTTTCCCTAAAGATTAGTTTGCATTTTCTAGAAATTTATATAAATGAAATCATAGAGTATGTGTTCCTTTTGATATGGCTTCTTTTACTCAGCACAATTATTTTTAGATTCATCTATGTTGTTGAATGTATCAATTTATTGCTAAATGGCATTTTTTTTTTTAAATTTTTTTTTATTTTACAAATTTAATCAGTTATACATATACATATGTTCCCATATCCCCTCCCTTTTGCGTCTCCCTCCCACCCTCCCTATCCCACCCCTCCAGGCGGTCACAAAGAACCGAGCTGATCTCCCTGTGCTATGCGGCTGCTTCCCACTAGCTATCTACCTTACGTTTGGTAGTGTATATATGTCCATGCCGCTCTTTCACTTTGTCACAGCTTACCCTTCCCCCTCCCCATATCCTATTGTTTCCTTTCTTCTGCTTACTTTGGATTTCATTTGCTCTTCTTTTTCTAGTTTCTCACAGTTGAAGTTGAGATCATTGATTTGAGATCTCTCACAGAACCTGACTATACTGGTACCCTGATTTTGGATTTCCTGCTTCTGGAATTATTAGAAATAAATTTTTGTTGTTGGGCTTCCCTGGTGGCGCAGTGGTTGAGAATCTGCCTGCCAATGCAGGGGACACGGGTTCGAGCCCTGGTCTGGGAAGATCCCACATGCCACGGAGCAACTAGGCCCGTGAGCCACAACTACTGAGCCTGCGCATCAGGAGCCTGTGCTCCGCAACAATAGAGGCCGTGATAGTGAGAGGCCCGCGCACCGCGATGAAGCGTGGCCCCTGCTTGCCGCAACTAGAGAAAGCCCTTGCACAGAAACAAAGACCCCACACAGCCAAAAATAAATAAATAAATAATAAAAATAAAGGAATTCCTTAAAAAAAATTTTTTTATTGTTAAAGCTAATCTATGGTAATTTTTATAGCAGCCCAAATTGACTAAGATAGTTTCATTGACTTTGTCTATTTTTTCAAATTCTCTGTTTTATTTATCGCCACTCTAATTTTTGTTTTTTCTTTCCTTTTGCTAGCTTTGGGTTTAGTTTGCTCTTTGTTTTCTAGTTCCTTATGATGTACAGGTGTATATTTATGATTTCTTTTTATCCCTCTTACTGGCTTATTAACTATAACTTTTTGTTGTGCTATTATAGTATAATTCTTAATTTTTATCGTTGAATAACTTCAAGTGATATTATACCACCTCACATATAATAATCTCCCAGGTTTTATGCTATTGTTAGCATACATACACTTTACTTCTACATGTGTTGTAAATCCTGTAATATGTTGTAAAACAGTCAATTGTCTTTTAAACTTATTTAAATAATAAAAATGGAAGTTTTTGTATTTATCTACATAGTGACAATTTCTGGTGCTCTTCATTCCTTTGTGTAAATTGAAATTTTATCTGGTATCATTCTTTCTGTCTGAAACACTTCCTTTAACATTTCTTGTTGCTGGTGTAGGTGATGTGCTTGGTGTAATTATTTTCTACTTTCTTGTGCATGGGGTTCATTGAGCTTCTTAGATCTGTGGGTTATGGTTTTAGTTAACTTTGGAAATCTATTGGTTAATTATTTCTTCAGATATTTTTGTCTGTTCCCCATCTCTTTCTTCTCCTTTGGAGACTGTGTATATTAGGCCACTGAGATATCTCACAGCTCACTGATACTCTGTCTTTTTTCTTTTCATGTTTCATTTTGGATGGTTTCTAGTACTATTCTACAAATTCATTAATCTTTCTTTCTACTATGTCTAATTTACTGTTAATCATATCCAGTGTATTTTTCATCTCAAACATTGTAGTTTTTTTTTTTAAAGAAGTTCAGTTACATTCTTTTTAAAATTCCTCATATACCTATACTTAATATGCCCAGTCTTTCTTCTAGCTTCTTGAAATATGGGATGCAGTTATAATAACTATTTTTGTGTGTTAATTCTATCATATGTGTCATTTCTGGGTCTGGTTCAGTTGATTGATATTTTTCCTCATTATGGGCCTTAATGTCCTACTTCTTTGCATGCCTGGTAATTTTTAATTGGGTGCTGGATATTTTTGTATTCCTATATATATTCTTAAATTTTGTTATAGAGCACATTTAAGCTTCTTGGAAGCAGTTTAACCCTTTCAGGTCTTGCATTTAAGCTTTGTTAGGTGGAACAAGGACAGTATTTAGTCTAAAGTTGATTCCCTCCCCCTATCCACAACTACTGAGGTTAGGTCTTCTGTGTACTCTGTATGACGGCCTAGGAACTATGAGATCTTTCACTCTGGCTGGTAGGAACAGGCACCTTTCCTGGCCTTGTGTGAGTTTCAAGGATTCCTCTTTCTAATCCTTTCAAGTAGTTCTGTCTTCAATCTAGGATATTATCCTCTCACACATGCACTGATCTAAAGTCAGCTGAATACTTAGGGGGGGCCCAGTGCAGCTCTCCGGAGTCCTCCCTTTGTGCAGTTTTCTCCTTCTGATATTCTGGCCTCTGGCCTCTAGCCACCTTGCCCTCCAGGACTCTCAGCTTTGTCTCCTCAGCTCTGGGGCACTACTGCACCCCACCTGGGCTCCCCCTCCCTGTGCCTTGGCCTGGAAACTTTGTCCGGGAAGTAAGCTGAAGCAACTAACTGAAGGACTCACCTCATTTGTTTCCCATTTCCCAGGAATCACTATTCTGCGTTGCCTGGTCGCCAATGTCTTGAGAACTGTTGTTTTGTATATTTTGTCTATATTTTTTAGTTGTTTCAGTTGAAACAATGGAATTCAGTCCCTATTATACTTTCTTAGCCAGATGCAGAAATTCTGGCTTGCCTTTTATTTTCAAACTTAAACCCCGACTCTATACTTAAAATTTGAAGAATTTTCTTATTGCTGGAATTAAATTTTTTTTTTTTTTTTTTTTTTTTTTTTTGCTGTACGCGGGCCTCTCGCTGTTGTGGCCTCTCCCGTTGTGGAACGCAGGCTCCGCGGCCATGGCTCACGGGCCCAGCTGCTCCGCGGCATGTGGGATCTTCCCGGATCGGGGCACGAACCCATGTCCCCTGCATCGGCAGGTGGACTCTCAACCACTGCGCCACCAGGGAAGCCCTGGAATTAAATTTTAAAGGAAGGCTTGTCATGCTACCATTTTAGAAGGGAGGATTTTCAGCCTGTTATGGGCTCTTGAGCCAACTCTCTGGCTTTGAATTTTGGATCCTCCAAGATTCAAGATTCAAGCTGTGTGGCCTAGGGAATGTTAATTAATTTATTTATGGCTTATCTATTTATACACATTTTAAAATGTGTATAATAATAATACCTTCCTTATAAGGTTGTTATGAGATTTAAATGAGTTAATACTTGCAAAGCACTGTGCATTGCCTAACACAAAGCAGGTGGTTATCACATGTTAGCTAGTCATATGTATGAAGAGTGCAATCAGATGAGCTTGGCTAGTGCAGGCTATAGATTGGTGGGAAGTCATGAGAAGTGAGGTTGGTAAGGTGGATGGGTGCAGCAGAAGAAGGCTGCGAGATTGGGCTATTGGGTTTAGGTGAGATAGAATAGACCTATAAGCACATGAAAAAATGTACAACTCCTAGTAAGGGATATAAATTAAAATAAGATAATGGGAATTCCCTGGCAGTCCAGTGGTTAGGACTCCATGCTTCTACTGCAGGGGTCACGGGTTCAATCCCTGGTTGGGGAAATAAGATCCCACATGCCATGATGAGGCCAGTCCCCAAAACAAAACAACACAAAACAAAACACAAATAAAATAAGTCTGTTTACCTATAAATGTCAAATTGGCAAAGCATTAGAAAGATGAAATTATCTATTGTGGGCAGGAAGGGTTCCATGAAATAAAAACTCATATTGAGTGAGTGACTTAGTAAAAATTAATTTTAACTTTTTTGGGGACAATTTGGTAGAATGAATAAAAAGTCTTAAAGTGGACATATCTCTTTTCCTCAAAGTTATTGAGATATAATTTACATATAACCCTGTGTACAATGTGATGATTTGATACACGTATATAGAGTGAAATGTTTACCACAACAAGGTCAGTTAATACATCCTTTACCTCACATAATTATCATTTCGTTGTTGTTGTTGTTATGGTGAAAACATAAAAGTTCTACTATTGTAGCATTGTCAAGTATACAATACACTATTGTTAACTATATCACCATGCTATACATTAGATCCTTGGAACTTACTTATCTTATATCTGAAAGTTTGTACCCTTTGATCAACATCTGCCCATTTCCCCCACCCCCCAGCCCCTGGTAACCACCATTCTACTCTCTGTGTCTATGAGTTCAGTGTTTTTAGATTCCATATATAAGTGGAATCATACAGTTTTTGTCTTTCTCTGTCTGACTTATTTCACTTAACATAATGGCCTCGAGTTTCATCCATGTTGTTGCAAATGGCAGGATTTCCCTCTTTTTAATGACTGAATAATATTCCATTGTATTGCTCATATCTTTTGATCCAGTAATTCCTCAAGGATGTTCATGGCAGCAGCATTGTTTATAGCAAGGAATAGTTGGAAAAATGCCTGACGATATGAAACAATTAATTGAGTTACAGCCCAGCTATATCCTGGAATAGTATTAGGTATCCTAATTGTGTAAAACAAAACAAGAAACAGAAAAATATTTCTACACACACACACACGACTGTTAGTCAACACTCCAAAATATTAATAATATTATTTCTGGGAGATGGAATGACAGGTTATCTTTCTGTCACCCAATTCCAAAGTGGGGGGTAAGAGTGGTTGGGTTCTACACACCAAGTAATTATCTGACACCAGCTGAGTGTCCCATAATTCATTTCAATTCTGATACTATCTATCTGGAGATAGCATCAGATTCCACAGGTTAAGGGCTCAGTCCCACAAGACTGCCCTCCACTTTAGATGCAAATTGCAAGTCCAGGTTGTCACCTGTGCTTCTGATCAACTGGCTATAAGTCAGGGGTTCCCGTGACCCCCTCCTTGGGTTCTACTAACCTGCTAGAGCAACTCACAGAACTCAGGAAAACAAGTTACTTGCTAGATAACAGCCAGCTGGAAGAGATGTAGAGGGCAAGGTGTGTGGGAAGGACCTTGGGGCTTCCATGCTCTCTGAATGCCACTCTCCCCACACCTCCATGTGTTCACAAACCCAGAAACTCTTTAAACCCTGTCTTTTCAGGGTTTTATGGAGGTTTTATTACATAGGCATGATTGATTAAGTCATCGGCCATTGATGATTGAACTCAATCTCCAGCCCCTCTCCTCTCCCTGGAGGTAGTGGGAGCTAAATGGGGAGACTGAAAGTTCCAACCCTCTAGTCATATGGTTGGGTCCACTGGCAACCAGCACCCATCCTTAAGTGTGGTCCAAAAGTCACTTCATTAACATAACAAAATACATATTTGTTGCTCTTATCACTTAGGAAATTCCAAGGGTTTTAGGAGCTCTGTTCCAGAAACTGGACAAAGACCAAATATATGTCATTATAAATCAGAATATCACACAGGTGATTTATATCTTCTTCTTTATACTTCTCTGTTTTTTCCAAGTTTTCAGCAATAACCTGTAGTAATTTAATAGTTAAAAAATCTAATATATTTAAAAAATGATTTTAATTTTAATATAGGACAGCAGGGAGCCAGCAAGATTATCTTGTGGAGAAGGAAAAGGGTAAATACGGTATTTAATTCTAGCAGCAGTATGGAAAGTGGGATGGTTAAGACACAGATATTCTGATGACCACTTCTTTATATACTTGAGTAAGTTTCACTGGATGCTTTTGGGGAGTCCTGCACAAGGACTTGCACACATAATGACCCTTCCTGCCTGAATTTTGAGAGGGACGTCACAAGGAGCTGCTGCTGCCTGCAGCTCTCTGCTGGCAGGATGGGCTCCCTGCTTGGTGGTTTCTGAGAAGCGGGCATGGCAGCTTCAGGGAGAGCCCAGCATGGCTGCCAGACTATTCTGATGCCTCACTAATCCTCACAGCTGGTAAGCACATAGCAGTCAAACTAGAGAGATTCTCCACCAAGATTGAAAAGACTCCAAGAGGGGGAAAGACCTGGCCTTTTCTGAAAAGTGGGTTAACATGAAGGATAGAAGTGAGAGGCTGGAGGGGTGTCTTGTGAGATAGGCTGAAGGCTGAAGCTGGAAATGGGAGTCCCAGAATGAATGTGTGGGGCAGGCAAAAATTCAGTTCTAAGATGAATGAAGATGGAGGAGCAGAAATTAATTGGAGTAAAATGGGCATTGGATGAAGGGGGCAACTCTAATCAAATAAGAGGTAGTACTGGGAGAAGCCCTTGGAAGCGTTGAATTTTCCTTATGGTGTTACAAACCTTCAAGATGGTGGTGCCTAAATAAATAAATAAATAAATAAATAAATAAAACAAATACCCCTCTCCCCCCAGTAAAAAGGGAATTCCCTGGTGGTCCAGTGGTTAGAGCTCCACGCTTCTACTGCAGGGGGCACGGGTTTTATCCCTGATCAGGGAACTAGGATCCCATATGCCTCGCTCAATAGAAAGGAGTCAGCAAAGAACCAGTTTATCTGAGCAGAGGTGAGTGAGTGAGGGATATGGAGGCTATGGGTACAAAGATGGACTGTTAATAAAGAGTGCCACTTATGTGCTAAGCAGATGGACCAAGCTAGGTAAGCCAGGTTAGCACAGACAGCAAGGAGCACCCAGGTTGTGTCCATGGAGTTTAGGTAGTAGAGCTCAGCCCACAAGCCAGGGAAGCCCATGGTTATGACTGAGGAGTGTAGAAAAGCTGAGCATTGATATGCGAGAATCCCAGCAGAGTGTGGACAGCAAAGGTAGGGAGTACTGTACCAGGAGGTGGGGAGCCACCTCTAGGCTGTCATCTTCTAGACAGGGGTTCACAGATTTTTAGAGCTGTGAAATTTCTTGGAGATGACCCAATTTAATCCATCCCCCTTTTTTTCCTAGAAGAGAAAATGGAAGCCCAAAGAGATGATCATTAAGTCTTCCATCCTCTTTGAGACTCTTACCGTCTAACTACACGACTATCTACTCCTATTTGTTATATAGGGAATTGACATATAAGGAACTGGTCATATCTAAGATTCTGGAATCTTGCTCATAGCCTTTCTGTAACTCGTGGATGCTACCATCATCTTGCACAGTTCCAGGGTCAAAATAAATGACTGTCCAATGTTCAAGCTCTTTACGTGCTTTGACCTTCTAATGTTCAACTCCTTTTACTTTTGCTCTATACCATCCACTTACTCTTATGGCCATATTATGGGCCTTATTATCACCTGATTCTTTAAGTTCAATATCCTTGGCTACAACTTCCTACCCTACCCGTCCTCCAATTTCTCTAGTCAATCGGCCTAGATTTATGATCTATCACTTCAATAACTCACTTATCGACGCTCTCAAATGCATTGCTCTCTTGTAAACTTTAACCCAAGAGCAGCACATCTGTCTCCCTTTTCTGACCCTACGTCTGTTCTGCTGAGGACTGCTGGGGAGTCACCCAACCATGGAATTTAACACTAGTACAAATCCATGGTCTTTTACCATGAATTCCTGTGATCCTGTGTATTTCTGAGCGGTATCAACTCCTCCCCTCTTCTCCATAGCAACTCTTGTAAATCTCCCCACTTGCCTCAAGTGTTCCCCACCATATCCCTTCTCACTCTTGTTTTATGAGGGGGAAAAAAAAGATGGTTGATTTCTGGTTTTCAGCCTGGCACGTAAGGAGCTTAGAGTTACCATTCCATCTTAAATTTTAAAAAGTAAAATCTGAACAAAATGCAAAATCAACAATTCTTAGATTTACCAAATAAGTGAAGTCACAGGGCAAACTGCTGCTCTCCCAAGTTGGAGAAATAGATACACAGATACAGAGACTCACATCTACCAGAGAAGAAACCCATGAGCAGAAACTTCCATTGGAACCAGAGCTGGGGTAGGAAAACCTGACCTGTAATTGACAAATTGCTTGAGGCTCAGTGTGGACAAGTTTGAAAGTTAAAAACTGCAGGGTGACCCAGTCATGGGTGAGTGGGAGGCACCCATTTCTGTGAGTTTTGCCTCTAGGAGCCCTATTAGGACTTCACAGTGAGTAATGGAGAAAAATCCCTTTGTGTTCTGGCAGAGGGTTGGGGCTTGGTAGGTGGCGGGGAGGAGAAATACATTAGAGTAGTCTGTCCGTCTTAATAAGGTGTGCCCTCAGGAGAAACTACTTTACTGGGGCTTAAGCTGCTGGGGTTTTATCAGAGCCTAACCTATCTGGGGGAAGGGAAAATATCCAACTCCAGCCCCCTTTAGGGGAGGGAAATCTTGAGAAGCCCTGGTGAAGTTCCCAGTCCAGGAGCACAGGCTCACTAAAAGACGGAGACCAAATCATAGATCTATAGAAAAACTCCCCTCCCACCAGACCTTACCACTACGTTACTAAAGCCCTGTTTACCTCAGTTCCTTTTACCCAGGGCATCATGTATACTTTTCAGCAAAAAATTACAAGGCATACTAAAAGGCGAGAAACACAGTTTGAAGAGACTGAATAAGCATGAGAACCAGAGTCAGATATGGCAGGAATGTTGGAATTATCAAACCAGGAATTTAAAAACAAACTATGGTTAATATGCTAAGGGCTCTAATGGAAAAAGTAGACAACATGAAAGAACAGATGGATAATGTAAGGTGTAAGATGGAAATTCTAAGAAAGAATCAAAAAAGAAATGCTAAAGATCAAAAACACTGTAACAGAAATGAAGAAGGCCTTTGATGGGCTCATTTGTAGACTGGGCACAGCTGAGGAAAGAATCTCCAAGCTTGAGGATACAACAATAGAAAAGCAAAAAGAAAGAAGACTGAAAAAGATGGAACAGAATGTCCAAGAGCTGTGTGAAAAAATACAAAAACGTAACATGCACGTAATGGGAGTATTAGAAAGAGAAGAAAGAAAGGAACAGAAGAAATGTTTGAAGTAATAATGACTGAGAATTTCTCCAAATTTATGTCAGACACTAAATCACAGATCTAGGAAGCTCAGAGAACACCAAACAGGAAAAATGCCAAAAAAGACTATGCCTAGGCATATAATATTAAACTTCATAAAATCAAAGATAAAGAAAAAATCTTGAAAGAAGCTGAAGCTGGGATGGGGGTGGTGGAGAACACCTTACCTATAGAGGAGCAAAGATAAGGATGACATCTAACTTCTCCTCAGGAACCATGCAAGCAAGAGGAGAGTGGAGTAAAATATTTAAAGTGTTAAGAGAGAAAACCCACTTGCCTAGAATTTTGTACACTGCAAAATATCTTTTAAAAATGAAGAAGAAAAAAAAATGAAGGAGAAATAAAGACTTTTTCAGACAAGCAAAAATTGAGGAAATTTTTTTCATTAGACCTGCCTTGGAAGAAATGTTTTAAAAAGTTCTTCAGAGAGAAGGAAAATAATATAGGTCAGAAACCTTAATCTACATAAAGAAAGAATAACACTGGAGAATGAATAAGCAGAGGTAAAATAAAAACCTTTATTTTTCTTATTCTTAATTGATCTAAAAAGTAACATTTTGTTCAAAATAATAATAATAGCAACAATGTATTTGATTATGTATGCATGTATATATACACACACACAAATATATATATATGTGCTTATGTATAAGTGAAATGAATGACAGCAGTGATACAAGGGACAAGAGAGGGGAATTAGGAATATCTTATGATTATGAGATATTGCACTACCTGTGAAGCAGTTTTTTTGTTTGTTTATTTATTTATGTATTTATTTATGGCCGCACTACGTGGCATGTGGGATCTTAGTTCCACAACCAGGGATCAAACTCATCCCTCCGGCAGTGTAAGCATGGAGTCTTAATCACTGGACCACCAGAAAGTGGACTTGAATTAGTTGTAAGTGTTATATTGCAAACTCTAGGGCAGCCATTAAGAAAAGTAAAAAAAAGAAATACAACTGATATGCTAAGAGAAGAGAGAAAATGGACTGGTATAAAATGTTTAATTAAAACCACAAAAGGCAGAAAAAGTGTGGAAGACAAAAATAGGAACAAAGTACAAGGGCAACAAATAGAAAATATGGTAGCTATTAATCCAACTATATTAATAATCACTTTAAATGTCAACGACCTAAATACACTAATTAAAAGACAAAGATTGTCAGAGTGGATCAAAAAACAAGACCCAACTATGTGTTATATAAAAGAAACCCTTTTTTTTTTTTTTTTTCTGCACCGTGCAGCTTGCAGGATCTTACTTCCCTGACCAGGGATTGAACCTGGGCCGTAGCAGTGAAAGCACTGAGTCCTAACCACTACACCACCAGGGAACTCCCAAGAAACCCACTTTAAATATAAAGACATATATAAGTTAAAAGTAAATGAAAAAGATTCACCTATTTTCCTGTTGTATATATCTCCTTTGTTGACAATAAATTATTTTTTATTAAAAAAATTAATGGTTGGAGAAAGATATACCATGTTAATACTAGTCAAAAGAAAGTAGAAGTGGCTATATTAATTTCAGACAAAGCCAACTTCAGAGCAAGGAAAGTTGTCAGGGCTAAAGAGGGGCATTACAAAGTGATAAAGGGGTCAATATTCCAAAAATTCCAAATTTAAAAAAAGTGAACCTTATAGGGTTTTGGTAATAATTTAATGGTTTATAACTATAAAGTTATTAGAATGTTAGCTGGCATATAGTAAGCACTCAACAAATGTTAGTTATTGTTATACTATTAGTATAAGCTCATGAACGTAGGGTCTGTATGTATCTTGTTCATTGTCCAGTGGTGTGCTGGAGCCAGCTTGTACAAACTGAGCCCATTTCTTTCCAGTTCCACATTCAGAGATGTCACAGAGCTTGATATTGACTATGGTGGGAGTATTTACACCCTGGTAATTGGCTAATGCTTCAAATCAGGGATTTTTTTGGTTTGTTTTTGGAGAGCTGGTTTACTAGTATGCCATTATCTAGTCCAGTGCCTAGCACTTAGTACACACTCAGTAAATATTTGTTGAATGAATAAACATATGACCACAGTTCATATGTTTAACTATTTCATTAGGGTCTCTTCAGTCATACCTTTAACTGAATAAGGCTCAGTGTGGAATTTCTTATCATAGGAAACCCTTGCTGTGTTCATTACTGGGGTGTTACTTGGGTGGTACCTGGCTGCTCTCCAAAAGCAAACCTTGGCATTCTTTCCTTCCAGTTTTGGTTTCTTTGAGACATTTGACAAAGGGGAAGAGGAACAAGAAGCAGAAGACCATCAGAAGTGACTCATCCTGATGAGCTGGGCTGGTCGAGGGTCTCAGGAGTCAGCATCCAGTATCTGTGTGTGGAGTCTGCTGTAAGGCTGCTATTTGGGTTTTGCAGCCTTGAGATTTCTGTGAGGATGTCAGAGTGAGTGAGAGAAGGTCATGAGACTCAGTGTGTGTACTAGGCCAACAAGAAAATGATGTGTGGAATTGATGGTAGATGTTTGAGACCAGCTGCAGAAGAGCCCCTGATTATGTGAGGGCCATGAGAAGGTAGGGGTAGGGCATGGAAAGGGAGGGTAGGAAGGAGGCAGGCTCTTGTTGAAGAGGATGCCTTTAGAGGGCTTTTGGGGGGGCGTGTTCAGATGTGGGACCCTCCATATTACAAGCAGGTATAAGATCATGTTTCAGTCTAATTGTCATTTTCCTTTTTTCAGTCTCCTTTCTTATGTAAAATGATAGTAAAACTTGATCCTCCCCCAGTGAGTATGTATTGGGGGGATGTGGGTTTGGAGAAGGGAAGGTATGTGACATATTTGTCATTATAATTATTAGCAGTACTATAGGATATTAGCTTCACCACAAAAATGACATTATTGCTTTACACCTTACAATAATAACACACGCTTTTACAATTTTTATTTGATCTTCCTACTTGATCCTGTGATGTAGTTATGGCAGATATTATTTACTTTAAAAATTTATTTAACTTTAATATAAATAATACAATCTTGTAGTTTAAAAATCTTAAGTATAAAATATTTGCAGTGAAAAATCTATTTTCACATCTGTCCTTCAGCCATGCATTTCCTTCTCCCCAATAGGTAACCTTTGTTGTTAGTTCTGTTTACTTTTCCAGACGTTTAAATGAGTTGACCTAAAACAAATAGACTGCTAGATATTTGGCCAGCAAAGATGGGTTTATTCAGGATCAGCAGAGAATTGCAACCTTGGCGAGCCATCTGCAAGTCCCGCCAACCGCAAGGGAAGGAGAACAATCTTTATAAAGAGGAAAAGGAAGTTGAGAGGGCTATAGTAAACAAAAACTCCATGGCTTTCCAGGAAAGAAGAGGTGTCTTTCTTCTTCCTATTGGGCTCTGCTGTTATCACAGGGAGTAAGAGCTCCCCCTTCTGGTCTCCCCACTCCATTTAATTGAGGTTTCTGTTTATCAATTTTTTACAAATGCCTAATCAAGTAAACATGAATATGTGTTTCCCCCTTTCTAGACAAATGATAACATCCCATGCATACTGCTGTGTACCTACTTTTCCTCTTAAAACAAATCTTAGAGGTATTTTGACATCAGTACACAAGGTGCTTCTTTTTTCTTTTTGTCTGTGCACAGTGTTCCATTTTATGGATGTACTCTAATTTGTTTAACACTGCGGGTGGACATTTTGGTTGCTTCCATTATTTTGCTTTTGAAACCATGCTGCATCGAATTCCCTTGTAACTTTGCACCTGTGTGAGTTTATCTGTATGGTCCCTGTTTCATAGATGGGACAGTTGAGACTCAACGTGATGCAATGACAAGTCCAAGGTCACAAAGGATCACTGAAGCAAGTTCTACAGCCCAGCCACTCTGAGAGTTTCCCACTACTACAACATGGAACCTGGGTTTTAGTTCAGCAGCCATTGTTTCATGCTGCCATGACCAGGTCCTGCCTAGGTGTTAGCCCTGTAGAGATGGGGAGGGACCTATTTGACCCTACCTATAGGATAAAAAAGAGCTTCTGAGGGAAATCCTAAAGGATGAGCAGGAGTTAGCTTAAGCAGTGGACAAGATAGGGCCTTTCGGTCCATGGGACAAGCAGGCACCCCAAACCCAGAGGTACAAGCAATTCAGTACCACCAGGATGTCAAGTGGGTGGTGGGAAGTGGCTGCAGAAGTATTTCTTGAGTGTTTGTGCAGGTGCAGCAGTGAGCTCCTGGATCCCGTGCTATATTGAACTTGGACTTGGTTCTTTAGGTCTCAACTCGAAGTCAATGGAATTTCTGCAGAAAGGTTAACTTTTGTGTTTTACTTTTAATAATATGAAAAACAAATGAGACAATCATTTAGGATCAACTGGGTGGCGTTTTATAACCTAAATTGCCAAATGACTTCAGTGTCTGCATTTGCTTTTGTCTTTGTGATGAGTTGGCACCAGGTAGCGCTGCTTTAATTGTCTCAGCTAATGAGAAGAGAACAGAGGAGGACTCAGTATGTAAATGAAACATTTGTGCCTCCGGGAGGCCAAATGTCTCCCAGCAGGCTGAGTGAACAAAGGGTTAGCAGAAGTTCCAACGGAGAAAAGTGGTAGGAGAAGTGAGTCATTGCACGCCCGCCAAACTCCAGAGACCCTGTGCTGGACGGATCAGTTCCACAATCACATTTTGTGCAGCAATTAGTTTCAGCAAACATCATCTGTCACAATAAATTAATGTTATTATTTTTAAATGTATTGGTTTTTTAGTTTTGTTTCTATTTAATTGGTAAATTGCCATTGCTTTTATAGTTTTATGTACTGTAAGTATATATTTATATCTAGTTTTATGCCTATATCTATTTAAATGGCATTATAATACAGATAAATTACCAATGCTGGGGATACAAAGACCTTTTTTTCCTTTTAGGGGAGTTACCGAAGGGTTTTGAGTCTCATGATCAGACTGGCTTTTTAAACAGAACGTCCTGGAAGTATGGATTATGGATTGGAAAGGGACAAGCTTAGACTCTCTAAGAGGCTGGTGGGGGCCTAAACTAGGTCAGTGTAACATTGTCCAGAAAACAATAGATTCGAGAAATGTTTAGGAGGTGAAACTGGTAGGATTTGGTGACTAGCCAGGTGTAGGAAGTGAGGGAGAAAAAAGCTTGGCCTGACACTCTAGTTTCTACTTGGTTGTAATCGGCTAAATTGTGGTGTCATTAACTAAAGTTAGAAACTGAGAGAAAAGGGGAGTGAGGAGCAGCACTGGATGATAAGACAAAGAATTCCATTTGGGACATGATACAGTTGAGCTGCCTATGGGACAATGAGGCAGAGATGCTCGGTGGGCAGCTGGACCAATGAGTCTGAAGCTTGAGTCAGAGGTCAGTGCCGGCTGTGCAGATGTTGTGGTAGTTAAGACAAGGAGACAAGACGAAACTAAAACCATCTAGGAAGCATGTGTAGGATAAGCAGAGCTGTGGCCAGTGTTTTGGAGAACACTGGAGGTGGGGGAGCAAAGGGGAGCCCAGGAAGGAGTTTGAAAAGGAACAGTCTTAGGAATGGGAGAATTGAGAGGGGATAGATCTTAGCAACTAATGGAACAAAGGGTTTTCAACAGTGTTGCATGCAGAGGAGAGGTTGAATAAGATAAGGACCAAGGTGCGGTCACTGGATTTAGTAATATGGAAGTCACAGAAAAACATGGCACCAGTTCCCTTCCTAAGCCCCAACACAACTTTGGAATCCTTCTCAACTATGTGCTTCCTAATTGTGGCCCCAGACAGTTAATTAGAGTTGGCACAAGAGTTGACACCTGCCTGACCTTCCTTGCTTTGTACAGGTGGGAGGGGTTACATCACTGGGGAGACAATCCATTCCTAGGACTGGAAAAAAGGACCAGGGCAAGGGAGGGAAGCCTCGAGCGGGAAGTGGAGTAGACTAAGAGGAAAGGAGCGGGATATAGGTAAGAGATGATTTAGAACAGATGCTAAGAGCTGACCTGGGATCAGCAAAAGACTTGTGAGGACCCAGATGAGGGCAGCTACATGGTAGCACCTTGTCCTGCAGTTGTGGGATTTCCTCCATCAATCCATGGCAAGCTGGGGTAGGAAAAGTGAGTGGGATTGATTATATAGGGATTGATACCCAGGGTTTGCTGTTCCAAGTGACCCAGGACAACTTATTCTTGGGGACCTTTGAATCTTCAACTGAAAAACAGATGGGTTGGACACATGATCTCTCTGGCTTCATTTCTAAGTTCCTGGCAATGGTCCACGGTAATTGTGCTGTTTGGGTCTCATTCCATTTGGATGGAAAACCTCTGGCCCAGAAACCAAATCTTACCCATTGCTTGCTTTCCTCAGGCTGAACCTTCCAGGTAATTACTGCTGTGTTCACTCAATTTTCCCCTGGTGGGTTGCTCTGACTGGTCTGAGTCTCTGAAAGGTTAAGGACAAAGCAATGAAAGAATTATAAACAGTATTAATTGTGATAGTATTAACATTTCAAATGGAATTAATAGCTCCCAGTCACGTGACCAGATACATTACTTTTATAGGTAATTATGATAAGTAATTAACACTAAATAAGTGATTCCTAACCTGGTGCCTGGAACATTTTCTTCTTCCCTTTCCTCAAATCCTTATGAAAAACTCTCTTTTTGACTAACCCTATTTCCTACCTTTATCCTTAACAGGCCATAATATGAATTTAAACTATCTTTCAAATATTGTATTAGTGAGGTAGCCTTTGTTCCCAATTTTTTTTTCTTTTTTCTTTTTTTTTTTTGCGGTTCGCGGGCCTCTCACTGTTGTGGTCTCTCCCGTTGCAGAGCACAGGCTCCAGACGCGCAGGCTCAGCGGCCATGGCTCACTGGCCCATCCGCTCTGCGGCATGTGGGATCTTCCCGGACCAGGGCACGAACCTGTGTCCCCTGCATTGGCAGGCGGACTCTCAACCACTGCGCCACCAGGGAAGCCCTGTTCCTAATTTTAAAGCGGGAGAGTCCAAGTTATAAATGGCATACGAGCATAAAAATGTTCAGTTGTCCTCACCATTTAAGACAAACTGAAGAACCGAAGAGTGAAGTAACAGTTTACTCTTATTAATAAAAGTGGGGGGGGCTTCCCTGGTGGCGCAGTGGTTGAGAGTCCGCTTGCCGATGCAGGGGACATGGGTTCGTGCCCCGGTCCGGGAGGATCCCACATGCCGCGGAGCGGCTGGGCCCGTGAGCCATGGCCGCTGGGCCTGCATGTCCGGAGCCTGTGCTCCGCAACGGGAGAGGCCACAACAGTGAGAGGCCCGTGTACCGCAAAAAAAAAAAAAAAATAAATAAAAAATAAAAAAAAATAAAAGTGGGGGAAGGAGGGGAGAGGTCATAGTTGCTGAGGGTCCAGGGGAGCTCATCCTTTTCAGTTGGCATCATAGGCCAGCACTTGAAGCAAGACTATGGAGCCAGGTGGCTTGGATTTGAATCTGGCTCTGCCACTTGCCAGGAAAGTGACCTTGAACAGGTTGTTTTACCTCTCTACTTGGTGTCCTCGTCTGTAAAATGGGATGATAATAGAGTCTACCTCCTAAAGCTGTTGTGGGTTTTGGATGAGCTGATGTATCTGAAGCACTTATGACACAGCTGGCTCATAGTAAGCAGTGTGTAAGTGTGGCTGCTTGAAATATTATAATCTTTTGGGAGGACAGTTGAGCAATATGTATCTAAAGCCATTGAAATGTCATAATTTTGGACCCAGTTATCTCACTCCTGGGAACGAACCTCAAAGAATTAATTTAAAGAAAGAAAAAGATTGTAACTATGGACAAAAGTTTTGAAAACATTTTATTTACAAAACAAATAACAAGAAACAACTGAAAAAAACCCACCAAAGGGGTAATGGTAAAATATATGTTATATAAACATGATGGAATAGTCTGCCGCAGTTAAGATGATCAACATTAATTACAGGGACTTCTCTGGTGTTCCAGTGGTTAAGAATCCTCCTTCCAATGCAGGGGATGCAGGTTCTATCCCTGGTCGGGAACTAAGATCCCACATGCCGTGGGGCAACTAAGCTGGCGTGCCTTAGCTAGAGAGAAGCCTTCGTGACACAACAAAGAGCCTGAGTACTGCAACTAAGACCCGATGCAGCTAAAAAAAAAACAAAAACAAACAAACAAACATTAATTACAAATACATAATGAAGTGTTTATGAAGTAATGTTTGATGAAACAAGAGATCACAGAATTGTATATCTGTTTTGATAACTTTATAAACAATTGGCACATGTTGCTTGGCTTTCTGTGTTTGGTAATTAGAAAGGACTTCTTGAGATTTACTTTTAGGTATTTTATTTTATTTATCTTATTTTATCTTATTTTATTGGAAACAAGTTTATTTAAAGAGACACATTCCATACGGATAATGCAGTTCATCTCAGAAGGTAAGAGCGGCCTACTTCTATGTATTTTAAAAGTAGGTTGATTACTAAACAAAATTCACATTTAAATTAGGTGTTGCACATGTATGCCGAAACCTTGCCTCTCGAGTGCTCAGTCACCTGACGTGACTGCCGAGCCCTGACCCGGCCACGCCCCACCCTCCTCTCCCCGGCCAAGTCACCTATGTTCCATGCAAGGCACTGACTCCTGCCACGCTGTCTGTGACCCTTCACAGATGAAAGGGTCTCAAGGGCACCTCAGAACCTGGCAGCACAATGTTTGGCATGTAGCACTCATTTAAGAAATGCTTGTTGAATTATATATATGTGTGTGTGTGTGTTCATATGTGTGTGTATGTGTGTATAAAGCATATATGGTACTTGAATTTTTTCTCCCCTCTTGGTCAGAGTCTTCATTGGGGGGGAAAAAGGGAGAGGATAGGGATTCTCCTCATTGCCAGCAATGATTCAGGGCAGCAAATACTTTGCTTCTGTTTTTGTTTTGAAATGTCCGAGGCCTCTTCCATATGCTAATCAAGTGTTCCAGTGACAAAACACCTTCCATTTAACTATTGTGTGTTGCACCACCCTGAGAAAACCAACCTTATGGGGACACCATATTAATGCAAATCAGACAATTAGATGACAGAACTAGACAATATGTAATCGAGCACCAAAATGCACACAAAAAGGAAAATGTTTGCTACTATGGTCATATTAAAAATTACACAAGACTGATTTATAAAACAGAAATAGACTCACAGACATAGAAAATAAACTTATGGTTACCAAAGGGGAATGGGGGCAGGGAGGGATAAATTAGGAGTTTAGGATTAACAGATATATACTACTATATATAAAATAGATAAACAACAAGGTCCTACTGTATAGCACAGGGAACTATATTCAATATCCTGTGATAAACCGTAATGGAAAAGAATATAAAAAATAATAAATATATAAATAAATAAATATATAAATAATATACAATATATATAAATAAATAAAGAATATAAAAATAATATATATAAATAACATGTATAAATAAATATATATATGTATAAATAAATATATATATATATAAAACTGAATCACCTGAAAGTGACACAACATTGTAAATCAACTATACTTCAATTAAAAATAAAAAGAGGGGCTTCCTTGGTGGTGCAGTGGTTCAGAATCCGCCTGTCAATGAAGGGGACACGGGTTCGAGCTCTGGTCTGGGAAGACCCCACATGCCGCAGAGCAACTAAGCCCGCGAGCCACAACTACTGAAGCCCGCGTGCCTAGAGCCCGTGCTCCTCAACAAGAGAAGCCACCGCAGTGAGAAGCCCGCTCAACGCAACAAAGAGTAGCTCCCGCTCACAGCAACTAGAGGAAGCCCGTGCGCAGCATCGAAAACCCCAATGCAGCCAAACATAAATAAATAAAATAAATAAATTTATTGAAAAAGAGGAAAAAAATCACACAGGAATAACTTTAAAATCTTCCCTCTCAGTATATAATTTGCTCTTATTTCTAAGGAATTTTAAGGGCCTCTTGAAGTCTCAATCCATGTGATTATGGTGAGGTGGAAAGAACATTAACTGATAATTAGGAAATTTATGTTCTGAATTTGGCTCTTCTACATGTATGATTTTGAACAAGTCCCTTCTTCTCTCTGGGCCTGTAAAATTAGGAGGTTGAACTTGATGATCTCAAACGTCCCTTATGGCTACTAATGTCTGGTTCATGAAGCTTGGGAGTTCTGACGCCCTAAAACTCTGCTGGAACCCAAGTGTGCTTCTGTCCCTGCCTTTGGTGCAACAGAGTCCAGGGCCTGGGAGCAGGGGTTGGTGAGCTGGATTTGCTGTGTCTTGCCCTGGTTCCCACCCCTCCTAGAAGAAGGCTGAGCATCTGCTCCGTGCTCTTTTCAGAGGACGCTGATGACCCCAGTGGGCTAGAGGGTGTGATGTCCAGCGTTGATGGCTGCACCCGACTGTACCAGAGGAACTGACAATCTGCCTTCTGTTTTCCCATTAGACCTGTGGATCCTTTGGTGACTAGTCCATGATTTGCAAATGGGGTTTGAAATAGGAGGGTTCTTATAAAATATTTTTATCCTGCAACTCCCTTCCTCCCCTCGGAAGACTCCAAGGTGCCCATCACCCCTTCACCTCAAATAGCGCCCCCCATGGTTTCTACCCACCCAGCCTGGTCCTGAGCTCTGAACTCTTCGGATCACTGGTGTTGACTCTGGTCACCAGAGGGCACTCTTGCAACGTGTAAACCAACAGTTCTCTTCGCGTTGGTGGAGCCTGGGTCCCATCTTTGCCAGAACATCTGGACTTGCTGAAGCCTTTCTTAAGTGATTCTCAACCAGGCACAGTTTCTTCCCCTGGGGGGAACATTTCACCAGGTCTAGAAGAGGAGGCTGGGGGAGGGTGCTACTTGTACCTAGAGGCCAGGGATATACCAAACATCCTGCAATGCATAGGATAGCTCCTCACAGCTAAGAATTTTGCAGCCCCAAATGGCAATAGTGCCGAGGTTGAGAAACTCTGCTCTCCTTGAATTTGTTGTCTAAAACGCAGAGTGCACACCTGGAAATTTATGTCCTCTGAAGCTGAGCTTTCAGTCTCCTGGGTTCACCTACTCTAAAAAGAAAATTTAGAAAAGTGACCACAAAGCATTTTTCATTGCCTGAAACGTAGGGGTCATAGCAACCACGAACTTCTGAAGAGGAGGGGGGGGTCAGGCAGAAGGTACATGGGGGTCCCTGTTATGGGACCCTGTTCCCGAGGCTGGCCTCTCTGAACAGGACCCAAACCCTATGACAGTGTGATCCAGTTCTTTGTGCCACAGCAGACAACACTAGCTCTTTGTTTCCCCAAACTGGACAGGATGATGGGAAAGCCCCAGGCTGGGTGTTCGTCCTTCTTGTAGGGCTGGGGATGGGCCTGTGACTTTGGGAGCAAGTGAGAAGCAGTTTTCACTATAGCTCCTAGGATCTCCTGGGAGCGACACTCTGAGGTCCCCTTTTTTGGCATCTGGGGTAAGGGAGGGAGACTGTGATGAAGCCCACTCACAGATCCTTTCTCCTGGCCTATACCCTGCTTGGAAGCCTGGGAGCTGGGTTCCTTGCTCATCTTAACCTTTCTGTGTGGTGGGGGCTTAGCCCTGCCTTACTCTGGGTCTCTCCTTCCCCAGTCCATCCATGAGAACATGTGCCTGCCACAAAGGACTGAGAGGCAGTGAGGTAGCAGAATGAATAGGGAGCTCTGAGAGAGGGATGCACCCCTACTCTTTGGATGAGGGCCAGGGACAAATGATGGACAAAGGGACCTTCTGTGCTTCCTTAGTTTCTGCTCTCCATCATGAGAAGAAAGTGGAGACAAATCCTAAACCTGTAATTGGCAGCCTAGTGATAGGAGAGCAATATGGTTCCATTGCCTTGGCTCCTGGAACATTCTTCTCTTTTGGCCTTTCCTTGGTTGAGCAAAAGACCCCTCTCTATCCTCCCCCGGCCACCTGATGCTTCAGTTGGCTCCCCTTGTCATTCTCTGGACCTGGGGTGCAGAGGGAGAGGGACCCCTTCCAACTCCCTCCTTCATCCCCAGCCCTTAAAACTGCTCAGAGGTCCATGGCAGGGATCTGGGGGTCATTCTGTGAAGACCCGTGCTCTGCTCTTAGGTTCCTTCCTTGACGCTGTTTTCTCACTGGCCAGGAAGGCTCCTCAGGCTACAGTTTCAGCCTTTCTCTCTGGGGCATGATGGCAGCAGAAGGGAGGACAGTGGCTGGCTTGATTCCTACTCTTCCTCCTAACCCCCCCTCCCCCCTTCCCATCAGGAATCTTGGGTGGTGTTTAACTCCATACCAGATCAGAGGGCAGCAGGAACGCAGCAGGGGATGGTCAGCCAAGAGGGAGGTTTGCCAAGGGCATTTTATTCATGGTCTGCAGTGAAGTATTACAGAGCTGAGGAGGCCCATCCCTCCTGACCCCACTTGCTTGGGTCTTGGGGAAAGGAAGGGACAGGAGCTCCCAGGGTCGCAGAAATCAGAGGGATCGGAGAGAGCTGCACGGAGGGGCAGGAGAGAGAGGGGAGACCTTAGCCTGATGAGGGACAAGGGCCCCAGCGAAGAAAGGAGTTGCCCTGAGACTCGGGGAACAAAACAACTCCTGACCCTTCCCCAACTTAGACTCTTAATTTCCTGTCTCATGTGGGTAGGTATAGGGTCTTTCAAATGATGGAAACCTATGGAAACCTTATTCCCTTTCTCCCTCAAAAAAAGTTGAGATTAAGAATGTCTCCTTAATCTGATTAGCAGTTTGGTGGGAGGGGGCACTCTGCCTCAGTTTTCCCCATCCCCACATATGCTTTTTCCCTGCGATGCCCCACATCTCCTTGCGTGCAACTCCGTTCCTTCAGATCGTTCTACAATTTAAAGCTGTTTCCAGCCAGGGGAAGGAGCAAAGCCAGAAGGGAGGTAAATAAGAGGTGAGATGGAGTTTGGGGGACACCCCCCCACTTCACATCTTCCTCCCCCATTAAGTAGGATCCAAGGGCCACACTGCTTCGAAGTTCTCTGGATTGGGGGTCACAGGACTTTCCTCTACAATGTAGGGTTCCTGCCTCTCTGAGGAGAAGCCCTCCCTGGGATCCATCGTGGGATCAGGCTTTACCTCCAGCCCCTCGGGCCTCAGGCTTGAGAGCCAGAGCCTCTCCCCAGCCCCCTGCGCCAGCCCGGCCAACAGAGGAAGGCCGGGAAAATGCCGGGATGCTGGGGCCCCTGCAGGTCCTGGGAGCAGGGTGTCCGGCATGGAGGACCCTGGGAAGTGCTGCCCTGCGGGGACAGGGGGCAAAAAAGGCCCTGAGAGGTGGGGCCAGTCAGAGGGGACAGGGGGTGGCAGGGGAGGGGTGAAGGAGGCAAAACTGGGAGGCTTGTCTTGGGGGCTCCCCAAATGGCAGCAAGGGCTGAGCCGGCAGGGGGCTGGGGTAGAGCCAAGTCCTAGAGAGAGAGAGAGAGAGAGAGAGAGAGAGAGAGAGAGAGAGAGAGAGAGAAAGGGTCAGCGAGTCCCCACCGCTGGAGATGTCTCCTTTCTCTGCCCACTTCCCATTTCTTTCTTTTTTTTTTTTTTTTTTTTTGCGGTACTCGGGCCTCTCACTGTTGTGGCCTTTCCCGTTGCGGAGCACAGGCTCCGGACGTTCAGGCTCAGCGGCCATGGCTCATGGGCCCAGCTGCTCAATGGCATGTGGGATCTTCCCGGACCGGGACACGAACCCGTGTCCCCTGCATCGGCAAGCGGACTCTCAACCACTGCGCCACCAGGGAAGCCCTCCCATTTCTTTTTGCTCCTGCTTGAAACCTTCTCTCCTCACCTGTGCACCTTCCTTTTTTCTTTGCCTCACATCTTATCGTAAATGTCGTCTCCTCGGGGAAGCCTCTGAGCCTTCCCAGCCTAGGTGAGAGCCCCTGGACTCCCCCCTCATCCTTCCTGGTACTCTCCTCCAGGGCCCGTTGCTCAGAATCAGGAGTCGTTTGTGTGATTATTTGATATCTGTGTTCCCAACACTGTGGTGGCAGGAACTGTGTCTGTTTTATTCTGGATCCTGGGATCCAACCCAGCCTGGCGCGTATTAAGTGCTCAATAAAAATGTGTTGGATGAATGAATGAGGATATTCTTTGCCATAACTCAATGGATCAATTCTTCACTCTCCTCGTCCCTGCAGCAAAGGACTCTGGTTCTACTCTAGCTGGGCAAAGATCTAGTTGTGTGGCCCTGGGTTTGTCATTTAAATTCTCAGTCCTCGGTTCCTTCATCCATAAACCCCCTGCTCCCAGCTAAGATCAAGCAACATCTTGGGGCCTGCTGAGCTGTGAGGCCAAGCATGTGGGGTCAGCCCCAGCCTTCCCCTTCTCTGGTTGGCTCTGGCCTATAGCTCTCCTCTTCCAAGAAGCCATCCCTCCTTCCATTCCTTCCAAATCTGCCCTGTTTCCCCAGGATTCTGCAATAGGGACTCCTAGCCTGGGATCTCTGGGGATGATTATATAGAACTTCACACCACTTTCTATAGTTCAAAAAACCTAACTCCAGCTCCACATTTTTTCTTAGCAAGTATCAACCCAAGGTGATGACATCAGCAGGGCTATAGTTAGTAAAAACTGGAAAAACAACTTAGTTATTACTTAATTCATCCGATTTATTTGGTAGGAATAATATTTCTGATGCTGGATCTGTGAAAGGGGAAAATAGTAAAAATGATCCTTCATGAGGAAAAGCGTGGAGACCCCTGCCAGAGTGTACCTTCTCCTAGGTCACTATCCTTTTCTTGGGTCCTTAGATGACGTGAAGACGGCTGTTTTCCCCCAGGAAGGTTGTGTCCCCTGGGGCTCCTGGGGGCAGTGTCCCCCCTCAGGGTCCCACAGCTGAGTAGGCACGTGGAGAAGATGGTTCTAAGAGTCCTCCTACCCCTCCCCGTCCCTTCCCAGCTCTGGTCCTGCAGCTTCTGCCCCTGGTTCAGTAGTCCTGGCCACTCTTCTGCCCAGAAGCAGCTTCCTCTCTTGACACCAAATGCTGTGAGTGAAGGTGGAGTGAAGGGCTGGCACACCCTTCTGGAATCCGGATCCAGAAGTGGGCATGTGGCTGCTACCAGACTCCCAGTGACCTAAAGCTGCTTAGTGTGCCCCAGGTCCCAAGCACAGGCAGGGCCTGTGTACCCACAGAGGGCAGGCAGGTGCAAAATACCTCACGCCAAGCGGGGGCTCCCCAGGGAATATTTTTTGATTTCCCCCTCATAGTTTCCCAAAGAGAGCAGCTCTGTGCCCAAGGCATTCCCAGGGTGGGTGTGGGTGGAAGAACAGAGAGGTGTTCAGGTGCTGTCTTGCTCCAGGCTGCCAGACTTGTGGCCCTACGAGTCCTAGCAGGTCTTGGGCTGCCTTACGCCCACAGCCTTGGCTGCGCTCATGAGGACCCAGACCCAGGTGCCGTGCATTCTCTGGGAGGTGGGACCTCTGGGCTCTCAGCTGCGCTTGGGTGGGGTGAGGGCCATGGGTCTTTGTTCCATGAAATTGCCAGAAGTGGAGGGAGGTCTTGGGCCTCTGCAGAAGAGTCTTGTGTTGGTCAAGTGTCTCTGTGATCTTTTTCACAGAAAATCTGACTTTGCCTCTTCCCAGCTTACAGCCCTGGAAGAACTGGCCTCTGCCTGCATTTTTGCCGTGTCCCCCTCCATCACCATGTGTTGTCACACTGGCTTCCTCCTGGTTCCTGTTTCCTGCCTCAGGACCTTTGCACACCTTATTCTCTCTGCTTGCTATGCTCTCCTCTCTCCCTCTGAACTAAGCTGGCACCAATTTACATTTTGGGTCTCAGCTCAAATGTCACTTTGTCAAGGAAATCTTCCCGGCTGCACCCTGAACTTCCCTGTATCAGTTAGCACAATTATCCTTACTTATCTACTTGTTGGATTATTAACTGAATGTCCACAAAACCCCTCTTGTCTACAAGCTCTATAAAGGCAGTCTTGCTCACATTGGCACCCCTGGCCCTAGGACAGGGCCTGGCACATTCAACAGGAGCCCATGAGCTATTTGTTGAAAGAAGAAATGAGTGAATAAGGGAATGAATGGGTGAAGTTTATCTTCCCAATCTCTCTTCAGTTGGGCCTCCTTCTCCACCCATGGCCCTTGCCTTGGTTCTGTCCCCATCGTCCTCTGCGTAGATGATCTTCAAAGCCTCCAACATCAGTTGTATGCCTCTTCCATCCCAAACCCTGCATCAACCCAAGTTGTCTTTGCAAAATGAACATCTGGATGTGCCTCTCCCTCTGGGTCCCTCCTGTCCACAGGATCAAGTCCAAGCCCCCTCAGCATGGCTTCAGAGGCCCTCCGTGCCCAGACACCTGTCTGCCTCACCAGCCTCGTCTCTCACCTGCCTCCTTGTCCCCACTCCCATCACGCACCTTACTCTCACCATGTAAGCTATCAGCGGATCTTCGGATTTACTACACACACTAGCAGCTTTTTACTTCACAAATGCTGTTCCCTCTGCCTGGGCATCTTTCTCCATCTTCTTCACCTGCTCAGGTGTAGCCTCCTCCAGGAAGCCCCAACTCATCTGCATTCCCATAGCACCTTGTGCTTCCCTGAATCTCAGCACTGGTCACTGACCATCCTCCCATCTCTGCTCCCCACTGATGTCCGAGCATCTTGAGAGCCATCTTTCATCTCTGGGTCCCCACACTTAGTAAATAGCTGGTGAGCAATAAATGTTTGTTGAATGAATACATGACCTATCATTTGACTCATGCCCCCTCACCTATGTGCTCAATCCAAAGGGTCCTCCCGGGCTTCACTGGTGGCGCAGTGGTTGAGAGTCCGCCTGCCGATGCAGGGGACACGGGTTCGTGCCCCAGTCCAGGAAGATCCCACATGCCGCGGAGCGCCTGGGCCCATGAGCCATGGCCGCTGAGCCTGTGCTCCACAACGGGAGTGGCCACAACAGTGAGAGGCCCGCGTACTGCAAAAAAAAAAAAAAAAAAAGAAAAGAAAAAGGGGTCCTCCCCTCCTCTGCTTAAGATTCCCTGGGCCCTCCCCAGTCCTGAGCACTCACGGTGGACAATGCTGCCGCTTCCCTTCTTGTCCCCGGAGGCCTCTGGTGGTCCTTGAGGGGTCCGCTGTCCAGCCAGCTGCTCTGCCATGGCCCGATGGGTGGACAGCCTGCTATGCAGGAACTGGGGAGTGAGGAGAGCAGGCTCAGGGGTTGAATGGACCCTCCCTGGCACGTATTCCCCAGGATACATTGTTTGTTTTAATGACCGGTCATTAAAATAATGAAATACTCTCAGAATGGTTGTTAAGTCAGCACTGCCCACATGTCCTGGACCCTCCCTTGAGACCCCCTCACCCCCTTCCCTGTGATCCTGGAACAGAAGGAGTTGCCCTCTCTCATAGGCAGGTACTCTACTATAGGGGTCGTTAAATATGTAGGGGTGATTCAGAGTATCACCCCCACCCCCGGGACACTCAGGGACTAGGATGCAGGGGGAGAAGAACATTGAAAGCTGATGGGCCCCTGAGGCAGAGAGGAGGGTTGGGGGCCTCCTGGACAGAGAGGCAGGTTCTGGTGGAGCTCTGGGGACAGGACCAGCTTTCACGCCTACCTCACTCTGTAAACCCATGGGCACCAGGGCTGGTCGAAACAGAGCAGGGGTCCCCAGCAGCACGTGGAGGGAGGGCGGTGCCCGCAACTCCCACAGAGGGTAGTTGACTACGATGAGCTTGCTGAAGTTGAACTTGTAAGTGAACCGCTTGCCTTTGGTCTTGTGCAGGATCCTCTTATTGTAGTAATATCTGGAGATTCCAAGGTTGAGAATAAAGGGTGGGCCCAGTGGCAGGGAGGATGCAGTCAGAGACGCAGCCACATCCCCCGTCCCCAGGCTGCCAAGGCAAACCCCGAGCTGTTCCTGGATAACCACTGGACATCTTACCGTACTCCAGAGCATTTCCCAAGCCTTGGAGGGGCGGGAATCTGACAGGGGTGCCAGAAACCACAGCTCTTTTCTTTGAACTCTGCCCTGTCTGGCCACGTTGGCTGCCTCCTCTCACCTGAGGGCCCGGCTCAGCTTGTCATAATTCATCTGTGGTTTGCACTTCCTGCGGCCCCAGAGGCGGGCCACCTCGTCTGGATCCTTGATGACAAATTCCCCGTACTCTCCCTGCTGCCAGGCGATGACATGGCGGAACTCCTCCTTCTGCAGCAGCTCCAGGATGAAGTGCCATAGCTGGATCTGCCGGGAGCCCGGGGATGACTCGGCTTTGTAGGCCCAGTCGGGGAAGGCCAGGCCTGGGGTGGAGAGGGGGAGTGAGTGCCATCCCACTGCTCCCGAGGCCTCTGGGGCACTGCTGGAGCACAGCTGGGACACCTGGCGGAGGCTCACCTGAGATCCAGAAGTTACGGGAGGTGATGGCAGGGATGCCCTCAGCCAGGCAGCTGCAGTGCATTGTCCACTCCGGGGGAGCAAGAGCTGTGTCTGCGTCTTGGGGGGAAACGGTCCCCTCTTAGGAGGAAATGAAAGAAGGCAGGGGAGAAGGAGGTGAAAGAGGAAGGAAAGAGAGGAGAGGGAAGAGACTAGGGGAGGAAAGGGAGACTGAGGCAGGGGAGAAGGGTCTGAGGCAGGAAGCTCCCCCATAGCCAGGCTGGGCCCAGCCTCCCCTGGGGACCTCCTCACTGGCCAGGGGCTGACCCAGGGCTTGGAGCTTGAGGCTGAGCCGCCTTATAGATGGGGAGGAATGCAGAGGGTCCTAGGTCCTGCCGCCGCTGGGGGATTTAGACAATGAGACCTTTTCTCAGGGCTTAACAGGATTGGGGTTTTTCCCAGGAGGAGACAAGTGAAAATGTAAGTAATCGTTGGCTCTTTCTAAACCTTGAGTGCGAGGAGTTGACAGATACACAAACCCACACCTTTATAGTACTTAGAACAATTTTACATTTGAGAAGAGGAGGGATTTTTGTGCGTTTTATTCACTGAGGAGTCGCGAGTGCCTAGCAGAGCGCCTGGCATATCATGGATGTTCAAGAAATGATTGTTGGTAGAATCAATGAATGGTGATGAATTTATCAAGGGTGTCACTATGTGTTTAATATCTGTCTTCCCCTTCAGAGTGTCAGCTCCCTGTGGTCAGGAACCCTGGCTGTCTTCTTCCCTACTGGCTCCCCAGAACCCATCCTAGCCCAGGGCCTTGTACTCACAGGGACTCTATAAATATTTGTTTTTTTTTTTTTTTTGCAGTACGTGGGCCTCTCACTGTTGTGGCCTCTCCCATTGCTGAGCACAGGCTCCGGATGTGCAGGCTCAGCGGCCATGGCTCGCGGGCCTAGCCACTCCGTGGCATGTGGGATCTTCCCGGACCAGGGCTCGAACCTGCATCCCCTGCATTCGCAGGCAGATTCTTAACCACTGCGCCACCAGGGAAGCCCTATAAATATTTGTTGAATTAATGAACCATGGGCAAGGAAGATGGAATCTTGTTGGTTCCCAATTTGGCTTGGGGGTGGGATGGGGGTGGGCATTGAGATGGGGGGAAGACTGGGGAACGAGCCCTAGTAAGATTGCCTGATGCAGGTGAGGGGAGGAGAGGAAATGGTGCGAAAAGCTGACTTCTACTGTCACTAGTGCAAGATGAACTGATAGGCCAGGGGATGAGGAGGGATGGGAGAATGAGAGGCCTGCTCCTGGGGCTGGGCCCGGGCGCAGCGGACTACTCGTGCACAGGGGACTGGCTCACACCACCTGGGCTCTGGGTTTCCATCTCTGATGCAGTTGGCATGAGGCGAGTGCTGTTCTCAACCAGAACTTATTAGGCCGTCCTGTCTGGAGGCATGTGAGGGCTTATCCGGAGTAGCCTCCACACTTTCCAGATGAGGCTCAGAGACGGAAAGCGACTTGACAATGGTGTATGGTCGTCCCACCCTCCATTCCTAATCCACGGCACTTTCTCATATACCGTGCTGCCTTAAGACTTGAAACAAATTATCTGTAGCAGTGCTTCTCAAACTCTAATGTGTATAAGAGTCACCTGAGGATCTCTTTAAAATGCAGATTCTAATTCAGTGGGACTTGGTGGAACCTAAGATTCTGCATTTCTAACAAGCTCCTAGGTGATGCCAGCACTGCTGGTACATGGGCTGTACTTTGAGTAGCAAGAATCCATGGGAAACAGCATTAAGGGGCTGTGGGTGTTGGAAAGTCAAAGAATCCCAAGAACAAGGTCCTACTGTATAGCACAGGGAACTATATTCAATATCGTGTGATAAACAATATGGAAAAGAATATGAAAAAGAATGCATATATATGCATAACTGAATCACTTTGCTGTACAGCAGCAATTAACACAACATTGTAAATCAGCTATACTTCAATAAAATAAAATAAAATTAAATTAAAAAGTCAAGGACTTCCAGCCCTGCCCTCCTTCCCCCCACACTAAGAGGTCACTGGGTCTCTTGCTCTCCTTTTCCCAAGGAACACTCAGCCCCAGGTGGGCCAGTGGACAAACCTACAGCCTGTTGGGGGCAGGTGTGTACAGGGGTACCCAATCTGGCCCCAGCAGAGAGCACCTCTGGAAATTAAGGCAGACAGGGCTATGAGTAGGTCCGTGCCCATTCTGAATCTGGGTGAATAGGTTTTCCCACCCATCCATCTGTCTCTAAACTGATAGCTGATATTCTGGAATCTTTTCTCCTTCCTTTCCTCCCCTGAAGCAGATGCCCCTACTCCTCTCCCACCTTCCTTTCCTGCTCTGTCCATTGGGAAGTTCCTCCTTTGTCTAACCTCCAGATGATCGGGATGTCTCCTGCTTCACCTTAGGAAAATGGGTGGGGAAATAGGGGGTGCAGAGGTTCCAAAGGAGGACTGTTCCTTGGAGGAAGCAGATAGAATACCTAGGGCTGCGGTGCCTCCTGCTGGATCTGATGATGTTTCCTGGTCTGGAGGGTTTGAGACCTCAGGGTAGATTTAGGATCTGGCAAGAAGAGAACAATAAACCCACCGCAGAGCAGACACTCAGGGCACTCTGCGCTGTGCTGAGAAATTGACACACCCTGAACCTCACAGGAAGTATCAGATGAGATGGAGCTCAGAGGGGCTGACTAACTTCTCTAAGGTCACACAGCTCTTAAGTGAAAGAGTGGAAAGCAAGAACTTAATACAAAACACAAAATTTATAATATTCAGCCACCTAGGTAGGCTACCAAACCCTCTCTCCTGCTCCCTCAAAGAACAAAATCTAAAATATGAAGACAAAGTGGGTCAAACCCCAGGTTTCCTGAATGCTGCAGCTTCCTCCTTGGCCTCTCCCATGTTTGTGAGAGTCCTCCCTGGATCCTCACGTGTCTGAGGAGCTTGCTGGTTCTGGATGTGGAAATCCTCACCGTCGGTAAGTCCTGCCAAATATCTGCTCTCAAGTCCGTCCTTTTCTGCTGGAGCCCCTGAGCTGGCCATGGGGAACCCTCAGAGAGGAGCAGATTTTAGTTCTACCTTTACATCCAAGAATTGCTCTGGCTGTTTAATCTTAACTCCTTGTGCTTCATTTTAACCCACACTCTGGTGGTAGTGCTCCTTAAGGCTGGGAGAGGTGATCCCACTCTGTCCCACTACCCTCATCTCCCAGCTCCCTCCCTCTTGTGCTGGAGCTTGGGGCTCTCTAATAGGCTCTGAACAGCCCCACCAGGCCCTACTGCAGGATCAGTGCAGTGGCCTAAGAGGACAAGTATTGAGAACCATAAATCACAAAGGATCATAACCCAATCTTGAATGATCAGAGAGCCTGCCCTTAAGAGCTTTGTGTTTCTTGAAGTGTTATAGTAGCGAGCAATTATTATTGTCATCATCACCATCATTCTGATTACTATTAATAGGATTAATCCCCTTGGCCCACACAAGCGCTCATTACAACACATGTAGGTTTTAGGTAATTATCGCTATTGCGATAATGATGATAAAAAAGAGAGCCTTAACCTAGATGTTGGAGTCAAAGGAAATGTCCCAAGCAGATTTTACGTTTTTAAGAGTTTAGTTAATATGAGCTGGGCCCCTATCGTGAACCCAGCATTGGGCTTGACTTTTTTTTCTTTTTTTCCTTTTTTTTTTTTTTTTTTTGTGGTACGCGTGCCTCTCACTGTTGTGGCCTCTCCGTTGCAGAGCACAGGCTCTGGACGCGCAGGCTCAGCGGCCATGGCTCACGGGCCCCGCCGCCCCGCGGCATGTAGGATCTTCCCGGACCAGGGCACGAACCCGCGTCCCATGCATCGGCAGGCGGACTCTCAACCACTGTGCCGCCAGGGAAGCCCTGACTTTTTTTTCTTATGTTACTTCATTGAATCTTCACAACCCTTCGTGGTGGGTATTATTATTTCTGTTTTGCAAGCTGAGGAAATTGAGGTTCAAAAGATTAGAAGACTTGCATAAGATCCCAGGGCAAGTGGTGGAGCCGGATGCAAACAGGTCTGACTCCAGGCTCTGAGCTATAATTAGTCAATCAGGGCAGAAAAGTTGAGGATGAAACTTGGGAGCAGAGGCAAGGCTGGCAGGAGGCCCTGGGCCCTGAAGGAGGTGCTCCAGTCTAAACATGAGAGGTGGGCTCTTGGCCAGAAAAGTGATCCACAGTGGGTGTCGGGGTGAAGCCAGAGGACCATCAGATGGGCAGAGTGGAATACAGAGAGGTGAGGAAGACAGGAACACACCCGGGATAAACAAAGGTCAGAGCTCAAGACAAGGCTGCCTCTCTGCAAAGTAGAAACTTGCATCAAAAGTCACTTTGTCGTTGGCCCTTCTAAGCTGCTAAAGTGGATTGTCCCCATAATCTGATTGATTGGACACAGCGAAGTCTTCTCAGTGACTGCTTGATCGATGAGTGGGAAAACGGACTGTTTATAAATTCAAAGGCAGCCAAAAAGAGGGCAAGAGGGTCGGCGAGGAAGAGAGTGAGTCAGAGAGAACGAGACAAAGAAATAGCATGGCGGAAATCGGGGATGCTGTGGACACAGGTGAGGTTCAGATACAGCCCTGGGAGACTGAAAGATCAGAGTGGAGAAACCAGCCCCGAGGGGCAATGAGGGAAACACAGAGATGGCAGTCTGGGGGGATGTGTGTGTAATATTTTCTGCTTGTTAGCTTTGAGCAAACCGCTTATCCCCGCCCCGCCTCCGGCCAAATCCCCATTCTGATTAGAAGCCACTGGTCTCTCCCCTTGATCTCAACCCCAAGTGGAGAGCGGTTAGTTCTGAGACCTCCCTTAATGCTATTAGCGAAAGCGGCTTAGGAGGGAGAGCAAGACCAGCTGGGGGCCTCGGAAGGGCCTAGCCAACACCTTTTCCCTTGGGGAATTTGGGGGAGGGGCAGAGATCGATGTCCTTCTTCACCAAGGGCATCTTGTCCCTTCTTCTGCCAAACCCAGACAGCCTAGGGCAGAGAGGAGCCCTTCTGGATGCTCCCTGGCTGGGAATCTGGCCAGCTAAACCCCATCTCCCTCCCGCAGCCTCAGCTCTTCCTCCCATCAGCCCACACCTGGGAGAGCCGCCTCCCTCTCTGCCACTGCCCCAGCAGGGTCCACCCTACTTCCCCTGAACCCCTCCTTCCTCCTCCTCAGCCCTGAGCCCCCTCTCCAGGCTCCCTCTCAACATGCTCCCATTGCCAGTGCCCCCCCTCATTGGGTCTCAGCTCTTTACCTCCTCCTCACCCCACCCCCACCCCTCCAGCCCCTTGCAGACTTGTCTCTGGCTCTTGTCTCTGTGGTCCCTGGGGGCCGTGGGATTTAAAAGGTTTGTGTTACTCCATGGAGTCGAAATCCAAACCCAGACAGCCCCACGCTCCACCCCGAGACCTGGCAGGAAGGGCAGTTAAAAGTCATGGGGATAGTCACAGACCCCCCAAGGACCCAGGGGTTGGGGAATGGGAATTGGGGTGTCAGGAGACCAGCTTCCAGCCTCACACCCACTGCTCCCTTGGTCTGGTCCCTCCAAGTCTCTGTTTCACTTTGTTTGACCTTTAATCTTCAACTGTTTCCTCCTTCCTTACAGTTTCTCTCCTCTCCCCTCTCAAGTCTCATTCTTCCTTGTTTCCACTCCCTGTCTACCAGGCTTCTCTTGTCTTACTTCCCTAGCTCCTTTCACTTTCTTTTTTCTCTGTTGTCCATCCTTTTCTGTCTCAGTTTCCCTTGGTCTCTCCATTCCTGTCTTTACGTCTTATGTCTACAGATCATACTGTCTCCTTTCTACAATCAAGTGATCTGTCTGTCTTGCCTCCCCCTGTGCCCGTTTTCCTCCTTAGAGGGTGTCCCTGCCTCACCTCCTCTCACCCAGCCTGCCCTCTGTTGTGCTGTCTCTGTCACTGTCTCTCTTGGTCACTTTCTGTCTTACCTCTTTCTGTCTCTCTCCTGCCCTCCTGTCTCTCACCTGTGCTTCAGAGATGGAAACTAAAACCCAGGCCCCCAGCTTCCCGACCCAGCCTCCTCCAGTGCCCCTGCCCTCCCCCCAGCCCTCCAGTGGCCCCTTGCCCTCTCTCCCAGCACAAACTCAGTGTCGGTTCCTCTCATCTCATTCCCATCAGCTGAGCCCCAGGGGATCCCCCTGACTGGACACCCCCCCCCCCCCCCCACCGATCCTTCCCTTCATCTCCCCACCCAGGGGACAAGAAATCCCCTCCAGTAGGTGGCTGAGGAGTCTGGCCAGCCCGAGGAAGTGAAAGCTCCCAGCCAAGTGCTGAGCTGGGATGAGCCAGCAGGCCTGTCTGGGGCTGAGTAACAGGGACGAGGAATGCAGCAGGCAGGGGGCCTCCCAGGGCGCTCTCACCAGCTGGGGGCCTCTAACACTGTCTCACTCAGTCGCCAGCCCTCAATGCCATGTCCGCTTCCAGCTTCCGCCTCAACCCTGGCCCTCGTACCCAATCTTTCCATGAACCCTGACTTCAACTTCCACTAAGCGCCAAACCCAACTCGAGACTCCCTCCATGTGCCCTGGACTCTCTCCCCACGGGGCCCCACTGCCCTCAAGCAGGGCCAGAAAGGGGTTGGAGGTGGAGTGGCAGTGGCCACTGGGAAGGACTTCTTCCCAGTCCTTCTCTTGTCTGTTGGGAAGAGGAGTAAGACCTCTCTCTGCCATAGGAGCTTCACTGTCTGTGCCTCTCCAGCCTCACACAGCCCACCTCAGCCCCAGCTGTCACAGGGGTGCGCCTGACACGGGGCACCCAAGCTCTTAGATTTCAGGCTTCTTGGACCTCGTTCTTTGGGAAGAAGCCAGGAGTCTGAGGAAGTGAGGGAAGCGGATGCATGGGGCAGAATCCCTTCACTCCATCAGAGATGTCACTTCATCCCAGCCTGGCTCAGGTGGGAGGACAACCTTAACTCTGCCCTCCCTGGGACCACCTCCTACTCCTTCCCATGCCCACGCTGTGATGCCCACGCCCTCAGTGTCAGTCCTCCCCCACCACCCTTCAACCTGGCCACACGGATGGCAGCAATGAGCTCTCTGAGCTGCTGAACTCCCTGTAGGTACAGACAACAGGGCACGGGGATGGCTGAGACTCTCATTCATTCAGCCCCAAGAGCCTGACTTGGCCCCATTTATCCCAGGAGTCTTCTCTGTCCCAGTGAGCCGACATCTGACCCCAGCTATGCCCCATCTGGGGAGAAGAGCCAGGTGCCATGCCAGACCTGCTGTCTTTCCGGGGTCCCCACCTCTCTCTGCCCTGACTGCCCTACACCTGCCTCTGTGCTGTCCCACACCTGGATGGAAGAGCCTGGCCCCTCCTAGGCGGCTTCAGTGTGGTCCTTAGGCTCTCATTTTCACCCCGTGCCTGTGTCTCCTTTCTTTTCCTCTTCCCAGTTGCTCTGCGACTGGCTCCACAGCTGGGGTAGGGTGGGGGAGGAGAAAGGCTGTCCCTCTGGCCAGCCCCAGCGGCAGACCTGCCAACAGAGCCCGTTACCTTGGTGCAGCAGCTTCTCCGGGCTCAGTCCAGCGGCTCCTTCTGGCGCACTCCTCGCCCAGCGACCCCTCGCTCTTCACACGCTGAGTTAGGGTTACTTAAAATGAGAGCAGGATCTCCAAGCTCCCAGGGGAGCTGATGTGGTTTTCAGACAATAGCATTAACCCTTCGGGGGCCAGTGGCACCACGGCCCTGAGCTCCCTCCACCTCTGTGGGCGGGTAGGGTGGCAGGGAGGGTCTTCCACTGGGTCCTTTGCATCCAGAGCCTTCCTCTGGGGCAGATGGTTCCTGAAACATCTGACCAACAGGGAGACTGGTGAGAGGGCTACACCCGCTTCAGTTTTAGGAAAAGGGACACTGAACTGCTGGGAAGTCCTTCCAGCTGTCTACCCTTCCCACTATAAGTCAGCCCTACTCTCATAGAACGTCCTGTGGAGATGAGTCCAGGCCTGGACAAGAACCCCCTCTTCATAACCTCTGACTCTTAACACTACCTCACTCCCTGTTTTCCCCTCGGAGTCCCAGGTCCCACCTCCGCTCGCATACTGGTTTTGAACCCTCATAATCTGTAAATTTCCTCTTAGTCTCAAGTACTAAAATGAAACTAATAATTTACCCAGTCACCTTTTCTCTAAGGTTTTTAAAGCACTTATTATGTCTCTTTCCTCTTAGGGCTCCAGAAAACAGATTTTTCCTTTTCTTTATAAGTACTACTCAAAGTTAGACAGCAAGAAGAACTGCCAACTAAGTCATAAACCAGACAGGAGAAAGTAACTGCAGGGGCATCAGATACCCTGCTAAATAAATAGCAGGAACAAGATAAGGTGGTAAGATTCCAGAATACACTGGGGAGGGCATGGAGGATTTAGGTAACTGACCTCAGGGGAAACTAAAGGAGAGAGTATGTCAAAGACCAGAGCTTCTGTTTTTAACGTTCTGGGGACCAAGGGACCCTGGAACCTGTTGGGCCTGCGTCCAATCTCCCCAATCCCTAGTGGGGAGGAAAAGATTGATGGCTGTCATTGGGGAATCAATATGATTTTCTTTTTTTTTTTTTCTTCTTGACTCTGGGAGGCCAAGTTTCTCTCTCCCCCACTACTCCCCCATCATTACACAGTCCCTCCCAGCCTTGAGCTGATCGAGATGGGAATGGAGGGCCATGGAATTAAATTCTGGGGGTTGTTTTCTGGTTAAATCAACCGAAGCTAACATGATGGAAAGGTGAGAGAGAGAGGCTGATTGCTGGAAGAGACAGGAGCTAGGGGCCACGAAGAGAGGGTCCTTGTTGGGGGAGAGGCAGGAGGACCGGGCTCCGAGCCCATCGAGGGCAAAAAGGAAAGAGGTTACAAAGGGAGGGATGGTCCAGAACACTGTTCCGGGGAGTTGGATGCAGGGAGAAGGGAGAAATATTAGCCAGGACGAGGCAAACTGGATCTCCATAGAGGACAGAGAGCTGTAGCCAGGAAGACTGAGGTTAGTGCCAAGACGTGTTACCCCAGGCATCTATCTCTCTCAGATGTCACTGGTGTTTTCTCACTTGAAGAGCTGGCTCTGCCTGTTGCTCACCTTCACCCCATCCCATTTCCTTCATTTAAGGATTTAGGACCATTTGAGTTCAGAGCAGGAAGATGCCAAGGCGAAGGAGAGGATTCTGGGGAGGTAGAGCCATTCCGTCCTCCCCCTCCCCCATGAAGGCCCCATTGGAAGAGCAGATTGTGGCACAATCTTTAGTGGGAGAACTGGGGCCTACACGGTGGGCCTGGACTCCACAGGCTCTCCTGGGAGGGTGACATCTGACAGGCCTCCAGGGAGGGAAGCTCAAGGCTCTTCTGCTGTCCCACTTCCTGACACTGTCCCAACTCCCAGGAAAGTCCCTCACATTGCTAACTTCAAGTCCTTGTGAGAACCAGAGCAGCTGCTTCTGAGACTATTAGGGTTTCACCTTTTCTCTTCTGCTGCTCCACACGTTGTCCCTGCCCACTTCCTCTCACATGCCTGTAAGCCTGGTCACAGCAGTCCCCCCGCCACCGCCCCTACCCTTTCTGTACAATTCACGGTTTGATTGCTGGCCCTTGTAGGGGAGGCTCGGTTTGGGATTAGGAAGCTGGGCACTTGGCACAGACATTGGCTTCTAGGGTGGGACCCTGAGCCTCTCTGTTTCTTCCCTGAGACACAGGCAAATGTCCTAGTGCCCTTTGGGGAGGCGAGGTCTCCTGACCAAATCCAGCCCTTTCCTTTGCTCTTTTGAGCATCTCTGTGTGCATCCGGTGCCTGGTGCGGTGCCTGGACACGAGGCTGCTCTACAGATGATCGCCGAGTGAATAAACCAAAAGGTACCCGACCAGCTCCCCACACTCTAGCTAATCCAACTATGCTAAGTTGCAACAGGAAGCCTCAGCATTTTAAACTGCCTTCAAACCCACAACTTCGTATCTAGTAACTGTACCTGGCCTGATGCAGCCCCCTAAACAACGCTGACACAGTAATGGGGCCCATTGGTGGGGGGGTGGAGACCCCATCCCTGTCTGGGGACAGGAGTCAACAAGAGGCAACCCTTCCCACTTTGTGGCTTAGAGCTGGCTCTGGGTATCTCCCAGGGTCACTTGGAGAGGAGTCTCTCAGGACTGATCGGGGCGCAGGGCGGGGCTGGGAGGAGCCCCTCTCCTCAGCTCCCCTGCCAGCCCCCAGGGTGTGATGGCACAGACTCAGGCGCGCAGACTGCTTTCACAGCAGCAAAGCCAAGGGTGCTCTATCTGAGCTGCAAGTAGACTTTTCCTGTTGTAGTTAGTGACTTTTTTTCATACTTGAGTAACCAGCATGATAGGCTAAATTCCCAGTCTATCCACACTGTCTGACATACTTTGTATCAAGACCTCACCACCCTGAATGGGTCCTCTCAGGTCTCACTTGTGCCTTCTTAACCATCTGACATTAACATGGGCAGGACCGAAGAGCCACAGATGGGAGATCAGGCCCTGGGGAGGGTTTCCCCAGGCACTGTAGGGGGTGAGGGGCTTGCCAGGTGCGGTAGAGATGAGGAGGCGGTGCTATCTCCTCCCCGAGGAACAGGGAGAGGGAAAAGAAAAAGACTTCCTCACTCTCTCCTTGTTCTTCTGCCGGGATCTGGCCTGGGGTTGTGGCAGCCAGTGGAATGAATGAAGGTGGGGGACTTGGCTGGTTCCAGGAGGGTCTGTCTGGCCGGTCCAGGTGTGACAGAAGGAGACTATCCCTTGATAAGCACTCCTTGCCAGCTGTTGGTGAAAGAGGGATGGTTCCCACTGCCTCATTCCCGTGAATCCCCCATCGCTCCCCAAGACTGGGTGGGGCCCAGTGCACCCCCATGGGGAAGTGATGGTGACTGAGACTGGACCCAGAGGAGGGAGAAAAGAGGAAGTGAGGGGAGGGAAAAGGGACACCCCTGAATGGAGGGATAAGGTCCTTAGGTGGCCGGAAAGGGGGGAAAGAAAAGGAGGTGCCGGGGAAGCTTTTGGAATCAGACTCAGGGAGACAAAGAAGAGGCTGAAGGAGAGGAAGAGGAGGAGAGGGAGTTGATGAGGCAGAGGGAGGAGGTGAGGCTGGGGATGCGAGAGGAGGCGGGGCTGAGGCAGCCTGGGATGCAGCTTCAGGATGTGGGATGCAGGGGTAGGGGAGGGGAGCCGCGGGTGAGTGCGTGCAGCCGGGGGCTGTGGTGGTGTTGGTGGCGACTCTTCATGTCCCATTAGTGGCAATGGAAGGTGACACGCGGGGATCGATACCAATCGAGGCAACAGACTCCCAGTAATAAACCCATTTCACTCACACTTCTCCACCCCCAAGAGAGGGAGCCAGGGCTTCCCACGCCCGACCCCCTCTCCATAGAGGCTGCTCTCAGAGCTGTCCTCAGCCCTGGCACCGGCGCGGGGGCAGGGCCCGCCAGGCAGAGGGAGTCTTCAGCAGGGTGGGGGGGGTGTGCTCTCTCTATCTGGTTCTGTGAGCCTCAGGCTGGGGTTCCCTGAGACCTTCAGGTTGGGCCCACCTTCTCCTCTGGGGGCTAGGTGGAGCCCAGCCAACATCCCCAATCCTGTGAGCATTTCCAAGGCACAACAGGGAAAAGCTCTGGAATTTGTGGATTGGCTCAGTCTGTGGGCACAGGTGAAGGCATCTTTGTGCTCCTGGGTCGTATTCATGCCTCTGTGTGGGCGTCTGAATGTGTGTCTGTGCGTCTCTGAGGAGTCATAAAATGAGCGTCTCTCTGTGGATGTCTGTCTGTATGACCGTGTGTTTTTGTGCGTAGGTGTTTGTGTCAGTTTTTGTGTTTCCGCTGGGCGTTGTTGGTGTACTGTGTGTGCCTATGTGTGTCCACACACACCTGTCTCGAGGAATGCGGGTGTGAGGCGGGGTTTGTCTGTGTGTGAATCTGAATGCGGGTGTCGGTGTTTCTGTGGGTGTCTGCTTCTGGATGTGTGGGTTGTGTTTTTGTTTTGGAGACTGTTTATGGATATCTCTGTGTATGTGTGTGTGTGTGTGTGTGTGTGTGTGTCTGTCTTTGTCTCTGTGGACATGTGGGAAAATGCTGCTGGCCTCTTCGTATTTGTACTCAAACCCTGCTCCCATCTGGCTTCTCGAACTGGGCCTCATGCAGTATCCTACCTTCCAGGTAGGGTGCCCCTCTGTCCCTGGGACAGAGAGGTTCCCCCAAACACAGGACTTTTAGAACTAAAACTGGGACAGTCTCAGGCAAAACGGGACAGTTGGTCACTCTTCTTCCAAGCCTGGATAAAGGAGGCCAAAGTGAATGAATGCAGGTGTCAAGGAAGGAAGGACGAGAGAAAGATGGGGCGTGGAGAGTTGAAGGAGAAGCTGGAAAGGTTGAGGCATTTGAATGGAAGAGGAACCTAGGAACAAAAAAACAAACGCTGTGGGAGCAGCAGGAGGTATGTTGGTTAGACTCAAGGAGGAACTTCCCCAGAGCACAGAGATGGGACTCTGGAAATTAAGATGAGAAGGAACAAGGATCAGTTGCCCTCTGCTCTGGAAAACTCTGGTGAAGAGTTGGGTTGGGCTCTGTGGAGGACATTGGCGGAGAGTGATGGTGCTTGCCAGCTCATGGCAGGTAGGATGTAGCCAGATGGACACTATGGGGCTCCCACCCTCCTGCACACCCCCCACTGCTTCCTCTGGCTCCTCACTGGGTGGGATGAGTTCGTGGGGCTCAGAGATGGGACCCCCCGCCCCCAGCACAGATGGTGTCTGGATGCCCTGCTTTGAGTCCTTCCCTCTCTCCACCTGATGGGCTCCCTTCCTCAAAGGGGACAGAGTGAGCCTGCAAGGTCCTGGGTGGTGTGCATGGATCGGGTGGGGGATCCTGGAGGCTGTAGGAGGGAGAACTGGTTTATAATGTCCTAGAGTCTCTAAGCTCTATGGGGAGAACCTGAGCCTTATCCATCATGTTCACCATGGAATTCCCAGTTCCTACTTCAGTGGCTGGCACACAGTCTCAGTAGAAGTTTTGAAAATAGAGCTCCAGTGCTAAGAATCTTCACACTCTGGGCCCGCTCTTGACATTGCAGGCGCCTGTGCAAGAGAACAGATGGACAGCTGTTCCCTAGGCTCAGGAGGGTGCGTCCAGGGTGGAGGCGCATGCGTGCCTGGACACAGCTCTGGCCATTGCACAGGGAATTCCAGGGTGCCAGGAATCCAGAGTGTGTGCTGGAAGGAGGGACCTGGTTGCAGGTGGATGGATCCCCTTGGCCCCATAGACTTCGCACCCAGGCTCGGGGAGCTACTGTTGGCAAATTACAGTTTCAGTATCTGCTGCCACTCCGCCTGGCTGGTCTGTGAGCTAATCTGGGGCTGAGCTTTGCAAGATGGTGAGAGAGCTGAATCTTGCCCAGGATCTTCCAGCATTCACTCCCCTCCCGGGACCTTGTCTATAACTTTTGTGTGGGTCTTCTTGTCCTGTCCTCAGATGGGTCTTGTCCCTTCTCTCAGACTGGAAGCTTCCGGAAGACAAGAGCTGTTGCTTCTCAGATTGGGGGCTCCTGGGAGGAACAGTCTGTGGACTCCCTGGGGAGTGGCTGAGTCTCCTTCCCTAGTTTTCCTTCCTCCAGCTGAAGGACAGGCTGCCTGAACCCTGGGGTTAGGGGATTGGGCCAAGGCCAAGGATGGGGAGAGTGGGAGAGGGTGAGGAAGGTGGGCAGGAAGGACACACATTGGGCCACAGAGAGGGCAGGGGACAGACTGGCAGGACACATAGTTAAGAGCAGCCAGAAGGACAGAGGCAAGACTCTGCAGACTTAGTAAAGGGATGTCTAAGAGCCTGGCTGAGGAATTGGGGTTTCCAGGTGTTGCAGGGGAGGAGGATGGGTAGGGCGGTGAGAAGAGACAGATTGAGACCAAGGCCTATGTAGCCTGTTTCCCCCAGCTCTTATCTGGACCTCGGAGAACCTGGGGTGGGCAGACATTTCCACTATCTGGAGCCAGGAAGGGTTTCTTAAAAGAGAATTTAGGTGCTCCGAGGGGAGGCTGGTCTTACCTTCTTCTATCCACCCCTGTCTCCCTTCCCAAACACCAACCCGGAGCAGGTTAACCAAACCTTTATGTTCATATATATACATACATATCTCTCTCTATATATGTATATATATTTATTCTGTGTTAGGGAGCCTTGTGTCAGGCTGATAGGAAAAAACACGAGGGAGAGAGACGGGAAAGTCAGGAGAATGCAGAGCTCAAATGAGACCCGAGATAAAGCAATTACCTGATCAATACGGGTGAAATTGAGTAATCTAGAGGATCAATACCATGGGCAGGAGGCTGTGCAGTTGGGAGGGGGGGCGCTCCCTGCTGTCAGCCCCACTCCCCTGCCCACCCCTTCTTCAGCCCCCACCCACTCGCTTCAGTTCCCCCCACCCCACCTTCTTGGGGTCTTCCTTCCACCGCTGCCTCTGCACTCTGTCCCCCAGAGTATCACCTCCTGCCCCTCCCAGCTCCCAGCGTGTGCTCAGGCTCCCGGCCCAGGACTCCATGTCCATCTCATCTCCCCTCACCCATGCCCTCTCCTCCCTTCCCAAACTGCTCCACTCTCAACTGTCCTTCTAGGTTGATGCCTCACCCTCTTTCTCCATCTTCCCCATCCCCACCCTCGTTCCCCCTTGGTGGGGGCCACAGCCCAAGCCAGTTGGATAGCCAGCTGCCCACATCTCTGTCCTGAGGCCAAGTGTGGATAAGTGGTCCCCCCCCCACCCTCAAATCAGGTAGGAGCTATCTAAGGACCAGAACTAGGTTTGCAAGGACCAAGCCTTCCCCATCAGTCTTGACCTGACTGCTGGAGAGAGAGAGCTGTGCCTCCTGCTTCACTGTTACTGGTAATACAACCTACCTACTCCATCTATAGAGCACTCCTTATGTGCTAGGCACTGGCTGAGCTGGACTCCGGGGGCAGGAGGCTAGGAGGAGTACCCTGGTTCTTGCTGATCCAAAAGTGGTGGTGTGGGTGCTGCCAGCGAAGGGCACCAGTCCATCTGAGGACTGCCTGTGTTTAGAAGGGATCTTGGGGCTCTTTTTTTTTTTTTTTTCCCAGAAGGGCTGTGGAGGAGAGTGAGAACTCCCCCAGTGTTGTGGGGGCATCTGAGTTCCTGCCTGCCCAAGTCAGTACTGATAATTCTCCGGTAACCAGAAAAGTCACAGCTCACTGGGAGATGAAAGGAAAGGCTGTGGCATTGTGGGGAGAGCCCTGGAGCAGGACCCTGAGCCTCCTAATTACCCGTCTTTGAACTGGAGGTTCCTGATGGGCTAGGAGTGTATATATTTGACTGCGAAATCCCAAGACAGAGTCCGGCATCCAGCGGGCACTCAGGAAATGTTAGATGAATAAATGAATGAATATTATCACCTCGCCACAATCTGCCTTGTGTTTCAGTTCATCATGTTGGCTTGTTTCCCCCAGTAAACTGAGTCTCTGTGAGTCTCCAGAGAGCAGGGACTCGCTGTGTCTCCTGGCACGTGGCCATGTCAGTTTCAGGAATGAATGACTGACTGAAAGCATGTGTGCCTCTCCCTCTCTGGCCTGGAGGTCATTTCAGGGGAGCTCACACCAGTGACGATTCCAAAAGATTCCCTTAGAGAAATCAGGGTCCTCTTTAAAGCAACTCAATGCCCCGTCCCTTTCTTCTAGCCTCTGTGTGTCATCACTGAGGGCCAGGGAGGTGTTTGAGAAAAAGCATGGAGCTTGGAGTCAGGAACTCTGGGTGAGTCCTGGTTTGGTTACTCACTAGCTCTGTTGACCTTGGGTGATTCACTCAACTTCGTTGACCTTTGTTTTCTTCATCCCTAAAATGGGGATAATAATAGTAATAAGAATCCACAGAGGGCAATGTTGTGGATCAACTCATGGATCAAGTAAGTTAAAGCAAGTGACAAGAACGTACAAATGTTACTTGTTATTGTCAACATGGGGGTAGGAGGAGTTGGTCACCAGAAGTCCAAAATTTCAACATGGGCAGATACAGATTTTTCCCAGCTGGGCCAGGAGTGGGAGAACCAAAGCAAACTTCCTTTACTGTGATAGTCTGAAGACAGGCCTACATCACCTCAGTTTCCCATCCCTTTTCCTTCCAGTTAGTTGCCTGGAGGTCAAAATCATACAAAGAAATCTCTACCCCACCCCCTGCCTGTTTAAATTACTCTTTGAGGAAGTTGGGGGAAAGAAAAATCCAGAAGGCCAAAAAAGACACACTGGAACGAAGGGCCCTGAAGCCAGAATCATGTTTTCAAGGCTGACCTCTGTCTCCTGGAGAGAGGGGTCCCTCACGGACCCTTAGCTCTCTGGGACCAAGGTTGTAAGGTTCTGAGTGTTCTCCTAAACCAGTCTTCGGGCTGAAGCTGGGATGGAGCCAGCACCTGACAACTGAGGCAAGGGGCAGTGACGCTGGGGCAGACACCTGCTGCCTCTTGGCTCTAGACCTGCACTGCTCAGCCTCAGCCCACTGTTGGGCAGCACCCTCCCCGTTGTCTCCCTAGACCAGATTCCCAGATCCTGGAGCCCGGAGTTTGGAGATGTGGGGCTTCTCCCCTCAACCTGGGCCCTGGGAGTCAGGGTGGGGCTCGTCTGCATTCTGGGAAGGCTTTAATCTTTGATCTTTATCCCTCCGTGACCAGTCCTCGAAACCCAGCCCCAGGAGCCTGTTTGTCCAGAGATAGAGGCCCCCTCCCCTGGGCCTGCTGCAGGTGCTGGCTTTCCTTCTGCACTCCTGATTGGGACACAAGACCTGACTCCTGGAGAAATGCTAAGTTTGGGGTCCCCCACACCACCCCTAATTCTGCGTGTCCGATTAAAGTGTCTTCACCCTTGTCTCAGAGATCCAAGGCCATGAATGGGCAAAGTATGGGATTCAGACTCATGAGACAGGTTTGAATCAGTAGGACAGGTCACCCACTGTGGACCCCTACTTTCTCATCTGTAAAACAGGGATCATAATGTTAGGGGAACCACTGACTGAAAACTGCCCGTCCTGGCCAAGCCCGATAGTAGCCACTTGCATGAGTTATCTTACAACAGGAGGTCCTGGTAAGGAACGTGGAACTAACAAGCTACCACCAACCAGAAGAATTTGGGAAAGGTCAAAAGGAGAGAGGAGACACCAGTCCATACGTCCTACCAACCTCCGAGAATCCTTCTCGCTAGAATCTATTGGCTGAGCGATGTGCGCGCCACCAGGAAGGACCCTGAGCCAGAATGATTGCCCAGAGACAACCCGGAAACTAAGCCCATCACCATAAAACCCGAGACTGCAAGCCACGTGGCACAGCAGTCCCCCTGGGTTCCCTCACCCGGCTGCTCTCCGCCCGGGCGCCCCTTCCCAATCAAGTCTCCTGCTTTGTCAGCACGTGTGTCTCCTCGGACAATTCATCTCCGAGTGTTAGACAAGAGCCCGCTCTAGGGCCCTGGAAGGAGTCCCCCTTCCTGCAACAATAGTATCTTACCTTCTCTTGAGAGGGGCCGACGGAAGTGATGTGAAGGCAAAAGCCCTGTACAGAGTACAGGCGTACATATCTTTGTCATGTCATTTAAAAAAGGACTTTGAGTACTAAATGCTTTATGTGCATCATTTAATCTTCAGAACAATCTTCTCAAGTAGAGAAATAGAGGCATGGAGAGCTTCCATAATCTGCCCAAGGACTCACAGCCACTAAAATGGCAGGGGTGGGACTATGGGATTAGAGCCAATTCCACTTTATCTCCCTTCCTCAGGGAGTCAACACACCCAGCTCCTGAGAGAGGAGGGAAGCAGAAGCTGTGACAAGATGGGTTAGGGGTGGTGGAGTGGGGGGATGTCTGAGACAAACAGTCTTCCTTCTGTCCTCAGTATTCCAAACTGGCATTCTCTATCTGCACAATCAAACCTCCTTCATATATCTCTTGTTATTCATTTATCCAGCAAATACTCATCAAGCATCCTCAGGCTCCAGGCAGTGTGCTGGGCACTGGAGAAAACGAAACGACCCCTGCACCAGCCCTCGGCTTCTGGACCATCCTGTGAGAAACCGGACCGGCAGAGCACTGACAAAAGTGTGTCAGGGTGGTGGCACAGAGGTAAACACGGGCTGCAATAGCACACAGAAGAGTGCCCAGGAAAGGCCCCTGAAGGCAATGACATCTGAGCTGAGTTCTGGAAAAGATGTAACTGGTCAGGTGAAGTGGAGGAAAGACGTCTGTCTCCAGGCAGTGAGTTCAGCAGGGCCAAGGGGCCTTAGGGCATGAGTGGTTAAGAGCACAGGTGTTGGGGCTTGAACCCTGGTCATACCAGTTAATGTCTCTGTGATTTAGTGTTCCCCTTGATAAAATGGGGATTAATACAAGTAAGCCCTTAACATGCCTGGCACGTGGTAACTGCTGTCTCTGCACTGGCTGTTACGGTTGGAGCTTAGGCTTTGTGTGGGCTGACAGAGTGTGTGTATGCATGTTTGTGTGGTTAATGATGAGGCTGGAAGGGTAAACGGGAGCCAGATTATGAAGGGCCTTCTAAACTAAACTAAAGACTGTGAACAGGGAGATAATGGGGAGGCTTTGAAGGGGTTATTCCCTACCCGCTCATTTCACAGGCTCTGAGACTTACTTTCCCCTCATCCTTCCTCCCCTGCCCCCCAAGTGTTCTCACCTTGAAGCTCCATCTCTTTCCTCACTTCTTCCTCCCTGCTCACCACCACTCACTCCTCTTTGCTCAGAATCTGAACAATTGCCATCCAATTCTCTGCACTGAATGGTCAACATTGGGTGGCAGAACTGTGGCCTGGAATCCTGATCTCAAAACTATATCCAGTTTCATTCCTTACAAGTCTCACTTTGCTTTCAGCAGCCCGAGGAAGGAAAAGAACCAGGAGGCTCTCCTAGCAGGAGGGTCTGCATCCAAGCCCATTCATTCCCAGCTTGATTTGGGTTGCTTCAGGGAGTCAACCAGTTAGCCTCTGTCATTTCATCTTTTCCTGCCAAAATGAGTTAATAGTCTTCTTAAGCAGAAATGTTAATTTGACAAGCTGGCCTTCATGCTCCTCTTTGGTCTAGCCCAAACTCTTTTGCATAATATTGGGGATGGCCATTGCTAGCAGAGTAAAATGTAAACTCTAGGTGTCTCCTAAGACCCTTCATAATCTATCCTGGTTTGCCTCTTTAGCCTCACCCCTCATCAATTTCAGCCTTTCTGAACTCACAGGACTCTTCCATAGAAGTCAAATTTAACACCTGGCTGTGATTCTACCAACGTTGATATCTTTAGAAGATCACTTTGCCTATCTCAAGAGTAAAATGAGAACACTTAGTCTGGCACCATTTTTCTTAAGGTGTGTTGTATGATACTCAATATTCCATTAAGATCTCCTACTCCTCTGGATTCTTGTCCTCTACTGGGAAATACTAGGTTTCCCTAGCACTGGCTTGCCATGTACTTAAAAACAAAACAAAATCAACAATCCCCAAATCACCTTTATTGGGATTATTATTCACATAGCTGAAAAGTCACCCTTTTAGAGTGACTGTAATTCAGTGGCCTTTCTATTCAAATTGTTGTACCACTATCACCACTAACTCCAGAACATTTTCATCACCCCAAAAAGATGTGACCCTTAGCAGTCACTCTCCACAGCAACCACCACTCTATGTTTTGTCTGTGGATTTGCCTATTCCGAACATTTCATATAGATTCATACAAAGTGTGGCCTACGGTGACGGGCTTTGCCAGGTACTCTTAATGAATCCTCAAATCAATCTTGAGGTAGAAATTTCCCCACTAACTCGTGTCCCTGGCTTCAGTTGTCCTTTATCTAGCAGCACGTATTGACTCAAGGAAATTGACAACCTCCAAAGCTGTTAAGGGACCTACCCTCACTGTGTTGGCCCCTGCACAACAGGAATAAAAAGTGTGCAGGTGGGTGCGCTAGCATGCACGCGGCACATTCTCTGGCATCACCACCCTGGCTTAGTGTATCAACAACAAAACCAACGCTCCACAAACATTACTTAAAAGTATTTTTTTAAAATTTTATTTAACTTTAATTTCTGAGGTAAAATACTTTTTTTCTTTCAACTTCCATAACAAAATACAGAGCTATCAGATACCCCTGGAAAAAATATGTATATTATACATATATTTCTATAACATTACATCATATATATATAATATATATATGCAAAAATTTGAAGACTTTATAGAAAGCGGAACATCTAAAAGGCACTGCACAATGGAGTTAAGATTACTTACATTTTATGTACATATACACACTTTATTCTGCTTAAGCGGATAACTAGTGAAGTCATCTTTCACATGTGAATTCCCAAAAATCCCTGCATCGCAATTTTATAATTTTATAAGAATGCCTAAATATTTCAAAACAAATTAACTGGTAACTTTTTTTCCCCCAAGAAGAAACAAAAAAATGGAACAGTTCTTGAAAGATTGGATCGAAGTTCTTTTTCTTTTAAACAAAATTTAAAAGTATGTTCCATTATTCTCTACAAAACAAAAAACACAAACATAATTATGGAATAAATAAAAAACAAGGGACAAACAGCCAAGCGACTCTACCCGCTTGGTGAGAAGTGGTATACTTCAACTATTTTTTTTTTTTAATGCTTCTGGAAGTTTCTTGGCCCATTGAGGACTAGGGTGCAGTAATTCCCTGTGTTAGTTAGCGAGTTGGGTTTAATGCAGTGCAGCTTGAAAACTGGGGGTTGAAGGGACTTAGTGAATTGTTTATATTTCACTCCTAGCCGTTCTTAAAAAAAAAAAAGAAAAAAAGCTCAGCAAGGCTGGATGCCCTGAAGAGATCTCTACTATCTTCTTCTCTAGAGTCAGAAAAGCAAAGTTTGAACAGGTTCTTAATACATGTTCAAGATCTGTATTTGCAAAATGTTAGAAACATTTGGCACAGCAAAAGGTGGAAAAAATGGGGAGGCAAAATACGTCTGGTGTTGTCCCCCCCCTTTCCACCTGCTGTTCAGTGATGAGATGCTCGCGGAAGAGAAAGGCCTGGCTTTGTGCCAGGCTGGTGACAGGTGCTGCCCAGAGTGGGCTTGGGGAAGAAAAACTATCTCCCACTCCTTTGCTCCAGGAAATATCAGTGACCTCCACATCCCCTGGTCCACCTCCTGGGCAAGCCCAAGTCTGGCTCTGTGTAGGACCCTCCCCCCAACCCCAGTGTGCAGTGCAAATCAAGCAACAATTTACTGGTGGAATGGCAATCAAAGGAAACAGTTAAACACCAAACAATTTCTTAAAGCCAAAAACAGTTTTCATGGAGTTGAACATTTTTTGAGTGTGTTTTTTTCAAGTGTAAAAGCTGTGACTTTTTATTCAAACAGAAGCAGCATCTAGGAATTAATTCTGGCACTTGGGTTCTAGGGGGTTACAGGTATACATCACGGATTTTTCTCCCTCTTATTTTAAAGGCCTCATGTTTCTATTCCTGAGTTCATACTGACACCTGCCGGCCCTCCCCTCTAGTGGACAGAGACGGTGGGCAGCCAGCCTCCCTGGTTAGATTGGGCAATGCCAAGCAGAGATGCCTCTTCCACCTGCCTGGGCTTGCTTTCTGATTCGAGGTAAGTCGAGGTACAGAGAAAGAAACCGACAAAAACACAACCAACCAAAGGCAGCCTGACCAAAGCCTGAGTTGTTAGGGACCATTCTCCTAATCCTTTTCCCAGGGAAAGACAAGTCACTCACGGAATTTGAATCAAACAAGGGAGAGGACAATTGCCGAAAAAGAGCATGATGGACTCAAGTCCTCTTAAGCCACCTAACAACTCACTCACCAGCTCGAACCTCTCCTGGGCCCCTCTCTCACGCACGCACTCCAGTTTAAAATAGACCCCCCCCCCACCATGAAAAGACAACCCTCAAGTGCTTCTTACTACATTGAGTTCACCTAGGCTGAGATGGAGCCAGGAATCTCTCCAATTTCTAGACAACATCCCTGTGCCCACTCCTTGCCCCTATCAGAGACGCAGTTATTTCTTCTCTCTGCTGCTCATGGATCTGAGCCATGTACGGTATTTCTGTATACTACTATGTACTTACATGTGCGCGTACACACACACACACACACACACACACACACACACAGTTGGCTGTGGCTTCTTTCTCTCTGCCCCTAATCCAGGCTCCTTTTGATTCATGTAAGATCAATACATTCCCACTCCTTTGAAGTTGCTGGAAGGGAATTTCCCATAAAGAAACAATTCCTGGGGTCTCATGTAGGAGAGTCAATTGATCATGAGAATTAGTACAATCTAGGGGAATGGGTATGGCAAGAACGGCAACACCACAACAGGACAGACACCCACTGCTTCACTTACACCAGGCCTCTTGGCATCTGTCTGCCTTCTGTGTCTCCTGTCTACCGCTTCTTTCAGCTTCCTAAACATCCACTTGTACCCCCAGCTACCTTCTGTGTTTCCAGGTATCATCTGCCCTTAACTCCCACAATCCTGCCTTTTTGCTACCTATCCCAATACATCAAGTGGAGATGATTAAATACCAGCTTAAAATTTAACCATCTTCCAACACTCCTGGATTATCTGAAAAGTTGTCTATGCCCTTTTACAGGTTTACGTTGACAGACCCGTATCATGTTGAAGTATGTTCATTGTTAAGGCTTTGACTTAAGAAAACGATAAGAGAACCAGACACTGCAGAAGGACATCTTCAACTCTGTCACATCTCTCAGTCAACTCGCTCAGTCACACGTTGGTTTGGCTCCCCAAACCCACGATGGAAAAAAAAAAAAAGCATTTTTGTGTTTTTGTTTTTAAAGGCATTGGGTTACTTCCTCCTGCCCTCTTCTTTCTTCCCTGAACGAGAGTTTATAACTCCTCATGGCTTCTTAATAGGTGAAGTAGGTGAAATGTCCAAGAAATTCACAGCAGGGCTTCCTGTCTCAACAACGTAGCTGAAGGCTCAGCACCTGTGCCTTGCCAGCCCCGCTCTAACTGGCAGTACATTTCACGTTTCCTGAAAACATTTTATAAAAAGGAAAAAAAAAAAAAAAAAAAAAAAAAAGAAGCCAAACAACAACAACAAAGGGAAAAAGAAAAAGAGCAACACCTGAACATCCTCCTGTCCCCATAAGACTGACATTATCTTACTCCTCCCCTGAAATAATTATAAAGAAACATTTCAGGCAAAATACTTCGTATTAATGGTCTCTCACTGCTCAGCCTCCCAACCACGCCCCTTTCCCTTTTATGTACTTTATGACAGAGCAAAATAAATTCATTAATGGCTTTCCATATATAAATACAATAGAAAAGAAACAAGTCTGGAACCTGAACTATCATGGGACCAAACAGTATCTTGGCCCTCTGGGAGTTTGTCAGAAAGTGTAAGCCTCAACAGGAAACAGAGGCTCTTTCTTCTTTCAGTTTAGTACCCTTCCCATGTCCTACTCACCAGGAAAAAAAGTGTGTTCACATCCCATCTAATTTACAACAGAAGATACCCCCATCCTATCCCCCAAACATAAAAATACAAGTCTATGCCCCTAGAAGGATCAAACCAGCCTAATTCCCTCCCCACCCCCCACCCCGAAATCTTGCTACATAAATACATGTATGTGTTTGATTATAGTATAAACAGCTCCCAATCAACTTCCAGTTCTAAGCGTCAGCAGCAGCCGTTGCCAAGCCCCGGGGTCCTGACCCATTCCAGAGGAACTTGCCATTCTTACTCAGCTCCCGGGCTTCAGGGTCATCATTCCAGCGCCGCTTCAACCGAAGCTTGGGGGGCATCAGGGCATCTTCTTTCTTCTCAGGTGCACCGGGCTCTTTGCCAGGCCTGTCCTCACTGTCTTCAGTCACCTCTAGGGGTTCTTCACCTGGGGTGCTAATGGGTACAGAGGGCCAGACAGGCGGCACAGCCGGGCGGGCAAAGATGGTGCCTTTTTCCTCTTCTGTGGTCCTGCTTGGCACACTGCCCTCTTCTTGAGAGCGCTCCTCCTCTTCTTGTGCCGACTGCCTGAGACTCTCAGGATCCTTCTCAGAGGCTGGTTCCACCTTAATTCTCGGGGGGACAGGAGCCAGCGTGGGAACAGTGACAGGCGCTGCCTCCTCGCTGCTCTCCACCCTCTCCCGGTTCTTCCGCCCGACAGGTGGGGGCTGCAGCTTGATGGAAAACTGGGTTGACTCCTCAGGATGCATCTGGCACTGCAGCGGTGGAACCATGAGCCCTGGGTAACGAGGAAATGTCCGCGGACTCAGATGGTAGTTGAACACAGAACAGGCTTGAGAATGAAGGTAGTGTTTCATTTCCTCAGGGTTGAAGGAGAAGCAACTGCTGCTGGTGAAGGGGCTCAGGCCTGGCGACGGGCTATAGGAGAAGATGGTGGGAGTCAGGGAGAGGGCTGGTGAAATGGGGACATTCAGGACGCCTCCACGGCCGGGGATGGGAGAGATGGCGAAGGGGCTATGGGGGTCAGGGTACATCCCTGGCCTGGAGAACAGGGGAAGCATGATGTCAGGCTTGCGCTTCTGATGGCCAATGCCTCCGCCGACAGCATTCCGGGAGGACATGAGATCCACACCCCGGCGCCAGTCAGCGGCTGAGCCATCCTCCAGCTCCGAAAGCTCCACCTTTCTATCAGTGCCAGTGCTTGACTCCTGGCCAGAAGCAGTTAGGGAGCTGGCAGAGAAGCGCCCTGGCTGCACCTCACTAGTTGGAGAATGGGTGTCCAGAGGTGGGAAATGGAAGCGGGAAGAGGCTGTTGGCACTGGTGGAGCACTCTGGGGAACCACACCTGCGAGGGAGGAAAAGACAAAAGGCCACTTTGGAGGTCCGGTCATTCATTATCAGCAATTTTACTTATGCTAAACAAGTACAAGATGTTGAAGAGCAACAGAAAATAAACATTCCAGCTGGACTGAATCCCTCAGCTGCCTGTCTCTCTCAGCTTCCTGTACTCCATTTAGTTGCCACCTTCCTCTAGAGTCTTACTCACTGTCTTCACAGTACTCATTACTATCTAAAATATCATTTACTTGTCTACCTGTATTCTAAAACATAAATCCCATGAAGCCAGGGACTTCCTACTATTTGCAAGTAGATTTCCAGCAGTTCAGGGCTTAATAATTAGTAGGTGCTTAATAACTACCAGTTGAATGAATGAACGGGCATTACAGCCTTCTCCTCTGAAACTCTAAATACTGTATATATACCACCTGCTTTAACTCTCAGCTTATTTTCATAATTTTGGCCACATCTATAAAGTAAGCAAACAAACCAAAACCAACGAACAAAACTGGCAACGATATGTATGTAAACAATGCGTTAAAAGCCTGAAGACCCTTCACCTCACATATATGAACACGAACAAGACCACATTTTAAGAACAAAAACAGATCACAAAGAGGCTATGTTTGTTAAGGTAGGTTCTCATGGTGTACCTTTTATCATTTCAGATATACAATCACTACTTTGTAGAGATTCAAAATGTTTTAAATCTCTCCAATCTATTTTCTATTATACATATTCTGTATAAGGATCTCCACTACCATCCTGCTTTCAAGCACCGAGGACGCTGGGAGAAAGTCGAGCACCTACCACTTCTCCCAAATTCACAGACTAAAAACTGAAGCTCTAGGCAGAAACCAACACTGTGCTACACATGTCAACTTCAGAGCCCCACAAGTTCTCAACTCCCCCAAAAGGTCCTTCTGACAATCAAGAGCACAAGAGAGGTACGAGGCCTCAGGGACCCTTTGGGTGCCTGGGAGGTATCAGTGGCTCCTATCACTGATGATGTCAGGAGGGCTATTTTTACTCTGAGGGAAGGACAAAGGAGAAGAAAAAATAAGAAAAACCCAAATAAGTGAAAGTGTGGTGATCCAGGAGAAGAAACAAAAAAGGTGCACAAGATACGATGTGGGTAGGAATTGCTTGCAGTCTTCTATTCTTGTTATAATTGAGTCATCCTCAGATAGGACTCTGGAATCGGTAGGTATGTGCAAGACTGTAGCTTTCTTGGCACATGTGCCTGAGTAACACTGTGCCAGAGCAGCATTTCAAAATGATGTTTCACAGAAAACTGGTCTGCAGGTCTTTTTTCTAAAACCACTGATTTAATTGCACAATTAGGAAAAACAGATGGATGACCTTGAATATAATTTGAGTAGAGTCAAGAGGGTCTCCAAAGTATCACTTCTACTAGCTTATTACAATGGCTAAAATTCTGTTCTTTTTTGATTCTCCTGGATCTTTATTTTGTATTAAGAGCACATCTATTCAAAAGCAAAAAAACAAAAACACTTCTTTTTTTTTTTTTTAAAATATGTTTTATTTTATTTATTTATTTTTATTTTTTATTTTTATTTATTTTTTTTTTTGCGGTACGCGGGCCTCTCACTGTTGTGGCCTCTCCCGTTGCGGAGCACAGGCTCCGGACGCGCAGGCTCAGCGGCCATGGCTCACGGGCCCAGCCGCTCCGCGGCATGTGGGATCTTCCCGGACTGGGGCACGAACCCGTGTCCCCTGCATCTGCAGGTGGACTCTCAACCACTGCGCCACCAGGGAAGCCCCAAAAACACTTCTATGTGTTCTGAAGGACTGAATAAGTATAATGTGGAGGGGGGGAAGGGAGGTGGTAGAGGAGGTCTTATCTCCTAAACAATTTAGTTTTTCGCTTTGTTTTTTCTAAACTGGAGGATATCTCAGTCCCTACACAGGCTAAGGTACACTGTAAATCTGCAAAAGGGGCAGAATACATAGCATTTTCCAAATGCATTCAGAGGGAGTGAAGGAAGGCAATTTGGAGGTGGCATTCTGGATCCCTCACCTCTGATTAACTGCAGCAGCCCTATTTTTATATGTTGAATCAGTATGTTGAGATGACAAATCTAAGATTTTGTCTGAAAACTAAGATTGCTGCTTAAAGAAGTATGAATAACACTGCTTTGAAGAAGACAACCTTCGTGGAGCCACTATGAAATCAGAGTAGTAGGGCTGGAAAACGTGGGTTTGAATCTTAGTTCCAGCACCTTCTACCTTGTAGCCTGATACAAGTAACCAACTGCTTTGTGAACCCCTTTAGCAAAATGGGAATAATAAGGCCCTTGTCTAAGTTCAAACCCTGGCCCTACCACTTAATAGCTGTGTTACTCTAGGTAGCTTACTTACTTTTCTGTGCCTCAGTTTCATTACCTGTAAAATGGATAATAACAGGACTAATCCTCATGCTATGAAAATTACAAGAGTTAATATCTGTAAAGTCCTTAAACTGGTACCAGCACATAGCAAACTGCATGTGTTTGTTAAAATAAATAAGTTTTTATTAGACAATAATCATGATTAAAAAAGCAAAACTTTAAAAGGCATATATCATTTAAACATGGACCATATATTAGATAATAGTATCAGAGCAGGTTAAAACTTCCTGGGTATGGTAATGTTATTGTGAGTAGAAGGAGAATGTCCTTGTACTTGGGAGATACATACTGAAGTACACAGGGATGAAGTGTCACATCTGCTACTTAATCTCAGAAGATTTAAAAAGTATATCGAAATATAAAGCAAATGTTTATCTACTGATTAGTGAATCTAGATAGAGGATATATGGGTGTTTGATGTTCAATTTTTTCCTCAATTTTTCTGTAGCTTTAAAGTTTTCTAAAATAAAGATAAAAAAACTGGGGTGGGGTGAAGTGAGGTCTCAAGTCCATCCTTGAACTGGTCTGCTCTCCCCCCACACCCTGACAGGTAGCATTTTTACTAGTATCTTCTGTATCTTTCCAAGGTTTCTTATGTAAGTACATTTAAAAAATACATTTTAAGGTAAATATTAAAAATACACTTAAACATTAAATATTAAAAAATTAAAAAAAAAATTAAATGTATTGCTTCTATTTTTAAAAACACACAGTTCAAAATAGCCCAACTGTATCAACTCACCATCTAGACAATCTCTCTCTAGCCTCCAGGATCTAAATCCACATAGCTCTGCTTCTTAGAGCATTTATCACATTCCACATTGTATTCCGAATTGTGTTAAACCTCATATATCTTATCTCTCCTGCTAAATTTTAAGTTCCTTGAGGGAAAGAGCTCCCCCATAATCTTTTTCTTTGTCTTTAGGGCTTAACACATTATCTGTTGAACAAATGAATGAATCTCAATCCAGAGAAGGAATGTATGATCTATTTCAATAGCTCAATCTCTCAAGAATTGTTTCCTGAGAAAGTGTCCAATAGATAACTGTATTCAAGTCACTCTGATCAATCTTTGACTCTGCTGTCATACTTAATTTTTTTTTTTTTCTTTTGCGGTACGCGGGCCTCTAGCTGTTGTGGCCTCTCCCGTTGCGGAGCACAGGCTCCGGACGCGCAGGCTCAGCGGCCATGGCTCACGGGCCCAGCCGCTCCACGCCATGTGGGATCTTCCCGGACCGGGGCACGAACCCATGTCCCCTGCATCGGCAGGCGGACTCTCAACCACTGCGCCACCAGGGAAGCCCTGTCATCCTTAATTTTATCATTTGTAAAATGAGGGTACTGAGATGTATACTTTATTTGGCTAGGAGAGTTGCATGAGTTAATTCACAAAAACACTAGGCAAAAGTACCTCCATTAATAGGTGTTCAATAAATGTTACATTCCTTTGTCATCATAAAAGTTAACCTGAAACATCTGGTCTATCTGGGTAAAAGTTCTCTAAGAACTAATGACTCTAGTTCTTTGGGGTTATCTGCAACCAGGATGTAAAAACGAAGTAGTATCCCTAAAAGTTTTGCTTTCCCCATGGCTTTCTGATTAGGATCTTGAGCTTAGTTAAGGATAAATGTTGGTTCAACCACCTTCAGGCACAATAGGTGGTGCTAGGCCACTACTGTTAGGTTTCTAGACCAGAGTCTTCATATAGTGAGGGTCCAGATTTCCTTTCCCTGGAAAAGCATATTACTCCCAAGGGCTGATGAATGCCCCATTCCAGGTTGTCCAAGTGGCTGGACTTGTGGGTTTTCAATAGATAAAAAAATGGGTCAAAGACAGAAGAACAAGACTCACACTCTGGTATATACCCAGCTAGAGTCAAAATTCCTCTAGGTACACAGGAGGGGGGTAAGGGTGAAAAATAGAGGAAACAAGATTCCAGTGGTTAGAACAGGTTTGATTTCCTAACGCCTCTCCCTCAGGCACAAGGAAAGAAAACAGGTTGTAATTAGAGAGATGCATTCCAATACCACTTTTTGTTTTTAAATGCATGCCCCAGGGACAGAAGGGAGTGGTTACAGGAGAGATGGAACTGTAATGATAGCAGCATCAAGCTAAAACTGCCCTAACTTGTTGTGTGTAGTAATTACATATCTGCTATGGATCTCAGCATTATATTCTCTCAGCCACACCCCTGCTCTAATTTTTCAGGCTTCTTCCAACTTTTCTCTGAGAAGTTGTAATACTACAGAATCACAATCAGGTTTCTTGGCCTTGTACAATGCCACAAAGACAGAGCATTAATGGACTGTTCAGAAACTAGTTAAACACAATCTATTTTCTTAGGCAGGGGTCTGATTTGCATCTTAAAACAAACAAACTAACAAACAAACATCCTTATCAGAGACTGCCTTCTGCATCCCTGAGAGGCAGACCCAAAACCTCTGTGAGAAGCTGTAATGGAAACCTGTCCTGTGGAGAGCCTAGAGGGGAAGGCTTGCAACACTTCAGAGGAGAGAAGGTCAATTAACCCCAGAGTCCTGTTCTCTGAGGCGTTGTTGGTGCAGATCAAAGACACTGCTTTTCACTGCAAACATATGAACCTCCTTTCTGTGATCAAGGATGCTGTGGTTTTGATGACATTCACTTGATAAGGGTGAGCTTGGTTGTTTCATAGAAAATCGGAAGTGTTTGTAGAAGCTAGTTCTTGTCTATGAAAGAGCCACTGGGCAGGTTGTTAAAACTCTGAGTCCTGAACTTAAAGATCAACACAAACCTATGGAACACCATTCCTAAAGAGGACAATGCAATAATATCTAGGAGATGACAAATAATATGCAGAAAAAGGAACCAAATAAACCAAATCTATCTTGATGCTGCAGAGTCTATCACTTCCTGTGAGATGAATGGGAAAACTTGAGCAAGAACGCAGAGGAAATCCAGGGGATCATATTACTTTGGTGTTTCTAAATACCCCTTAAACATGACAAATCCTAGACCTGGGTTTTTTTTTTTTTTTTTTTTTTTTTACCCTGAAGGTCTATTTCTGATCATTTCTACAACTGTCCATTCAAGGATAACTCAAACATGTGTGTCTCAAACTGAATCCTCCTCCAGAAATTTAGGTTCATATTTGACATAAACACATGTCTCTAAAAGTCCCATCAACTCCCTAAATCAACATATCCTTCTGGAATCCTGCACCCCTGCTGGGATCACCTTTCCTTTTCCCAGTCACACTGAGCAGATAACAGAAACCATGGGTGTGTTTTCCCTTCATAATGTACCTATGTCCCAGATTTCGGTTTCTGAGGGTCCAGAAGAAAGCCTTTGAGAGAAGCAACCAACTAGGCAGGGTATTACAGCATTATATACTGGGACTTATGTGATCACATATTAGACCTGAGTTTTTAAAATTCTTTTTCAACTCAAAATTTATCCCCACCAAGAGTGTTTGCATCTTACCACTTGACCGTATGTTGATGAATGGGTAGTTGGGCATCACCAGCTTGTTGAAGTTAAATTTATAAGTAAACCTTTTCCCTTTTGTTTTATGAAGGATCCTCTTGTTGTAATAGTATCTGTAAAAACAGGAATGCACGTCAATTTATCTTCTAGCTACTGACAGTTTTTGATATACTTAGGTAACCACTAAGATCAACAATTCTTGCTGAGTATTACTTGCAAACATCACTATCATTTTTTTGCAGCCTTGCCCTTAGGTTAGAGCTGGGAGACCTAAGAGCGTACTTTTCCCATTCAATTTTCAACTAAATTCTAGTCCTTTACAAAGACAATCTCACTTTGAGATCCTGAACACCAATCCTAGCCCCAACCACCTTTCTTCTCTCTCTCTCTATGGTTTCAATTCTTTAGTCCATTTCCTTCCTGTTCCACTGTATGTCACTGCCTTGTTTCTCCTTTCTGCCTTGCCCAGGTGGGGGCAGACAAATCTCTTGGGAGACCTGATGTGGTTAGTCTGGAGGCCTAAGCTCAAGGCATAGACAAAGGAATGCAGAACTGTTTTATGGTGGCAGGTCAAACAATGGTACACCCTGATCTGGAAAACAGCCGTCAGCCTGGCCTACTTCACTTTCAAAAGGAAGTGAGAGGCTCCAGCGACGCTGCTGCCCAGATTTTACATTCAGGGTCACTAACAGTGAAGGACGGCAAGGGGATTTCAATGTACCTAGAACCTTGAGGCTTGAATCTATTCAGTGGCACAGGTTATATAAACTGGCCCCTGGAGGGCTAAAGGGTTATGAAATGTGAAGACAAGAGGAAAAGAAAACCTGCGAAAACTTATAGTGACCAATCTTTAGACAGGCGGGAGCAACCTATGAACTGACAACGCACTGAGCTCACTGATTGGTTCCTGAATAGCTCGGGCACTACCTTGCAGTGAGTGCTCTCTTGTGTGCTTGCTTCACTCTTTTTCTAGTTTCTTCCAGGAGAGCCTAAAAAAGAGAAATTCTAAGAGATTTCTAACAGGGAAGTGTAAACTAATCTTTTGGATTATAAATGAGCTCCAATCCAGGTTTCACCACACATTCTCGCCCACTACAGAGCAGAATTGGCTGTCAGAATCCAGTGCCAGCCACGTTGGAATTCCCTCCTACATATAACCAAAGATATGCCTTTTCTCCTCCTGTGCCTGTGCTACGCAGATTCAACAGCTCCCACTCCCACTTTAAAGCTACACCTTATTCACTAGTGTAGTCTCTTATCACCTGATATCTTTTTTTATCTAACATTCACCAAACTACTTTAGTCTCCTTCCAATCTGTTAACACAATGGATATGGGAATCCTTTCCCTTACCTCAGGGCCCGGCTCAGCTTGTCATAATTCATCTGTGGTTTGCACTTCCTGCGGCCCCAGAGGCGGGCCACCTCGTCTGGATCCTTGATGACAAACTCCCCATACTCTCCCTGCTGCCAGGCGATGACATGGCGGAACTCCTCCTTCTGCAGCAGCTCCAGGATGAAGTGCCATAGCTGGATCTGCCGGGAACCCGGGGACGACTCTGTTTTATAGGCCCAATCAGGAAACTGATACCCTTTAATATGAAAAGGGCAAGATCAAGGTAGTCAGGAGCTAGGAACACACATACCTGCATCCCCAACCTCACATTCCAATGCTCAGAATCTCTGGAGTGCTGTGCAAACATGCCACAAACACCCTTTCGGTCAGCTGGGGCTAACCACAATAGCCGAGAGGAAAGCAGACAGAAGTTACCTTTCCTTGTGGCAATCATTAAATCTGGTAAGAGATGGGCAGCAGCACCCAGGTGTCTAATCTCTTACCCTTTCAGATCTTACTAAATCTCATGCCTACTTTCTGTAAGGACATGAAAGTTCCAAAGGGAACAAACAGGAAAGATAATGTTTTAGGAAAATATAACCTTACCCTCAAGGTTGGAATTGTGTCTCTAACAGGAAAGAGACTCTAAAGCTTGGGATAAGGGTGTGGTGACCAGACATGTTAACATTTATCCATAGGAAACAAGCCTACAGCTGTCCTAGCAGTATCTACCCTGTCAAGAGGCTGTCAGCCATGGTCTGGCATTTGTGAACCAAGCCCGAGTGGAGAGAAAAGGAACCACTGAGGGACATTCCAGGTATGTCAGAAGATGATTAACTTCTGCTCACCTCCACCTCCTTCTGGCTTTTCCACGATGCTACAGCCTGCTTTCATTTTCACCCTGCTGCTGAGAGATACAAGCCACATCAATTACTTTAAGGTGCTATTTATTTATTATCCTCCCAATGTTTTCTGGCACAGCCTTTCCCCAAACTTCTTTTTCCCTGTCTTTCCCTCCTTATGTAACCCTCTTTCTTCCAAACATGTCACCTCCAAACTGCTAATCCCCAAGTCATCAAATGATGGTCCTCAAGTCATCAGCTTCAAAGGCCATAATTATCTCCCACCTGACTTTAAGCCACAAACTGTAAACACTGTTTTTAATATTTGCTTTCTTCCTCCTGACCAGTCCTTCAAATGTAAAAAAGAAAGGGTATGGTGAAATGAGTCCAAAAAAGCAGCCAAAACAAGTCAAACAGTTTGTCTTCCATTACTAGACAGGCCCAGATGCCAAGACACACAAGCCTGAGTTCACCCAGATGTACCAGTTTAAAGAAGAGTTAAAAAAAAAAAATCCAAAGCCATCTGATTGCCACTCAAGAATGAACATCTGATTTTGATTTACTTTCCTGAATTATGTGAGATGGGAGAAGGAAAACTTCTCCCAGTCAGAAACTGCCCCTTCCTCCTTGAAACAACACCCTGGGATACATTAAGTAAACACACCATATGTACAGTTACTCTATACAAAAACACACACACACTCCCCCAATTATTCTTTGAGAAAAAATTTTACATTTTCTCCCTTTAACAGGAAGGAAAAAAAAGCAAGCATTTCTGGGAACCTTCTGTTCAACAAGTGGAGGGAGTCTGGCTGTGATTTGAATTCATTCCACCCAGATTTACAGTTCCTTAATAAATTTCCTGTTCCTAGCAGCAAGCAGCCTGTTATCAGTCAATCCTTTAACAAAAAGGAGGGAAGGGTAAAACTGCCAGAGGGATATGCGGGCAGAAGGCAGATCGACCCTCACCCAGGCAGTTCCCCAGGGTGAATGACAGGCCCTCAGTACCAACATTAGCAGGAGTCTGGAGGCAATGTAGGTGCCTTAGTGACCCTACGGTGGGGTGGGTACAAATTCCTAATCTTGAAATTTCATCTAACCTAGGATTCCTCTAGATCCTTTGACTCTTTTTTCTTACCATACACATTAAGAAGACCAGCAAGTTTCGGGCTATGAAACTACCAGGGAATGAGGACGAGATACATACCCCAAAGGAAGGAAAAAACAAACATAAACACAGACACAGAATTACACACACAAGATACACAATAACAAGCCCCCAGAGCTGAGGCAGGAGTTTCCTCTCCCGGCTGCTTCCATCTCCGTGACAATGAGAGAGGAAAAACACTAATTTCCCCACGGCTCCAGGAAGCTGCCCTGGACGCTAACAACTAGATTGCTCTGTCGGATCGCGGGGTCTTTATTCTGCCACCGGAATGCCTTCACCCACCACGACTCTGCGATCCAAACCCCGCTGCAACAATGACTTGCCCAGGAAGCTCTCTCCTGACATCCCAACTCCCCGATTTCACCCATAAAGGCCTCCCTCCCAGGGGCCCGGAGGCGCCTCTCCATGCCTTAGGCAAATTCATTCCGAGGACACTCTGTGCAAGTAGGATCACTCATCTCAACTCTGAGAAGCCCGGCAGGCCCCTCGCCCTCCCTCGGACCGCGACCATTCCCCAAAGAGTGAGGCTTGCAGAGTCTGGTGCCGCGGATCCCCCGCTGCAGCTCCCGGTCCCGACTTCCGCAGCCCCGGGAGCCTCCTTTTTACCTGCCTCCCGGCCGGGCCTCCCTCAACCCGTGGCCTCGAAGCTCCGCGGAGCCACCGCACGAACACTGCCTGGATCCCCGTCGCCCCTCAGCCGCGGGGCCCCCTCCCTCCCCCGCCCCCCGCACTGGGGGAGGCCCGGCTGGGTTGGTACGTGGCTCGCCGGGCGGCCCCGACCGCAGGGACGCCGTCCACGCCGAAGCCGGGGGTTCTGCCCGGAGGAACCTGGCGGCGAGGCCGGGACTCACCTCTCCCCCGCACGGTCCGTCTTCGGTCCGGTCTCCTCCGCGGCGTCTCCGGCTCCTCCTCATCCACCCCAGCAGGAAGTGACCTCCTCGGCTGCTTTCGTCACTTCCATCCTCAGCGGAGAGGGCGGGGGAGGGGGCGGCGCCCTCCTGCCGGTCTTGCAGCCGCGCCGCGCCGCGCCGCACCCAGCCGCGTCTCCCTTTCCTTTCTCCTTTCCGCAGATGCCGACTTCCGCCCGCACCCAGCCCTACGGCGCGCGCTCCTCCCGCCGCGCTGCCCGCGCAGCCACCCCGGCGCGGCGCGTGCGTCACGTTGCGGGGGCACGTTAGGCACGCTCGCGGCGGGCGGCAGGGCGGGATTCGGCGGGACTCGCAGTGGGAAGTGGCCCTAGAGGCCAGCGGGGCTGCTGGGGGCTTTCCCGCCGGCCTGGTGTGGGCCAGGCGCTGCCCCGGGGGTCACGCCTGTCGCGGGAGGGGACCTCGCAGACCCCACGGGAACGGGCCCGGCGCCGGCATAAAGCTTTCCCCAGACCAATGAGAGGGGGTCCCCCGTTTCTCCTTAAAAGGGCCCTGCGACCTCCCAGAGAGGAGCGCCTTCACAATGGGAAGAGATACCCGCAGACCTCAGAGGTCGTTCACTGCCATCTAAGAAAAGAGTCTTTTCAGATACTTACAAAAGAATCCGCGAGGCTTTCTGTGAAGCGCCTTGCTTAGGCATTACACCCTCCACCCCGCTCCGTTAGGGGAGTGTGACGTTTCCTCGCTGACCCCCAACCCCCTGCCTTTAGTCTTCATTTGTCCACATCTCAGCAGCTTGCAAGTTTTCTCCCTAAGTCATTCAACTACATCTCTCCTCTCTTTGTCTTCCGTCTTTTGTTTCTGCTCAAGCAGTTATAAGCATCTTATCCAAAGCATTTTCTGTTCTTCCTTTAAGGTTCACTAATAGTAAAGGATCTCAAACATCTACTTTATCTCCATCCCCAGCCCCATATGTCTGAGTGATGTCCAGGCCTGGTTTCACTCCAAAAGGAGAAAAAAAGGAGGAGTGGGGATCAGTAAAGGTGAAGTAAATTAAAATGAATAATAAGAGTGTGCCAGAAGTGAAATGGAGTTGAAGGACAATTTGGGATAAAGGAGTAAACTTCCGGGGCTTCCCTGGTGGCGCAGTGGTTGAGAGTCCGCCTGTCAATTCAGGGGACGCGGGTTCGTGCCTGGGTCCGAAAGAATCCCACATGCTGCGGAGCAGCTGGGCCCGTGGGCCATGGCCGCTGGGCGGCGGGAGAGGCCACAGCAGTGAGAGGCCCGCGTACCGCAAAAAAAAAAAAAAAAAAAAAAAAAGGAGTAAACTTTTTGTACCGCTGTTGTAACAATACCTTTATATCCTGAATGCCAGGAAGAACATGAAACATCACCATTAGTTGTTAGAAAAGTTGGCTTCCAGTTTGGGGTTTGCTACTAGCCATTCTCCAGTTACTGTAAGTTAACTAGTTAAGTTGGTCCCCTCTGGGCCTAAAGTTGCCTTTCCTGTTTAAAAAGAAAGGATAGTAGCATTGGTGATACAAGGTCTTTTCTGGTGAGAAAATCCTATGTAGGTGAATAAAATGAGCACAATTTAAACGCTCTCATAGAGAGGGCCACTGTAATAGGGAAGAATAAATTAACCTTTGTATTCTATTGCTTTTGCTACAAGTTAATCACTAAAGGGATGTTGCCTATAACCTTAAATTATACATAATTGACCATCTCTGGGAACTCTGCCTCCCATGTAATGAGCGTTAAGCTAAAATACCTTTCTTTAGCTCACAGGAAACCTCCTGACCAGGTCCACCTGGAAACGGCTGCAGGAAGGAAGAAATTAATACATCCTGGAACCAGGACTTTACCCCCTCCCCTTTTAGTATAAAAGAAGCATGAATTCTAACTCAGGGAAGATGGTTCTTTGGGACACTAGTCCACCATCTTCTCCATCTGCTGGCTTTCCAAATAAAGTTGTTCTTCCTTGCCCCAACATCTCATCTCTCGATTTATTGCCCTGTTGTGCTGAGAGGAGTACAAACTTGGACTCGGTAACACTACCAATATTTTTAACTATACCATGAGCTCTTTGAGTGCAGGAACTTTGCACTTCTGCAATGTTCCTCTTCACCATGGCACTGCTGTCTTCTTCAGCCGCTGCAGACAGGCTTCACAACTTGGAAATTCTTGTTCCTGAAATGTGGAGAGCATGAGCTTTCTGAAAGCATAGGGGTGGAAATGCTCAGATACAGTCTGGGAGTCAAGACAGGTAATCTCTCTTGAATTTCCACTTGCTCAAAGCCCTCCTTTGTACCTTCTGCATAGTACCTAGAACAATGCCTTATATGTAAATGTCAGGTGTTTGGTTAAACATTCTCTTTAAAATATTGGAATTTGGGGAGTTCCCTGGTGGCCTAGTGGTTAGGATTCCAGGTTTTCACTGCCAGGGCCTGGGTTCAGTCCCTGCTCAGGGAACTGAGATCCTGCAAGCTGCACAGTGCAGCCAAAAAAAAAAAAATTGGGATTTAGCTAAATGATGTAAATTGTACACAGGTCCTAGTGCCTTCATTTACTAGCTGTGTGACCTTGGTTAATTTACTTAACCTCTCTGTATGAACATAATACCTATAGTATCTACTCACGTGGCTGTATTAAATGTGTCAATACACATAGAGTAGTTAGAACAGAATGGCCCATTATAAATATGGCAGAGGAACACATGTTGGCACAAATAATCATAAGAACCATCATAAAAATCCTCAAGTTCTCATACCACCCATACAAATCTTAGTAATTGTGTCAACTCAGAAACCAGGGTGATCAGGAATGAAAGCTTCCTCTGAAAGTCTGAAATTGCTAACTGTTGGGTCATGTCTCAAATTGTCATGGTTAAAGCCAGCACTTCACCTCCAAAGACCCTGTGTTCTACAAAGAGCCAGAACCAGAGTATAGGACTCTTTGCTTATTCTTATTCAGCCCAGTCTCCTAGTGGTCCTCTGCTGCTGCTTCTCTTGCTAAGTAGAGCCACAAAGGATGACATGAGTAAACAAAATTAACAGAGATAAACAGGTATCTCTACCTGGCTGGAGTCTGATTTGATATGTAGAGAAATGTTTATATGCCAGCAGAGCTCAACAGAGTTTTTATGTTAAGAATCTAATCATTGACCTAAAACTCAACAGGTGAATTTGGGTTTATTAAAGCAAACTGGAAATTCTCTAACAATTTGTGGATCTGGATAAACGAGTTTTGCCCTGGGAACCTCTCCTGTGGTGTTAGAATCTGGGGAGATTGAGATGGCTAGGGACTTCTTGCCTCGTGTTTCCAAGGTCCCTATCTCCTTCACCATGGCACTGCTGCCTTCTTCATCCACTGCAGACAGGCTTCACAACTTGGAAATTCTTGTTCCAGAAATGCGGAGAGTATGAGCTTTCTGAAAGCACAGGGGTGGAAACACTTAGATACAGTCTGGGAGTCAAGACAGGTAATCTCTCTTGAATTTCCACTTGCTCAAAGCCCTCTTTGTCCACTGACTGCCTTCTGCCCCCTTCCTACCCATCTTTATAATTGTTCCATATGCCTAAGGATAAATTTCTGTTTTAAATCTCACACTCTTAGGTCTGCTCCTGCCACAACACAGCTAATCCACTGCTTCTTAAAAAGGAGAAAAAAAGAACTCAAACATTTTTTTCTTCCAAAAAACCCTTTGTGAATTGGTGTGTGTGTGTGTGCGTGTGTGTGTGTTTTCCTTCCCTGGCTCGCTTTTCTTTATTGCTCCCATTTTCATTTATTCACTTACATTCTCCACATCCCAAACTTAGCTAGCCATGTATGTGATATAAATGCTTTCCTCTCTATTCTTGTCATAGATCACTATGGTAGATCTACTGTAATAGATACCATTGTATGTCACGTACATATTTGTTCTCTTAGTGTGTTTGTCTTAGATTGCAGGCCCTCAGAGGTTAGACTACTGCAGTCAGTAGGTCCCTACAGTGCCCAGAGCAATTCTGTGTCACCATTTGAAATGCTTAATGATGATTATTTCCTTTTCTGCGAATGTGCTTCTGAGACTGGCTTCTTCCCACCTCCCTCATACTCAAGTCTCCCAGTAAAAATCAGGTAGCCTCTTTTCCCCAAAGTGTGTCCTCACTAAACTTGGATTCAGAAGACTTGAGTTTCCATCTCAGTTCTGCCCTTTGCTAACAAACTGTTTTCTGACTAGCCTCTGAGTTTTTACCTCCTCATCTGTAAGGATATCCTTGCTGAGGACAGAGTGTAACAGCGTCTGTGGAGCGCTTGTCCACTATGAAGCCCTTTATAAAGGTCAAGGATCCCGATCACCCTTGCTACCACCCCATACCCTACTCTGTTCTTGGTATCAAGAACTCAAACTTTACTTATCACCTAATTTCACAAAATTCAAGTGGATTTAATGTTTCAATCTTGGGTAGGAATCTAATGGAAAAAGAATTTTGACTTGAGAATTAGGCTTCTTGAGTTTCTCATCTAGGCACTATTTTATGAAGGCTACACTGAGGCAATACATTTCAATCACTCTGTGCCTTGGTTTCCCCATTTATAAAATGATCATGACAAGAACTCCCAGAAAGAAAAATACTGTAACATTAAGACTATTTACATCGATGAGGTCAAAGACTGAAGGGTATATATGAAATCAACTTATTTCCACTCTGTGTGACTCAGTTTCCCCTTCAGTAAAGTGAAGATAAATGATTATAAGAGAATAAACTTTGACTACATATTATTTGCATTTACCACATTGGACTCAAGTAGTTCATAAGATTTTGTGTTTTGGTTTATTTTTCCCATCAACTCAAAGTTGTTGTGAGGCCAGAGGAGTTAATGTCAGTAACATGAATGGGGATCCCCAGATTAAAGGTTAAGTGAGTCCAAAGCAGAAGTAACTTTGCCCAAAGTCACAGCTCAGCCAGGAGGAGCAGAGAGCCTGACTGTTATTTAGCAGTGACTTAGGGACTCAAGGACTCTCCCCGATTCCATGTCCATCACAGTCCACAAATCCCCCTTTCTCTCATTTCCCTTTTTTAGGTCTTGGTTCCCTCATCTCAAATCAGCACTGTGGAGAGGGTAGTGAGAGATCACGAAGGAACAGAACAGGAGAATAGGATTAACATGAGGAAATGACCACTTAAGCTATTTTGGCTTTTTTTTTTTTTTTTCCTGACAGCCTAGGAGAAAGTTTCCCCTAACCAAATGTTTGATTGCCAGAATCTTTTTCTTTCTTTCTTTCTTTCTTTTTTTTTTCTTCTGGACCATGCTGCATCACCTGGCTCGTGGGGTCCTAGTTCCCGGACCAGGGATTGAACCCGTCCCCAAGACAGTGAAAGTGCAGAGTCTAACCACTGGACCACCAGGGAATTCCTAGAATTCCTAGAATCTATTTCCTAGAATCTATTCACTTATTTTAGAAAGCCTGCTGAAGTTAATTGGAGCAGAGGCCTAGATTTCCTGGTCTTAACTTATCTAGGATGTTTTTTTTCCAAGACCCTTGTGTATTTGTTCCCCACTTATAAGTCCTGAGCCTTGACCTGTTTGCCAAATAAACCTTTGTGCTGTCTTTTGTATTTATTCACTGTTCATATCTGGCTCTCACTGTATTCTCTTTATGACTGTCCACATCATTTGTCATCTGAAGAGGGCAGAGACTGTGTCTATCTAATGCTCATTATATAATGGCCAATAAAAATGATAATCACTGTAATAGACTTGGGGTTCATAGTCTAACAAACACCAGTAATGGTTGTCATGAAAAATGGAACGAGGCCTCAGATCCTATTAATTAACAGGCAATCACCTTAAGAATATTTTTAAAAGCTTTCCTTTAATAATTGTGCACACATTTTTTGAATGTGTAGAATCTTAGAGATGGAATGAATGTCAGAGGTCATCTATCCCATCCTCTCTCTAAGTGCTACCAGCCTCTCCTTGAACCCTCATGATGATGAGAAGGTCACTGCTTTGCCCAAAACCTAGTCAACCTAGATTTTGAAAATATATTGTAAAACACATCATATCCACAAAAGAGTATATGAAAATATACGTGTATCAGTTGAAGACAATAATAAAACAAAGTACTTAAGTACCTACCACCCAGGCAGAGAATAGCAATTACCATACCCTAGAAGTCTTCTTTTGTCCCTCCTGATTCATCCAAGTTCAACGTTTAGATCACCCTAATTATAGAAAGTTCTTCCTTATATGGAGCTGAAATGTGTTCCACTGACATAACTACCCATGACTCCTAGTTCTGGCCACTGGGGCTACACAGATTAAATTTAATGTTTCTTCCATGTGACAGCCCATCAGCTATTTGAAGACAGGTATTATGCCTCCCTAAGTAGTTGCTGGAAAAAAAACAACCTTAGTTCCTTTTCTCTCCAAATGTGACTTCAATAACTAAACACAGTCCTCCACAGACCTGGTCTGAGCAAAGTAGAGAGTAAAACTGTTCTCCCTCCTTGATTTGGATGGTCTCCCTGCCCCCTCTTTTTTTTTAAAGGTGGCTTTGGATAGGATTGACTTTTTCAGAGGCCATAGTACACTGCTGAGTAGATAGTCAAAATTCTCATGGCTTTCTTTTGTGAACTGTTAACCCAGGACTCTTCCGTTAAGTAGTTTTAAAATCTAAATGCCAGACTATACATTACATTAATTCTTGTCAATTTTATTTGGTTGGTTTTGGTCTGTTATTCATTCCAGCCTCTCTATATCATCTTGATTTATTAGAATGTATTATAGTGTAATTTATTGATAGATTGAATTTGGAGCAAGTGTGAAAAAAAGGCAGAATACACTGAAATGCCAATGTTAAACTATTCTAAACACAGTCAAATATTTTCTAAATGGTTCATAAGTCGTTTCAGTGTCTCCTCAATTATTATACCTTTGATCTGCGAGATGCCAGTTAGCAGAGTTGCAGGTAATGGGATTTCAAATAGCAGAGTGCTTAGTGCATGAGACTCTGGCAGAGAGTAAAAGCCACTGTGGAAAGCAGAGAACATCAAAGTAAAGCTAGTCATTATGTTGGCAAGAGGGAGAGGGGAGTGGGAGTTCATGTACAGTAGTTGGACATCATAAGGAACTGAGAATCTATCATATTTTGGCATCAATTCAGAAGGCGGAACTTCTAGATACATGTACTGCCAGGATATTTTTCTCTCAACAATAGATTATTGTAATGGGCTTGGCTAATGTGCTTGCAATAGTGCATTAAGACCAGGTTCATTGGCACAATTAAAAAAAATCACCATCATTACAATAACAGGTCTTGATTTTGCAGCAAAAATCTGGGCTGCTAATACTTTAAGGAAAGAAAAAAACGTCAAAACTTGGAAGGAAAACACCCTAGCATGTACGTTCTTCTCCTGGCTGTTAGGAAAGCACCTGGGGCACAGAGAACAGGCACCGTAGAAGCACAAATACACACACAAGTGCCATCTTGTCCAGCTTCTACATTACGCAGATGCTGTTTGCAGACCAAGTCCTCTCCTGCCCCTACATGTCAATGTGGCCCAGAACAGTGCCAGTTTCTCTTACATCCCTTGTGGAAAATATTTTGCCCTAAGACTGCCCCTGAAACACTAATTGAACCTGAACATTTTAATTGAACCTTATTACTTGAACTGCGTGAAGGAGATGTGGGTCCCTTGGGTCTGAAATAGGGCAAAAGGAGACTGAACTCATGGTTACACAGTCTCATGCTGCCAAACTACACTGCCTCTGGGAACCTGGTTACTTGTGGCAACTTTGAGTTTTCGCCTCCCTTGCTCCGCACACCTTAGCTGCCTGGGTCCCTTCTCCTTGTTGCAGAGGGGGAAGTTGGAATTAGATGGACATCCTCAGAGCCTTTCTAACATTGGGGAACTGCCACCAAATCAGTCACTTATCCCCACAACTAATGCCATTCATTAGCTAGGTGCCTGGCTCTTCCTTATTCTGTAGAAGATGGAAGATCAGATACTTGGGGATCAGTGCTTTGTGTGGATTTGTGACATGATTCCTGCAACTCCACAGAACCAAAATCAAACATCACATAAATAGCCCAGTCTTATATTTGTTAGTCTATCTTTACTTCTCAGATGAAATTGGTCTAAGCATTATGGGCTCATTGGTCAATCTCATCAGGATCATTCTTTGTTAGAATAGAATAGGATAGAAATAGGTGATATAACTACCTGGTGATAAAGAACATTTAGAAATACCAACAGAGCAGAAGGGATGCCCAGTTCTGGAAGACATTTTTCTAGAAAACATAATAACTTCTTAAGTACATAACGATATTTTTTCAAAGCATTAAATATATTCTAATTTTTAAATATTTTAATTTTTTATCCATCGATCATTCATTCTACAATAATTCACGCATCAGTCACTATATACTGTGCACTATGCCAGACTTTGGGGAAACAAACTCATGGAGCTTGATCTCTTCTGATTGAAATAACAGTTCCATTAGCCATACTCCCTACAGATATTTCAAGGTGTGAACCACAGACAAAGCAAGCCAAATATATGAACAGAGTTTAATGTTGTAACCAAATATAACATAAACAGGTTCATCTAGTTCATTAAGTTCTATTTGTTCATTCCTTCAGTAGATATTGGCTGAACACCTACTATGAGCTAGGCACTGTGCTAGTCATTAGGGGTACACAGATGATTGAAACCCTGGTCTCTACTTCAAAGAGCTGAGAACCTACTGGGAGAGACAGACACATAAGCAGACAGCCGTGACATACGTGGGGGAACAGTGCAACAGACACTTTGGTAACCTACCCAGTAATTCCCAACCTTTTCTTTCTGGCTGGCAGAGCCCTCTTCCCATTATAAAAGTGAAACTGCTTTCCTGGCCTCCCCTTGTAACTAGGAAAAGGGCATGCTACCAAATCCTACTCTGTAAATCTACTGGAGGGATATTGGGAAGGATTCTTCACCTGAAAAGCAATATTCCCAGAGGGGAACTCCTATACCTGCATCTCCTTCTGTTATGGACTGAATTGTGCCCCCACCCCCCGATTCATGTGTGGAAGGCCTAACTCCCAGTATCTCAGAATGTGACTGTATTTGGAGATAGGGTCTTTAAAGAGATAATTACATTAAAATGAGTCCATTTGGGTGGACCCTAATCTAATACGACTGGTATTCTCATAAAGAAGAAGAAATTTGAACACATGTATACACACACACACACACACACACACACACACACACACGAAAGACCATGTGAGGACACAGGGAGAAGATGGCCATTTAAGATAGAAGAGAGACCTCAGAAGAAACCAACGTGGCCAACACCATGATCTTGGACTTGCAACCTTCAGAACTGTGAGAAAATAAAGTCCTGTTGTTTAAGCGCTCGCATCAGTGATACTGTTATGGTAGCCCTAGAAAATGAATAGATCTTCCCTGAATTTGGATATTGTCATGAGTTTGGATCCACTGCAGAAATCTTGCAAAAGGTCCAAAAGAATTGCAGAGATGCTAACTTAGTCCCTGATATCACTGAGCCAATGCAGGAACCATCTTCTTCTGGACTTCTTGTAAAGAGACAATAAACCCCTATTGTTTAAGCTGCTTTAGGTGTAGGAGTTCTGTTACCTAAAACAACAAGCATTGTGACTGATACATGCAAGGATAGAGGCACTGTGGTGTGGAGATAGGGTACTGAAGGGAAAACAAGGAGAGTTGTCTAGGTGACAACTAAGCTTGGGTCTTTTTTTGGGGGGGTTTGCGGGCCTCTCACTGTTGTGGCCTCTCCCGTTGCAGAGCACAGGCTCCGGACGTGCAGGCTCAGCAGCCATGGCTCACAGGCCCAGCCACTCCGCGGCATGTAGGATCTTCCTGGACTGGGGCACGAACCCGTGTCCCCTGCATCAGCAGGCGGACTCTCAACCACTGCGCCACCAGGGAAGCCCTAAGCTTGGGTCTTTAAAGATGTGCAGAAATTAATCAAGTAAATGGCCGGACAAAGGGTACTTTAGAAAGAGAGGATCATAAAAAGAGCAGAAGCCACCAGCTATGAGGGAGAGACTTAGTAGCAAGAAGCCTTTGGTGTTGTAGGAATCCAAGTGTGGAGCCAGGAGGGGCAATACTTAACCTGTGGAGGTTGGCAGGGTTTGGATCGCGGAGTGAGTCTTTGATTGCTGCTAAGAGCTGTGGCTTTCTTCCTGTCAGTTTGGTTAGAATGATGTAAGTGAAGGATAAATTTGAGGAATCATAACTGGAAGTGGGGATCCCAATGGAGAGTTTTATGAAAGTTCAAGAGAGAGAGGAGAAAACAGAACTAAGGTGGTAGAATCAAGATGAAGAGGAGGAACTGATGCCTGCAAGTTGAGGAGACACAGAGTGATCTGCCCATCATTGTTCTGTATGGCAACTAGGCATAGATGGTAAATGACTAGAATTACAATGTAATGGGTGGGCCAAAAGTTTTGTTCATTTTTTTTTCTGTAAGATGGCTCTAGTAGCACTTAGTTGTCTTTAACTTCATTCGAAACAATTTTGTTAGATTGTATGTGACAGCTGTCATATCAACGTGCATTTAAAAAAAGATTTATCAAAATTGGTGAATTTTTGTGTAGCTATTTTAATATTGAAGATGGAAGAAAAAAAGTAACATTTTTGGCATATTATGCTTTATTATTTCAAGAAAGGTAAAAACACAACTGAAACTCACAAAAAAGTTGTGCAGTGTATGGAGAAGGTGCTGTGAGTGATCGAATGCATCAAAAGTGGTTTGTGAAGTTTTGTGCTGGAGGTTTCTTGCTGGACGATGCTCCACGGTCGGGTAGACCAGTTGAAGCTGATAGCAACCAAATCGAGACATTAATTGAGAACAATCAATGTTATACCACGTGGGAGATATCCGACATACTCAAAATATCCAAATCAAGTGTTGAAAATCATTTGCACCAGCTTGGTTATGTGAATTACTTTGATGTTTGCATTCCACATAATTTAAGCGAAATGAACCTCTTGACCATATTTCTTCATGTGATTCTCTACCGAAACATAATGAAAATGTTCTGTTTTTAAAACAAATTGTGATGGGCGATGAAAAGTGGATACTGTACAATAATGTGGAACAGAAGAGATCATGGGGCAAGTGAAATGAACCACCACCAATCACACCAAAGGTAGGTCTTCATCCAAAGAAGGTGATGTTGTGTATATGGTGGGATTGGAAGGGAGTCCTCTATTAAGGAGTTTCCTTCCAGAAAACCAAACAATTAGTTCCAACAAGTACTGCTCCCAATTAGAGCAGCTGAAATTGGCACATGAAAAGAGTCCAGAATTAGTCAACAGCAAACTCATCAGGATCTTCCATCAGGATAAGGCAAGACCTCATGTTTCTTTGATGACCAGGCAAAACCGTTACAGCTTGTCTGAGAGGTTCTGATTCATCCGCCGTATTCACCAGACATTGCACCTTCGGATTCCATTTATTTCGGTCTTTACAAAATTCTCTTAATGGAAAAAATTTCAGTTCCCTGGAAGACTGTAAAAGGCACCTGGAACAGTTCTTTGCTCAAAAAGATAAAAAGTTTTGGGAAGATGGAATTATAAAGTTGACTGAAAAATGGCAGAAGGTAGTGAAACAAAAGGGTGAATACATTGTTCAATAAAGTTCTTGGTGAAAATGAAAAATGTGTCTTTTATTTTTACTTAAAAAAACGAAAGCACTTTTTGGCCCACCCAATAACTGAGAAGAGAAAGCTGAACTTTATCCTAAATGCCAACCTTCGTCTATCTGTATCATTTTTAATAAAAAAATTTTAAAAATGTATTACTTATTTCCCTGTCTCATTCAACAGAGTCTACTACGTGTAAACTAACCTTTTCTTAATGACTCACAGCCCTCATTATGAAAAAGGAGGCATCCTGGTGTAGAGGAAAAGGCTGGGTCATGGTGTAGAGAGAAAGGCCTGTGTTAGACATCATAAAACCTGGGTTTATTCCTAGCTCCACCGCTCATTAATCTGTGTGACCATGGAAAACTCACTAAGCCTCTCTGTGTAATTTTTTCTCCTTGGCGCCTACTTCATAGGCTTGCTGTGGAGTTGAAATGAGATAATGTGTGTGAAAGGGCTTGATAAACCATCAGACACCAGACAATGAGGCATTATAATCCTTTTTCTAAAGTGAAGTGACATACAGCACAATGCTGTGTCTACTTTCAAGTCCTGTTGTCCTTTGCTGTTAAGTTGTTTGCTGTCTCTTTGCTGTCAAAACACTTCCCTCTCAGAAGGTCTTTCACCCACACCCACCTTGTCCTCCCAGGGCCATGGGTTGGGAAGCCAGAGGTCAGCCTCTTAGAAACTTTGTTCAGTGTAACTCAGTAAGGCTCTGTGTGGAGCGCTAAGGATCTGGTTTTGGTTCAAGAGCTTTGTGTTAGCTATTTTGGGTGCTTAAAGGCCTTTTTCACTTCTGGATTTGGTGCCTCATTCCACAGAATTGGGGTTGTCAGAGCCTGACTTCCAGTTAAGAGAGGTGTAACTCTAGTGCTTTCATACTGCCAACTGAACTGCTCAGTTTCCCTCTTCCTGCTTAGTTCTGTTTTATCTCTCTGTAACCAGTTTTCTGTGGTATCACGTACAGATTTCTCCTCACCACTGACTCACATTGGCATAAATTAAGACAGAAACCTTGACCATAACTTTTCAACAGAGAATATTCCTTGCATTCCCATCTTTAAGGATTTGGGGTCCCTGAGTTTCCTCCTCCCCTCTCTTGCCTTCTAACAGGGTCCTCGTTTTAGCATGTTGAGGGACTTCCAACCCTCACATCCCATAAAGACATAGATGGGTCATTTAAATGGTAGACAATTGGAAGAGTAGATGTATAACCTGGTAATTAAAGCCTGCACTTTTGAGTTGGAGCATACAAGCTCAGGTGTGTTGCATAATCTCTCTGGCTCTCAATTTCCTTATCTGCAAAATGAGAGTAATGCCTTGTTGCGAGGAGTCAATGTAATAATGAATTTGAAGCACTTAGCACAGACTCTGGTACAAAGGAAGTGCTCATTAAATGCAAGGTGGTGATTACTAGTTAGAGAAACTAGTCCTGGGAGATAGTAAGGATAAGATATACAGGGTCTGAATTCCTTAGGAGAAAAGGAGAAGACAGGAGGTGATAGGAGATGGGGAATAGAGGATCCTAGAAAAGGGTTAGGCGTTTGGGTAGAGTGGGTTCTAGACCACAGGCTGAGTTTTGAATTAGCCAAACTCCTGGGATCTTACCAGGATAGGCTAGGTTTGGGGTATAGAGAGAAGAGATATCCAGGAGGTTGAGGTATTTATTACCTTCTTCAGCGACCTCAGCCAAGTCTGAAACTTCAACTTTTACATCAAGAAACTCTCCGTAGGCTTTTTCATCCCAGGTCCCTCACTTCCTCTCCCACACATCCTTCCTTCTGAATCCCCATCAGGTTACTCTGGGTGGTGGATTAAAGATGGCTACAAATTCTTGGATACTCCTCTCTGGAGAGACGGGACCTATTTCCTCTTCTCCTGAATGTCGGCTGGCCTCAGACTGCTTTGACCAACAGAGTGTAGCAGAAGTGACACCGTGAGAGTTCTGGGCCTAGGCTTTGAGAGGATTTGCACCTTCTACCTTTTTCTCTTGGAACCCTGAGCTACCATTTAAGAAGTCTGGTCCCCCTGCTAGAGAAAGCATGTGCAAAGACCCTGAAACTACATGGAAAGGGAAAGGCACCCAACTAAGACCAGTCTTTCCAGCATCTCAGGCAAGATACCACACATATGAGAAAAGTCATCTTGGACCATCCAGCTGAGCTGAGCCCCCAGCTGAATACCACTGGGTAACTCCATTCAGTGCCATGTGGAGCAGGAGAATCACCCAGGTGAGTCCTGTCCAAGTTTCTGACCCACAAAATTGTGAGATATAATAAAATGGCTGTTGTTTTAGACAGCTAAATTTGGGGGTGGTTTATTATATAACAATAAATAACAGAACCAAATAAGCACAAAATAAGGTTTATTTGCAATATTTTGAGTAGGCACAAAGAATTTCAGGGATAAAGGGCTCCCTAGGATCTCTCCATCAAAATATTCTTAGAGGTCACTATTGGAATATGGAATACAGTCAATCATATCACTATTACTGAATAAAGGCCTAAAGTTCAATTGGCCTGGGAAAGGCAACTGACTGAAACTCACCTCACTGCTGCAAGACTCTACTACTCAAATTATTTCATGTTTAGATGGAAAAAATGAGGGAAATATTTGGGAGAGGGGGTCTTCCCCTCTCCTCCCACTGACTATTGGAAGCGGGTGGGAGGGATCTGGGATGAAAGAACTGGAAGGTCTGTAAAACATGGTTCTCAGATCTTGACAGTTTCATTTAGGGCCAGCTCTATTTTCCTACAATCATAAGTGGACAAATAAAAGTTTCGCCCAAGCCCAAGGGATCTTGGAAGGGCCAGCCGTATGCAGTCTGGGACGTATAGGCACCAGCCTCAGCACTCAGGAAAACTGAGTCATGGAGAAGTTCTTTGCTCAGGTAACCTGACATGTCAGGAGTGGAGCTGGAATCAGATCCTGGCTCTCCTGGGCTCTTTTCCAGAAGGATTTTTCTACTGCACCATGATGTTCCTTCACCCTTGTTGCTGAGGACAGAAGCACATTTAAATCATGATTATCTTGCTGTTCTCTGGAACCCTGATTCCCAGATGTTCAGCCTTCTTTTCTGAGTTACCTTCCATCACTCTGAGAAGGTGAGAAGGGGCAGGTGTGTTTCACTGTCTTTGAAAACTGGAGCATGGAGAGGTGGGCATGCACAGAGCTCATAGCTCAGAAAGAGGCATTCTGATAGAGTGGGGAGAATTTCAAAGGGGCCAGGGGTCTGCCCTCAGGCATTTACATTCAAGATGGGGGATATGGCATCTGCTTCCTCCAGTGGGTGGGGAGGCAGGAGGCCATGACTAAGCAAGGTCTGAGCGACTGCAAGGTGAGGCTGCCCCGGGAATCAAGGAGAGGAGTAGAGGCCTAGTCAAGAAGGACTCCTGGAGGAGGTGACAGGCATGTATTGGGAAGGAGTGAGGGAGAATATCTAGGAGCGAATGTTTTGTGCAAGGTTTCGGAAGCAGAGACAAGCAATGCTTATGTTGAAGACATGATAAGAAAACTACTGGAGATAGAGCACAACCCTTGCTGAGGAGGCAGGAGAGGTATGATTAGAAAAGTGGAGGGAGGGAAAGGGTAGTTAATAATGGCGGGAGGCCTGGACCCTTAGGAGATCTTTTCCTGATCTCTGGACCCCAGCTATGAGTTGTCTGGTCCCAAGGCCAAACCTCCAGCTCTTTCCAGCTCCAGTCCCAACTCCCATCTGTGTCTCCCATCTCAGCAATAATCACAACAGCACCCACGATGGCTGCTCTGTGTTGAGTGCTTACAATGCGACAGGCACTGCATGAAGCTCTCTCTCTCTTTTTTTTTTTTTGCGATACGCGGGCCTCTCACCGTTGTGGCCTCTCCCGCTGCGGAGCACAGGCTCCAGACGCGCAGGCTCAGCGGCCATGGCTCACGGGCCCAGCCGCTCTGCGGCATGTGGGATCCTCCTGGACCGGGGCACAAACCCGTGTCCCCTGCATCGGCAGGCGGACTCTCAACCACTGCGCCACCAGGGAAGCCCCTGCATGAAGCTCTTTACATGCATCTTCTCACGTGGCCCTTGTGGAAACACTAAGGGGAATCTGCTCATTATAGATGAGGAAACGATGGAACTGTCAGACAGAGCTAAGAGCCTGTTGAGAGAGGTCAGCAAATTGCCCCATAACTTCCTTGTCACTCATAAGTGGCAGAGCCAGGAAGGAGCCCAGGCTATGTTTTCACCTTCATTTGTGGGGACCTTCTGAGGGCTGGACCCTGTGTGCCTCTGTGTGGGTTACCAACTCACGAAACCCGGCCTGACTGTGTGGGTCACTGCAGAGACACAGGAGGGTCAGACACATTGGGCTTAAGTGCTGTCAGCGGCCCCTGTGCGCCCTCTCTGTCCCACCATTACCCCTCTCCTCCCCTCAAGTAAATCTCTTAGCACCCTCATCCAGGGAGGATAGGGAGGGAGGGAAGGACAAGGGACTGGCACTGCCAGTGGGGAGGGGACAGTAAAGCTGTCCTTTGGTTGATCTATCCTCAAAGGACCCTAGCTCCCAGAATCCTAGGGAGAAGCTGCCTTCAGGTGAGGTTTATGCTTGTCTGCCTGGGGTTACATATTGTATAGATATGCATCCATACAATAAGATACGAAGGTGATGAATCATCTAGGAATTCCTGCCTCTTCAATGCCTTTTACATCTCTGTTTATTTAAGGAGCACTTGCTGTGTGCCTAGCAGTCTGCGAAGAGATGGGGGGAGGAGACAGGATAAGTGAAGGGAAAGTTAAGGTTCTTGCACTCAAGGAAGTTTTGCACTGATTGGGGATATACGATTTCTAAATTTTAAATAATTAGAAGACAAAGCCAAATAATATATAATTACACTGTCATTTAAGTATGATCAAGTGTCAAAATACATGCCACAAATGTGCTATGTGCTGTCTGGAAGAGACGCCAGGGTGGGCTTGAATGAATCAGTGTAGAGGGCTTCCAGAAACGCTGGGCCTTGAATGGTGGGTGGGAATCTGAGCAGTGGAGGTGGTCAGAATCAGAGGTGATGTGGAGAGTTGGTGGGGGTGGACATTAACAAGCATGGTGAACAAGCATGGTGACTGTGTGAGCTTGGGAGGTGAGCAGACAGGCTGAGCCACAGGAGGGTGCAGGGCAGAAGAGAACACTCTGGTGTTGGACAGACTTGGGGTCAAGTTTAACTCTCTAGGGACCTAGCTGCATGACCTGGGGCATTACTTAACCTTTCTGAGCCTAGTTTTTCTTACAATACGATAATATCTGCCATTCAAGGTGGTTCTAAGGATTAAATGCAAATAAAGTTATCAACATAGAGCCTGGCACAGAGTAGAGCTCAAAAAAAAAAAAAAAAAAAAAAAAAGAAAGAAAGAAAAAGAAAAAAAAGAAAAAAGTTAGTTATTATTACAATTATTTTGAAGATAAACTTGCATAGGTGAGTATGATCGTTATGAAACAATGTCTTGCATCAAATCCTGGCATCAGTCTTTTTTAGTTGGGCTCACTCCGGCAATGTACTTAACCTCCCCGAGCCTCAGCTTCTGCATCTGAAAATAGGGATGATTGTATCCCATACCTCACAGGGGGCTGCAAGGACAAGATGACCTGTTACCTATAAAACACTTAGGAGAGGGCCTGGTACCTAACGAGAGCTAATAAATGATGTTAGCTATTATTACAGTTAATCCTCCCAAATCCTGCAAGGGTTTCTATCATTCTCCTATTGTTGTTGAGGAAACAAAGGCTCAGAGCTTAAGTAACTTGTCCAAGGCCACCCAGCCAGTCACTGGTGAGTCCAGACTGTCTTCTTCATGTCCCCAGTGGAAATGCATCTCTCCAACTCCAAAGCTCTCTGTGCTTCCAGTATAAGACTTATTATAGTGCAACTAACACTGCAGTGACGCCCTCGAGGGCAAGGCCTGGGCCTTACTCATCTTTTGTGTATCAGCACCTGACACCAGTCAGGCCCTGGCAGGTGATCAAGAATGCTTGCTGACTTGAGATGAAGTGAGGTGACTGGGGTTGGAGCGCTGGAAAAGGCAGGGCTGGATGTGAGCCTGTATCTGGGCTGTCGGAGGAAGGAGTCAAGATGACTCCAGGTTTCCAGCCTGGGTGGGTGGGAGAAGGGTGGACCTGTTAACTGAAAACCGGAAGTTGGGAGAGGCTGATGGCTTGGGTTTGAGAAGAAAGTGGGGAAAGGGGAGATGCAAAGGTCAGGCTTAGGCAGGTTGCGATGGAGAGATGGGGACGCTTTAATTAGGATCCAGGGCTGTGAAAATCCACTGGCAGCTCCCCCACCCCCTCCCCACATGGACTAGCTTGTGACCTGACATCAAGATCCCTGCCCTGGACTTGTTACTAATGGGAGACCCAAGACACACCCAGGAAACCACAGGGCTTAGAACACTTACACAGCCACCTATCAGCACCCAGGAGAGAAAAGGGTGTCTGGCCATTGTGGCTGGATTGAAGAAGAGCCCTGGAATGAGGGGATGTGGGGAGGTCAGTCTAGGAGAGCTTCCTGGAGGAGGAGGAGGAGGAGGAGGCTCAGCTTTGGTCAGGAGGGCAGTTAGCTGCAACGGAGGGAGACAGAATGTGGGATGGGGGTGCTCACTGCAGGGAAGATGAGGCTTCCTGCCCTTGGCTGGGATTCTGGGCCTGGTCCCCTAAGCCGTCAGCAGGGGAGCTGGAGGAGGAATACATCACAGCTGTTGTGAGGGGGCCCAAGGAGATCTCTAGGGAAACAGGACAAGAATAACCATTCTAATGCCCAGCACCACCCCATGCACGCTGCCTTCTCTCCTGCGGGGGCTTCGCTTTCTGCCACGTGGACACCCCTCTCTCTCACTCTCTCCTTCCTCCCTTCCCCATCTTCCCACTCCAGCCGACTGTGAGGCGGGAAGGGCGGGACCACCAGTCCCAGCGCCTGGGGGAGAGTGGGACTTGCCAGCTGTCTCCTCCCTCCCCTTAGCCCATCACGATCCCTTCCTCCTGGTTCTGACAGACAAATCGGGCACCCGCCCCTCCCTGTCTCCAAGTCCCCTCCCCCTCCCTCCACTGTCCGGCCAGCCCTCAGCCCCTTCCCTGAGCGGGACGACAGTGATGCAACCCCATGCCCAGAAGTGAAGGGGTGAACGAGGTGCCCTCTCCCTCCCTCTTGGGCCTCTGACCCTGTTCCCAGACGTCCCCCCAGCCCCTCTCTCACCCGGTCCCGCCCCCGCCCCTCCCCACCGTGCCCTCAGCCCCTCCCCCCGCCCCCGCTCTGCTGTGGGAGGGCCCAGCAGCTCCCTGCCCTGGCCTGGCCGGGTGTGAGTCCCTGGAGGGCAGGGGAAGCTCGTCTTCTGGGATTTCCCCGGCCTCTGGCCAGCAGGAAGTCTTCCTCTGGAGAGGGGAAACCTTGCTCTTGGCCTCGGGCCAGCTGCTAGCAAGACCAAGGTTCAGGGGAGGAGCCTGTTTCCCTGGTCAGCTGGGGACTCCCGCTGACCTCTGCTCTTCAGGTTTGGGGGTTTAGGCCTCAGAGGCCCAGAGAGCAAGGTCAGGGCGGGGGAAGAGGACGAAGGAGACGCTGGGGACAGTGGGGCAGAGAGACTCGGCGCCGACCCCCACCTGCATCAGCCGTCCTGGCTTTCCCTCCCGTCCCCGGCCTGTGGAGCGGTGGGGTAGGGGCTCTCTGGACGTTTCTCCTCTCCCCGCTGGGTGTGTGTGCCAGGCGGGTGTGGCCTGGGCACAGGGCGTTGATAAGGGGCCGCGGCAGCACCGCCCGCCGCAGCCCTGCAGGACCCAGGGTGGCCTAGAGCAGAGCGCTGTCCGGGCACAGTCCACCCCGGCCTCGTCCTGACACATCCGGGAACCAGGGGCAGGGAAGGAGGGTGCCTGGAAGTCTTTCTCTGGTGCCTCGGTCTCCGCCTCTCCGAGGCTGTGGAAGGTGATAAGCCCTGCGAGTGGGGCTGGGGTGGGGGAGCGACCTCCTTTCCCAGGGGCTCTGGCGGGCAGAGGCCCCCACTCTCCTCTCCGAATCTCGCCTCTGCCCTTACTCCCCGGTTGCCCTGTTCCCGGGCTCCAAATGAGCCCCTGGGGACCCCTCAGCGGCAAACACAACAGGGAGAGAGCAAGAGCCAGCCCCCGGGGAGCAGGGCAGACAGCACTGGTGACTGTGCACATTCCACCCCGCCCCGCCCCGCCCTCAGCCACCCCTCCTCATCTCCCACTCCTCCGCCCCTCAAAACCCAGGCGGGGTGCCCTTCTCAGAGCTCTTCTTGGGGCTGGGCTGTCCCAGCCGGTAGCTTGGGAAGAGGGGGGAAGGGGAGGGGGAGGGGGAGAAGGAGAGGCAGGGAGGTTGGTTGAGACAAAGCGGGCAAGCCTGGGTGGGAAGGAGCCGCTGCGTGGGCTGGAGTTGGGGACAGAGCCAGGTGGCGACAGCCCTGCGGAGCCAAGATCAGGGAGTTTCCGGGGATGAAGGGAGAAGCTGCGCGCTGGGCCAGCGCCCCCTGGTGGACAGTGCTGCAGCGGCAGCCACCCAGTCTCCCTGCCCTGCTGCTGTGGCCACCGGGGTGGTCTCTCCTGGACACGTGGACAGAGTGGAGAGCACAGCCCTGCACAGGACCCAGGCAAGGTCCTCACTAGCAAGACCTGGCTTTGAGAAACTGTACAGGAACCAAGTTCTATTGCAGTGCCCATCGACCCTGTCCACCTCATTTTCTCACCTGACCAGCAAGTGGTGGGTTATCGTGCAGTCTTTGAGGCCCCTTCTGGCATGGGCATCCCGGGATTCCAGGTCAAGATGGATGTGATCTGGCTCCTCGTTACCTGTCCGATCTCAGAATCTCCTTCCCCTCTTGCCTGCACTCACATCTGCTCCAGCCACGCTGGCCTCCTGTTCCTGGAACACACCAGGCACGGTCCCCCCTGAGGGCCATTACAAGGGTTGTCACCTCCACCAAGAAAGCTATTCCTTGAGATGTCCACTCCGTCACCTCCTCCCAGTCTTTTCTCAAAGGTCTTTCCTTGGATGAAGCCTGTTCTGACCTTCTGATGTAAAATTAAAACCACTCTCCCAGGTCTGGATCCTCCCTACCCTGCTTTTCCCAGAGCCCTTATCACCATCTAACACACTATACCATTTCCTTATTTATCATGACTGTTGTGTAGTGTCTTTCTCCTTCTAATGGAATGATGAGGGTAGAGGGTTTTGCTGGATTCATTCATGGATGTATCCTAAGCACCTGGAGCAGTGAGTGGCACACAGTAGGAGCTCATTAATATTTGTGGAAGGAACGAGTATGCCATTGAAGAGGGTCTGGGCTGGGGGCAGACAGGTTGTTATGGATTGAGTTGTGTCCCCCAAATTCATATGTTGAAGCCTTAACCCCCTATTTTATGGTTTTGGAGACGGGGCATTTGGGAGGTAATCCGGTTTAGTGGAGGTCATAAGGGTGGGATTCTCATGATGGGATTAGTTGCCCTCATATGAGGAGAAACCAGAGAGTTGTCTCTCACTCTGCCATGTGAGGACAGAGCACAAAGGTGGCCTTCGAAAACCAGGAAGAGACCTCTCACCAGGAAGTGAATCAGCCGGCACCTTGGTCTTGGACATTCCAGCCTCCAGATCTATGAGAATTCTGTTGTTTAAACCACCCAGTCTCTGGCTTTTTTTTTTTTTTTTTTTTTTGGCCATGTGGCTTGTGGGATTTTAGTTCCCCAACCAGGAATTGAACCTGGGCCCACGGCAGAGTAAGCATGGAGTCCTAACCACTGGACCGCCAGAGAATTCCCTCTGGCATTTTGTTATGGCAGCCTAAGTAGACTAAGAAAAAGTTTTGCCTTAATAGCTCATATTTAGTGAATAGAAGTGGTTGTGCTACTAAAATAGGGTTTCATTGAAAGGATCACATTGCTGATGAGCTTTCACAGGTGGGGAGGGCGAGAAGAAGGCGAGGATTGTGGAGAGAATACAACATAGCTTGGCTCCTGCACTCACTGTGTTCACAAACTGACACCCAATTTACCCATGTCAGAAATTCTCAGTGTGCTCCATGGAACATCAGTTCTGAGAAATGCTCCTCAAGAAAGGTAGGCAGAGATCAGAGAAGTTTAGGAAATGTACAGACTGATCCCTTCTGAGATATTCATAGTCCCTACTCCAGTGGGAGCATTAATTTAAATTCTTCAGTCTGGTATTTCACAACATGTATGACCATGGGATTCACATTCCTTCTGTCTTTTATCAAGCAAAAGCCCTAAATGTTCTGCCAAATTAACATTCTGACATCACATACTTTAGAAATGCCGACTTGCAAGATAAATCTTTTTTTTAAAAATAAATTTATTTATTTTATTTATTTATTTTTGGCTGTGTTGGGTCTTTGTTGCTGCGCGCGGGCTTTCTCTAGTTGTGGCGAGTGGGGGCTACTCTTCATTGAGGTGTGCGGGCTTCTCATTGTGGTGGCTTCTCTTGTTGCGGAGCACGGGCTCTAGGCGCACAGGCTCAGTAGTTGTGGCTCGCGGGCTTAATTGCTCCACGGCATGTGGGATCTTCCCGGACCAGGGCTCGAACCCGTGTCCCCTGCATTGGCAGGCAGATTCTTAACCACTGTGCCACCAGGGAAGCCCAAAGTAAATTTTAACTTTGCGTGTGGCATCCAGGGCCTTTGTGGTCTCTTCCAGTCTCTCCAGACTAGTCTCAAACGTGCCCGACGTTTCACCCGTTCCACACAGTTCTCTATTTGCTCACAGTTCTTTTAGCTTCCCCCACCCCCATCCCCCCTCTACGTTCCTTCCTGGCCCAGTTCAAGTGCTGTTTCCCCAACCCTGCTTGTGTGTATTGTCTACCCTCCATCACTGTGTGTGTTCCATCCAGCCCTCTGTCTCAATTGTCTTGTTTTGTTTTGTCTGCTGCCCCTCTGGACTTGCTCCTCTCAGGCAGATATGAAGTCTGCTCACTGCATCCCCAGGGCCTGTCCCATGAGCTGCTTCAGAGGACACAGGATGCGTGGAGACAAACAGAAAGGATTCTCACAGCTCTGCGTCTGCAGCCTGGGGAAGGGACACCAGCTGCTCCCTCTGGTTCCTCCCGCCCCTTTGGTATCTTTAGTATCTTCCTCTACCTCTCTGCCCTCAAAATGCCGAGGATTCAGCATCCCAAACATGACTGGATTTCCCCAAAGGGTCATATTCAAAGATACGTATAGGTCATTCACAAAATAAAAAATACAACCAACTAAGAAACATTTGAGAACATGTTGTAACTTACTAGTAGTCATAGAAATGCAAATTAAACCGTGAGATCACATAGGGTCTGCAATATGCATCAAGAGCTGTAAAATGTTCATACCATCTGTCTCATTACCCACATCTGTGATGAATTCTAACAAAACCCCCCAAATACTGGAAACTTAATGCCCAACAGTCATCCACAATATTCTTTTGTTAAAGAATTTTTGATTGTGAAAAATAACACACACAAAGTATATAGCAATAAATGTATAGTTTAATGAATTATTATAAAGAAGTACTCAATGTAAGCACCTAAGGTCACAAGATGGAACACCCCAGTGCCCCAGGAGTCTGTGTGTCCCTTAAAAATCACAAGGTCCCCCTCCCCAGAGATAAGCACTTGCTTTTCTCCATAGTTTGACCACCTCAGTAGACATCCATGGACATGGTAGTTTATGCTGCCTGTTTTGGGGGTTCATACAAGTGAAGGCACAGAGTTTGTGTTCTCTCCTCTCTGGTTTCTTTCACCCAACGTTACGGGTTCCTTTTTTTTTTCTTTCTACTTTACCCTCTTCCTGTCTTCTTTTATTTTGTTGTTGTTCATTTTTTGAAAATTGAAGTATACTTGCTTTACAATATTGTATTTGTTTCAGGTGTACAGCAAAGTGATTCCATTATTTTTTTAAAGATTATATTCCATTATAGATTATTACAAGATATTGAATATAGTTCCCTGTGTTGTACAGTAAATCCTTGCTGCTTGTCTATTTTATGTGTAGTAGTTTGTATCCCTTTCCCTTTTGGTAATCATAAGTTTGTTTTCTATGTCTGCAAGTCTGTTTCTGTTTTGTGTAGAGATTCATTTGTATTGTTTTTTAAGATTCTAGATAGAAGTGGTATTATATAATATTTGTCATTCTCTGTCTTACTTCACTTAGTATGATATTCTCTAGGGTCCAGGAGCCTTTTTCTCATGTCACCTGGAGCCAGGTGCATACATTTCTACTGACCAGGTAGTTAAGTTATAGGGATTACGAGGGAGAACGTATATAAGCTCCTGTCACAGTGCCCTGCACATAGTAGGCATTTAATACTGTTTCATTAATACCCTCCCTTTATGACACAGGCCCAGCTCCATTTCTAAGCAGGATTCTCCACACTTCCAACCCCAGTACTGATCTGCTTCCTATCCTGCTAACACCACTTTTTACCACCACCTGGAATCCAGATTCTGTCCCCCTGGCCACCAGGGACAGAGCAGTCTCAGCATATTATCGTCTGCTGTTCACACAGCTCCCCACTACTGTGAGGGTTCTTAGGATTTTCCTCAAGAATAAGACAGGCAGGACTTCCCTGGTGGTGCAGTGGTTGAGAGTCCGCCTGCTGATGCAGGGGACACGGGTTCGTGCCCCGGTCCAGGAAGATCCCACATGCCGCAGAGCGGCTGGGCCCGTGAGCCATGGCCGCTGGGCCTGCGCATCCGGAGCCTGTGCTCCACAACGGGAGAGGCCACAACAGTGAGGGGCCCGCGTACCGCAAAAAAAAAAAAAAAAAAAAAAAAAAGAATAAGACAGGCAGAGCCCACCCCTCTATCTCCTACCCAACCTTCTTCACTAAGACCCTTCACTGACAAGGCAGTCCTGCTTCACATTTCAGTAGGTGGATCTTTACACAAGGATATGGGAAGATTTAATCTGTATTTCGGAGGAGGATGACTACCCAGACTTTCTGACAGTTTCTCAAAGAAGTTGAGGCAAGAGAATGAAACCTGGAAAGGAGAGTCCAGATGAACGTGTAGGGTAGGAGGCAGGGAGGTGGGGAAGCAGGGAAGCTGCCTGGCTTGGAGAAGGGCAGTGGTGGGCAGAGCAGGCATCTGCAGGAACAGCTTTTAATCTCCCCTCTCTTTCATTTCATCCCTGCTTTAAAAATCACCTTTGTGTCCCCACTGCACAGTTTCCAGTGTCTTGTGCCATTTTGCAAGGTGAGTCTTTTGTGATTACCACCAGTATATACTAGATCTTAGGAAGAATTCCTGAAAATTTGTATGGGTTAAGGGACAGGTTTTATCAGGGAAAATTACCAAGAGAAGTTTGCAAGAAGAGAAGAGGAAGTGACCCTGGCTCTCTCATCATCACGTGGAAATCAGTGACTGGGCCTCAGTGATTTGCTGGACACACAGATTGGGGCTGTGCTCCAGAGGAAGGACCCTGCTCCCTTCTTACAGGGCAAGGGGTGACAGCAGCCTTGACAGTGAGGGGACAGGCAGTAAGAGTTAGGTGCCAACAATTTATAATAGTTTTCTGGGCGTGCAGGCAGCCCAGCACCAGCGACTTGGGGGACATGGGACTTTTATAAGCCCTCTGCCCCAGGGATAGAGCTAAGGACCTCATGAGATGTTGAGTGTGGGTGCAGACTCTCCCAGGAGAAGGAACCCCCAACACCAGTTGGGGTGGTGTCTAGGAAAACCAGAATGAGCTACAGAATATTCAGTTTTGTTCCTGGCTGAGCGGCCTGGGTGACAGGCAACCAATGCTCACTGAATCCGTGGATGAAGTCCTGTGCTCAGGTTTGAGAGAAACACCAGGCTCTTAGCCCGCAGTCGCTGTCTCCAGTCCTGAGCCTGCACTGGTCCTGGGTCTGGGCTGTGCTGGGGCAGGGGCGAAGCTGGTGCTCAAGGGGTTAGGTCAGGAGAAGTGGGACGAGGCAGCCGGGCTGTTAGGACCTCTGGGAACTGGGTGGTTGGCAGGCCAAGCAGCAGAGTTCAAAGCAGGCAGGTGCCTTAGGTCCTGGCCACGTGACCCACCATCCCCCGCATTCACATCAGCCCTCTGCACACTGAGTTGTATGGCTGGAAAGGGCCGTGGAGGGAGTCATTTCTCCCCCACCCGGTACCGTTTGCTTCTCTCCCCAGTGCTGAGACCCCCAACCTTACCTGAACCTTACGAGTGAGGAGGGATCTGGGGAAAACCTAGGCAGGCAATAGGCTCACTTACTCCCCTTTTGTCCTTTCCCCCTCAGACTGTCATGCTCCTGGTAAATTTTGATGCATGAGAAGCTGATTTTTTCCTTTTTAAATTAACCGTAAGGCCATTGCTTTTGCCATTTCTCACATCCCTAAAGCACTCACATGCAGACTCAGGAGGCTGCATCCCACACACAGCACGTTGGACCAGTCTCCTCTAGTTTACATCTGCCTTGGCTTCCATCAGGAACAGAGACCTGGGCCACAGGCCCCCCCCCCCCACGCTACATCTCTTCCCATTCCTGCAGCCCCTTCCTCTCCCAGTGTCTGTGTGTGCTCCACCTGCCCCTTGCGGGTCATCCTGCATGCCTCCTCCAAGAGGCCTTCCTGCTTTATTTCAGTTTTCACCTGTTGTTTGCTACGGTCTCCTAGATGAAAGAAAATGTACTGTAGCACATACAACCTGCGCTGAGATGATTTCTGCTTATACCTCCCTGCTAGACTACGGGCTCATCTAGGACAATGACTTTGCTTCCTGTCTTTGTATTCAGGTTACTGCACACAATAGGCGCTCATCACGTTTTTTTTTTTGTTTTGTTTGTAGAATGTTGAAGTGCTGTTGTTGGAAGGCCTCCTTTCGGGAAATCACTAGCGGCAGTTTGATCTTCAGCCGCCAGGTGGCACTAATGCCCAGGCGCTGCGCGGCCAGTCGGGAGGGCGGAAGGATGCTTTGAGGGAGGCTTCGGTGCTGGTTGTAGGTGGTGCTGCGAGGTCCGTGAGTCTTTTCCTTTCACTCTCAGATTGAGCACCGGGTCGAACCAGAGAAACGGGGAAGGAGTGGCAGGTTGATAGCTGGGGCGGCAGCACAAGAGTAAACCAGGATTCAGCTATTAGGAACTAAATCCTGGGCAAAATGAGCTTATTTTGAGTGAGAGATCCGTGATCTGGGTGAGAAATCAGGGGCAAGGTCCCAATGCGGGAGAGGCCTAGGCTAGGAATCAGGGTGGGGGGACCTGGAGGTCCACGTCTCAGATTGGGCTGGGTGAGAATTATTTTGGGCTAAGAGTGGGGCGGGTTACCATTGAGAAGGGGGGGATCCTTGAGGAGCCTATGTTTCAGATCTGAGTTCTTGATCCAAATGAGAAACTTCTGAGGTGAAACAGCGTCAAAGAGGAGAGTGGGGGAACTTCTGCCTCACCCCTTGAGACAGACTCTGAGAGGTGAAGGCAGATTGCCTGGGGATGGGACAGAGGGGCTTTCCTGGGGCTGGGGTTCATTCAGGGGGAAATGCCTAGCTCTGGAGCATTTCCCTGGAAGTAAGACTGCTTTGAAGGACTGAGAGAAGACCGCATGTCAATATCAAACCCAGCTGCCACAATTTTGTATCAGGCACCCTTTCCATCCTCACTTCTTCACCTCTCTGCGCTGGTTTTCTTCTCTGTAGAGTGGGGAATCCTCGCCTCTCAGGTCAGTTTGGAGACAGCCTGAGGTGAACAGTGGGCAGTGCTCTGGAACCTGTAGGGCACTTCCCACCTGGTTCTCATTTTGAGCACTCACAGCTGGGCATCTGCTGGGGTTGAAATCCTGGCTTTCCCCTCCCCCACTGTGTGATGCTGGGTAAGTTACCCAACCTCTCAGTACCTCCGATTTCTCATGATCCCAATGACGACGTTGATAAGGACAGACCTCGTGAAACTGCTGTAAGGATCTTTTAAGTGGCTCCTAAAAATGGCCTTCATGGACTGTTTTCATTTCAAAGTTTCTTGATCTTGTTCTTCTAAATGTTGAAATATTACAAGTGTGCATAAGTGTGGGTACCAATCAGCACCATCTCTATGTGTTTGGGAAGTTACATTTGAAAGAAATCTCCTGGAAGGCATAATTATATACTGCACACATGGCCATGGAACACATCTAACATTCTGGAACATACCCAGCTGACTGGTTTGGATTTAGGGGGCTCTGTAGTCTGCTAGATGGAGGCCTTCAACGTCACACAGATTTCACGTTAACTGTTCCCACAGGCTGCTGATATTTTCCAAGTCATTAGAGCTGAGGCCCCTTTCTTAGGCATGATGCCATCAGACAGTGGCCTGAAGGAGATAGCCAGAAAATTGACTAGCATCATTGAAACTCCCGTGGAAGCAACTTTTTTCAAATTTCTTAAAGATACCCTGGAAGAATTGCCTTCCAGAAATTAAAAAGCCCAGAGCCACAGTTGGAGCTGGACCCCCTGGAGATCTTCAGAATGTAAAGGTGGGTCTGTCATTGCAGGAGCTGAACTGAAGGTGGGGTGTTCCTTGGAGAACAGATGCAATAAGCCTAATTTTTATTTTTTGTTTGAAGCAAAAAATGCCAAACAGGACTCTTGCCACCTCGGTGTGGTACCTGTCCTCCATGATGACCTTGGGGCTCCAGGAGGACTTGCCACAGTTTCTTCTGATTCTGGGGTCAGTTGGGACCATGGTCTCCTCCATGCCCCTCAGCCTCTCAGTGAACCTGTCCCAGCCTTTGGGACAAGCTTCCCGTTCTTTATAAAGACGTGGCTTCTCTCTGCTAGAGCTTCCTCCTGTACAGACCATCCCCAGCCCTTAGGGCTGTAGTCTGGTAGGTCTGGGACTACCATGGATGGGTGGTCTGCATTCAGGGAGGACCTGCATTTGAGAAAGGCCCGATGTGGCCCTGAGCTGCACAGTAATCTGAGGCTCCCAGCAGCTGTGTGGTCAGCACTGCCTTTTCCAGGCTGGGCTACCTGGAACACTTCTTCCTAAAACTGTGACACGTCACTCTCCCTACCGGCCAACAAGCCCACTGACTCACCTCCATAGACTCCCTCACCCCGCTCACTGCAGAATGTCACATTTCATCACAATCATGGTTTCCCTCCCAATATTTTCCCCACAGAGCTGAGCACCACAGACACTACAGTTTCCGCCAGTGACCTCAGGAGCTGCCGGTGCTTAAGACTGAGACACTCTCCTGCTTGATGGCTGTTTCTCCCACAAAACCTTATCCCTGCCTTAAATCAAAGACGGCTTCCAGCCATTCAGAGTGGGAGAGTGGGAGAGGGAATAAACAAAGACAAAGGTCTCATTGGAGAAATGTATTCCCTACACATAGAGTAGACAGATAGCTATTTTCCACAGTATACCAGGAACTCTTATAAATAAATATGAAATAGACTAACAATCCAGTAGAAAAGTGTGGAGAGAATATGGAGAGTCAGAAGAATAAATACAACTGGTCATTTAACAGATAGTAGAATTTTAAAACTTGCTAATATTTAAGGCATTAAAATCAAAACAATGTGCTATTTTCACAGAGATTGGTAAAATTAAAAAATTAACAAGGTTGATTATTGATTACTGAAGGTTGATTAGGGTTTAGGGAAACTGGCATTCTCATATGCTGTTGAGTTTTAATTTGATGCAAAACTGAGAAAAACTTGACAATATTTATTAAAATATATAATGTCTATACTCTTTGCTCCAGCAATTTACCCTTTAGAAAAATTCAAGAAAGATCACAGTAATAAATACACAAATAAGTTCAGTGTAGCATTTTTTTTTTTTTTTTTTTGGTAATGAGAAACAATCCAAATGACCATCAATAGGGAATTGTTTAAAGAAGGAAAGAATGTCATTGTTAGGACAAATGAGTAAACCTAGTTGTACCACCAAGTGAAGATGTCCAAGGTAGGCTTGTCAATGGAAAAATTTACAAAACTATGCGTTCTATGATCTCATTTCTGCAAAAACATATAGGTAGATACACACATGTAGATAGATACATGCACAGGAACAATCTAGACTATAATTGTAGTGGCTCATTCAAAGATAAGGAATTGATCAGGGTTTGCTTTTTTCATTTTATGCAGTGTACATTTCTATGTTATTTGAATCTTTTATAGTGCTCAGTCACTTTTTGTAAAAAAATACTTTAAAAAATTATTTTATTTATTTATTTATTTTTGGTTGCTTTGGGTCTTTTTTGCTGTGCGCGGTCTTTCTCTAGTTGCTGCGAGCGGGGGCTACTCTTCATTGTGGTGCGTGGGCTTCTCATTGCGGTGACTTCTCTTGTTGCGGAGCACAGGCTCTAGGCGTGTGAGCTTCAGTAGTTGTGGCTCGCGGGCTCTAGAGCGTAGGCTCAGTAGTTGTGGCGCACGGGCTTAGTTGCTCCGCTGCATGTGGGATCTTCCTGGACCAGGGTTCGAACCCGTGTCCCCTGCATTGGCAGGCGGGTTCTTAAACACTGTACCACCAGGGAAGTCCCTACTTTTTTTTTTTAAAGAGCAGTTTAGGTTCATGGCAAAATCAAGTGGAAGGTACAGAGGTTTCCCATATACCCTCTGCCCCCACCACATGCATAGCCTCCCCCATTACAACATCCCACACCAGCGTGGACATTTGTTACAACTAATGAACCTACATGGACACATCACAATCACCCAAATTCCATAGTTTACATTGGGTTCACTCTTGGTGTTGTCCATTCTGTGGGTTTAGACGAGTGTATAATGATTTGTCTACCATTACAGTATCACACCAAATATTTTCACTGCCCTAAAAATCCTCTGTGCTCCACCTATTCATACCTCAGTCCCTGCTAGCTCCTGGCAAACACTGATCATTTTGTAGAGGAATATCACTTAGGCAATTATCATTTACCTACACAGGTGAACCCCATCTTTCTCTGCTTACAAGAACATAAAGACCAGATTCTCTTGTACCCCACATAAACACCATATGTGCCATTCAAGTTGCCAAGAACTAATTAGAGCAAGCTAGTTTAAAGCAGAATCTGTAGGCTTTAGTTTAATTTTTCTTCCTCAGAGAAGCCTCCCTGCCCTTTCACGGCCCCCCTCCCCTCCCAGCAGCCTGCACTTTCCCTTCTCTGTAACTGTCATAATATCTGAGAGGTGACTTTTGGCATTTCTTTGTTTAGTGTCTGTTCCCCACTGTGGCATGGACTCCATGTGGACAGGGAGCAGGGAAGTTGTGTTTACCTTGAGTTATGAGAATCTAGCATGTGCCTGGCACCCAGGAGGGGCTCAGTAAACATCTACTGAATGAGTATGGAATAAACACCTGGGGACAGATTCCAGTTTTCAATTCTGCTTTCTGCTTTCATGGGGTCGGCAGTGGGAACAGGGTTTATTTGGGAGCAAATGTTCCTGTGTATGTGGGGGAAGAGATTCACACATAGGTCTTGTTGGCCTTTGTGGAAACGGTGATGGACATGCCTGAATATCTTTCATGAGCTGTTATAACCAGAAGGGATATGAGCTCAAGGAGGGGTAGCACTTTTAAAAAAATAAACTTTATTTTTTAGAACAGTTTTAGATTTACAGAAAATTGGGAAGATAGTAGAGTGAGTTTCCATACATTCCTCACATACCTCCCCCTATTATTAACATTTTACACTATTAACATTTGTTACAATTAATGAGCTGATACTGACACATTTATAGTCCATACTTATTCAGATGTCCTTAGTTTGCCTTGATGTGCCCTTTCTGTTCCAGGATCCCACCCAGGACACCACCTTACTTGTAATTTTCATGTCTCTTTAGGCTGTTGTAGGCTGGGACAATTTCTCAGACTTCTATTTTATCGATGGCCATTTTTTTAAATTAATTTTTTATTGGAGTATAGTTGCTTTATAATGTGTTAGTTTCTGCTGTACAGCAAAGTGTTGATGACCATTTTGAATACTGACCACGCATTTTGTAAAATGTCCCTCAATTGAGATTTGTCTGATGTTTCTCTCATGATTAGACTGGTGTTTGGGTTTTTGGGAAGAGACCACAGAGGCAAAGTGCCATTTTTATCACATATCAAGGGTACATACTACTCACATGACTTACCACTGTTGACCTTGACCTCCATCACCTGGACAAAGGGAGTGTTTGTCAGGTTCATCCACTGTGAAGTTACTCTCCCCTTCCCCCCATACTGTCCTCAATTGGAAGGAGGTCATTATGTGCAGCCCACACTTAAGGAGGGGGGGTTATACTTCACTCCTTGAGGGTGGAGCATCTACACACATTATTGGAATTCTTCTGCAGGGGAGATTGTCTCATCTCCATTTATTTATTTACACAGTCATTTATTTATATCAGCAAACACTCATTGACATTTATTTTATACTTTGGGTAATAATCCAAAATCACTGTTAAAGTTTTTTTTTTGGTCAGCTTATTCCTATTTTGGCCATTGGATGCTCTTTAGCTGGCTCCTGTGACCATTTGACGTGCCCCCATCATTTCTTTTTTAAGAATTTCCTTACATTATGGCACTATGAGAACTCTAGGCTCATCTTGTATATTTCCTGCTTCAGCCCTAGAATCAGCCATTTCTCTAAGGATCTCTAGTTCCATTTATTGGGGAATAGTATTAGATGTGGTGTGCTTGTTGCTGCTGGGGGTGGTAGAACTTTTTCAAGTATTGCAGATTGAGAGGGACATTTCTTCTCTACAGGTATAGATTTTAAGTCCTAAGTCCATATAGTCTTATTATTTTCCTGCTTTGTTGGACTTGAGTAGACTTTGAGTACATAGATGTGTCAGAAATTCATCACAAACATCTTTAGATGGGAATGAGACTGGCTAAAATAATAGTCACTAAAGGAATGTCACTTGGCCATCCCTCAAATATGAAACAACTGATATATCAGGCAAAGGAAACATAAAAGAGTCTGTTGTTTTGTTACTGGATAGCTGATAATAGTTATCATATCACAGATGTTATTGTAAAGGTCTGTTGATAAAAGCAATCAAGATTGTACTGAAAGTATTGGACAAGAATGTTGCTTTGGGGCCAGACTGATGTGGATTTGAATCCTCTGACCCTTACATATCAGACTTGAATTTTGGACAAGTCATTCTACTCCTCTCAGCCTCATTTTTCTCATCTGTAAAGGGGATATAATGATCATATCTACCTCATAGAGTTGTTTGAGGATTAATGAGATATTGCATATCAGGTGCTTAGTCTCAGTGCTTGACAAATGGTAATCACTCAATAAATGTCAACTGCCTGAAATATTGCCAGGGAGCACCTGGTCAGGGGAAAACACGTAGAGCAGATGTCGAGGTATACAATCCTATTCAGACACCTGAAAATAAATTTTATTAGGACAGCAGATCTTGGCCTTTGATGTGGACAGCTTTAGGATATGGGTCAAAACTATTTCAAGGCCTAATAAAAACAAACAAATGGGACCTAATTAAACTTAAAAGCTTTTGTAGAGCAAAGGAAACCATAAACAAAACAAAAAGACAGCCTACAGAAGGGGAGAAAATATTTGCAAACGATGTGACAGACAAGCGATTAATCTCCAAAATATACAAATAGCTCCTACAGCTCAATATGTGTGTGTGTGTTTGTGTGTGTGTGTGTATGACCTAATCAAAAAATGGGCAGAAGATTTAAATAGACGTATCTCCAAATAAGACATACAGATGGCCAAAAGGCACATGAAAACATACTCAACATCACTAATTATTAGAGAAATTAAAATCAAAACTACAATGAGGTATCACCTCACACTGGTCAGAATGGCCATCATCAAAAAAGTCTACAAACAAGGGGCTTCCCTGGTGGCACAGTGGTTGAGAGTCCGCCTGCCAATGCAGGGGACACGGGTTCGTGCCCCGGTCCGGGAAGATCACACATGCCGCGGAGTGGCTGGGCCCGTGAGCCGTGGCCGCTGAGCCTGTACATTCAAAGCCTGCGCTCTGCAATGGGAGAGGCCACAACAGTGAGAGGCCCGTGTACGGCAAAAAAAAAAAAAAAAAAAAAAAAAAAAGTCTACAAACGAATGTTGGAGAGGGTGTGGAGAAAAGGGAATCCTCCAACACTGTGGTAGGAATGTAAATTGATACAGCCACTATGGAGAACAGTATGGAGGTTCCTTAAAAAACTAAAAATAAAGCTACCATATGATCCAGCAATCCCACTCGTGGGCATATATCCAGAGAAAACCATAATCCAAAGAGATACATGCACCCCAATGTTCATTGCAGCACTATTTACAGTAGCCAAGAAGTGGAAGCAACCTAAATGTCCATTGACAGAAAAATGGATAAAGAAGATGTGGGGTGTGTATATATATATTATATATATACACATGTATTATATATATATATATACATACATACATACATATATATATATATATATATATATATATATATATATGAATGAGTGGAATATTACTCATTCATAAAAGAGAATGAAATAAAGCCATTTGCAGCAACATAGATGGACCTGGAGATTATCATACTAAGTGAAGTAAGCCAGACAGAGAAAGACAAATATCATATGATATTGCTTATGTGTGGAGTCAAAAAAAAAGATACAAATGAACTTATATACAAAACAGAAATACACCTACAGACATAGAAAACAAACTTATGGTTACCGAAGAGGAAAAGGGTGGGGAAAGGGATAAATTAGGAGTTTGAGATTAACATATACACACTACTATATATACAATAGATAACCAACAGGGACCTACTGTATAGCACAGGGAAATATACTCAATATTTTTTATTTTTTTAAAATTTATTTTATTTTTGGCTGTTTTGGGTCTTCGTTGTTGCACACGGGCTTTCTCTAGTTGCGGTGAGCGGGGGCTACTCTTTGTTGCTGTGCACGGGCTTCTCATTGCAGTGGCTTCTCTTGTTGAGGAGCACGGGCTCTAGAGCGCAGGCTCAGTAGCTGTGGTGCACGGGCTTAGTTGCTCCGCGGCATGTGAGATCTTCCCGGACCAGGGCTCGAACCTGTGTCCCCTGCATTGGCAGGGGGATTTTTTTTTTTTTTTAAAGAATTTGTTTGGGGTAGGAGTTTATTAATTAATTAATTTATTTTTGCTGTGTTGGGTCTTCATTTCTGTGCGAGGGCTTTCTCTAGTTGTGGCAAGCGGGGGCCACTCTTCATCGCGGTGCACGGGCCTCTCACTGTCGCGGCCTCTCTTGTTGTGGAGCACAGGCTCCAGATGCACAGGCTTAGTAGTTGTGGCTCACGGGCCTAGTTGCTCCACGGCATGTGGGATCCTCCTAGACCAGGGCTCGAACCCGTGTCCCCTGCATTAGCAGGCAGATTCTCAACCACTGCGCCACCAGGGAAGCCCGGCAGGGGGATTCTTAACCACTACGCCACCAGGGAAGCCCTATACTCAATATTTTGTAATAACCTATAAGGGAAAAGAATCTGAAAAAGAAATATCTATATATAGTATATATTCTATATATACACATACTGATATATATAAAACTGAATCACTCTGTATACCTGAAACTAACACAAAATTGTAAGTCAACTATACTTCAATAATAATTAAAAAAAATGATTTCAAGGCCTCAAATATAGCAACATCTAGGCAGAGCAATTAATGGTAGATACTTTTCCCAGGTGGGGTGGCGGGCTCTCCCCCGTTGCTCAGATTCTGATAAATGAGTCCCCCTAGATCTGCCAACCCTACAGAGAATGGGGAGTGGACCTGCCCGCCCACCCACTGCCACATTCCCCTGGCAGATGGCCCAGGGGAAAGAAAAGGTGAATATAGCACTGGAATAGAGGCCAGCTCTCACCCCAGGTCTTGATGAGAATCAGAGGCAGATCTAAGTAGATGGACGGGTTTGGCCCCCAAGAGTGTCATTGCTAGAAGGGAGAGGTTAAACATCACCCATGTGGGGGAATTTTTGAGAAGTTTGGCAACAGATACCAATATCATTTGTGGGGTCCATGACCTCTGAAGGTGAGTAGGGGAGGCGGCATTCACTTCTTGTTGGAGCCGGTATCTCAAATGATGATTGTGGCAAGGACAGGGCTGCTCTCTCTAAACGGATCACCAAATGGGATGGAGAGGGCCTGTCTCATTATTACACTGGTCTTATCTCTGATTGCTGTTTTGGTTGGTGAGTCACTTGTGAAGATGCCATGCGCTCAAAATTCCACCCCAGAGACAGCAGCCCTAAGGGCAAACATTTACTTGATTACCCCGTGTTATGGACTGAATTGTCTTCCCCCCAGATTCAGATGTTGAAGCCCTAATCCGTTATATGACTGTATTTGGAGAGAGGACCTTTAGGGAGGTAATGAAGGTTATCTGAGCTCAAAAGATTCGGAGCCTAAACTAATAGGACTCTTGTCTTTTTAAGAAGAGGAGGAGACACCAGAGCTCTCTCTCTCTGTCTGTACAGAGAAAAGGTCATGTGAGGACACACTGAGAAGGTGGCCATCTACAAGGTAGGAAGAGAAGCCTTACCCAAAGCCAGCCCTGATGGCATTTTTATCTTGAACTTCTAGCCTCCAAGAGTGAGAAAAAAAATGCCTGTTGTTTAAGCCACCCAGTTTGTGGTAATTTGTAATGGCAGCCTGAGCTGTCTAATATGCCCCGTATTTTTTCCACTGCATGTGTGAAACAATTGCATTTCTTGTTTTGTGATCAGTTTGCTCCTGTCCTCTGGCCGCATGATAAAAGTTACTCTGTTTATCCATTTGCTTAGGTTTAATGGCATTTCTTTCTGGTGAGTGAAGAATTTAAAATCCAGAAATGAGTTGGTGAAGGAATTAGTGAGTATCTATCCTCAGTTATTTTCTATCCCCAAGGATAGTCTTAAGTTTTTAAAAGAAAATTAGGAAACTCTGGTCCCATGACGGGGTGCTCCTGGAAACTTGGTCTAGTGGTAAAGCCAACCTTTCATAAGAGGAAGTTTATCCGGGAGAATGGATTCTGGAGAACAAGCACGTTTATTGAGCATTTGTGGCCTCACTGGGCACATGCACAGGACCGCACTTACTAAACCCAGAGACTCCTGAAGTAGAAACACATCACCAGTGCTGTGACAGCTCACGGGCTCAGAAAAGTTCAGATATTTGCCCAGAGCCACTCAGGTAACAAGTAAATAAGATAAAATACAGACCTAATTTTGTTGAGTCCTAAATCTTGGGCTTTCCCAGCACTGAAGACTGTGGTGCTGGCCCATCAGGGAGGGTTTATAACCTCAAGGACACTGGTCACCACTGAAACAATGCTGGTCACTGTGTGTCCTCGGAATCAGGGTCACAGCAATCTGCCCACCAGACAGGTGCTTCCAGTTGGGTCAGGAAGTTTCAGGAAGTTCCCGAATACGGGAGAAATACCCCCCACCCTGACCATCACGGGGTCTTTGTCCAGCAAACCCCCTTGTTGTTGGGGAGAGAACTTGTTAACGGGAAGGGGGTGTTTAGGGTCCCTGGTTTGACATCCGTCCCCAGACTGGGAGTCTTTATTATAAATAAATATCTTGACATTTTACACTATAGATCATCCTTGACATAATTTTGTTGACATGAGTATATCACCAAGTGTCTCCCTGTTATTGAATTATTGTAAAAATTTAGAGCTTTGGGACATCTCTAAGTCCTTATGTAGATGACTGGACTTTGAGATACTTCCTCTAGGGGAAAATGAGGCCAAGGAGGAATTATTAAGGGGACCTGCAGAGGCAGGAAGGTGATATTTATTAGGATCTGGAAAAGGGGGGCAGGAAGAGGGTCAAGAGCAAGGAGAAGAGCAATGAACACTTACTGAGTGCTTATCTAATGACCCAGAAATCATTATGTCCATTTTACAGATGAAGAAACCGAGGCTTAAGAAGTTAAATAACTTGCTGAAGGTCAAGCAGCTAATATCTCCAAAACTGTTTCCGGAACCTCATGCCAGTCCCCAGTGTCTTTCCATGATACCAGGCGTCCTCTCAGAAACCCTGGTCTTGATTCTCACCAGCCCCCACCAGCCCTTCCCTTCTCTAAGCAGTTTCCCCCAAATCCACGAACAGCTTGCACTTCTGATCTTAGCCACATGGTGGCGACATTGTCCGACTATGGCTCAGGTCGCCTCCCCTGGGAGGATCGGAGGAGGGAAGCAGTGGCCTGTGTCTGCTGGGGTTGCCCTGCGCTGGGTGCCTTTAGCACCACATTTACTCAGTTCTCACGACAACCCTGGGAAGTAGCTATTATCCCGTTTTACAGATGAGGCCATGGAGGATCTGCCCACAATTACCCGGTCTGTAGTAGAAGCAGGAATGGAATCAAAGTCTGTCTGTCTGTCTGCAAGGTCCTGCCTCCCAGCATGCTGGGCTCCCAGAGGAAAAGTCGTTCTGTACCCTCAGGATACACAGTCTGGTGGGGAGGTAGATGGGGTGGGCGGGGGACCCCACTTGAGCCTGGGCGGGGGGTGTGTAGTGAAGGAGGAGGGTGGGAGAGGGGTATCCAGGCCTTCGCTTTGGTTAACGAAGGGGAGAGTTAGGCTTTAAGGTGGGAATAAAGTACAGTTAAAACCACTCCTGTGAATCCTTTAGGATGCTGCTGTGTTGTAGACCGATGTACCACCCTCAGCAACTTGTCCTCCTGCTTTGGAAGAGGCTGCCTTTTCCTCCTGGTAGACAGTTGTCTGTGTTCCCGAGCAAGGCTACATGAAAATGTGTCTGCAGATTGAAATGTTAGATTCCCCCCCAGACAGGGATGTGCTGGAAACACCTGGAGCTGGCTTGTGAGAGCTGGTTTTACGCGTCTTTTCCCGAGTCTGTGCTCAGGGTCATCATGGTGGTGGCTTGAAATGAGCCATGGAGGGAGTATCCACACCACAGGGATTGGCAAATGCTAGAGACCAGGGCCTTGTCCTCCTGAAGAGCCAGCTGTTAAGCAGTTCCTGACACAGCCCTGCCCCCGGGGCAGGTGGGTGGGAGCAGAGAGATGGACCAGGGGACCCAAGGGAACCCATGGATTTACAGCTTCCATCTCAAGCTTACTCCAAGCTTTCAGTTTGTGAAGAGAGTTGATTCTCCTAGAGTGGAATCACTGCATAATTTAAGTTGCTATTTTCCTCTCTCTTCTTTATTGCTACTGAGAGCAAATAACAGACTTTGAGTAGAAAACATGCATAAGCTGTGTCTGTACTGGAAGCAAGATGGTGAACACGGACTGTGTCTTTGGACCCAACCCGTGATGGACTCTGCCCAGGTCCTGAAGAGGTGGGGCGCCCACATGGAGCAGAGTGGCTGTGGGGTTAGCTGCGGAGGGAGAGCACACACGTGATGCTCACCTCGGGGCTCAGTGACCGCAGCAGATGGTGACCGGACAGGAAAGGAGGGCCCTGGCTGTGCCGAGACACAGGTGTGCTCAGTAAATATTTGCTGAGTGGAAACCAGCCATGACTGCCATGTGCAGCTTAGCTGAAAGCTACCTGTCTTGCTCAAGAGCATATGTGACACCCCAGCATCCTCATAGGAGGGCTGGGACCAGGGTGAGTCAATAGGACACCCACTCTCAGGTGCCGACCCTGCACTTGCACCAGCCTGAGAGTGGGGTCTCCTTGACTCCCTGGTCACAGGGCCTGGGGCCTGCATCAGAAGAGGGGGAGGCAAGAGCCTGTGACCTGGTCACATCACGAGGGGGGCCACCTGAGCTGCATCTGGAAGGGTCTTTGGGCATTGGGCGGGAGGGAAGGTCTTACACCATCGAGTGGGAGCTGGTGTGCAGGCTGGAGGCTGATGGGGGTTCTTTCTTAGGCCCATATGGGATGGGGAGTGACCCCTAAAGTGGGGAGGTTTTCCCAGTTATCTGTTCCTGCTGGGGCTCTCCCTCCCTTCTGTGCTCCCAATGGGAGGGTCTCAAAGGTCTGTGGGCACCTTCTCAGGGGTCATGAGTGGGGACCTACCTCTTCCCTATGGGGAGGTTGGTGTACCCTGAGCCCCTGGGGTGGGTAGAAGGTTGTGCTGGATGTTTTGCTCTGTCCAAACCCCGTTGGTTGCAAGAGAGATGCTTAGAACTTGTCTGGCCAAGAACCACAAGGGAAGCCTTGCAATAAAGGAAGCCCAGCAGAAAGAGGCCGACTGATGTGGCTGGGGAGAGCGTCACCCACAAACTGAGGTTGGGCAGAGCCATGCATGGGGGCTGGGCACAAGCTCAGGGTGGGGGCAGTCCCTCCACCAGGGGGGCTTCTCCAGCTTTAAATGGTAATGTACTTGGTGTGACTGATGGGATGGTTAAGACTAAGGTGAAAAGACCCTGTGAAAGCTGGACCATGAGACTCCCTAGGAGGACAGTTCACTGCCCCAGGAAGAAGGGCAGGTCCACCAGCCTGCAGCTCACAGACAGTGAGGGTCCTCGGGCCCTGCTGGGAGACCAGCTGAGGCTTCCCAGGCCAGCAGCCTTTGCAGGTCTGGGTTGCGGCTGGGGGTGCACGCCTGTTGGTGACACGCTGAGTGCAGGGCGAGGCGGCTGTGGTTGACCAAAGGTCACCTTGATCTCAGAGGCTGCTGAGATGCAGCCATAGGTCTTAGTTCCTCTCTGGGGTGATGCGAGGGAGGTGAGAGTCTGCCCTGGGACAGTCCTGGCTTCCTGCCCCCTCATGTGGCTTCTCAAGGTCTGAAACCATCTTGCGTGGGAGATTCACTGCACTGAGAGGGGCTTGGATCCGGGAAGACCGTTGGTCTGAAAGGACAGGGACCTGGTCTTAGGCCAGGCTCTGCCTTGTACTGACTTTCCACATCTTGCGGTTTACCAGTTAACCTCTCTGGAGCCTTAGTTTACTCATCTGTAAAATGGGAAGGTAATCACAATGGTACTTATCTGCCTCTCATAGGTGGAAGTGTTTTTGCACTGGAAAGTGCTAGACAAGTGGGGTGCGTTGCTGATGGTTTAGCTCCCTGGATGCCCCTGATGGACTGGAGACCAGGAGAAATGTCTGTCGTGTAGATTCAGCAGGAACAGATGAAGCAGTACCCTGTTTATCCAGGGGTCAGACTTCTCCCATCCTTAGCTGTTTAGCCCAGGGCTGGGCTCCCACCTCATCAGCACAGGGGCCCGTCTCAGTGACCTGAGCAAGGACCTCCCATCTCCCACCTTTGGGGGCCCCTCACCCATCAGAATAATTTCTCTCAGGCTGCTCAGCTTCACAAAATGGAGGTATTTTCCAACTGTCTCACAGAGAACCATGCAGCTGTTTTTGTTTTCTTTTTTATTCTAACATACAGCAAATCACATTACAGTTAAAAAAAAAAGCCCCCTACAAGCAAAAGTCTTAAAAATTTGAAGTGCCATAAAACGGATTCGTCAGTGACTATCCTGAGACCATGCATGTATTTAGCATTTTATCTCTGCTCTGTAAGTGTGTGGTGTTGAAGTGAAGAGACAGAAGTCACCCTGAGGGGTGTCCCCATCTTCCCTGCTGCTCTGTGCCACCCTGACCCTTTTGAGGGCCTGTGAAGGGAAACTCTGAGCCCAGGTCACAGAGGCAGGTCATGTTTCCTTGAGAATGAGGTCTGTGCTGGGGTCTTTCTCTGGAAGGGCCGGAGTCTTCCTGGCTCTTCAGGTCAGCCTTGGGCCCTGGACTTGCAAATGTGCCCTTAGCATCAGAGATGGAGCCAGAGCACGGTGAGGGGTGCAGGAAAGAGGCTGCCTGAATGGCTTCAGTGTGACCCTGACAGCTGGAACCCATGTTACATGCAGGCCCTGGGCATGCTCCTGACAAGGGACAATTTTTGGTATTTGTGAGTGATGGATGGTTCCCACCTTTTGGACACTTCCTCACTGATTTCCGCCTCTTCTGAACTCTTGGTCTGCATTACTGTGTGGGAAGAACTCATTCCTCCCCCCCCAACCCCCACCACCCCTTGTCCCTCCTTAACTCTTACACTGCTGCTACTGCTAGCACTCACAGCACTTCTGACACCAGATGTGTGGTGTACCCCAGCACCAAGCAAGTCTGTGACACCAGCTGGTTGTCCTACAATTCAATTCAGTTCTGACACTGTCCACCTGGAGATATGCTACAGGTTAAGGGCTCAGTCCTACAAGACTGCCCCACCCCCCATTAACGTGTCAATCATAAGTCCACGTTGTCACTCGTGCTTCTGATGATGTTATAAATCGGAGGTTCCCAAAACCTCCTCCTTGGCTTCAATTAATTTGCTAGAGCAGCCTGCAGGATTCAAGACAACAGTTTATTTACTATTTACCAGTTTATTATAAAGGATATGATAAAGGATACAGACAAACACGAAAAGAGAAGATATGCAGAGGGCAAGGTATGTGGGAAGGGGCGTGGAACTTCCATGCCCTCTCTAGGTGCCCCACTCTCCCAGCACACCCGTGTGTTCACCAACATGGAAGCTTTCCAAACTCCATACTATTGGGATTTTCATGAAGGCTTCCCCATGTAGGCATGATAGACTAATAACTCCATTTCCAGCCTCTTCCCTCCCTGGAAAAATGGGAGTGGGACTTCTAATCCTAGCCTGGTCTTTCTCGTGTCCAGCCCCCGCTGAGGATTCCAACAAGAGTCACCTCATTAGAACAAAAGACTCTGCTATCAGCCAGGAAATTCCCAGAAATTTAGGAATGCTGTGTCAGAAACCAGAATCAAAGGCCCAATGTTAGAACAAAAGATGCCCTAGTCCTCTTATCACTTCGGAAACTGCAAGCGTTTTAGGAGCTCTTTGCCGGGAACTCAGGGCAGGGACGAATATACGTTTTTTCTATTATCTCAAAATTACCAACAATAGTTGGTCCCACAGGATCCTCACACTCAGGTCCCCAGGCTGGGCTCCCCTTCCTGCCCTGAGTCTCTAAAGGCCCGGCACCCTCTCCACTGGACAGCTGGGTTCCTTCTTGCCTTCACGCCTCACACCCAGTCCTTTGCCAAGTGATTCTACTGCAGCTGTGTCTCTCTATCCTGTCATCTCTGCCCTCCGTCACTGCCCTGACTTAGCCCCTCATCTCTTGCCTGGATTTTACAATGTCTCCTGTCTGGCCCTGTGCCAACAGTGTCTCCCGATAGGCCATGCTGCCCTGATTAATCCTCTTAAAGCATCCTCTGATCCTGCCTCTCCCCTGTTCAAAGAGCTTCACTGATTTCCAGTTATCCACAGAATTTACTTCAGATGCCTCAGCCTGGCTTTTAGCATCATCTATGGGCCTGCTACTCAGAGTGTGGTCCTCAGACCTGAAGCTTTAGCATCACCCAGGAGCTTGTACGAAATGCAGACTCTCAGGCCCCCCAGAGCTACTGAGTCAGAACCTGCTATTGAACAAGATTGCCAAGTGAATCGTGTGCACAGTCAAGTTGGACAAGGGCTGCCTTATGATCTGATTTCTTCCTTTTAAATATATATATAATCAGATATATAATATACATACTTATAGCATACATATATATGTCATAAAGTCATACATGCATATTGTTTTAAAAAATGTACTGAAAAGTCTCAGTCCCCTCCTGGCCCCAATTCCTCTCCCCAGAGGCAACCACTTCTCTTATTTCTGGTTTTAGTTTTTCCATGTTGTGTCTCTAGATAATGTGTCTGATGGTATTTCTGGAGTTTTCAAACTGAAATATCACCTAATGACTTCTTGTTAATCTAGGGTGGATTTAACTCACTGATTCCCCCTCCCCTCCAACCAGCCTCCTGTTCTGCCTGCCAGTGGTTGAAATTGATCCTCTGCTGCCGGCTTTTGTCACCTCTGGTGGATCCTTGGTTTTCCCCTTTTGTTTGAAAAGGATCCAGGCAGCTCTGTGGGCAATCAGGCTCCACCTTAGGGTGGTGGCAGGGGCTGGCTTTTATGCTGGGGAACCCCTAAATATCAGAATGAGGAGGCTTTCTGAGACCCCAGTACCCACACAAGCTGCTGAGTTCTCTCCAGACCATGCATGCATTCAGGGTTTTGGGGTTTTGTTTTTGTTTTAGAAGAGCCTTTATTTGTTGACATCTGAGAAGGAAACGCCTGGCTCCTGCATGGTCATGCCTGGGCTGGGTAGGGTTGGGAGTTGACTATTTCATGCCCAGACCCTCCAGTAGGCTCCCTGTTTCAGCCCTGTTCTCACCCCACCCTCCTTCCTACCTGGCCATGTGAGTTCAGAGACCCTGCGGTTCCTCTGGGCAGATGGCTCCATCCTCTGCTGTGCCCCTAGGTGTGTGTTCTAGGTCATTGGTTCTCAAACTTGGCTGCACGTTGGGCTCACCTGGGTCATTAACAAAGTCCTGTCCCCTGGGCAAGACCCCAGAGATTCTGATGTAATTGGTCTGGGGTCTGGCTCTGCCTTACTAGGCAGCCCTCTTCCTTTTCTCTCTGAGATTCCAGGCATCTCTTGTCTGCTGATTAGTTGCCTCCCTGTCTCTCTTTGATGTGATTGATACACTTAAACAAAATACATTTACTATAGTTTTAAGGTTCCAGGGAAGGAGAGGACACACATGCATTTACTTGGTTCATGAACATCTTGAACAAGAAGTGCAAAACCTAATTTCAGTCTACGTGTCCAACTTCATCTGCAGCCTCTCCTTTGCACTCTGTAATTTAGCAAATACAAACAAACTCCAAAACCATTCCCTTTCACCCATCTGCACGCTGCTCTTTCCCACATCTGTGACGTCACTCATGCTGCTCCCCAGGTAACGTCTAAGCCCAGAGACGAGCTGTGGGTCAGCCTCTGCTTCTCCTGACCTTCCCTCTGCTCTGAAATGGCTCCAGCAGTTTCAAGCTCCTCACTTTCACACAGCCACAATCAGAGGCAAGAGCCAGTGGGCAGCTAGGGGCATGAGCTTCTCCTCTCCCTCCTTCCTCTTGTCAGGTGGAAGTCATTCCCAGAAGCTCCCAGGAAACTTTTCTTACCTATCATTGGCCAGAATAGGGCCACATGCCCGCCACCAGAGAGCAGGGGAATATCCCCACCTACATCCCTGATCCAGGTATCTCGTCTTGACAGCAGAGCCAGTCAGGGCTCTGTTAGTAAGAAGAGGGAGGCTCTGGGGGAGGAAGTGGATGCTGTTGACCACAGTATTTTATTTCTCTGTTCCTTCTGTGTCTTCTTTGGGGAACTAGTTATCTATATGTTTGGTCCCCATTGTCAGTCCATTTTGCTCTAATTGCTTCCCTCTTGTCTTCTATGTTATTTTCTCATCATGTTTGCCATCACTGATGGAGTTTTCTGTAGTGTTGATTCTGTTCTTTGTATTTTACGTTCTGCAAAAGAATAATTTTCTCCTCAATTATTTTATTTGCTGCTCATCCTCCAACCCCTCTCATATTCTGATATTTTCTTTCACCTCTGGTTTCATCAATCTTTTGCAAACTGCTGTTTCTTTCCTTTACTTTGGAGGACCAAATATTTGGGTAGGTCTCCTGTTAGGTTTTTTTTTTTCCTGCTTTTTTCATCTTTGATTGGAGTCTTTCTATTTGTTCTGCTGTTTGGCTCAGCAAACCTGTGTATCTGGATTCCTTTTGACTTTGCTTTCTGTCAGGACCCTGAAGTCTGAGGACATGAGTTAGAGAACTAGACGTCATGCCTTTTATCCTTTGCTTGGCCTCACAGCTGCCTGGGGAGGGAGGGAAGAGAGCCTGGGCTCTGGGCAGTGGGAGCTGGAGAGCCCTGTCTGCTCCGCCTGCCCCAGGCCTGTGAAAGCCACAGAGAAACAGCCGCCTCTGAGTGGGGTCTTCCTGTTCCACGAGGAGCGCCCTGTGGGATTCCACTTCCTTCCCCTCCACCCCTTCTGACTGGGCCAGCCATGTGGTGTGGCATCGTGTGCTTCATGAGCTTTCTGTCTCCTCACCCCTCCTTCCCCTCTGTCTGCTGCCTTTCCCATCTGGGTCCATTGCTCCTGGAATGGTGTTTCTCAAACTGGTGTGCTTTGTAGTCTCGGGGTCCTGCAGGTGCTCTGTTAAAATGTTTACATTTCATGCTTTCATTTCAATAATAATAATCTGACAGTTAATAATCTGGTAATTCATTATGTGCATATTTGGATCTTACAGGTGCCCACCTATAACAAAGGCATTTTCAGGGCTGCGTTTGCTTTTGTGTTACAGCATCTTCACAGGGGGACCAGATAATGGCACAGAGCATCGTCCTGATGGGGACCATCTGGTGCATGGTTTATGTGGAGGAGACAGGTGGGAGGACCGGCCATCAGGCAGGACAGGGCAGAGTGACAATAATAACCTGTGCTTTTGATGCCGGCACCGCTCTGAGTGCGGCGAGTGTGTTAACTCAGTGACTCTGCCGACAGCTCTGTGAAGGAAGACCCTGACTACTGCACTGTTACAGCTGAGGAGACGGAGGCACTGGGAGGTCAAGGCCCTGCTCAAGAGTTTGCAGCCGGTAAGTGGACTGAGGGTTTGACACGGGTAGCTGGGCCCCAAAGCCTAATTTCTTACCGATTAAGCTGTAAGGCTCACGTACGTTCACCCAAAGGTTAATTCAGCTAAAACCAGTTTGCTGAAAGACAGTTTACACAGAAGTCCATTTTCTAAATGGGTAAACCACTGAACAACCAATTTGCTGAATTTGATAAATTTATAAAATATTTATTTCTGTCAACTATTGATAAAATTTGGACTTCCCAGGTACTGCAGTGGTTAAGAATCCTCCTGCCAATGCAGGGGACACGGGTTCCAGCCCTGGTCCAGGAAGATCCCACATGCCACAGAGCGACTAAGCCCATTGCGCCACAACTACTGAGCCCGCGAGCCACAACTACTGAAGCCCGCATGCCTAGAGCCCGTGCTCCGCAACAAGAGAAGCCACCGCAGTGAGAATCCCACGCACCACAGTGAAGAGTAGCCCTGCTCGCTGCAACTAGAGAAAGCCTGCACGCAGCAACACAGCTAAAAAATAAATAAATTTATTTAAAAATAAAATAAAGTAAAATTATTGATAAAATTTACAATGCTTTGAGTCAGATGGATTACTAGAACCTGTGAGGACTTTGGGGAAAAAAGACCCCAGGGATCTGGCTTCAGATTTCCTCCCTGGCCTCAGGTCCCCTCCCTCTGCTTGTCAGTCTCCTCATCTCTCTGCCCCGCCAGTCTCCCCTCTCAGACCATCTTGTGAACTGACTTCTCTTTCTGTCTTCAGCAGGGAGCCGGGTAGAGAGACATGAAACATTGCTTTAGGTGCTCTTAGGAAGAAATAATGAAACCTGTCAACCAAAATGACAGAAATCTTTGAAATCTGTTAAACCATTTTATCCAATATGAATTGCTTTAAGTTTTACACATAGTTTTAAAAAAAGAAGTTTCTGGTAAATGGATAGATTTGATAATTTTGATGACTTGAACATTCACTAAATTGGCACCTGACAAACTGGCTCCCTTCTGCCGCTTAGCACCTCTCCAAAAGGCTTGTCACATTAAAAAATTCCTGCCCTATAGCTGTCAGGGGTGTATCTGACTTGTAAGCTGAGGTATGGGATTCTATCTTTGTGGCACCAACTTATAAAAGTTCATTAGCAGTAATGTTGTAAGTACCCACTACGTGTGCAAATAGCCAATGAAGAATGTTCTTGTTCTATGATTCCAGTGGCAAGTAGATAGATATGTGTTGAATGAAGACTTTAATAATGTTGTCATGTTAATTTTTTTTCAGGTGAATAAAGCAATTCTACAGATCTATCAATTGTCAGCTGGCAGAGTTTTGGTTAAGATGAGGTTCTGGTAAACAAAGACTTTAATCAAGTATTGGTACAATAGATGTATGTGGACTAGCATTCTTTGTATTGAAGTTAAAAAAAATAAATTAAAAACAGAGCCTGATGTGAGCCTGCAGTTTTTTCTCTTTATACCAACACCAATGGTTTAGTTTCAGCAAAACAAAACATTCATCACATTACATTAAAGTTGCATGTTTGAATATGTTTGAATAATCATTGCTTCATTATTTTGTTGCTTTGTATTTATTTACTTTATATACATTTTTTTGTTTATAATATAAAAGCTATAAGCACCAGACATTAATACATAGTTTCATGTTTATACATCTTTAAGTAACATAATAAAAATTGAATCAACATTCAGTAATGAGAATTATTTTCTTAAAAGGAATCTTTTTTTTTTACTATAAAGTGAATTTTAATTGAATTATTACAAGAAATGAAAATAAAAGGGATCTCTGATAAGCATGACACAAATACCAAGCTGATGAAGTAAAGCATAAAAAAAAGTACAGAAGAATTTCATTTATAAAAAATGATGCAAAAATCCCAAGTAAAAATATTATCAAACAGTGGTACATTTAAAGAATAATATACCAACTGAGATTTATTCTAATAATGGAAGAATAGTTCCATATTAAGACATCTATTAATGTATTATTAATAGACAAAAAAGAAAACCATATGCTATGTTCACAGATGTTAAAAAGGAAACAATACAATTGACCATTTTACTCTTGGTAAAACTCTCGATAAAATAGGAATAAATACATACTTTCTTAACATGATACAACCATATGCCTTAACCAAAAAAAGAACATCATGCTTAATGGAGAAACACTGGGAGCATTTACATTAAAGTTAGGAACAATACAAGGATATTCTTTATCATCATTATTTAACATGGTTTTGGAAATATTAGCCAATTCAATTAGATAAGAGAAAGGAATAAAGCATAAAAACTGGAAAGAAGAAAGCAAAAATTATAATCACTTGTTGTTAATATTTTTTTTACCCCCAAATTCAAAGGGATCAAATGAAAAACTGTTCCAAACAGTAGAGAAATTTAGTAACGTGGCTTAATATACATTTTGCATGTATTATTTTAATCAATGAGTTAGAATACTCACTGGGAACAAGACCCTATTTTAATAGCAGCAAAATTATGAAGCATTATCATTTCAACAAGACATGCCTTTTGACTTTTGTACTGCAGGCATGTATTATTGAATAAAAATAAAAAAGCCTGTGAATTAATTGAATTTTGAGAACCTAGATAGTACATTTCATGTGCTTAGAATTAAGCCTAGTAGGTGATAGAGGTCAAAAAAATGTTTCCTTCCCTTTCCACCCCTCTCCTCTACAACACAGCTGGCCCTGAATCTTGTATCTGCAGGTCTCTTTTTTCCACAGTCAAGGGCCATTCTTCCCTCTATTCACGTGTAGCGAGCTGGGCTGTGAAATCCTGAAGGTCCTCCACCCAAGGCCCATCCTTCTCAGGGCCCCCAGGACCCACCCTGTTCCAAGGAATCATCTCTCTCCCCCAACCACCCCTGTGCAGGCCCTGCCTGGCCATGAGTGTTCCCTGATGGGGTCAAGTGGCTCACAGGTCAGAGGTGTGGCCAAAGGCTGAAGGGTTTGCTTCTCATATTTGGTTATTCGAGTAGCAGAGTCACCACCCACCATCTGTGATGTGAGAAAATTTTGATGGAGAACCCAGGGGAGCAGCTCGTGCTGCTCCGGGGTCTTGGTGAAATTGGTCAGGAAGACCTAGGCTTTAGCCCCAGCTCCACCTTAATGAGGGATCTGTGAGGACCCAGGGGAAAAGGGTGGGGTGGGGCAGATCTTGCCAAGGCCCCTCCATGCTCCAGTGTCATCGTGGTCTAGGCGTCCCCCTGGGGCTCTGGACTTCTCCGGATCTTCTTGTAGACAGTGTGGATGGCCAAAGTACACTCCAGGCCATGTGAAAGGCAGCTGCCCTTCTCCCTGTCTTTCTACAATTCAAGCAGAGTTTAGGAGTGGTCTTGGTCAATTTCTAAGCATTAGGCAGATGGGTCAGTCATGCTACATCTCTTCATGAGCTTCTTGTCCTCAACTAGGTAATTCTGGCTCTCAAAACTGATAACTCCCCAAAATATAGCTTCTGCACAGACCTCTCTCTTGAATGCTGCAGAATCTTTGCACTGCTCTGTCTTCTACCCAGGATGCTACCTCTCTCTCCCCACTCTAAGACTTCCACCTTTGCTCACTCCCTCATCTCTTTCAGGGTCTCTCTTCTTTGTGAGGTTTCCCCTGACAGCCTTAATTAAAATTGCACCCTACCAGAGCATCTCTCTTTTCTGCTTTATTTTCTCATAACACTTATCATCGTCTAGCACTTCATAGTTTGCTTATTGATTCGTCATTCTCGCCTCCCTCAATCTAGAATGTATATTCTGTGAGGCCAAGGACTCTTCTTTATTTTTTTTATTTTTTTTATTTTTTTAATTTTATTTTACAAATTTAATCAGTTATACATATACATATGTTCCCATATCCCCTCCCTTTTGCGTCTCCCTCCCACCCTCCCTATCCCACCCCTCCAGGCGGTCACAAAGAACCGAGCTGATCTCCCTGTGCTATGCGGCTGCTTCCCACTAGCTATCTACCTTACGTTTGGTAGTGTATATATGTCCATGCCGCTCTTTCACTTTGTCACAGCTTACCCTTCCCCCTCCCCATATCCTCACAAGGACTCTTCTTGTTTTGTAGACTTCTGTAGCCCAGATCAGAACAATTCAGGGAACACAGTAGATACTCAACAAATATTTGATGAACAAATTTGTAAATCACCTTGACTGCTCTCATTGCAAAAGTGCTTTGAAAAACTGAAAAGCATCAGATAAATGTAAGTTATTATTATTGTAATCCTCATTTTATGAAAGAAAAAACTGAGGCACAGGGAGGAAAGTGATTTTCTAGGGTTGATCAAGAAGTCTGTGTCACAAACTTATTTTACGAAATAGAAACAGACTCACAGACATAGAAAACAAATTTATGGTTACCAAAGGGAAAAGGGGGTGGGGGAGGGATAAATTAGGTATTTGGGATTAACAGATACAAACTACTATATATAGAATAGTTAAACAACAAGGTCCTACTGTATAGCACAGGGGATTATATTCAATATCCTGTAATAAACCATAATGGAAAAGAATCGGAAAAAGAATCTATCTCTATCTCTATCTCTATCACTGTCTCTGTCTATATCTATATCTATATATCTATCTATATCTGAATCACTTGTCTGTACAACAGAAACTAACACAACATTGTAAATCAACTATACTTTAATTAAAAAATAATCTGTGTCAGAGCTGGGCCTCACATCCATTTCTGCACTTAACGCCCTGTCTCCTTGTAGGGAATTTATTTTCTCCATCAGACTGAGAGATCCCCAAGGGCAGGGACTGATGTGGCAGGGGCTTCAGGACAAGGTTGTGTGTCTGGGTCAGATGTTGCCTGATCTGTTTCTCTATCCCAAAGCCACATATTGCTCCCCTCCTGTGCTTCTCTGGTATTAGGGTTTGGGTAACAATGAACTATTTCCTGAGTCCCCCTGAGGCCCAGGTTAGATAGAGACATAACTGAGAGGGACTGACATGGGAAGTCACAGTGTGACAGGCACTGAGGCAGTTGGGGACTGCATGGAACACTAGGCTGGGAATGAGGACACCCCTATCCTGTCTTGTGCTCTCCATGGTTCTCTGATAAGTCCAAGTGTTCCCTCTGTGTCTCACTTTCTCCCACTCTAACCTGCTGGGAGTGGACTGGGTCCTGATGTTTTGTGGAGCAATGATCTAACATTGTTCCCTCTTTAGGGAAGTCAAGGACGAGAGACGAGAGGACCTGGCCAATGGCTACTCCTGGGCATCCTGACAGCAGCTCTACTTGCTTCTCCTCTGCTCACCATTTTAGCCCAGTAGTTCTCAACAGGTGGGACCAGGAGTATCAGCATCACTTGGGAACTTGTTAGAAATGCAAGTTCTCAGGTCTGCCTTAGACCCACTGAATCAAAGACTCTGAGAGTGGGCCCAGCAAACTTTATCTTACCAAGCCCTTCAGGTGTTCCCGATGCGAGCTCCATTTGAGAACCATTGCTTCTGGGAAGTCCCTTAGGTGTCCTCCCCTCCACCTGCGAGCCCTGTCTCCTGGTCTTCCCCCCGGTGAAATCATTCCATCTGTGACCATAGCACCAGTTTCCAACTAAGGGCAAATAGCCATATGAGATGCTCTCCCAGGGACATCTCATCAGCAGAGGTATCAAAGCCTTTATGCAAAGAGGTGGTATTAACGGCAGAATCTCAGGCAGGTAGGAGGGAGAGAGACTTCAGGAAGGAGAGAGGAGGAAATGAGCCTTTCCTGATGCTTCTCAGATTCTTGGGCTTGTCCTATATCCAGGCTCTGCTAGTGTGCCCTACTTTTTATTTCCTTGGGTCTTGTATAGATGACAGGGTCTACCAGACACGTGGCCATTTACACTTTTGTTTCTTTCCCTTTGCCATCCCTCCTCCTTGGGTGGTAGCAAGGATCTGATGAGGCTGTGGACATATGAGTGGGGTATGTTCCCCATCAGTGGTTTCCTCAATTTGCCCCATAAGCTCCCAGCATGTTGTGGGCACCCAGGCACAGCAACCATATTGTCCAAAGCAAGGACTAGACCCAGAACTTGATGGGAAGCAGAATACTCTAGACTTCCCAGGACTCACTGTCTCTGAGCACATGTCAGTCAATCCTAATTTGATTCCCTTAGACCCACCTTAGGGTGTCTCAGGAAGCTGATCTCTTCATAGGGAGGGTCATGGCTGTTGGCCACACCAGTCTGAAGGTTAGCAGATTCCACTGTGAGAAGGGCCTGGGGGGTAGCTGCTGAGCCTGGCACCATTGGCAGGAGAGTAGACCCACCTGTATACAGCAGATGCTAATGAGAATGGATGGAACTCGAGGTGACCCCTCATCAGCCCTTGAGTGAGAGCAGCCATTGCTCTCTGATTCATAGGATCAGGTCCCAGACCCCTGTCCTGTCCCTGCCTTCCTCCACCCTTCCTTTCTGGGCATGCATACAGCTCCCACCCCCAGCATTGCTCTACCCCAGGCTTCTACCAGGAATGATTCACAAGAGAGGTCAGTGAGCCTCTGTCTGATCATTGCCCTGCCACCTTCCTTGGGGTCTCCATCTACTCCTTTCCCCCAGATCCACCCCCATCCCAGGGCTCCCCTCAGGGTCTACCCAGCACCCGCCTCTCCCAGTCTGCATCTTCTCTCTCATCCAGATCCACACTCCAGCCACTAGGCTCGCCGTCGGAACCATGAGAAGGATGCGTCTCCAAAGCCATTTGCTCTGCACATAACCTGGAGTCAAAGGCTAGTGTCAGATCTGCCTCAGTCAGGCCTGTTGGGTAGGCAATTGGGAGGAGGTGGAGCCACCCTGGCTCAGAGCCTGTAGCCCAAGTGTACATCCTTGATGCAACCCTGACAGGTTTCCTCCTTTCTAGTCTCTCTACACACTAGCTGCTGTTACTTTAGTGTTTCTTCACCAGGCTTTCGGTCCCATTTCTGCACAGGAAACACAGAGGCTCCCATTAGCTGCATGTGCCATTGCTCATCCCCTCAGCCTGCCTCTTTGCTCTTCCCACTTCCCAGACTCCCAGAAGAAAAATACATTCTAAGAGGAGGAAGAGATAAAAAAACTCTGGGGTCACCAGACCTCAGGGTATGTCCTTTTCTCTGTTTGGGATGTCTTTTCCACTATACCACAAGAAAACTATTCATCCTTCAAGGCCCATCTCAAGTGCTCCCTTCTCTGTGATGCCTTTCTCAACTCGGGCAGCAGTTACTTAACACTTTTCTTCCTTCCATCCTTCTCCCTCCCTCCCTTCCTTCTTTCTTTCATACCCAAACCATATATTTTGTATTTGCTCCAACTTCAGCATTTAACATCTGCTTTTATGTTTAGAAATTTACTCCTCCCCTTCTTTGAGTTATTTCCTGATAATTACTGACATATTATGTGTCATGTACTGTGTTGATAGCTCTATGTAGATTATTTCTTTTCATTATCACAACAGCCCTATGAAGTAGATACAATTATTATCCATATAATGGAAAAGCTACAAAAATTAAGTAAGTTGTCCAGGGTCACTCAGCCAGTGTGTGGTGAAGCCCCCACTGCAGTAAGTTCCTTGAGGGCAGGAGCTTATCTTATTTTTCACTGAGTCTTTCCCCCATCATCAGCACCTAGTAGGCACTCAGTGTGAGGGTTGAATGCTGAGTGAGTGAAGAAATGAGAAGAAAGAGATTGTTCAGATGAGAGCCCCACCTGAGCAAGCAGAGGTCAGGAAGGCATTGGTGGGATGGGGCAGCTGAACTGGTAATTACATCTCTGTTTTAGCATCAGTTGTTCCTGCTCTGTAGCCCTCAGGATAGTAGGGGATTTGGTATTTTATGACGCCAGGGCTTGAAGTTCTTTCGTAAGGGTTTCCACCCCCTGTAACCTACCCAGTACAGTCCCTTTATGTAGCTGAGGTGATGCTCTAGGCTGATGGGGGAAGGGTGGTAACTGGGTGTAGTGATCACAGGTGCTCACACTGCTCAGAGAAGGGCTGAACTGTGGTTTATGTACTCAGAAGTAATAGCCATCCTTTGAATGGGCAAGTCTGGTATGCAGCAAAAAACGGGCATCTATCAGCCTGAATGTGCTATGCAAGTGCCGCCCATCCAGGGTGGGGGCCAGAGTCTGGGGCACGGGAGCACTCCAGAGCTGGGGGCAGGGTGCCCTGAGTTCCTCAGTCCTTACTCCTCAAATCCTTCTCCTCCCCTGCTTGGATTCCTTTGTGTAATTCAGCCTCCCAGGCTCCTTGATGCTGGGAAAGGGGGTGCACACAAGCCAGTCCCACATTTATGTTCTGGGTGATACATTAGTCTCCATATATTGGTCCAACTTCTGGACTTGCAGGTTTGAAGACTACAATGAGACTATGGCCATTCACTGAGGTGGGGACTTTTTGTTTGCACCACATAAACTGCCTTAAAATGTCCCTCAGTCCCCCCATTTTCACCAAGTCCTCCCAGCCTTGCCCTCTTCTAGTCTCTGCTGGCCCATTTTCATCACCTTCCTAGCAGATGGCACTCACCCCTCCATGGACATATGTCCTCCAGGTGTAAGGCTGTGTTCTTCTCATCCGCAGGGCTGCTGACCACACAGGTGAGGTGGCTGTTGAAGTAGCCGAGGGGCAGGCTCAGGCTCAGGTTCCGGGAGCTGGGGGCTGGCCCCAGTGTCCCTCTCTGCTCTAGCTCCCTGGGGAGGCCTTGGCTCAGCCAGCTCACTGTCGGGTTCCCTGTGTTTCCTGGGGTCCTGCACTCTAGACTGACGTTGCACCAGCCTGATATGTTAGATGATGAATGAATCTGGATCCTGGGGTGGGGGATGCACTCTGGGGTGAGAGGGGACAGAAGAGGAACTGAGCTTCAGGGTTAGAGACTCATCCAAGTATATCACCTCACCTATGTGATGCATCTGTGTAGGTTTCTAACTATAGGCCTGGGGAAGGAACGTACTCTTCCTGGACGAAGAGGTTCTGATTCCCAGCCCACAGCCAGACGGTTGAGTCCCTTCCATGCTCAGTTAAGTCTAGATAACTAAATTATCATGATGTATATGGTAATTATATAATTATATGTATACATGATAATATATATGATCACCATATATTATTGTATATATAATAAATAAAACATGTGAGGCATTGAGAATACAGTGTAAAAACATGATAATGTTCTTGTTTTGTTCAAGGAATAAAAACATAATTATCTTTAAATGCTGAAGTAAAAATGTAAGTTTAGTCATCAGTGGGATAAAAGTACAATGTATAATTTCCTAACTACTAGAGAAGTTTGGATCAAAGAAAACTGTATTAATTAAACAAAAGGCAAAAAATAAGAAAAAGATGATAAAAAACATTAAATAGGATGTCTGGAGTAGGTCCATACATGTAAAAAATTAAAATGCATTTGAATGCGTTGTATCCCCCTATTAAAAAGCCAAGACCCAGATTAGGTAAAACCAGCTGTATGCTATTTACCTTACCTAATGAAACAGAAAGATTAAAAAGAAAGATGAAAAACAGTAGATGTGGAAAATGTCAACAAAATGATTGCAGGTGTGGCAATAGTCACTACAGACCAAATAAAATTTGAGATAGAAAACATTAAGCAGGTCAAACAGAGATATTTTAGATTACTATGTACCTAACAACATGGTTTGGAAATGTATAAATCAAATTCACTATTACTACAATAGATGAGTTTACTATAGCAGATGGACCTAAAAGGACTAGAGGACAGGATGTAATATAGGTAAATACAGATGTTAATGGCCAGGTGGCCAATCTGGTAGGTAGCTCACTATATGCTCAATCCCACTTCCCTCACTGTCCTTGACTTTGTCTCTTGAAGGTTCTAGAAAGCTAAATTCTCAATTTCAGTCTTTCTTACAGTTGCATTGGTTCAGACCAGTGACTTAGGGGAAATCTGCTGTGTGAGAGGAAAGGTCTTCACTCCTGAAAAGAGAAACCCTCAACACAAGAAAGATTTTTTTCCCCTGTCTTTCTCTCTTTTGCTATTTATGCTAGAATGATGTCTGGAGCAGCAGCTATCTTGGACCAAAAGGCAACAAGCATGAGGACAAAAGCCCATGTGCCAGGGATGGCAGAGCAGGAAGATGGAGTGAGCATCCTTCCCAGGAGACAGTGTGGAGCAGATGGAAGGGTGCCAGAAAAAGCTATCTCTTGACTTCTAGTTATGTGAGAAAAATAAATCCCCATTTGCTTAAGCCTTTAAAAATCAAGTTTAATGCTAATTGCTGTCAAACATATCCCTGACTTATGTGCACAGATAACAATAAAAAAGATTTGATCAGCAAAATCAAAGTTGATTAAAAAAAGGCCAATCAAAAGAAAAAATATAGATGTCTGACTAAAAAATTAAAGCTATAAGTAAATGTCACTAAGAATGAGAATCGGGCATAACTACAGATGAGAAGATATTAAAAATTATAAGAAAACACTATGTACAACTGCATGTCAATATTTTGAAAATATAAGTGAAATAATGCTTTTCTAGGAAAGTGTAAATGATCAAAATCCTATTAAGAAGTGGCAACAAACCTGAATACACCCACAGTCTTAGAAGAAATTAGAAACGTGGCCAAAGATCTGTCCTTACAAAGGTCATGAAGTGTATATGGTTTTAGGGGTGAGTGCTACCAAATGGCCAAAGCAAGAAAATTCCTGTGTTATATACACTGTTCCAGAGTTTAAAAAGGCAAAATATTTCTGAGGTCATTCTGAAAGTATAGTTTAACTTTAATACTCACATCAGACAAGAGTACCAAAACCAAAACAAGACAAAACACACAAATCCATGGGTTAATGTCAGTTACAAACAGAGAATTTAAAATTCCTAAATTAAATACTAGCAAATATAATCACACAATACATCATGATCAAGTTGGGTTTATTATGGGGATGCAAGGATAGTATAATTAGGAAATTTATTAATGTAATTTACACCACTAGCAGATGAAAAGAAAACCATACCTAGCATTTATTGAGCAGGTATATATTTCTAGGCATAGCTCTTAAGGCTTTACATAAACTCATCTAATCCTCATAATAACCCTATAAAGTTACATGGACTAGCTGTGTCAGTAGAGTCATCTAGGGCAGGGGTAAGCAAAGGGTAAAAGATCAGATGGTAAATATGACAGGTGGTCTCTGTCACAACTACGCAACTTTGCCATTATGGGGAGAAAGCAGCCGAATACAACATGTGAAAGAATGGACATGACTGTGTTCCAATAAAACTTTATTTATAATATCAGACATTGGGCTGGATTTACCAGTGGCTATAGTTTGCCAACCCTTGATCTGGGGCAGTTGTTGAAAATGCAAATTTGTGGGCCCTTCCCAAAACTCATTGAACATTCATCTGCGGAAAATGATATTTTTACATCACTTCTTTAAAAGATCTGTTTTAATGAACAGATACTTTAAATATAAAACCAAATGGAATGTCTATTACAAAGTGTCATGAAGCACAGACAGGTGTTTAGGAAGTGTATGCTCTTAGGCATTTAAAGTATTCACTCAGTAAGTGGTTTTTATGAATTTTTATTAAGCTCTTTTCAATAGGTAAAGGAGTATTAATCAGGCTTGAATAATAAAAATTCCTAGAAATCAGACTTCCCTGGTGGCGCAGTGGTTAAGAATCTGCCTGCCAGTGCAGGGGACACAGGTTCAATCCCCGACCCAGGAAGATCCCACATGCCGTGGATCAACTAGGCCCATGTGCCACAACTTCTGATCCTGTACTCTATAGCCTGTGAGCCACAGCTATTGAGCCTACACACCACAACTACTGAAGCCTGTGCACCTAGAGCCCGTGCTCTGCAACAAGAGAAGCCACCACAATGAGAAGCCTGCTCACTGCAACAAAGAGTAACCCCTGCTCGCCAAAGCTAAAGAAAGCCCACACGCAGCAACGAAGACCCAACACAGCCAAAAATAAATAAATAAAGTAAATAAATTTATTTTTAAAAAATCCTAGAAAAATTAGGTGCATTTCTGTAGGTAGCCTTTAAAAATTGCTTAAATCTATTTGGTTAAAGGAATACTTCCTGAATGCCTCCTGGGAGCTGTGTAAAACACTGGGCAGATGCCAAGAAGAGTAGGGTATGGACCCTGCTCTCAAGTGGACAGCAGACCACACGCAAATAACTGTAGTCCAAGGCAGAGAGAAACATCACCCATAAAAGAATTAGGAAAAAGAACTTTCAGACTTCAAAATGGAAATACTCATTCAACAGGGATTAGAAAAGCCTTTATAGGACATGGCAGTTCTGAAAGCCATGAGGTAACAGAGAGAGAGAGGCTATATTTGAGGAACAGTGTGTTTGGCTAGAAACAAGGCTGGAACACTGGTGTCAATTGATGGAGGATCTCTAATGCTGGGATGAGTACTTAGTGCTGCAGGCGATGGAGTGTGAGCAAGTATTGTTGGAGGATTTAATATGGACACTGGTGGATTATCAGAAAATGGAAAGCAAGACAAACGGAAACCAGTTAGTAACACTTGTACTTTTTCTAGCAACTCTTGTTTTGCTCTAGCCTTGTGGTTTTGATATGATTTGTTAGTCAAATCACCCTGACCCTGGTTACAGGGGAGGGCACAAGTCCCAGGCATTGACAATCAGAATATGTTATTTCCCTGGCCAGTGACCCATCTAGGGGTTATCTTGTGACCCAAGCCCAAACAGAAAGTGCCTTCCCTAGAATTTTCCACGTGGAGTGAGCCAGGAAACTCCCTTTGCTCTCTGGCTGAGTGGGATCCATAGCTGTACAAAGCCATACTCCTAACCACGTGGAGAAGCCCAGGAGAATAAAGCTGACAGGAAAGGGAGTGAGAAACACTGAAAAAAAAGATGAGAGAGTACATGGTCCCTGACAGATAGAAGAGAGTGCCCTTCAGCTTTCCAGTTCCTGTGAGCATGAGGGCCAGAGGAACTCCTTTATTGCTCTTCCTCCTAGAGACCTATGTAGCTTTATCATGAAAACACTCTTTATTGATCTAATTTGAGTAGGCTTTCATTTTTTGCTGTCAAAAGAGATAGGATGAGACTGTATTGGTAGGCTGTTACTCAGAAAGTTATGCCAGTAATTTATCAGCCAAGGAGGAGAGAGAGACAAGTTCAGGAATTAGAAGCTGGAGGCCAGGGAGGCAGCTGATATGTTCTCCATCCTTTACCTACTGAAAACCCCAGCTTGGATAGTCAACCCAGCCTCTTCTTAAAAGGTGTCCAATCTCCTGTGTTAGAGACCCTCACCTCTCCCCTGCTCCCCCTAGGTGAAGTATGCAGGGAATGTGTGGGATATGGATATTCCCTGGAGAGCCACCACCATCTGTCAAGAAGGAAGGGGCCAGGTGGCGAGGTGAAGGGTACAAAATTTGGAGCATGGCACATGGAGGAAAGTGTCAGGAAGCAAGGCTGAAGAAGCCGCCAAGGACCTGATCCTGTGCGGAGTTAAACTTCTTTTCCTGAGAGCCATTTTTCCTGTGGGGGATGGGAACAGGGAACATTGTTTGGTTTCAAGCAGGTAAATAACAGGAAGAGCACTACATTTAAAAAAGATCCAGATATCAGCTTCATGGAGGATAATTTGGAAGGGAGAAGAGAACAGGGGCAGGGAAGCCAGTTAGGAGGCTGCTGTGATAACCCAAGCAGAGGTGATGGAACGGGACAGGGGCTGGGTCTCTTTCTGTATCTCTGACTTGTGTCTAGGACAGAGTTTCGTCCTAATCTCTCCAGCTGGACTTCAGATCAACTGGTTTAAAAGCATTTTACCTAATGACTAGTTCTAACATTCAGTCTCCTACTTAGTGTTTTTTCTTCATCCAGTTTTGTTGTTTTGGTTTTGCCAAGTGTTTTATCACTTAAGAATTTTTTAAGTCAGTTTTTGAACCAACCGGTTAAGGATATTTCTGATATACTTGTGTATTTCTAATAATCAACTTTGTAGTATTTTACAATTGAAAGAAGAGTTGTTTTGATATTTGTGGGTGGGCCTCTATACTTTTATACTCCCGGGGTTGCTGGGGGCTCTCAAGTGATCCCTCTCCTTTACAACTTTTATGTGCTGCGTCTCATGAGATGTGTAGCTCTGGAACCCACCCTGTACCCTGTACCTTCCCTATGCCAGCTGTGTGTGGGCCCCGAGAGTGGGCAGTGGGATTTGGATGAGGGCCCAGGTCAGGAGGGGTGGATGGTGGTGGTCAGGCCTTACCATGGTTCTGCTAGGGGTGGATTAACTGGGAGGTGATGAAGCTTAAGCCCCTTTCTGTTCCTGTTATAAATACTTTTAAACAAACAAACAAACAAAAAGAAATTGTAAGAAATTAAGAAATTGTAGCTAGTTTTTCCTAAGACGTAATTTTTAAAATTTAGTTTTATTTTTAGGGCATCAGAAGAGATGTAAAAACTCCTAAAAAAGAGTTTTTTTTTGTTTGTTTTTGTTTTTTTTTTAAGAAAAACTGATTTCTAACTTACTTTAGATAAAGTGGTTGTTGGAATGCCTGCTTGGGGCACGGTCACATACCTTACCATAAAAACAGAGTCTAAAGACTTCCGCCTGGGATTTTCCTGAGTGGAATTTGATTTTCGCTGTATATAGTCCACTCATTTCCAGAGTGAGATTCCTGATGCTCAAGAAAGCCATCTCTGGGCTTCCCTGGTGGCGCAGTTGTTGAGAGTCCGCCTGCCGATCCAGGGGACGTGGGTTCGTGCCCCGGTCCAGGAAGGTCCCACATGCCGGGAGCAGCTGGGTCCGTGAGCCATGGCTGCTGGGCCTGCACGTCCAGAGCCTGTGCTCCACAATGGGAGAGGCCACAACAGTGAGAGGCCCGCGTACCGCAGAAAAAAAAAAAAAAAAAAAAAAAAGAAAGCCATCTCTGTTACGTTGAATCTGTGCTTGTGTTTTTCTTCAAGGTCACACCAATCAGGATTAGGGGTATTAGGCCTCCAGGACACCAGCAGCTGTGGTTTCTCATCATCCTCAGAATCCCAATTCCACTCAATTTCTCAGATGTTAGGACCCAAAGAGGAGTTCAGTTGCAGCTGGGCAGATCCCCCCAAAATCCTTTTCAACGTGCAGGAAGAGCTGGGGTCTTGGATTGTCTGGGAATCTGGTGAAGGAATAGCCAAGACTGGAGGAAGAAAGAAGCAGAGCAAACATTATGCTGTATCTACTGTCTGCTTTCACATCACACTAAGTTTATATTTATAAAAAGAGAATTATCTCCATGTTCACAGACAAGGAAACAAAGCTGAAGAGGTAACTTGCTTAGGCATTGGTCTTAGAACTTGGCAGTTTGGATTCAAGCACATGTATGTCACCCTCCTAGACTCATGCTCTTTCCTTTTCTTGCAGCTTGCACCCAACATGGCCTTTGGTTTAATTCCAGGAAATAGAAACTGAAAATATTGAAGATGATAAATCATAATACAATTTCCTCATTTGTCTGTATATACCAGAAGAAAACTACTTCAGCTTTCCCTGCTGCCACCATTTTTTCACTCAACCCACTGCATTACAGTTTCTGGTCACCACTCCTCTGAAACTGCTCTGGACTGAGTTACTAATAACCCCCTAAAATGAACAAATCCATATGTCACTGGTCAATTGTCAATCCTAGTCTTATGGGACCATCTTGTCACATTTGACATATGACTATTCTCTCTTTCTTGAAACTCTACTTACTTGAAACAAATGTTTACTCCTTCGGGCCCTCAGCCCACCTTCATTCAATAAATGCTTAATGAGCTAGGCACCATTGAAGTTGCCAGAGATACAGTGGTGAACAAGCAGACCAGGTCTCTGCTTTCATGGAACTTCCATTCTAGTGAGAGAGACTGCTGAAAAAATCAGGGGAAAACAAATGACTTCCGATAATTATAAGCACTATAAAAAAAAAGGATGTGACACAGATTTCATATCTGTGGCCTGGCATCTGAACTCCCTTCTCGTATTTATGGCATTTTCTATGTTATGAGGCAAGCCCATATCCCGCTATAGAAGGTGAACATGCCTGATACTTTCCCAGCCACCTTTGCAGCTGAGACAGCACATAACCTGGGCTCCTCCAATCAGATGCACCTACCCAGACTTTCAAACAGAAGCTAGTGTCATGATGAGAGGAGGACAATAGTATATGTGCCATTGACAATGGCAGTTACGGCAGCAGCCACCTGATCGCCTAAGGCAGTGGAGGCAGCAGTTCTGGGGCAAGTCAAGTGTCCAGAGTCAGTGGTGTTGGGATGTACGCTGTGGTGTCTGTGTCAGGAGTGACAGACCAGCTTCTACTGGACCAGTTCCTGGATGAGTCATCTCAAAGCCTGGTCATTTGGATCCTTCAAAGTTTTGTGGACCACCTACTCTCCTTTAGTACACATATTTAACTAGTCAGTTGATTTCTGTTGCCTGTAGCCAAGAACTTAGGATAATGTGATAGAATACTGGTGGTTTGAAGGAAGTGTGAGGTGTGGGTGGTTCATCAAGAAAGTCCTCCAAGAGGGTGTGACAACTAAAGTGAGTCCTGAATGACGACAGGACAGAATGAATTATTCCAGGCAGCAGAAAGAGCATGTGCGAAATTTCCAGTGCAGAAATGATCTTGGCCTCCATGTGGGATGAAGTGAGAGCTATGGCTGGAGCAGAGTAAGTGAAGAAGAGAACTGAAAACAGGTAGCCCAGGCAGCCAAGGATTTGTAGGGTGGGTAGGGGGGTTGGACGGATTCGGAGTGCAACAGGAAGCTGCCAGCTGGTGTTTAGCAGAGTAATATGTAATTCACTTTCTTTTTTTTGCGGTATGCGGGCCTCTCAGTGCTGTGGCCTCTCCCGTTGCGGAGCACAGGCTCCAGATGCGCAGGCTCAGCGGCCATGGCTCATGGGCCCAGCCGCTCCGCGGCATGTGGGATCTTCCAGGACCGCGGCACGAACCCGTGTCCCCTGCATCGGCAGGCGGACTCTCAACCACTGCGCCACCAGGGAAGCCCTGTAATTTACATTTTTATTGATCACTTTAGAATAGATACTCTGTGCAGATGGTTTATAGGAGGGCAAGAGGAGGAAAAGGGATTCCAGTTCAGAGGCTTTTACAATAGGTTAAGTGAGAGAAGGGTGGTGGTAGGAGATGAGGAGAAATGGGGGAGATTCAGGAAAAATTTGGAGGTAGAATGATAGAGGTTGCTGATGGACTGGATGTCAGAGAGAAGGAAAAGAAGCATCATAGATGATTTCTAGGTTTTTGGCTTAAGCAACGGGGTAGATGGGGTGACATTTATTGAGCTGTAAATACCAGAAAAGCCTGGGGAGGAGCAGGTTTGGGGTGAAGATAAGCAAAACACAAGAATTCAGTTTTAGACATGTTAGCTTTGGCTTCCAAGAATGGATGTTAAATGGGCCATAGGGAAGGGTCTGAAGTCCAGGGGGAGATGTCAAGGCTGGAAATGTGGCCTTCAGCACAGTAATGCTACTTACAACCACGGGATTAGCTAAAATCACCTAGGGATTAGGTGATTATAGCTAGGGAAGAAAAGAGGGCATAGCACTGACCACCAGAGGATTCAGGTCCATTGAGAGAGGTGGAGAAGGAGCAGTCAGTGGGGAAGACCCGGTGAGTGCAGGCTCAGAAAAGCTAAAGAAGGAAAGTGGTTCAAGAAGGTGGGGTGGATGACTGGGGCAGCACTACTGAGAGGTGAGGTGAGGTGAGGTGAGACTTCCTTTCATTCTTTTCTTTTTCTCCTTAGTACTTCTAAGTACTAAGTACTTCTAAGCACAATTCTCTTGTGCTTCTCATTCCATTAGTACTCACCTTCTTAATATGTATATTTCTTCACTATTATATTAAAAGATTCAAATGATGCCTGTCCTGCTCTTTATTCCCCAATGCTCACCACCACCACCCCAAGTAGAATGAAAATGCAGAACATTCACTAGCCCACATTCTCTGCTCACTACACAGCCTTATAATATTCTTACACCTCTCCCTGCAACATCCTTCCAACTTGGAGGTTTCACTGACATAGTCAAGTGTTCTATTTCTAGACATTTATTAGATTTTCTCTGAAAATATGACTCTATTTCAAGAATCTTTACCTACCACTGAAATCACAAATTCCCAGTCACATTACCATTATCCACTGCAGTTTAGTTACAACTGTTGTATGGTTTTTCACTTACCTCTGCTTATTCTTTATCTTTCCCTACTGTTATGATTAACTGCTTGTTTGATGGACAGCTTTTTTGAGGATTTTCCTTAAATAGGCTCTGTGAGTGATATATTCTCTGAATCCTTACTTAAGTGCTAATGTCTTTTCCTACCATGCTAGTAAGTGGCATTGAGGCTGAATAGCAAGGATTGCTATCCCTTCCTTTAAGTAGCACGTAGATATCTTTTCACTGTCATCAAGCTTCCAGTATTGCAGATAAGAAGCCTGATTATTTTTCATTTCAAAGTATTTTCCCTTTGGAAGCTTTCTAATTTTTTTTGTTGTTGTTGTATTTCAAAAATTGTACCAGCATACTCTTAGGTGCATGTCATTTTTTTCATTGAGGTGAAATTCTCATACGATTAACACTGTAAAGTACACAATTCAGTGGCATTTTGTGTATTCCCAATGTGCAACTGCTACATCTCTCTAGGTTTAAAACATTTTCATCATCCCAGAAAATCACCTGGTACCCAGTAAGTTATCATTCTCCCCCATCCCCTGGTAACCACTAATCTGCTTTCTACCTGTTCTGGATATATCACATAAAAGGAATCATACAGTATGTAACCTTTTGTGTCTGGCTTCATGTACTTAACATAATGTTTTCAAGGGTCACCCAAGCTGTAGTATGTACCAGTATTTTGTCCCTTTTTATGGCTGAATATTCCATTGTACATATATACCACAATTTGTTTATCCCTGCATTCATTGATGGACACTTGGGCTGTTTATACCTTTTGGATACTATGAATAATGCTGTTACAAACATCTATGTACAAGTTTCTGTGTGGACATATGGTTTATTTTCTCTTGGCTATATAGCTAGGAGTGGAATTTCTGGGTCATACAGTAATTCTAAGTTTAATTTTTTGAGGAAATGCCTGTTTTCTACAGTTGCTACAACATTCTGCAGTCCCAACAACGCACATGGGGTCCTATTTATCCACATCTTCACTAGTACCTCTTATTTTCCTATTAAAGCCATCCTAGTAGGTGTAAAGTGATATCTCATTGTGGTTTTGATTTGCATTTCCTAAATGGTCAGTGTTGTTGAACATCATTTCTTGCACTTCTTGGTCATTTATATATCTTCTTCAGAGAAATATCTATTCAAATCCTTTGCCCATCATTAGTGTATAGGAATGCAAGAGATTTCTGTGCATTAATTTTTCATCCTGCTACTTTACCAAATTCATTGATGAAAAATCTGAAAGGGAAATTAAGGAAACACTTCCATTTACCACTGCAACAAAAAGAATAAAATACCCAAGAATAAACCTACCTAAGGAGACAGAAGACCTGTATGCAGAAAACTATAAGACACTGATGAAAGAAATTAAAGATGATACAAACAGATGGAGAGATATACCATGTTCTTGGATTGGAAGAATCAACATTGTGAAAATGACTATACTACCCAAAGCAATCTACAGATTCAATGCAATTCCTATCAAACTACCAATGGCATTTTTCACAGAACTAGAACAAAAAATTTCACAATTTGTATGGAAACACAAAAGACCCCGAATAGCCAAAGCAATTTTGAGAAGGAAAAACAGAGGTGGAGGAATCAGGCTCCCTGACTTCAGACTACACTTGATTACTACAGTAATCAAGACATTATGGTACTGGCACAAAAACAGAAATATAGATCAATGGAACAAGGTAGAAAGCCCAGAGATAAACCCATGCACATATGGTCACCTTATCTTTGATAAAGGAGGCAAGAATATACAATGGAGAAAAGACAGCCTCTTCAATAAGTGGTGCTGGGAAAACTGGATAGCTACATGTAAAAGAATGAAATTAGAACACTCCCTAACACCATACACAAAAATAAACTCAAAATGGATTAAAGACCTAAATGTAAGGCCAGACACTATAAAAGTCTTAGAGGAAAAAATAGGCAGAACACTCTATGACATAAATCACAGCAAGATCCTTCTTGATCCACCTCCTAGAGAAATGGAAGCAAAAACAAAAGGAAACAAATGGGACCTAATGAAGCTTCAAAGCTTTTGCACAGCAAAGAAAACCATAAACAAGATGAAAAGACTACCCTCAGAATCAGAGAAAATATTTTCAAATGAAGCAACTGACAAAGGATTAATCTCCAAAATTTACAAACAGCTCATGCAGCTCAATATTAAAAAAAAAAACCAACCCAATCCAAAAATGGGCAGAAGACCTAAATAGACATTTATCCAGAGAAGATATACAGATTGCCAACAAACACATGAAAGGATCCTCAACATCATTAATCATTAGAGAAATGCAAATCAAAACTACAATGAGGTATCACCTCACACCAGTCAGAATGGCCATCATCAAAAAATCTACAAACAATAAATGCTGGAGAGGGTGTGGAGAAAAGGGAACCCTCTTGCACTGTTGGTGGGAATGTAAATTGATACAGCCATTATGGAGAACAGTATTGAGGTTCCTTAAAAAACTAAACATAGAACTACCATATGACCCAGCAATCCCACTACTGGGCATATACCCTGAGAAAACCATAATTCAAAAAGAGTCATGTACCACAATGTTCATTGAAGCTCTATTTACAATAGCCAGGACATGGAAGCAACCTAAGTGTCCATCGACAGATGAATGGATAAAGAAGATGTGGCACATATATACAATGGAATATCAGTCAGCCATAAGAAGAAACGAAATTGAGTTATCTGTAGTGAGGTGGATGGACCTAGAGTCTGTCATACAGAGTGAAATAAGTCAGAAAGAGTAAAACAAATACCATATGCTAACACATACATATGGAAACTAAAGAAAAGAAATGGTTCTGAAGAACCTCGGGGCAGGACAGGAATAAAGATGCAGATGTAGAGAAATGACTTGAGGACACGGGGAGGGGGAAGGGTAAACTGGGAAAAAGTGACAGAGTGGCATTGACATATATACACTACCAAATGTAAAATAGCTAGTGGGAAGCAGCCACTTAGCACAGGGAGATCAGCTCGGTGTTTTGTGTCCACCTAGAGGGGTGGGATAGGGAGGGTGGGAGGGAGACGCAAGAGGGAAGGGATATGGGGATATATGTATACATATAGCTGATTCACTTTGTTATACAGCAGAAACTAACACACTATTATAAAGCAATTATACTCCAAGAAAGATGTTAAAAAAAGGTAAAAAACCAAACAAAACCCTATGTAAAGCAGTGTCTGCTTACAAGTAAATGAATATCTTAATGTACCCATTGTTTTTTAATGCATTCTGTTGGGAATGGAAAAAAAATCATTTTTAAACAATCTTGGGACTTATCCAAACTTTTTTTCCCAGCTAGACTGGTTAAATAAATGATTCAATGTATTAAAAAAAATCCTTTGCCCATTTTTAAAAATTGCATTGTTTGTCTTTTTGTTGTTGAGTTGTAAGAGTTCTTTATATATTCTGGATACCAGATCCTTATCAGACATATGATTTTGCAAACATTTTCTCCTATTCTGCAGAATGTATTTTCATATTTTTAATAATATATTTTGATGCACAAAAGTATTTAATTTTGGGCTTCCCTGGTGGCGCAGTGGTTGAGAGTCTGCCTGCCAATGCAGGGGACACGGGTTCGTGCCCCGGTCTGGGAAGATCCCACATGCCACGGAGCGGCTGGGCCCGTGAGCCATGGCTGCTGAGCCTGCGCGCCCGGAGCCTGTGCTCCACAACGGGAGAGGCCACAACAGTGAGAGGCCCGTGTACCGCAAAAAAAAAAAAAAAAAAAAGAAAAAAAAAGTATTTAATTTTGATGAAGTTCACTTTATCTATTTTTCTTTTGTTGTTCATGCATTTGATGTCAAATCTAAGAATCCTTTGCCAAATCTGAGGTCATGAAGATTTACCCTAATGTTTCTTCTAATAGTTTTATAGTTTCAATGGGTTGTTGACCCATTTTGAGTTCATTTTTGTATATGATATTAGTAGGGGTACAAGTTTATTGTTTTGCATGGGTTATCCAGTTATCCCAGTACTGTTTGTTGAAAAGGCTATTCTTTCCCCTCATTGAATGATCTTGACATCCTTACTGAAGATCAATTGGCAATAGATGTTTGGGTTTATTTAGGTACTCTTAATTGTATTCCACTGGTCTATAGATCTATCCTTATGTCAGTAGCATACTGTTTTGATTACTGTAGTTTTGTAGCAGGTTTTCAAATTGGGAAACGTGTTCTCCATACGAATTTGAAGACCATCTTTTCCATTTCTGAAAAAAAAAAGGTTATTGGAATTTGGTAGACATTACATTGAATCTGTAAATTATTTGGGGAGTATTGCCATCTTAACAATATTGTCTTATATTCCATGAACATGGGATGTCTTTCATCCATTTAGGTATTCTTTAATTTATGTCAGCTCTATTTTGTAGTTTTCAGTGTACAAGTCTTTCACCTTCTGGACTAAATTTATCGCTACCTATTTTTTTTCCAGTGCTGTCATAAGTGGAACTGTTTTCCTAATGCCCATTTCAGAGTTTTAATTGCTGGTGTATAGAAACAAAATAGATTTTTGTGTGTTGGTTTTTTACCCTACAACTGTGTTGAAGTTATTAGCTCTGGTATTTTGTGTGTGTGTGTGGATTCTATAGGATTTTCTATATATAGAATCATGTCAGCTGTAAATAGATATAGTATTACTTCTTCCTTTCCAATTTGAATGCCTTTCATTTCTTTTTCTTGCCCCATTGGTCTGGCTGGGAATTCCTGTACACTGTTGAATAGCACTGGTGAAAGCAAGCATCCTTTTCTTGTTCATGATCTTCAATGGAAAGATTTCAGTCTTTCACCATTGAATATGATGTTCACTGTGGGTTTTTCATAAATGCCCTTTGTCATGTTAGGGAGGTTCCCTTCTATTCCTATTTTGCTGAGAGTTTTTGTCATGAAAGAGTGTTAAATTTTATCAAATGCTATTTCTGCATCTATTAAGATGATCATGTATTTTTTTTCTTCATCCATCAGTATGATGTGTTACACTGGCTGATTTTCTTATGTTAAACCACCATTGCATTCCTGGGATTAATCCCACTTGTAATGGTGTATGTAATCCTTTTAATGTGCTGTTGGATTCTATTTGCTAGTATTTTGTTGTGGATTTTACATGTATATCCATCTTCATTGGTCTATATTTTTTTGTGGTATCTTTGTCTGGCTTTTGTATCAGGGTACTGCTGGCTTCATAGAATGTGTTGAATGTAATACAACATATAGAATGTAATGTACAACAGGGTAACTATAGTTAACACTACTTTATGGTATATTTAAAAGTTGTTAAGAGAGTAGATCCTAACAGTTCTCATCACAAGGAAAAAAAACACTTTTTGTATCTATATGAGATGACAGATATTACCTAAACTTATTGTGGTAATCATTTCACAATATATGTAAGTCAAGTCTCTATGTTGTACACCTTAAACTTATACAGTGCTGTATGTCAATTATATCTCAATAAAACTGAAAAAAAAAAGAATGCATTGGGAATTTCCTGGCAGTCCAGTGGGACTCCAGGTTTTCACTGCCAAGGGCCTGGGTTCAGACCCTGGTTGGGGAACTAAGAACCCACAAGCCGTGTGGCATGGCCAAAAACAAAAACAAAAAGAATGTATTGAGAAGTGTCTCCCCCTCTTTTATTTTTTGAAAGAGTTTAAGTTGGATTGGTTTAATTTTTCTTTAAATATTTAGTAAAATTCAGCAGTGAAGCCATCCAGTTCTGAACTTGTCTTTTTGGGGACGTTTTTGATTACTAATTCAATTCCTTGTTATATGTCTGTCGAGATTTTCTATTTCTTCTTTAGACAATTTTGATAATTTATGTATTTCTAGGAGTTTGTCCTTTTCACATAGATTATTAATTGGTTAGCATAAATTCTTCATGAGATTCTCTTATAATCTTCATAATTTTTATAAGGTCATAATACCTCAGCTTTAATATTTGACCTTAGTTAACTGCAATCTTCTCACTTTTTTTCTTAGTCAGATTAGGTAGAGGTTTGTCAATTTCGTTGATCTTTTTGCAAAACTAACTTGTGGTTTCACTGATTTCACTGATTCTATTACTTTTCTACTTTCTATTTCATTTATTTCTGCACTAATCTTTATTATCTCCTTCCTTCTTCTGGTTTTGGGTTTAGTTTGCTCTTCTTTTTATAGTTCCTTAAGGTATAAATTTAGGTTGTTGATTTGAGATCTTTTTTATTTTTAACGTAGGCATTTATAACCATAAAGTAATCTCTGAGCAGTACTTTTAATACACTTATACATTTTTGTATGCTTTGTTTCATTTTCATTCATCACAAAATATTTTCTAATTTCTTTTGTGATTTCTTCTTTGGTCCATTGACTGTGTAAGAGTATGTTGTTTAATTTCCATGTAATTACAAATTTTCTATCTTTCTTTTGGTTACTGATTTCTACCTTCATTCCATTGTGGTCCAAGAAGATAGTTTCTATAATGCTGAAGTTTTAAAATTTATGGAGAATTGTTTTATGGCCTAACATGGTTTATCTTAGAGAATGTCCATGTGTAATGGAGAAAAATGTGCATTCTTCTGTTGCTGGGTAGAGTGTTCTGTATATGTATTTTATTTATTTATTTATTTATTATTTATTTATTTATTTTTGTGGTAAGCGGGCCTCTCACTGTTGTGGCCTCTCCCATTGTGGAGCACAGGCTCCGGACACACAGGCCCAGCGGCCATGGCTCACAGGCCCAGCCACTCCGTGGCATGTGGGATCTTCCCGGACTGGGGCATGAACCCATGTCCCCTGCATCGGCAGGCAGACTCTCAACCACTGCACCACCAGGGAAGCCCTGTATATGTATTTTAGATCGAGCTGGTTTATAGTATTGCCCAAGTTCTCTATGACTTACTGATTTTCTGTTTACATGTTTTATTTGTTATTGAAAATAATGCATTGGAGTCTTCAATTATTATTGTAGAACTCTCTATTTTCCCCTTCAATTCTGTCAATATTTATTTCAAAATTGCAGGCTCTGTTGTTTGACATGTGTATTGCATACTTATTATATTTTCTTGATGAATTGACCCTTTATCAGTATAAAATGTCCCACTTTGTCTCATACCATTTTTTTTTACTTAAAATCTATTTTTCTGATATTAAATAGTCACCCCAGCTCTCTTTTCATTATGACTTATGTGGATCTTTTTCTATTCTTTCCCTTTCAACATATTTGTGTTTTTAGGTCTACAGTGAGTCAGGGCAGTTTATTTTTTTTAACTTTATTAAGCTTTTGAATAGCCAGTAAAGTCACAAGGCTCAAAATTTTAAAGGTATAGAATGATAAACTGTGAAAAGACTCTCATGGTTTTTTCCTTTTCCCTGTACCTTTTCAGAGATATTCTACCCATATGCATCCATATGCATAGAAAACACATACATAATTCCCCTTCTTTTTTACACAAATGATAACATACTATGTAATCTTCTCTGAACAGTGCTTGTTTTCTTCCTTGATGATGTAGGTTAGTAATTATTTCATAACAGCACATAAAGAAGTGACTTAACCTTTTGCATAGTCACATAGAATTCTCCTGAATTATTATTGATCCTCTTTTTTTTTCCCAACTGATGAACATTTAAGTACCTTCCTCTTTTTTTGGCTTTTAATATATGAGTTATACTATAACTTGTGACATTTTTTCTAACTATGGGTAGTTATTTCTGCCATGAGGAAATGTTAATTTTCATAAGGTTAAATCTATCAACATTTTCTGCTTACAGAGGCTTTTGATTTTGCCCTTGTCTTTGTCATACTTAAACCTTTCTTACTCTTGGTTATTAAATAAATCATCCCATGATTTTTTTCATTTTTTTTTTTTTTTTTTTTTTTTTTTTTGCGGTATGCGGGCCTCTCACTGTTGTGGCCTCCCCCGTTGCGGAGCACAGGCTCCGGACGCGCAGGCTCCGGACGCGCAGGCTCAGCGGCCATGGCTCACGGGCCCAGCCGCTCCGCGGCATATGGGATCCTCCCAGACCGGGGCACGAACCCGTATCCCCTGCATCGGCAGGCGGACTCTCAACCACTTGCGCCACCAGGGAGGCCTCATTTTTTATTTAAATCTTTTATGTGATGTATTTTTTATTGTGGTAAAAATATACGTAACATAAAATTTACTATTTTAACCATTTTAAGGGTACAGTTCAGTGGCTTAAGTATATTCACAATATTATGCAACTATCACTTACCTACTTCCAGAGGAAATTTCCAGATGCATTTAAATCTTTGGTCCCTGTGGAATTTATTTTGGTATGAGGTATGTGGTATGAATACAAACTTTTTTTTCTCTGATGGCTAGCCAGTTGTCTCAAAATAATTTATTGTGTCTTTTCTGAACTTATCATGTCTATTCATGTGCTGATATTCTGCTGTTTTATGACGTGTTTTAATGTCTGGTAGACCTATTCCTTCGATTATGCTTATTTTTTAGAATGTTTCTGAATGTTCTTGCCTCATAATTTTCCATATAAACAATCTGGATTAAAAAAAATTTGTTGGTAATTTTTTCACTAGGATCACATTTAATCTATAAATTAACTTCAGGATAACTGATTTCTTTACAATTTAATTTTCCTATTGGGTAATATGCTATATTTTTCTATTTGTTCAGGAATTATTTTGTGTTCTTCAATAGCATTTTATATTTTTGTCACATATCTTTGACACATTTCTTGTTATGTTTATACATAGACATTTTATTTTTCTGATGTCATGTCTTTCCGGTTATTAGTACTATGTAACATGTTCATTTATTTCTTTGTATTAATTTTGTATACAATTCTTTTCCTGAGTTCTTCTATTATTTGTAATAATTTTTCTCTGGATTCTTTTGGATTTTTCAAGTAAAAAATGAAATCATCTATAAGTAATGATAATAGAACCCTCCTCTTTGAAATTTAATACCTCATTTCTTTCTCTGGTCTGTTGAAATAAATTTCTAGGCCCAAGACTGAGTCACTCCTGTCTGAATTGCCATGTCAGCAAACCCAAACTTAGATGACTTTTGTGTTCTTGTAAATGTTCCAGTTGACCAGAAACTGTAATATCCAGTCAGCCAATCCCCAGACACTAGGCCAATTCTGGGCTCTGTGCTTATTTTCTTATTCCCTATTCATTTTCTATTTTCCTATTCCCTATTCCTTATTCTTTATCCTATAAAAGCTTCCTGCTATCCACCCCATTTTACAGTCCTCTGGACCCTTGGAAATGGAGAATGCCCACTTCATGAAGTGTTAAATAAAGTTGGTTTGTGTCACCTAAGTTTCCTTTGTTAATCATATTTAACACAGCTCTAACTGTATTAACCAGTATGTCTAACACTGTTAAATTGTAGTGGTGAAGGTAAAATCATCTGTACTATAAACATTGGTTATAAGTAACCTATGAAACTACCTGTGCCAGTTTCTTTTTAAAGAATAGGTCTTAGACAATTTAACCTATTTTTAAAATCAGGTAATGTGTTATTATTATTTATTATATATATATTTGGTCTTTGTCTACTACTCCTGGGACAGAGCTCCTAAAGCCTTTGCAATTTCCTACATAAGCTCTCCAGGGGCATTATAATATTTAATATTTTTCCCATTTCCTGAAATAGCTCCAGAGCAATAAATGTGAAATTGGTATCTTTTGTTATTCATAACAAGCCCCTTTGTACCACAGCTGAAATTTATGTTCATAAGATGACTTTGGAAAACTTCTTAGGATGGGAGCTTGTTGTCAGGGGAAACAACCCTGTTAGCAGGTTGGAACTTTCAGTCCCACACTCTGTCATTCTGACAGTGGAGAAGGGTTAGCAACTGAGTTTAATCACCAGTGGCCAATGATTTAATCAATTCTGCCTGTGTAATGAAGTCTCCATAAAACCCCAAAAGGATGGGGTTAAGAGAGCTTCAGGGTTGGTGGACACAAGTAGGTGCTCGGAGGGTGGCACACCTGGAGAAGGCATGCAAACTCTGCCCCCCTTCCTACATACCTGGCCCTATGCATCTTGACCATCTGGCTGTTCATGAGTTGCATTTTTTAAATAATAAACCAGTGATCTACTATAAACTGATATCCTGTTGTTCTGTGAACTACTCTAGCAAATTAACCAAACCTGACAAGAAGGTCAAGGGAACCTCTGATTTATAGCCCGTCTGTCCAAAGCACAGCTAACAACCTGGACTTTTAACTAGTGTCTGAAGTTGGGGGAGAATAAGGGACTGAACCCTTAACCTGTGGGATCTGACATAAGCTGCAGGGAGACAGTGTTATAATTGAGTTAAATTGTAGGACACCCAGCTGGTATCTGGAAAATGACCAAATTGCTTGGCGTGGGGAAAAGAACTCATACATCTAGTGTCAGAAGTAGTGTGGTAGTAGTGGGAGAGTAGAGGAGAAACACCAGGGTCTGTTTCCATAGCAGGTAATTTATCTGTTTAGATTTTCTTTCTCTTTTGGACTCAGTATTGGTAAATTATATTTTTCTAGAAAATGATCCATTGCATCTCAGTTTTCAATATAGTTGTATAAAGTTAAGCAAAATAGTTTTTTGTTTAACTTCCTTTGTATATATGGTTATTTCCTGCTTTTAATTTCTTCTTTTGGGTATTTAGATTTTCAAGGGATGTTTTTGAAAGATTGGAGACACTAGATCATGCTTGTGTGCTGGTGGCAGTGATTCAAGTATTTCACGCTCTTTCAGACAAAACACTCTAGAGTAGGAGACAGTTTGTGATCACAAAGCAATGTTTGGTTTTTTGAACAGGGAATTAAATTATTAAAGAGAAAGCAACTGGTCAGAGTTCAGGAAAAGGTAGGAATGAGGGAATTTCCAAAGATGAACAATTTAATGAAGAGAGCTGCAAGAACTCCATACAGCTGTGAAGCTTAGATCTGTGTGTGGTTGCAAGCTTCCTGACTCCTGGGTTTTGGTTTTTTTTTTTTTTTTTTTCTTGTTTGTTCTCTCTCTCTTTCATTTTTAAAGAAATTTATTAAGCTATTTCTCTTGAGCTACAGAAAAGATTCTTTACTATGAACAGGGAGATAAAGTTACAATTTACAAGAAAACTGAGAAACATTGCTAGAGAGAAACTGGTGCCACTATTTTTACAAGATCCCAGTTCCTGGTTTCCAATTGTCTTCCTAGTGCACTTCTGGAACATTAGAACATACAGAAAAGGGACCAAATCCAAAAATGACTGAAAGGCTGGGTAAGAGCAGTGTAAATAAGGTCATTTCCATTTCTCCTATACCAACACATCCTGTCTGCCCTGCCTTGAGGACACATGCAAATATACGTCCATAAAATTTTTCCCTTGCAAATTTTTAAGGAACTGAAATTAAATATGATGATATGATACCATCTCCTTTAAAAGTTTTAAAATTATTATTTTAAATAAAGGACAAAAGCTCACTAGTTCAATCAACTTCAATTCTTAATAAAAATGAGCTAATCATGAACCCAACACTGCCTGAATCTTCTTTAATCCAAGATGCACTTAGAGGAAAGAGTTCTTGTTTTGTCACTGTTTCAAGAATGAAAAGGACATTGTGGCTACAGCCACTGGCACCCATCCAGCTCCCTGCCCTCCCCTGTCATGTGGGACTCCATGCAGCCTGGTTATGACTGCTCTCGGTCTGCTTATAATTCAGCATGGCTGATGCCTGCTTGGGCAAGGCAGGAACAGCTACATCTTCTGTGGGGGACTTCCGGCCCTCAGTGGTTGTTAGGCAACTACAAGTGCACAAACAGAGAACAGATGGGCAGATAGCTTCCTGTGTACCCCTTGCCACCCTGTCACCTACACAGCTCTCTGAGAATGTTGACAAATGCTGTAATGGCAGAAGAGTAGAAGTGCTCTGGGAGCACAGAGGAGCCAGCCTAGATGTAACTACATCTCAAGAAAACCCCCAGCAGATCTCCCTGAATTGCTCCCTGTAGACTCTGTGATCCTAACCAGGAAATGACGGCACTGTTGAGTAGAAAAAGGAAAAGGAATTCAGATGGGGGAAGGCACTAAGGAAGCAGCTGTTTCCTTTCTGAGAAATGTAAATGGGATAATTTTCCTAGAGGCTGGGGTACGAAGGGAGGGTCAGAAGTAGCGAGAGAAGAGTGATTTCTTTTAAATAGCAGAGGTTCCCCTATCCCTTAATTAAGAGGTCAGAGATCTGTGTGTGGGAGTGGTGGGGGGAGGGTTAGGACAGTGAGGGCAGTGCAGCCTGTGTCCACCTCTCTGCAGTCTGAGGCACAACAAGGTCCTGGAGCTGTTAGATGCCTAGTGATACTTCTTAGTTCTGAGACCTCAGGCAAGTTAATTAGCCTCTGTGAGCCTTAGTTTCCTCAAATGCAAAACGAAGGTAGTGTCATCTACTTAATGGGGCTCATGTATAAAGCCAGATTCCCGACATATGTCACAGTGCCTGGTGTTTAGCAGGGGCCCTTCCATTGTGTTGATCCTTCCTGCCTCATTAGGAAACCCCTCAGGAAGCATGTAGTGTGTGAGGCTGAAATGAGATAATGTATGTAATATTCCTAGTATGGTAGGAATCCTGTGGTAGATGCTCAACACATATTTATTCTTGTCTTTCCTTCTAACCAAGTCTTTTTCATCTTCTCACTCACCCAGACAACTCTGCCTACCTATAGCGGTCATTGTCACCCCCTTTGTGTTGTAACTTGCCCATGTTTAATTTACCCTCTTGTTTGGTTCCGATTTCCTCATTATTATAAGTAAACCAAAAGGAATGTCTTTGTGCATAAGATTCTTCTGCATGAAGGTTTTTTTCTTTGGGGTTAATCCCAGAAGTGAAATTACCAAGGAAAAGGTATGAACATTTTAAATGTTTAAATGTTTCTGATACATAAGATGGACTACAGAGAAGCTTTATACTTATTTAAAAAGCTGACCATAATATATGAGAGCGCCTGTCACACTGTTCCATTGTCATCAGAGTAGTCTCATTAAAGAAAAACACCTGTGTTAATTTGATAGGCAAAATATGATATCCAGTCTTCTTAATTTGCATCTGTTTGATTACCTGTGAAGACCATTATCTTTCATGCTTATTTATCTTATCTATTTTTTCTTTATGCTTCATCTATTCATGCTCTCTGCTCACTCATCAACAATGGTGGTAGTATTTCTCTTATTGATTGGTAAGGGGAAACTGACTTTTTAAAAAGGTTCTCACAATATTCACCATGTGTAGGAGGTGGAGGTGGATGAGGAGTTTAGGAGAGTGTGCAATCTGTGTTGCTGCAATCCCCTTGATTCCCAGAGAAAATCCTTTTCTCTTCTATAAACTGTTGGATCATGATAAAACTGTCAATTATAAAACAAGGAAACAATAATTTTTTGTGTCTTTTACAGTGTCTCTTTGCAAATCTTTCATCAAGATAGAGAAGTACCACATTAGGTACATGAGTACTCTGCGTCCCGATGTCTGACATTGCCTGATATAGGGATGCATGTGCTCTGTTTCATTTAAGCTCCCAAATGACACCTCAAGTTAGGTGTTATTCTATCCATTTTACACATGAGGAAGTTGAAGCTCAGAAAGGTAAAGCCACTTGTCCCAGGGTATATACGTTTGTCCAAGATTTTATGGCCAATATGAGGCAGGACCAGAATTTGTGACCCAGTGGGTCTGACTGCAGAGCTCAGCCCTTCTTTGCAAAGGCAGGGGGGCAGCTCACAAGTTACACACAAGGCAGCACCTGCAGCATTACCCCCGCCCCCCATGAGGAGCTGGAAACAACCGTAACCACACATAAAGGTCACCGGCAGATGCGAGGCCGGGGTCCCACTTCCCCTGCCTCCCCACCTCTGCAAATGGTGCCACAGCTCAGCTGTCCCTGAATGATGGGGCAATGGCAAGCTATGACGGCCCCTCACCCACAGGCCCTCCCCAGCCTGGGAGGAGAGGAAGGAAGCAGGCTGGGGGATGGGTAAGGGCTGGAGAGAAGGGCCTCAGATTGTGGAGGTTTTTCTGCCAAACAGGAAGCTGGAAAGTGAGACACCGCTCTAACCATTTCAGAAGCGGCAGCCCAATAAAGCTGGGCAAATATCTGCCTTCTGAGGTAAAGGTTTGAGGGTGAGGGTGATTTTCCTGTCCTGAGGAACTTGCAGTCATCTCAGAAAGGCCCTAGTCCCTCTTTCCTCCCCCCTCAACCCTCAAAGAAGCTTGAGGAACAGGATGTTGATACCATGCAAGCCCCAGCTGCCCACCTGTCTCCCCAGCCTCCTACCACAGCTGCGTCGTTCCAGGAGCAGCCCCACCTGTCCTGTTACTCACCGAGAACGAGGCTGATTTGGAGCATCAGGGTCTGGGTGGGGAACCAGCAGCTGCATAAACAGTCCATGACTGCTTGGTGACTGCGTTAGACCTGGGCTCATCCTCTGCCCCGCTCCCCGCCCCCACAGCGTCCACTGTCCTCTCAAATCCTCTCAGCACAGCTAGAGTCTCTCCTTGCCTGTTGAGTCAAAGGACAAAGTTTTAAAAACAAGAGCCTTTTTTTCTGATGAGAATAATCTATGTTAACTATATAAAATTGGGAAAACGTAGAAAATTGTACAGAAGAATAAAAAATCACTTATCACACCTCACAAATCTAACCATCATAGACATTCTATTTTTGAGCAAGTGAGAGGCCCGCATACTGCAAAAATAAATAAATATACGTATGGTGGGATTGCCTGCTTACAAGCTTTTAACTTATTTTTCACAACCCTGCCATAAAGTTTGTAGACCACAATATAGACTCTATTTCTTTTTTCTTTTTTTTGGCCACACCGTGTGGCATGCAGAACTTGCCTGCCCAGGGATTGAACTGTGCTCCCTGCGTGGAAGTGCAGAGTCTTAACCACTGGACCACCAGGGAAGTCCCTAGACTCTATTTCTTTACCTTCTCTACTTTCTAATGATTTTGATGATAAACATCCTGTTTTCAATTTTGCCAGTGGTTTTCTATAAATGAATAAAAATGAGTTTGAACCTATTTTTCCTCTTATCATCAATGATATGCATAGAAGGCTATTTCCTTTCCCATGTTCAATGAAAATTGAGTATGTTGCCTCTCTTTCTCCCAATTCTTAGTTTTTTTGATATAATTTGGGGTTTTATATACAGTTTATATAGCTATTGAATATTGTTTACTTTATGTCTTCTTTTCCACAAATTAAAAAATATTTACATTACAAGTTTGGTTCTCTAGCAGCTTGAGAGGAATGTGCTGAAGTTCAGCCAAGCTCAAGTTGCTTTAAGAATAAAAGAGGTTCAGTGTCAGTATTCTCATATACTGAGACTGGAATTCGATCTAGAAAACCAGGAAAGTGGAAGCGAGGGGCATTTCTACTGCTTACATTATTCCCTCTATTTTAAAGCAGTGTTACAGCAAACTTCTGTGTTAGAAATACATTTGGCTGCTAGTGAGAGAGATCTAATCATGGTGAATAGTAATGGTAAATAATGGTAAATAAATTGTGGGCTTATTTTTCTCCTGTGTTCAGGAAAAATCTGTAGGAAGTGGTGCAGAGCAGCAATGGTAATTCTGTGAAGCATCAAATTCCCAGGCTTCTTCGATTTTTCTATTCCTTGGTTTGTGGTTTCCATCCTTAAGGTCACAGAATGTCTGCTGGAACTCTAAACATCATGTCCAAGTTCCAGACACTAGAAAGAAGAAAAGAGGAGAAATATGAGAAGGTTTTTCCTCAAGTCCCGTCCATTTACTTCTGCTTACATTTCATTGCCTTTCTATGTCTTACAAAGGAGTCTCTGAAGTGTCAATTTTTAGTTAGCACATCACTACCACCGAATATATAGTTAGAAAGGATAGCAAATAGGTAGGCAACTAGCTGTTTCATCCATAACACCCTTAAACATGATTCTTTGAGCACTTATATGGCTTTGCTCCTGTTAAGATTTTTCCCTAGAAGTAGAATTTCGAAATCAAAATGCATTGTGCATTTACAGCACTGATATACTGTCAAATTTCTTCCCCAAAAGGCTGTGCATGTTTACATTCCCACAAACAGTGTATGAGAGTTCCCATTTTCCCATAGCCTTGCCAATACTGGCTATTATTATCTTGATTATCAATTTGATATATGAAAAATGGTATCTTGTTTCACTTTTTATTTCCCTGATAACTGGTGAATTTGAGCATCTTTTTACAAGTTAACTTATTGGCTTTTACAAATAGGGGTTTGTCCACAGAAAATACTCTTCCATCCATGCCATCCTTCACCCCCTCCTCCTAACTACCCAAAACAAGACTAGGCTTATAAAGAGTGTTCAGAACTAGGGATGTGTAGAAAGTTAAATGAGCCAGTACAGATAAGTTCTGCGACATGGCATCTGAAGGAGAAATTGAGTTTTCTTTCTGGACACAGTAAAATTCTAACGAGGAAGAAAAGGCCAAGGGAGATGCTTGCTAATCAGAGTCATGAGGTCTGGGTGAGGAGAGAGACAGAGAAGTGGTTGTTTAGGATGCTCTGGGAAGCTGTTGATTCAATTCCCATACTTGGCTCATAATGAGGGTCTCTGTCTGGGGTTACTCCCGTGGTGGGAGGAGTGGCAATGTCTGAGAGGAGGAAGAACATCAGCTCAGTCCATACCAGAGGCTTGGTTGACTCACGGTGTTACAGACTCATCCAGCCTGAATAGGGAGACACTTCTGATCTCCTTTTGATCTTCTACCCAACATAGAAACCCCACATGCGCCACTGATTAATGATACCCTTGTCACTGAATAACCCAATGATACAGAGTTCATCTGGTCCAGCAACTCTTGGAATGAACATTTACATAACTCAGATGTCAACTTGATTAAACATGGCCTGAAATTCACTTTTATACCCTTGAACTATCAAAAGCCCTCCTTGGTCTTCAGTAATATTTGACCTCTACATCCTCATAGCCCCCTCCCAGGGCCTTCTCCATTACTAAATGCCTCCTGATGTTTCAGATCTGCCCTATTTGCATTCCGCTGAAACTATCCACTTGAGCTAGTCATCTTATTGGCCTAAGAACTTCACTGAACATCTGGAGGTTGTCAACAAGGAACTACACTCTTGTTGGCACTCCCCTCACTGTCTGTCCCCTTTCAAAGTCAGGTTCTCCTGACAAGTGGCTCTTCCCTCAGAGGGAGTTCCAGCCTCTTCACTCCAATTGCTTGTCTCAAGTCTTCCTCATGCTGCCTTCCTCAGCCCCTGGAATTGTGGTGAATAAAATTTTCTCCATCTTATTACATTTTTTTCAGAAAAAATATTCATAGCTCCTTGCAAATTTTCTCCTACAAGTTGGGAAGGAGAAAACAAATCACAACATTTACTTGTGGCACTGAGTTCTTCCATCCTGTGTAATATCACACTCCTTACTTTTTATAATGGTTGTGGAAGAACTCTTCTGTGGGTGCTTTTAATGATTTGGAACTTTATGGTCCTTTATGGATCTGTCCCTTTCCTTGGGTACATGAGATCATCAAACCTGGCTTTCTCTATCCAACCCAGGCACAGGTCACACTGCATCATTAGGATGTTTTAGGCGGTTCATACTGGCAAATATGCAACTGTTGTTTGATCAAATCTGACAGCATTCAGGTTTAGAGATGATCTGTCACATATCCTGCCTGTTCAGAGTCAGGGATCAGCCTGGTATCTACTCACTGGAAGAGAGCATCCTTTGGTGGATGCCCTCCTTCTTACAAGAGGAGCATAATACTTTATCTACCAAGGTGTTTCAGCTGTAGATCTAAAACTACACATCACTCTGATTCCCTTCATTTCTTGATCTTAATTTCTGGACTCCCAGGGTAGGGTTTGCTTCTGGTGCTGTCTGCAACAAAATACCACTTCCTGCCTTACCTGAAACAAGTGGGTAGGATTTTCTGCCTCCCAGGATCCAGGCAGTGCTTCCATTTACCTGAATCTGCACCACATACACTAGGGCTGCTAGGTACTAAGGGCAGGTGGTCATACATATGATTGTTCCTTGCCACCATACCACACACACATGAAAATCAATGAGTGGACACTGTATATGACAATGCTTCTCACACATTTGGTCTGAGGTCTCTTCTGTGGCTAGAGGTGAGAGCCTCTTTATTCCCCTACCCAGAAGGTTGCTTTGTAGAAATCTAACTTTAGGGACTCAAGATACTTTCCACTGGTCTCCGGATCTCCTAAAGCTGAACCGATGTCTCCCATCCAACCCAGTCTTTTGGTATATTTGACAATATTGCCACTATGTCTTCTCCCTCCTCAAATTGCTTCACCCAGAGCAATAATTTGGAGGCCCATCTGGTGAAGTCCAGGCCTCGTCTGTAATATTTCATTATAGGTTCTCTGGCAATGCTATGGTCTAGCAATCAACGCCCTCCTCACTTGTGTTGTCTCACTGAATAAATCTCTCTAACCTCAACACATGTGTAGAGGCCTCGTCTTCCTTTTGAGGGATGTGTGGTCAGAAACCTAACATGCAAGTCTCTCTGACTGTCAGCATTACCAAGCACCTGTGAAAATCCTGTCAGGTATTGATTTCACAGAGAAAGAGACATTTGCAGCTTTAAACCCAGATATGGTATATAATACTAGATATTGCAAACTTTCTGTAATCTCTGTCAGTTCTCTACCTCCAAAGCCACACTGTGGCATGCCTTCAGTCATAGGCACTGCACTTCTTGCTAATGTTTCTTATTTCTGGTAACAGCCTACCTGATGGCTGTTCCCTTAGCTGTAAAAGTCAGTCTTCAGGAAACTCTGTTCCATCAACTGAAACAGGTAGGAAGCCCATGTTAGCCCAGTGTTGGCCACAAAACTCCTTTCCCTTCCAGGAAAGTTTCTAGTTTCTTAAGGAACTGTGGTTCCATTGGGTTAACATTAACTTCCAGCTTCCAGCTTCCAGAGTAATTTGTTAGAATTTACTCATTCATTTATGCTCACAGGATAATATTTCAAGGTGGGAGTATCAAACATATCTTATTTAACATTAACCATCTGTAGACATATGCTGTATATATGTTCATTTGTCCTCTTGTCCCAGGTTCCACAAATGTTAGAGATGGTCTTGGCAGCAGGAATAGGTGCACTGGGATTGTAAGGAAACTGCTTATGCAATGTAATTTTGTCTTCAGGTCCTGCTTGAACCTACTCTTGTATACAACTTCCACTTGATAATGAAATGCTAGTGGACATGCCTGATTGTATGATTACATGGATTGAAAATCCATCCATCCAGTTAGGGATGGTCAGCTCAGGTTGCATGGTCATTTGTGGTGTCCCATGGTCAGGTATTAAGACTATGAGAGTCTTAATATCAAGTCTAAAGCTGTATGAGAGGAGAGTTACTTTCCAAAGAAGATGTGGTTCTGCTTAATATCAGAGGACCCTCCCTTAGCTTTCTGTTGTCATGGTCTTCCACAGGCCCCAAAGAGTAATTAGATGGCTCAAGATCACTTCATACAGTGGTCAATGGCAGAGCTGCTTACATTGTAGCTTGTACAAGCTAGAGAATCCTCTCTTTCTCCGGGCCCATTCAAAGGTGGTTGCCTTATGGATTACTTGGTAAATGTACTTGCCTCCAAATACAAAAAGGCCTAGAAAGCATGGTGTTTCTTTCCTCATGACAGGGCATTAAGGTAAAACAAATTTGCTTTTAACTTTGAGGGGATATGCTGATATTCATAAAATTAACCCCACACCATGCAAACACTAATCCAGAGAAAGCTATAATGGCTTTCCAAGCAATTATATCAGAGAAAGTAGACTTCAGAGCAAAGCAAATTACTATGGATATTACATAATGATGAAGAGTCAATTCACCAAGAAGAGATAAGAATCTTAAATATGTATGCACCTAACAACAGAGCACCAAAATAAATGAAGCAAAAACTGACAGAACTGAAAGGAGAAATAGACAAATCCACTATTACAATAAGAGACTGTTAAATTCCTCTCCCAGTAGTGGAACTGGTAGCTAGAAAATCAGCAAGAATATAGAGGAAATGAACATGATGTTGAAAAAACTTGACCTAATTGATACTTATAGAGCATTCAACCCCCAAATTAAAAAAATTTATTTATTTAATTAATTTATTTTTGGCTGCGTTGGGTCTTTGTTGCCATGTTTGGGCTTTGTCTAGTTGCGGGGAGAAGGGGCTGCTCTTCGTTGCGGCGCACAGGCTTCTCATTGCAGTGGCTTCTCTGTTGTGGAGCATGGATTCTAGGCATACAGGCTTCAGTAGTTGTGGTGCGTGGACTCAGTAGTTGTGGCACTCAGGCTCTAGATCACAGGCTCAGTAGTTGTGGCGCAATGGGCTTAGTTACTCCGTGGCACGTGGGATCTTCCTGGACCAGGGCTCGAACCCATGTCCCCTGCATTGGCAGGTGGATTCTTAACCACTGCGCCACCAGGGAAGCTCCAGACTACACAGTTTTGAAGTGCACATGGAAAATTTATCAAAATATATCCTATCCTGGGTCATAAAACAAATCTCAACAAATTTAAAAGATTTGAAATAACATAAAGTATATTCTCTGACCATAACAGAATTAGAGTAGAATTTAATAACATAAAGATAACAGAAAAATCTCCCAACAGTTAGAAATTAAACAAAACACTTAATAATTCACGGGTCAAGGAGGAAGTCTTAAGAGAAATTAGAAAATACACAAATCAAATGAAAATGAAAATACAGATATCAACATTTGTTAGAGGAAGCTAAGGCAGTAATATAAAGGCATATATTACAGAAAAAGAAATGTTTCAAATTAATAATTTAAGGTTTTACCTTATGAATCTAGTAAACCAAGAGCAAAGTAAACCTGGAGCAAGCAGAAGCAAGGAAGGAAGAAAAATAGGAGCAGTGATCTATGAAATTAAAAGATCTAATAAAGCACATATACAAAAAAACCCCAATGATGTTGTTAATATCATGCGTAATGGTGGAAAACTGAATATTTCTCCCCTAATATTGGGAATAAGACAAGGATGGCCATTCTCACCACTCCTGTTCAACATTCTATTGTAAGTCCTAGTCGGTGCCATGACAAGAAAAAGAAATAAAATGGTATATGCATTCGAAAGTGGGAAAAAGACCTGTCTTTATTATAGATATTATCTGTAAGTTTTTCTAAATAGAAAATCCCAGGGAATTTACACACACACACACACACACACACACACACACACACACACACACAGATTCCTAGAGCTACTGAGCTTACCAAGTTTGCAGATATAAGAGCAATAGGGAGGAAAAATTACACTTCCTAAAGCCTGATTAATAAATTTGTATACCAGGCTGTGGGAAGTGCATTGAGGTTCTTGAAGGGGATTTTCAGAGATGGAGATTAATCTAGTCAAGCTCTACAAAATGATTTAGAGGGTGGGACAGGGCACTAGTACATAGAGCCCCGTTAGGCTTTGTAGGTATTATCATGGCCTGTGTACTCACCTGCAGTACCTGATTCATCCCCCTTACCATTTGGTCTAAATTGAAAATATGAATCATACTTAATTCAACTTGAGGTATTTCTCCCACAGATTTTGTATAGTGTAGTTAATAATAATATCACCACCTGCTATAGTTAATGCATCTCAGTGTCCCCTGGAATGGCTCTTACCTGCTCCCTGCCTGCCAGCAAGGTTGAGTTTCTAGGACCCCGTAGGGAAAGGATCTTAGCCCAGTACAGTTACTGCACAATATGGAGAGACAACCCTGCTCCCCTTCCCATCTGGAAGATAATGATGTTCTCAAATACTTAGAATCCTCCTTTAAATTGAAAGCTGCATGTTTTTGGAGTAGCCTTTGTTATTTTATTTATTTATTTATTTATTTATTTTATTAGTTTCTGCTTTATAACAAAGTGAATCAGTCATACATATACATCTGTTCCCACATCCCTTCCCTCATGCATCTCCCTCCCTCCCACCCTCCCCATCCCACCCCTCCAGGCGGTCACAAAGCACCGAGCTGATTGGAGTAGCCTTTGTTATAATTCACACACAACTGCATGACTGTATACTGGTGTGTGTGTGTGTGTGTGTGTGTGTGTGTGTGTGTGCGTGTGTGTGCATGTGTTTCTTTTCAGAAGCTGAGGTTTTAGTGATGATAAGCTTTGCGAGTTTCCTCTGATCTCTGGGAGTCTAACTGCTACAGGTGGAGCTTGCTGGCCAAGCTGGGCAAATTTAAAGGGAGTGACATATGAGACACGGTTTTGTCCTGTTTGAATTAATGATTTGGGCAAATAGGAGGCTGCTTTGTTTCTATGAGGCTAAAGATGGTAATAGGAAAAAGAAGGAGAGAGAATATGTTGTATGAGAAAAGATAACCTTACAATATTTTTCATAGGCCCAGGTAAACCAGCTGAAATTACTCTTGCCTTTCCCATGAAACAAACACATTTATTGCCAGATTACAGAGGTAATGATTGCTTCTGCTTTCATTTCCTGTGGGAGAAGAACAATCCATCCTCTTTCTCACCAAGTTTTATGTTATAAAAAAGGAACTTGGCACACTGCAATATAGAGTGATGAGAGAGCTCTGGAGGACATACAAGGAGCATGTCCTCTGGTCTGAAATGAGAGGGAGGGCTGAGGATGCGGGGGGGCAGGCACTGTTCCAGACATTCAAAAAATGAGGGGGTGGGGTAGGAAGCTGAGAAAAAGTGTGATGGCTTGGAGAATTCTTCCTTAGCAATAAGGACAAGAAACAGTTAATATTTAATTATTGTTTTCTTACCTCTGAAGGTTATAACAGTAAAATAAAATCATTGCACGTGAGGTCCTTAGCACAGGACCTGACATATGGCAGGCACGTGATCAACTACACTAGGGAATGGGAGAGGAAGAAGTCAAGGAAAAGGCCCAGGTTTCTGGAATGGGTCATTGGCTGAGAGTGGGAACCCAGCAATAGGTTGGAAGTTGAAGACAATGAATGGGGCATTGGGCGTGTTGAACACGAGCCCCAGTGGAGATACCTAGTAGAGAGTTGGATGCAGGGTTTGATAGTTGGAAGCAAAGGGTGTGGGGTGGAGATACAGGCTTGGGCATTAGCAGCATGTGAATGATATTTGGAGCCCACAGGGTAGCTGTCCTAGAAAGAGAATAAAAACGAGTTGAAGGGAGGCTATGACAAAACCACTGGAAGTACCAACATTTGAGGAAAGCATTAGAGATAGAGGAAGAGCAGCAGAAAAGGAGCCTGAGGAGGATGGCAGAGGGGAATGAGGAGATCTAGGGTGCATAGTATAAAGGGAACCAAGGGAAAAGAGACTTTAGGAAGTCAACAGTCAAATGCTGGAGCAGCTGCTGGTCCCCTCATGACGCTCTAAGGAGTCAGGGTGAAGGGAGGCCGAGGACTGAGTGTCTTGGAGCAATTGTAGTAGTGGCTGTGATGTGGGAGAGGGAGAAATAGGACAACAGTTGGAGGTCTGAGTTTAAGGGGGTGTTAAGAAGGGAGAGTACCGAGAATGATTAAGGGCTACAGGAAAGGAGGGAGCAGGTTCAGAGAAATATGCCAGAGAAAGAGAAAGTCCATTAGACAGTAAAGTTCCTGAAAAGGGGGGAGAAGGAGGGGTTAAAGCATAGGTGAAAGCACCAACTTTAGACTCTAGGAGCTCAGTGTCTTTTGTGGGGACAGAAGAGAAGGTTAGAACAGATGTAAATAAATGCAGGTCAGTTAAAAGTTGTGACAGGAACTTGAAGGCATTCCTTTTTTTCTTTCTTTCTGTTTTTCTTTTTGCAAAGAAACTATTTTATTGTCTTTAACATTTGGGGGAAATGTTATTTACAAGAGTATAAAACATTAATTGAAACTTCTGAGTTGAGGTTTTGGGAAGTGGCACCTCATCTGGCCCTTCTATCATTCAATGGAGAGATCAAGCATATATCTTTCACATCCTAAGCCCACAGAACAAAGTTTCATCCTTTGTTGCTTCAAATACATGGTTGCAGAAGGCATCACTTTCTGACTTCTATTTTTGTTTCCTGAGAAATAGGAGGCTCTTTCATTTCCCAAGGGTGATAAGATAGAATGGAGGTTTGGAAGTCTATGAGAAAAAGTCAGCAGTGTGATGAAAAGGTGGGTTCTGGAGCTCAATTACCTGGATTTGAATCCTGGTTCTGATACTTCACAGCTATGTGACTTGATCACATGATTTAGTCTTTCTGTGTCTCCTTTTACTAATCTGTGAAATGAGGATAATGATGTCTAGCTCACAGAGTGTTTACGAGGATTAAACGAATTTAAAGCGTGGAGAACTGTAATAGAGTGGGTGCTCAGGAGGCCCTGAGGCACCCCGCCCTCCCCACCCACGGGGAGACCGGAGCCCCTGAGCCTGCCTGGGATCCTGGGGTGGAGCTGGGCAGTGCGCAACCCTTGGCACGTGGCCCATTGCTGTGACCCATTACCAGGCAACCATTATCAGCAGACTGAGAGCCAGAAGGTTAGAGCGGTGGTAAGAGGGCCCCCTTGGGTAAGGGCGGGGTGGTGGTCCTCCAGCAGAGAGTGAGGTAAGAGGCAGATGTGGCCTTCTCCCGGGGGCCCTCCAGGGACAGGAGGGCTGGCAAGTGAGCTGGGCGCTCAGCGACAGGCTGGGGGCTGTGTCCTGCAGAGCTCATGCCCTCTCCATGTCCGCCCACTGGCTGGGCCCAGGCCTTGAGGCAACAGTGAACCTCTCTCCCAACCCCGCCTCTGCGAACCTAATGACAATGGCAGTCTGCATGGGTTGCTGTCTTCGAGATCCGGCCCTGCCGTTTGGGCAGCCTGAGGAGCCGGAAGGCCAGCTGGGTCCTGGGCCCCTGGCTCCCTCAGTGATGACGGCTGGGCAGGGTCTGGGGACCTAGCCCTGAGGGTGCTGCCAGCTGAGATCTGCCCCTTCAGCCGGGCCTGGGCACTGGCGGTAAGACCCAGACTGGGTGCTGCACCAACAATCCCGGCAGGGTAGCCAACCCCCACAGGGACCCCCTCCTCTTAGGCAGGACCTGGACTTCGGAGGGTGAAAATTGTGCCTTGGGACCTGCCCTTTCTTGTCAGAACGGAGAATAACATTTGTCTGGTGGAGATTTATAGGAACGTCGTGACCTGACCTCAAGAACAAAGGATCTTTTGTCAGTTGCTTCATTCCAAAATTTACAAGCAGCTCATGAAGCTCAATATCAAAAAAAAAAAAAAAAAAAAAACCCCAACCCAATCCAAAAATGAGCAGAAGACCTAAATAGACATTTCTCCAAAGAAGATATACAGATGGCCAACAAACACATGAAAGAATGCTCAACATCACTAATCATTAGAGAAATACAAATCAAAACTACAATGAGGTATCCCCTCACACCAGTCAGAATGGCTATCATCAAAATATCTACAAACAATAAATTCTGGAGAGGGTGTGGAGAAAAGGGAACCCTCTTGAACTGTTGGTGGGAATGTAAATTGATACAGCCATTATGGAGAACAGTATGGAGGTTCCTTAAAATATTAAAAATAGAACTACCATATGACCCAGCAATCCCACCACTGGGCATATACCCTGAGAAAACCATAATTCAAAAAGAGTCATGTACCACAATGTTCATTGCAGCTCTATTTATAATAGCCAGGACATGGAAGCAACCTAAATGTCCTTCGACAGATGAATGGATAAAGATGTGGCACATATATACAATGGAGTATTACTCAGCCATAAAAAGAAACGAAATTGAACTATTTGTAGTGAGGTGGATGGACTTAGAGTCTGTCATACAGAGTGAAGTCAGAAAGAGAAAAACAAATACTGTATGCTAATACAAATATATGGAATCTTAAAAAAAAAGGGAAAAAATGGTTCTGAAGAACCTTGGGACAGGACAGGAATAAAGACGCAGACATAGAGAATGGACTTGAGGACACAGGGAGGGGGAAGGGTAAACTGGAATGAAGTAAGAGAGTAGCACTGACATATACACACTACCAAATGTAAAAGGGATAGCTAGTGGGAAGCAGCCACATAGCCCTGGGAGATCAGCTCGGTGCTTTGTGACCACCTAGAGAGGTGGGATAGGGAGGGTGGGAGGGAGATGCAAGAGGGAGGAGATATGGGGATATATGTATATGTATAGCTGATTCACTTAGTTATACAGCAGAAAGTAACACAACATTGTAAAGCAATTATACTCCAATAAAGATGTTAAAAAAAAAAAGAACAAAGGATCTGACACCAAGAATTTGCAACAACTAACCACACCCCTCCCTAACCTTTCCTATAAAACTTTCCTTTGCTGAAATTTTTCAGGAAGTTTTGGGTTTTTAAGGCATGAGCCACCTGTCTCCTTGCATGGCCCTGCAATAAACCTTTCTCTGTTCCAAACTCCATTTTGGTATTGCTTGGCCTCACTGTGCGTTGGGCACACAGACTTGCTTCAGTAGCAGAATGATTAAGACAGTACCTGGCACATGGCAAGCACTCAATAAGTGTTAGCTATTATTAATTTATATTATTATCTTTAAATAGCTATCATGCACAACAGCTGATCGCTGGGTGGTGTTAAAGATTGGCTGAGGCTAGATATTGTGAATTTATAATGGCTTTGTCAAGGAAGGTTGATGATTCTGCCAGGCAGTTTGAGTGTGGTACAAAGGTGGGGGAGAGTTGGACCAATATAGGGTTGCCAAGTAGGTGAGACTAAATAGTACTGGAACATATTTTTGTTCTAATTTATTTACTCATTTCCCCCTTGGCCTACCACTATTTGTGTCTTATGATAAATTTGTGCAGAATGTTTTAGCACAGAAATTAGCTGATAGTTAGATAAATCCAGTTCTTCCTCATAGTGGTCACTCACCATTAGTATTATTCTGAGGAGGCTTTAACTCATATTGACAATATACTTGACCATCAATATCAGTATTATAATCTTACCAACAATGCCAGTTGTTATGGACTTAACTGTGTCTTCCCAATTCATATGTTGAAGCCACTCCAATGTGACTATATTTGGAGACAGAGCCTTTAAAGATGTAATTAAGGTTAAATGAGGTCATAAAGATGGGGCCCTAATCCAATATGACTGGCATCCTTATAAAAAGAGGAAGGGACACTAGTGATGTATACATGTACAGGAGAAGGACCATGTGAGGACACAGCATGAAGATGGTCTTCTGAAATCCAAGAAAAGAGGTCTCAGGAGAAACTAAGCCTGCCAACACTTTGATCTTGGACTTTCAGCCTCCAATACTGTGAGAAATAAAATTTCTGTTGTTTAAGTGACCCATTCTGTGGTATCTTTTTATGACAGCCCTAGCAGACTAATAACCACTGTTACACCATATCTCAGTATAGTGGTATATACAACCTGAAAAATAAGGGCCTACTCCCTGAGGAATATCCTTCTTGTTTGTAGATGGAAAAGTTCTTGTTGGCATTTTGTGCCTCAGTGGGTATAAGAGAACATGCCTAGATTCAGCTCATCTCTGCATTGCTGTAGTAACTCCATATACACTAGTTTCATGGACCCAGGTGGCCACCTCAAGTAAGTTGCACCAAGATATATACTTGCTGGTTCCAATCACCCTTGCTGGAAAGGGGCTCTTTTGATGTACATGAAAAAAAAATATCCTTCCTTAATTCACTCCTTATATTCCCATAGTCATTTCCGTGGGGCCACATTCCATAAAGATATCACATTAGAACCGTTTCCATTACACTTCTGCTTGATTATATGGCTAGGCCAATGGCCACTGCCCATGAGACAATAAAAATTCAAACATGGAGCAAACAGCATGCAATTAACATTAATCAGCATGAACCATTTTATTTTTACTTTCTTTAATTAAGCTGTTGCCTTTCCAAGCAAGATGTCATTTATTCATCGTGCAGCTGCCTTCCATAAAGCGAGCAAATCTTTGTTGGTCAATAGAGAGTTGTTCATAAGCCACTTTCCAAGTGGCTCAAGTGGCTGTAGGATTTAACAATGCCTCAGGTATTTCCAAAGTTGACCCCTGGGGAAAAGAGCACCCCTGCTTCTGAATTCTCCTTGCACGGCCCCAGTAGCATATTCCTATATAAGTCATTTCCATTTTATTATGGAACTCTTTTTGGCACTGTCCTCCCCATTAGAGCATTTCTCTGACATCACTCAAGACATTTTGGGTATTTCAGTATAATTTTACATCCTCCAGTCATAAGACTAATCTTAATTAGCACCCAATAGCAAGTTTGTTGTCTCCCAAATCGTTTCCTCTCAAACTTCTGGTCCGAAACGCCAGCAGTCAGCAGTCACTGCTAGGTAGTACCCACTGGCTTTTGCCATAAGCCCCCAGTCTTTCCTCAATATAGTGCTATTGTACATAAAATACGTCTGTACTATCATCCCAGCTAGATACCAATAGAGTGTTAATTAAAGTGCTAATCTCTTTTTGCCAACCAGATATTCTATACTGTTTCAAATTAATGGCTTGTGGGCTCAGGCAATCTTATTGTTTCTTAGTTAGCATGTTCTATCAGTATTGACTGAATGGTATATTTACACATCTTCTATTTTACAATATTAACAGGGGAATAATTCCCAGCTCAGACACAGTATTCATCCCCATAATACATTCAAGTAAAGGAGATAAAACCTCTTTTCATTAAATCTGTTCGAACATTTCAATTTTCATCCAAACTTTCACCTTCATCTCATCACCTGTTACATCCCTATATCCTCCCAATCTAACTGTAGCCCCTGTTAGGACTTCATCAACAGGTTTTGGAAGACAGTTCATGAGAATTCCAGTCAGGGTCCCAGAAACAGCTCTTCTCTACTCCCTGACCATTTTACCAACGCCTGTGCACATGCCCATGGGTCTCCTTTGGTCAGTTCTTCTCTTAACTAGACTGTAGGATTATTGCCCCAGGTGCTTTGAGGTTAAATTTCTCATTCTCAACTTTGTCCTCTAGATTTTTAAATTTCTCCAAACTAGAGTGAGTAAAGCAGATTTTTGGAGACCCCTGATTGTTGTGGGACCAGCAGAGGTTCCTACTGGTCCACCTAACTTCCAAGAGAGCTGCATTAAGACATTTTTTGACACAATTAATGTCTGCTTTATTTATCTCACTTCTTAAAAAACATTTATAGATTTCTACCTCCTAGGATGACTCCCTTGATTCTCCCCTTTCCCATTCCCCAATCTCTTGTAAATCAGTCTAATTCAGGCTTCCATGGTGGCGCAGTGGTTGAGAGTCTGCCTGCCGATGCAGGGGACGCGGGTTCGTGCCCCAGTCCGGGAAGATCCCACATGCCGCGGAGCGGCTGGGCCCGTGAGCCATGGCCGCTGAGCCTGCACGTCCAGAGCCTGTGCTCCGCAATGGGAGAGGCCACAACAGTGAGAGGCCCGCGTACGTACGGCAAAAAAAAAAAAAAAAAAAAAAAATCAGTCTAATTCTGTTCATTATCTGTTCTTTTCTCTTAGGTAGCAACCCTGAGGCTAGCAGCTGTGGTTTGAAGTTGTTGGAATTCAAGCTTGACCCAGCATCCGTAGCCACCCTAACATTCTCTATAACTTTTATTTTAGCTATTACAGATAACAATTACCAATGGATTGCATATCTAGCTTTTTTCTTGTTACTTTGAATTTTCTTTTGCATGTAACAAACCAACTCTTCAGGAATTGGACCCATCATTTCTAAATTTAATTGATAACTTCAACCTCTAATAACTGATTGCAGCACAGCTGTAATTCCATACTAGGGGTGACCTTGAGTACATACAGGAATCAAAGATTTCTCATCCTCTGCCTCTTGTTCTTATTTTTCTCAAACCACATGTTTCAGTGAGCAAGGATTGTTGCAGGGGATCCCTCTTCTGATACAAAATGTAAGAGCTGGGCTCACTATAAAATTAGGAGGCACTGTGCACACAAGACCACTTGTTACCGAGTGCAAGCTTGCTCTGCTCGCTACATGACAGGCAAATAAATCAGGAGATGAGGGGCTGAGGCAAGGAATAGCAACTTTATTCAGAAAGCCAGCAGACCGAGAAGATGGTGGACTAGTGTCCCCCAAAAAACATCTTATTGGGGTCTGGATGCCAGTTTCTTTTATAGAGCAGAGAGGGGGAGGAGGTGAGGAAGTAAAGTAAAAAGGCCATTAGCTTTGCCTGGCTTGGCCAGCGTCGGGGAGAGGATGTGGTAATTTCTTCTGTTCTACAGCCATTCACCTGTGGACAGGGTCAGATTGTCTCCCTGTGAGCTGAACAAAGGCACTTTAGTTTAACGTTCAGAGAGAGGGACAGGGTTCCCTGAGGCAGATAATTTTGTATGATTATAATAACAAAAGCAATGAAAAGCAAATGTTAAAGTCAAAGAAACGATCCAACATGGAGTCAGATTTTGCTCTTCCCTGTTACACACTCACACTTCTGACACTAACTGCAAGTCCAGCCACCCTCAAGTTTTTTTTTTTTTTTCTTTTTGCGGTATGCGGGCCTCTCACTGTTGTGGCCTCTCCCGTTGCGGAGCACAGGCTCCGGATGCGCAGGCCCAGCGGCCATGGCTCACGGGCCCAGCCGCTCCGCGGCATATGGGATCCTCCCAGACCGGGGCACGAACCCGTATCCCCTGCATCGGCAGGTGGACTCTCAACCACTGCGCCACCAGGGAGGCCCCACCCTCAAGTTTTGATAGCTTTGTTAGAAGGACTCACAGAACTCCGTTTTTTTCTCAAAAAAATTTTTTTTATTTTAAATTGTGGTAATCACAGAACTCCTTTGTTATAAGGACTGTGAAATAAAATCCATATTTTATGGCAAGACAAGAAAAATTTAAACATAGAAAATTTTCTCTGCCTTTTGGCTTCCTCTCTCCCCTCTACTATGCATTGTGTATCTGCATTATGCATTGACCAAACCTCCCCATTGGCAGAAATACCTGCTCAGCCATAAGGAGCAACATTCTCCTAGCACCAAGACAACTCCTTAAAAGATGACATTCCTTCTTGATATTGTAAGAGGTCATGATGAACCATCACTTTGTACTTACATATCTGGATTTTGCAAACTATTGACATCATTTAATGTACAGCTCTCTGTCTCAAATACCTGTGTAACTGTGCTTTGAGCTCTAATGGGCAGAACAGTTCTTGGAGCTTTATAAGAAGCTGTTCCCAGGTTATAATCCTCAATTTGGCTTGAATAAAATTTTCTACACAGGGAACTATATTCAGTATCCTGTGATAAACCTTAATGGAAAAGAATATGAAAAGGAATGAATACTTAGGTATAACTGAATCCTTTTGTTGTACAGCAGAAATTAACACAGCATTGTAAATCAATTATACTTTAATAAAATAAAAAATTTTCTATTTCTCTCTTTGATTAATTTTTTTTCATCAGCAGGACTCACAGACTCACTGAAATCTCTTATATTCAAGGTTACAGTTTATTACAGGGAAAGATACAGAGAAAAATTAGCCAAAGGAAAAATACACAGGGCAAAGTTCAGAAAATGTACCACCTCACCATGGAGTCAGGATAGCCTTACCTTCCTGGCATTGATGTGTAGCAATACGCACAGTACATCAGCCAGGAAAGCTTGCTTGTGCAGATCATCAGCGTCAGCAAGAGATGAGCGCTTAGGGTTTTCTCAGACCTTTCACAAACATCAATATGGTACTGGGGATACACACAGCCCTATGAATGCAAGGGCCTTCTAGATTCCAGGGAATATGTCAGAGCTTTCAAAAGCCCCTATGGACATCTAATTCCCCAGTTTTTCCTTTAAAGCTTTTTGGTGAGCCTATTGTTTTCTTCAACTATTATCCACTACTGCATATAGCCACAAAGTTAAACACTTGCTTGCAGTTGTTTTCAACAAATACCTCCCTTCAGGTAAAGGGAGAGCACTGAGTTAGGTAAAATACAGGCATCGTTGCAAATGGGGTCTTCCAGGAAGCCACCAGAGAGGCAAACAATGACAGTTCTTTGCACATGAACCCTTAAAAAGAAGTCCAGCCCTGTTCTGCTCTTTCAAGTGGCTGCTAGACAGCTAGTTACACCATGAATTCAGACTGCTATTTTTCAAAACTACAATGGAGGTAGAGAGTAGGGGGTGGGACTGAGGCAAGTTAAAACACCACAAAGTTCTCTGTTCTTATTGAGATTAAGTTGTTTCTCTTGAATAAATTCTCCTTGGGTTGCTGCAAGGTTAATTTTCAGAGTTCTGAAAAAGTGCTCTAAAGTTAACAGATTTTCTCATTGCTTTTATGGAGGAGAGAATTTCTGAAGGCTTTTACCCCACCATTTTCTACACTTTACATTTTAGCATACATGTTGCATTATATTCTTTTTTCTTTTCTTTTCTTTTCTTTTTTTTTTAAGAAGATGTTGGGGGTAGGAGTTAATTAATTAATTAATTTTAGCTGTGTTGGGTCTTCGTTTCTGTGCGAGGGCTTTCTCTAGTTGTGGCGAGCAGGGGCCACTCTTCATCACGGTGCGTGGGCCTCTCACTGTCGCGGCCTCTCTTGTTGCGGAGCACAGGCTCCAGACACGCAGGCTCAGTAGTTGTGGCTCACGGGCCTATTTGCTCCGCGGCATGTGGGATCCTCCCAGACCAGGGCTCGAGCCCCTGTCCCCTGCACTGGCAGGCAGATTCTCAACCACTGCGCCACCAGGGAAGCCCCTCTTTTTTCTTATTAAAGCTAAAGTTGTTCGGTGTTTATATATTCCCCCCTTAATGACCCATTGAAACCACCCACATCCTATTATTATTTTATGAAATTTTTTTCTAAGTTTTTAAGTTAAAAATATTTTTAACAGCAAATAGTTGGGTCTAGAGGTTGAGGGAAAGAGGAACTGACATTCAGAGATCAGCCTACTGTCAGCCTGCTCCTATAGCTGTTTGTTCTTCCTCATAACCCAGACCGGGGCTGCCGAGGGCACACTGGTCATGAAAAAGACAGTAACTCAGAGCATCTACTCCAAGTCTCCCCCTTATCCTACCCCTTATCCTCCTGGGTTGCAGTCTCCCCCCCCCCGCCCCCCCCCTACACACACACATCAGGAAACAGCCATCCTCTTTCTCCCCAGGCCTCTCACAGTCCTGACTTGAGTTTCTCAGAATCAACACTTTCCTTCCCTTCCTGGGCATGTCTATGGTTGGGCTGGTGTTGACAGCTTATGAGTACCTTGCCACTTACTATAAGGTGTAAACTTGGACAAGTTACTTAATCCTATGGACATCTGAGATGCTTATCAGTAAAGTGTGTGTAATTCTTAGATAATAGGGTTAGTCTGAGGCTTCAATTCAATATATATTATGGATTAATTAAAATAATGCATGTAAACCCATAGAGAATAGTAAATATTGTCAAACCTGGAAGTTATAGGGCCATGAATACTGGTTCCCAGCCTAAGGTAAATGCCAATATTTGCACTGGGGATGTGGGGAGTTTACACTTTGAACAAGACATTTATTCTTTGCTCATAGCTTCTTATGTAGGCACTCAACCAGTTGGAATTTGTGGAAAGTCAGAAAGGAAACTTGACTCATTAAATGGGGTAGAGACAGAATCCAGGAACCTAATTCAGCCTTTCTGTAAAGCATGACTTCTGTGCTTGACCACAGGTTGCCCCTTGTGGTCAGGGCTGTCGCAAGCAGAGCTGTTAACCTGAGGAAGCCGCTAAGAGTAAGAGGTGGATATGAGGCTGGGGAGTGTGAAAACACCAAGGTAGTCATAACTGTAAGGAATGGGGCCTGTCCAACATAGTGCCAGGCAAATCATAGACCGGGGCTGTTTACGCATTTATTCTACAATTATTTACTCAGTCCATACTATAGGTGTTGGAGATGAGATGAAAGACTTTCCTCTAGCATGGTGGGGCTGTCTCCTTAGAACTAACTTGATGGCCAGAGATCAGCTAAGAACCGGCTTTACAGCTCCACCCTGGAAGAATTGTGTAAAATGCCCCTAGAGCTCAAGCTTTTACTTTTCTCTTGCCTCTGCCCATTCTGATGTTTCCTCTGCAGCAGAACAGGCTGGAAGGGAGTGGGGCCCTACTCAGAAGACCCCCACCTCTGCTGGGCCTCCTTGGCTCTGGGATATAACAGCCTCCTCCTCAGTGAGTGGCTGGGCTCCTGGGAAGGGAGGGAATTGTGTGGAGCTGCGGTGAGGCAGGGAGGGGAGTAGTTGACCACTAGCAGGGCTCCTTAGGTTCAGGTTCTGGGGTCCTTGGTGAACAAAAGGAGAAAAACACAGTCTTGTAATTTATAAATGTGGTAACTGTGTATTTTGTTTAGAGCTCTGAGATGAACAGAAAAAACAAAATGGCCTTTTGGTGGTGACAAGCCTGAGAACCCTGAGCTCAGGCGTGGTAGGCTGCATTGAGGGAATCATTTACCAGGGAGGGGAGGCTATTTCTGTTGCATTAGCAGAGAAACTACTAGAATCTGCAATGTCCCTGTGTCTGTTGGCAAGGAGTGGGGGAAGAAAGGGTCCCTACTATTATTGGCTCCAGACAGTGGAAACAGCAAAAAGAAATGGAGGCTGGATTTGATGCCCTCTGATGTCCTGTGTCACCCAGGACAAGTTCAGAGGGAACTACTGTTGATTGCACAATGTGGTGATAGGGTAAGAAAAATGAACAAAATTTTGTATTAACATGTATGAAAGTTTTTAGTTTTATGTTATTTAAATACATTTTAAACTCAATCTTGTTTACTACCACATCCACCCCTAGTACATTTTTTTTCTCTTTGAAGATTAGCATCTTTTGTAGATCTGAGCACTTTGCTTTCCTTCTCTTTCCCTGCCTTCTTTTAACTTCCTCACAGCTGGGCTCACCAGCCCCTTCTGGGTGGGTCCTCCCTGCAGCCTGAGGGCTGAGCCTCTTCTCTCCCTGGTTTCCTCCTTTCCAGCAAGTGGGGAGTCTGGTTAGGCTGCTGTCTAACCCTCAGCTGGCCAGAAATCTCTGCCCTGCTAAACCCAAGTTCTTGCTTCCCCTTTCCCAGGAGAGGAAAGCAGGAGGATGAGCCTCTAGGAACTGCTCAGATCTTCATGATAAGACAGCAGTGCTGGCAGAGGAACTCCTGGGGAGGACAGGGACAGGGTGGGGGAGGTGATGGGCGGCTCTTGCAGGGGAGAAGCACTGGGCTGGGAGACAGGATCCCTGGCTCCAGGCGTGGCTCTGCCCTGTGTGACCCAGGACAAGTTCACCCCCTGGGGAGCCTCCTCCTCTGTGGAAGGAGGGGTCTGGGCAGATCTCCTCAAAGGCCCCTCCTAGGTGTGATATTCTGGGATTTGGTGCCTCCACCCAGACCAGACTCTCCTGTGGGGACTTGAAGGCCTCTGCTCTGTCTCTTCACCTTGTCCTGTCTTATTCCTGTGTCCTGACAGGGACTGGCAGCTTTTTTTTTTTTTTTTTTTTTTTTTTCTGTACGCGGGCCTCTCACTGCTGTGGCCTCTCCCGTTGCGGAGCACAGGCTCCGGACACACAGGCTCCGCGGCCATGGCTCGCGGGCCCAGCCGCTCCGCGGCATGTGGGATCTTCCGGGATCGGGGCACGAACCCATGTCCCCTGCATCGGCAGGCGGACTCTCAACCACTGCGCCACCAGGGAAGCCCGACTGGCAGCTTTTGAGCCTGTCTAGGGAACCTGCAAAGAGAAGACCCCTGGCAGTTCTTGTGGTCACTTCTCAGCCCTTCAAGGAGGGAGGAGATGGTCCTCTTCAAGCCTCCCCTTGGGAATCCAACTTGGACCTCTGTTTTCTCTGCCTCTGCTCTGGGGAGGGGTCTTGGGACTCAGTGTCCTCAGACCACCTGCTGAAGAACATCATCTCCTTCCCCACAGTGTGTGGAAACTTGGTCTGCAAACCATACTCCGAAAAGCATGTTACAGCTGTGCCATTTAGAAGCAGCTAACTAATAATTCCAGCCAAAGTGTTTCAGTTTCTGTTTGTTTAGCAGAAAATTTAGCTTTCTCCTTGCTGATCCCAAGTGGTGAGCTCTCATACCAATGCTTAAGGGGAGTGACACAAACATTGTTTTGGCCAGAATTACCTGTGAAAATCTCTTAGGAAGGCACCACGTTGGAGACTGAAATACTGTTCCTCAGTAAGACCAACTGCTACATTTCCCTTATTGGAACAAGGGCTGTTTCTTGAGCCCAGATTAAATGGAGCACTTATGGCTAGTGTCCATTATTATACTAAGAATTTTTTATTTAAACATTAGATCAATAATTTTAACATTAGATTCTCTTTGGTTATTTATAATCTTTTTAATACATTATTAGATTCAGTTTGCTGGTATTTTGTTGATGATTTTTTGGACTGTATTCATATGATATATTGGTCTATAATTTTCTTTTCTTGTGGTTTCCTTGTCTGGTTTTGGTATCAGTGTAATATTATACTCATAGAATGAGTTAGGAAGTGTTCTCTTACCTACTTTTAATTCTAATTTTAGAAGAATTAAAAAAGATTGATACTAATGCTTTAAATGTTTTATAGAACTAATCAGTGAAACGACCTGGTCCTGGACTTTTCTTTGTTGGAATGTTTTTTTTGGTTAGTAACTCAATCTTTTAATTTGATATAGGTTTGTTGTGATTTTCTATTTCTTCTTGAGTCTGTTTTGTTAATTTGTATTTCTAGGAATTTGTCCATTTGATCTGTTACATAATTTGTTGATGTATAATTGTTCATGATATCCTCTTACAATCCTGTTATTTCTGTGAGGTTGGTATTAATGTTCCTAATTTCATTTCTGTGGTTAATGATTTGTGTCTTCTATCTAATTTTCTTTTTTCAGTCTTACTAATGGTTTGTCAATTTTGTTGAGTTTTTTTCAAAAAACCAATTTTGGTTATGTTGATTCTTCCCATTGTTTTTCTATTATCTATTTCATTTATCTCAGCTCTAATCTGTATTATTTCCTTCTATCTGTTAATTTTGGGTTTTGTTTGCACTTCTTTTTAGTTCTTTAAGGTGTAAAGTTAGGTCATTAACTGGAAATCTTTTTTCTTTTTAAATATAGGTATTTACTACCATAAATTTCCCTCTGGGTACTACCTTTGCTGTATCCCATGTTTTGGCAGTTCTGTTTCCATTTTCCTACATCTCTAAGTGTTTTCTTTTCTCTTTTTAATTTAAGTATAATTGACTTAAAATATCATATTAGTTGCAGGTGTACAACATAGTGATTTGATACATTATATTATAGTAATTTTATATATTATGAACTGATCACCACAGTAACCCTAGTTATCATCTGTCACCATACAATGTTATTACAATATTATTCATTGTATTCCCTATGGTGTATATTACATACCTGTGATTTAATTATTTTATAACTGGAAGTATGTACCTTTTAATCCCCTTCACCTATATCATCCATCGCCCCACCAGCACTGCCTCTGGCAATCACCAGTTTGTTCTCGGTATCTATGAGTCTGTTTCTGTTTTGTTATGTTTGTTCATTTGTTTTGTTTTTTAGATGCCACATATAAGTGAAATCAGAAAGTATTTGTCTGTCTTTGTTTGATTTACTTAACTTAGCATAATACCCTCTAGGTCCATTCATGTTGTTGCAAATGGTAAGATTTTATTTATTTTTTTATGCTGAGTAATATTCCATTATATATATAATCTACATCTCCCATTATCCATTTATCTATCAATGGACATTTAAGGTGCTTCCATATCTTGGCTATTGTAAATAATGCTGCAACAATACTGCTCATATCTTTTCAAATTAGTGTTTTCATATTCTTCAGTTAAATACAGAGAAGTGGAATTGTTGGATCATATGGTAGTTCTATTTTTACATTTTTGAGGAAATTCCATACTGTTCTCCATAGTGACTGCATCAATTTACATTCCCACCAACAGTGCAAAGGTGTTCCCTTTTCCCACATACTTGCCAACACTTGTTATTTGTCTTCTGATAATAGTCATTCTGGCAGGAATGAGGCAATATTTCATATGGGTTTTGATTTAGATTTCCCTAATGATTAGTGACTTGAAAATTTCTCATGTGTCTGTTGGCCTTCTATATGTCTTCTTCAGAAAAATTTCTGTTCGGGTCCTTCCCATTTTTTAATGGCATTGTTTGGGTTTTTCATTTGATACTGACATGTATGAGTTCTTTACAAATTTTGGATATTAATCCTTTATCAAATACATAATTTGCAAATATCTTTTCTCATTCAAGAGGTTGCCTTTTCACTTTGTTGACAGTTTTCTTCACTATGCAGAAGCTGTTTAGTTTAATGTAGTACCATTTGTTTATTTTTTATTTTATTGCTATTGCCTGAGGAGATAGATACAAAAAATTATTGCTAAGAATAATGTTAAAGAGCATACTGCCTATGTTTTCTTCTAGGAATTTCATGGTTTCAGGTCTTATGTTTAACTGTTTTACCTATTTTGAGTTTATTTTTGTAGGTGGTATAAGGAAGTGGTCTAGTTTCATTCTTTTGCATGCAGCTGTCCAGTTTTTTCAGAATCATTTATTGAAGAGGCTCTCTTTCCGCATTGTATATTCTTGCCTCCTATGTTGTAGATTAATTGACTTTATGAATGGGAATTTATTTCTGGGCTCTATTCTGTTCCATTGATCTATGTGTCTGTTTTTATGCCAGTACCATATTGCTTTGATTGCTATAGTACGGTAGTATTGTTTGAAATCAGAGAGTGTGATGTCTCCAGCTTTGTTCTTCTTTCTCAAAATTACCTTTGGATATTTGTTTTGTGTGTGTGTGTGTGTGATTCCATACAAATTTTAGGATTATTTGTTCTATTTCTTTGAAAATTACCATTGGAATTTCAGTTGAGACTGCAATGAATCTGTAGATTGTTTTGGGTAGTATGGACATTTTAACAATATGGATTCTTGCAATCCATGAGAACAGAATTCTCCTTCCATTTATTTGTTCACTGTCAACTTATTTCATAAGTGTCCTATAGTTTTCAGTGTATAGGTCTTTTCCTTCCTTGGTTAAATGTATTCTTAGGTATTTTATTCTTTTTGATGTAATTTTAAATGGGATTGCTTTCTACTTTCTCTTTCTGATAGTTTGTTATTAGTGTATAGAAATGCAATAGATGTCTGCATATGAACTTTTTATACTGCAGCTTTACTGAATTCATTTATTAGTTCTAATATTTTTTGGTGGAGTCTTTAGGGTTTCTTATATATAGTATCATGTCATCTACAAATAATGACATTTTATTTATTTCCTTCCGATTTGGATTTTTTAATTTCCTTTTATGATTGCCGTGGCTAGGACTTCAAATCCTATGTTGAATAAAAGTGGCTAGATTGAGTATCCTTGTCTTGTTTCTGATCTTAGAGGAATGGCTTCTTTTGTCTTTTGCTACAGTCTTTTTTTAAACTTCTATTTTGTCTGATACAAGTATTGCTAACGCAGCTTTCTTTTCATTTTCATTTGTCTCTTGTAGGCAGCATATAGATGGGTCTTGTTTTTCTGTTGTTGCTGGTTTTTCTTTAATCCATTCAGCCACCCTACATCTTTTGATTGGTGCATTTAGTCCATTTACATTAAAAATGATTATTGATAAGTATGTAATTATTGACATTTTGTTACTTGTTTTCTGGTTGTTTAGCTGGTCTTCTCTGTTCCTTTCTTCTCTTGGTTCTTCCCTTCTGGTTTGATGATTTTTTTTTTAGTGTTATGTTTGGGTTTCTTTCTCTTTATTTTTTTGTATCTTCTGTAGGCTTTGGTTTGTGGTTACAATAAGGTTCATACGTATATATATATATAGCAGTTTATTTTAAGCTGATAGTCACTTAAGTTCAGATGCATTCTAAAAGCACTACATTTTTCCTCCTCTTCCTCCACATTTTATGTCTTTGATGGCATATTTTACATGTTTTAATTTTGTGTAAACATATTAAATACTTCTTGAAGTTACAGTTGATTTTAGTACTTTTGTCTTTTAAGTTTCATACGAGTTTTTAAGTGGCTGATCCACTGTCTTTACCACATATTTGCCTTTACCAGTGAGATTTTCTTCTTTTATATATTTTCTTATTTCTAGTTATGGCCTTTTCTTTTCTGCTTAAGACCCTTTAACATTTCTTTAAGGCCAGTTTAGTGGTGACAAACTCCTTTAGTTTCTGCTTGTCTGAGAAACTGTTTATCTCTCCTTCAATTCTGATTGATAACCTTGCCAAGCAAAGTATTCTTGGTTGCAAGTTGTTGTTTTTTTCCCTTCAGCACTTTAAATATATCATTCCACTCCCTTCTGGCCTACAAAGTTTCTACTGAAAATCATGAGATTGTCTTATGGGGGGGTGTCCCCTTGTATGCGACTAGTTGTTTTTCTCTTACAGCCTTTAAAATTCTTTCTTTATCTTTCACATTTTTTCATTTTAATTATGATATGTCTTGCTGTGGATCTCTTTGAGTTCATCTTGTTTGAAATTCACTGTGATTCCTAGACCTGGATATGTGTTTCCTTCCCCTGGTTAGGGAAAGTTTTAGCCATTATTTCTTCAAATAATTTTTCTGTCCTTTTCTCTCTCTCTTCTCCTTCTGGAACCCCTGTAATACAAATGTTAGTATACTTGATATTATCCCAGAAGTCCCTTAAACTATCTTCATTTTTAAAAATTATTTTTTCTTCTTGCTGTTTGATTAGGTCATTTCTACTATTCTGTCTTCCAGATCACTCATCCATTCCTCTATATCATCTAATCTGTTGTCGATTCCCTCTAGTGTATTTTTCATTTCAGTTATTGCATTCTTCAGCTCTGATTGATTTTTTCTTATGTTTTCTAACTCTCTGTGAAGTTCTCACTGTGTTCCTACATTCTTTCACTAAGTTCAGTTAGCCTCTTTACGACCATTATTTTGAAACTCTTCATCAGGTAAATTACTCATCTCTATTGTATTAGGGTTTTTCCCTGGGGTTTTATCTTGTTTTTTCATTTAAAACATATTTTTCTTTCTCTTCATTTAGTGTGACTTCTGGGTTTGTGTCTATGAATTAGGCCAAGCAGCTACCTATCCTGGTCTTAAAGGCATGTCCCATGTGTAGACTGTGTGCTTGGAGGTTTTGGCAGGCTGCCTGGAGCTGGAGTGGGTGCCAGCAGGAATATCCTGGGTTGCACCACACTGGGGTTGTCCTGGCAGGATGACTGGGGCTGGAGGGGGCACCAGCTGCGTGGTTCTTGAGGTGTGCCATGCCAGTACTGTCCTTGCAGGATGGCTGGAATTGGAGCAGGCATGGATCAGGGGGTGGGGTCCCAGAGTGTGCCACACCAGGATGGCTGTAACAGGAGTGAGCACAGGTCAGGGATCCCAGGGTGCACTGAGCTGGGGCCATCCCAGTGGAACTGCTAGAGCTGGAACAGGTGCAGGCCTGAGGGGAGGGGATGGTCCTGGGGCACACTACACTGGGGCCACCTTGGAAGGATGGCTGATGTTGGGGCAGACACAGATGGGGGAACCCAAAGTACATGGTGCTGGGCCAACTTTGGGGAAGGTTGTAGATGGTGGGGGCCAAGTGTCTGGGGTGTGCTGGGGTGGCCTTGGCAGGCCAGCCTAGACCCTGTTCCCACCTGTGCTATCAAGGGGAAGGGGAATGCAAAAATGGCACTCTCTCATGCCTCCAACTCTGGAGAAAATTACAGCAGTGCCCCACTCATTTGGAAGATTTGCTATAGTTAGTAAATGGATTTCCTCAATGTATAGTCTAGGTGACCTTTAAACCACTGTTTTATCATTGTGCCCCCCAGGGTGGGCTAGTCTGTGCATAGACTCCTTAGTGATATCCCTCCCTACTGCAGTTTGCCACATCAGGGATGGGGTTCCTGTCTGCAACACGTCTTCATCTTTCTTACCCACTGTTAGGTGGTCCCTCTATCATTTGTTGCACAGAAGCTGTTCAATCAGCCCTTAGTTCTTTAGGAGGAGTTGTTCTATATGTATGTGTAGATCCAATGTGTCTATGAGAGGAGGTGAGTTCAGGGTCTTCCTACACTACCATCTTAGTCTGAAAGCCTCTCATATTCTTTTCTGATTTCCCTGTGAGTTCACCTCTGACTCACAGGTTGTTTTATTGTATGTTATTTAAATTCCACATATTGGTGAAGTTTCTAGTCTTCCTTCTGTTATTGACTTCTAGCTTCATCCAATGGTGGTCAGAGAAGATGCTTTATATGATTTTATTCTACTTAAATTTATTGAGACTTATATTGTGGCCTAATACAAGGTCCTGGAGAATGGTCCATGCACACTTGAGAATAAGCATATTTTGTTGTTGTTGGGTGAAGTAGTCTATGTGTTTCTGTTAAGACAAGTTGGTTTTAGAGTTTTGCTCACATCTTCTATTTCCATACTGATGGTGATGGTTAATTTTATATGTCAAATTGGCTGGGCCATGGCACCCAACTATTTGGTCAAACATTATTCTTGATGTCTCTGTGAAGGTATTTTTTGGATGAGATTAACATTTAAATCTGTGGAGTTTGAGTAAAGCTTATTACCCTTTATAATGTGGGTGGGTCTCTTCTAATCAGTTGAAAGTCTTACTAGAACAAGGACTGACTTCCCCTCAGCAAGCAGAAATTCTTCCAACAGACTGTTTTTGGACTCAAGCTGCAAGTCTTCCCTGAGTTTTCAGACTTCTGGTCTACCCCATGAGCTTTTTGGATGCACCCATCTTCCACAATCACATGAGCCAATTCCTTAAAGTAAATATATATATTTACTTTGCTTTATGTAAGTAAATAAATATATAAATTTATAATAGGAATGTATAATTGGAATAGACATACTCAGCAACTGGCAGAATCCCCACGTTGGTTTCCTGACTTGTGAAGTGAGAGCTATTCCGATAGGAAAGGCAAAGTGAAAGCTACTAGAACCACTTCTACTTAAAAAAATAATAAACCATGAGTAATTCTGCTTTCACAGAGGAACTACATAGATTAGTGCCAAGAACTTGAAAGATGCCGGGGTGGTGATTCCCATTCCCAGTCAACTCACCTATTTGACCTGTGCAGAAGACAGATGGGTCTTGGAGAATGACAGTGGATTCTCAGAGTTAGGCTTGCTTACAGTGGACAGTAAACTTAGCCAGGTGGTGACTTGAATTGCAGCTGGTGTACCAGATGTGGTTTCATTGCTTGAGCAGATTAACTCATCCCCTGCTAGTGATCTGGCAAATCCTTGTTTTCCATCCCTTTTAAGAAAGATCACTGGAAGCAGTTTTCTTTCAGCTGGCAAGACCAGTAATACACTTTCATTGTCCTATTTGAGGGGTATACCAACTCTCACCTGTATGCCATAACTTAATTTGCAGGGATCTTGGTCACTTTTCCTTTCTACAAGATATCACATTGGTTCATTATATTGATGACATTGTGCTGATTGGACATACTGAGCGAGTAGTTGCAACTATTCTAGACTTACTGGTTAAGGCATATGTATGTTAGAGGGTGGGAAATAAATCCAACAAAAATTCAGGGACCTTCTACCTCAGTGAAATCTCTAGGGGTTTGATGGTGTGGGGCATGGTGAAATATCCTTTCTAAGGTGGATGATATGTTGTTGCATCTGGTGCCTCTTACAACTAAAACCAAAAACCCAAAAAACCTAGGCATAATGCCTGGGGGGGTCTCTTTGGATTTTCAAAATAGCATGTTCCTGATTTGGGTATGTTACTCCAGCCCATTTACCAGATGACCCCAAAAGCTATGAGTTTTGAGTAGGGCCCAGATCAAGAGAAGGCTGTGCAATAGGTCCAGGCTGCTGCACAAGCTTCTTTGTTGCTTGAGTCATGTGATTGAACAGATCCAGTGGTGCCTGAAGTGTTAGTGGCAAATAGTGATGCTGATTGGAGACTTGGAAGCTCCCTATATGTGAATCACAGTGAAGGTCCTTAGGATTTTGGAGCACAGCCCTGTCATTGGGGATAATTACTCTCCTTCTGAGAAACAGCATTTGATCTACTACTAGGCCTTAGTAAAGAATGACACTTAACAATGGGCCACCAAACTACCATGCTGAAAGCAAAGGAAAAACAAAATGGGTTATTGAAGAAAGTAGTTATAAATACCAGCTATGACCATATACCAGTTACAGAAACCAGAAACAAGGATTGTAACAGTGAAGAATATTTTTTTCTCATTTTGTTATGAGTGCATTTGTGTGTATGTGTATGTAGTGTGTGTGTGTGTGTATATATTTATATTACATATATAATATCTCCAATATCTTTGTTTTCTTCCATCTCGTATCCCCTTATTATATAACATAAGACATACTGACTGTGACATTAAACTAAAAAGCTTCTGCTCAGCAAAAGAAATGATGAATAAAATGAATAGGCAACCTATGGAATGAGAGAGAATATTTGCAAATCATATATCAGATAAGGGGTTAATATCTAAAATATATACAAGGAACTCATACAACTCCATAGCAAAAATACACAAATAATACAATTTAAAAATGTGCAAAGGGGGCTTCTCTGGTGGCGCAGTGGTTGAGAGTCTGCCTGCCGATGCAGGGGACGCGGGTTCGTGCCCCGGTCCGGGAAGATCCCACATACCGCGGAGCGGCTGGGCCCGTGAGCCATGGCCGCTGAGCCTGCGTGTCAGGACCCTGTGCTCCACAATGGGAGAGGCCACAACAGTGAGAGGCCCACGTACCGCAAAAAAAAAAAAATGCAGAGGACCTGAATAGATATTTTTCCAAAGAAGATATTCAAATGACTAATAGGTACATGAAAAGTTGCTCAAATCACTAATCATTAGAGAAATTCAAATCAAAACCGGAATGAGATATCACCTCACACCTGTTAGAATGGCTATTATCAAAAGACAACAGATAAGTACTGGTATAGATGTGGAGAAAAGAGAACCTTTGTGCACTGTTGGGAATGTAAATTGGTGCAGCCACTATGAAAAACAGAAAAGAGGTTTCTCCAAAAATTAAAAATAGAACTAACATATTATTCATCAAGTCCACTTCTGGGTATATATCCTAAGGAAATGAAATAATCATTTCAAAGAGATATCTGCACCCCCATGTTTACTGCAGCATTACTTACAATAGCTAAGATGTGGAAACAACCTAAGTGTCCATTGACAGATGAATGGATAAAGATGTGATATATATTTATATCACAATGAAATATATGCAGCCATAAAAAAAGGAGAAAATCCTGTCATTTGGAACAATATGGATGAAACTTGAGGGCTTATGCTAAGCGAAGTAAGTCAGACAGAGAAAGACAAATACTGTAGGATTTCACTCATATGTGGAATCTAAAAAAAAAAAACAACTCAGAGAAAAAAGATTGGAGGTGGCCAGAGATGGGGGTGGGGGAAATGGGTCAAATAAAATAGGTATCATTGCATCCCAAGTGCTATAGAGATCCAGAGGCTCCCCTACAATTTCTGTGAATTCCCAGGGGCTTACAGCTCAGCTCTCTTGTTCTTCCTGAACTCCCCATCTCACTCAACTCTATATTTCTCTTCTATATGGCACCTGCCCCCACTCCCCCCACTCCCTACACACATGTATGATCTGCTGCTGCAGATCAAAGTCTGCTTTGCTTTAATTCCACAAATATTATCGGCATAAGACCATCGTGTATAGCAAACTCTTACCAAAGGTTCTGTGGTTGGTACACATGTGCTTGTTTATATGTTATGCCTTCACACAGGATGGATGGGACATTAGATGAGACTTCTTTAAAAAGCCCTTGGCATATAAAAAGTCAGCCTTGAATGTGTATTGGCTGACTCCTTCCCAATGTCTCTGGCCTCCAGTTGCATTACTGGTTCCCCTCTCCAGGCCCCTCTTCCTCACTCTCCCGTACGGAAATCATTTTCATAATCAAATAATTCCCAAAGAAGGAGTCCTTTCAGGAGAGGTATAGGGACATGAGAGGGAGTGGTGGCAGATGGGACTTACTCTCCATTACCATGCAGGAGACCAGGGGATGAATTGCTTTGATTTTGACTCCACGTAAGAAGTGTCTGACCACAGGCTGCACAGATTGCCTTTGCAAGATATTTCCCCATTACTATGTGGAGCAGAAGGGAAATAAAGTTAATGCTGAATATTCACTTTCCTGGGATGTTTCAGAGCAGCTCTGGGGAGAGAAGAGACTGGATTGCAGGTGACTTGCTTGAGGCCACACAGTGGGTTGGGAGAGGGGCTGTGATGTTGGGGGATAATTCCTGAGTTTGTTTAATGAGTCCAGACTGTCTCTTGATTAGCTGTGTGACTTTTTATAGGTCACATAATCCCTCTAGGACTCATGTTTCACATCCATAATATGGTTTTGTATGCAGTGACCTGACTTTCTTGAGTGTGTGGGAGTGAAGTCAAACCTGCAGGCTACAAGGCCTTGAATACTGGTTCCCAGGACAAGGTAAATACCAATATTTGCATTGGGGATGTGGGGAGTTGACACTTTTCACTCAGAGCATTGTTCTTTGCCCGCAGCTTCTTAGTTAGGCAACTGTCAGTTGACATTTATTGAAAATGAGAAAGGAAATTTGACTCACTGAAGAGGGTAGGAAGAGGAGGCAACCACTATATCCGTGAGGGCCTAGCCCAGCCTTGCTATAAAAGCATGACTTCTGTGCCTGACCACAGGCTGGCATCGATGAGCAAGGCTACTTGGGGCAGAGCTGTTGATCCAGGAAAGCGGCAAAGTGTGGGTGGATGATGTGTGTGAAAACAGAGTGGGGACTGCCCAACACGATGCCAGGCAGGTCCTAAAGTGATGCTGTTTGTTCATTTAGTTTATAATTATTATTGAGTGTCTACTGTGGTGCTGGGGGCTCAGTGCTTATTATGATTCAGCAAAGAAGATAGTGGGAGCACAGAGATGATAAATTTCAATTCCAACCCTCAAGGGGCTGACAGTCTTCAGGGAGAAACTCAAACGACACTATTAGAAAAGAAAATTGCAGGGCCTCCCTGGAGGCGCAGTGGTTGAGAGTCCGCCTGCCGATGCAGGGGATGCGGGTTCGTGCCCCGGTCTGGGAGGATCCCATATGCCGCGGAGCGGCTGGGCCCGTGAGCCATGGCCGCTGGGCCTGCGCATCCGGAGCCTGTGCTCCGCGGCGGGAGAGGCCACAGCAGTGAGAGGCCCACATAACGCAAAAAGGAAAAAAAAAAAAAAGAAAAGAAAATTGCTATCCTGATGTTATACACAAAATGCAGTTGTGAGCGTAGAAGCAACCTCCATTGGCCTGAACACTCAGAGAAGTTTTCAGAAGTAAAGAATGTGAAGGCAGTTGACGGGTCACCACAAGTTTGCTAGTAAGAACCAGTTTGAAGAATGTGCTCTTGGCAGGAAAATAGCACACAGAGACACAGAAGGGCAAACAGCTCAGAATGTTCAAGAAGGCAGAGGAAGTCTCTGTTACCAGAAGTGACAAAAAGCCTTGACATGCTTTGGAAAGAGTTTTGGTTTTGTTTTAGCCTGTCAGCCTGGCTCTCTGCAGGGGTCATTTCTCCAGAACTAACTTCTTAGCCAATGATCAGCAAATGTGGTCACAGTTTCCTTATTTCCAGGCCTGTCTGGATAGCATTTTTCTTCTCTGTGTCATCTGCAGCTGAGTAGGTAGCCTGACATGAGGCCCCTGCTGGGCCTCCCAGCTTCTGGGCTGCATTTGCCTCCTGCAGGGTAAGTGGTTCAGGATCCTTGGGAATGCATGGCAACTGAGTGGAGCCAGGATACAGGGTCCTGACCATCCAGAGGGCTGTTTAAGCTGCCAGGGCCTAGGAAGCTGAGCCACAGTGGACAGCTGAGACAATATGATCCACTCTGACAGTCCCTCACTATTGCACCCACCATGTTTCATCTTAGTCACTCTGATTCCCACCCTGTCTTCCAAAAGACTCTCTTCCCAGCAGCAATCTTCTCAGAAAGCTGGCAAATGGAAGGGTGCCTCCTTTTCTTTCCTGCCTTTGGGGAATAACAATTGCTCTGTACACAGAATTCTGAATCCACTCTGTTATTCAGCCTTTCTGAAAAAACTGCCCAAATAGCTATAGTGGGGTTCTGGACCCCCTTCAGATCTAGGATTTAAGGAAGAAATGAGCTTCCACCTTAGAACGGAAATCTGCAATCAGGCTGCCACAAAATTGGAGAAATACTTATAAATCATATATCTCATAAAGCATGTTTATTGCACCAAATTTTTTTGTTTTGGAAAATAGTTATTTTTTCATTAAAAAGTGTTATTTACTTAAACATGTAGTGGTTTCCTAACAAATTACCACAAACTATGTGAATTAAAATAGCCCCCCATTTGTTATCTCTCAGTTCTGTAGGTGAGAAGTTTGACACATCTTGGCAAGTTCTCCCAAAGCTGAAATCAATGTTTCAGCAGACAGCATTCTCATCTGGAGCTTTGGGTCCTTCTCTAAGCTCATTCTTACTGTTGGAAGAATTCAGTTCCTTGTGGTTATAGGTCTTGCTACGTGTTAGCCAGAGATGACATTCAGCTCCTAGAGGTCATGCTCAAGTCCTTCCCCAGTGACCCCTCCATTGGAGCAATGAGGAACCTCTCACGCTTTTGATCTCTCTGTTCCTCTTTTTCCACCATCTGGAGAAAACTCTTGCTTTTGAAGGGTTCATGTGATAAGGTTAGGCCCTCCCAATCATCTCCCTTCCTTAAAGCTACATAATCTAATTAAGAAGTAAAATCAATCATGTTCACAGTTGTGGGGATTAGAGTGAGAAGCCTTGGGAGCCAATTTAGAAATATATATATATATATGATTTATATTTATATTTGTATTTATGTTACATTAGATATTTAATTTTTTTCTACACAAGAACTACAAAAACATGCAGAATATCCTTCCCGTCTTCTCTCTGCCACTCTCCCTGTAGCTGCACCCATATGCTCAGGTAGCTGGTACCTGACAGTGGCTGGGAAAGTCAGCTGCTCTCAACACAATACAATGAATGTCTTCTTAAAGTCAGTAACTTGTTGAACATAAAGGTTCTGACGGCACCACAACTCCTTCCTGTGCAACAGAATATGCAGATGCATGGCTCCCTGGATTTGAACCCTCCATCTGATGCTGTCCCCTGGTCTCTGGGGAGGAGCCCCTGAGAGGGGTGTTTGGTGGAGAAGAAAGGGCACTGGCTGGGGAATTGGGAACACCAGTTATGACTATGGTCTTTGTCAAGTAATAATAACAGTAATAGCTTTATTGAGTATTGTTTGGACCAGACTCTGTGCTCAAAGATTTATAAAGATTTTTATTTTAGAAAAGAGGCTTTGGCAGCCATGCCAAACATGCAGGTGCTGTTTACATGACATAAGAACTGATGAATAGCTAGGTGTGAAGAGTTATGGGCCTGGGGCCTGTGAGAGTCTTTATTTCCAGGAGAGCCTGGGATGCAACCAGCAATTGCTCTATGTTGCTCTAATGGCATATAGAATGGGGCCAGTGGAGGATAATTTGCATCAGAAATTCATGGGCAACTTTTGGCTACACGGGAGGTCCAGAGACTCTTAGAGGCCTTAGGGAAGTTTGCTGAAGTGTCTACAGTGAAGGAGAGTCTGGGGGCACTAGGATTTCCTGTTGTATTGCAATTTGGACAGACTCTAGAGCAATTTCTTGTAAGGGGCCACATTCAAAGTGGGCTGATTTGTGAGTAACAGCAGAAATGGGCTTAAGTAAAAAATTTAAAGACATTATACATCGCTTCTAGAACCCCAAAAGACCTAAAAGATTCTGGGCTTGTTTTAATGTCATGAGTACTAGAAGGGTAAATAGTTGTTTCTCGATAGTGCCAAGGATGGAGCAACCCTTGACTTCCCAAATAATTTTTAGAAACTTAACCAAAGTGGAAGGGTCTTGTAATGTGTGGGGGGCAATGGCCCACCTCTTTGTGAGCTCCTTTGCGAGGATCTGTAGGTCTTGAATGAGTGTGTCAAATGATTTAGCAATCTCACTTCTGGGTATATATCCAAAAGGATTGGTATCAGGACCTTGAATAGATATCTGCACTCTTGTGTTCGTTGCAGCATTTTCCACAATAACCAAAATATGGAGACAACCCAAGTGTCCATCAACAGGTAAATGGATAGAGGAAATGTAGTATATGCGTATACTGGAATATTATTCAGCCTTAAAAAAGGATGAAATCCTACTATCTGTGATAACATGGATGCACCTGTAAGACATTATACTTAGTGAAATAAGCCAGTCGCAGAATGACAAATACTGCATGATTTCACTTATAAGGTACCTAAAACAGTCAAAAAGTATAGAAGAAGACAATAGAATGTTGGTTATTGGGGGTTGGGGGTAGGAGAATATGAGGAGTTTTTATTCAGTGGGTGTAAAGTTAGAGTTACACAAGATGAGTATGTTCCAGAGACCTGCTATAAAACAGAGTGCCTATAGATAACAAGAAGGTATTGTGTACTGAAAATTTGTTAACAGGGTAGATCTCATCTTTCTTACCATGCATACACACACACACACACACACACACACACACACACACACACTAAAAGGGCACAAGAAAACTTTTAGAGATGATGTTTGGGAATAAATATTACCTAGATTGTGGTGAAGGTAACACAAGTGTGTACATATGTTCAAACTCACCTATTTGTATTTATTAATTATGTACAGTTTTTAATATCAATTATACCTCAGTAAAGCTGGAGGGGGGGAAGTCAAAAGTCAAAAATGGAATCAGACTCTTTATTACAGGGAAGGTTAAAACCTCCTGCCCTTTCTTAGCCCAAAGAAGGCTCTGGCTGCTCCTTGGTATGAGCTCTGACAGAAAATCTTCAGCTAAAAGCCATGTATGTAGCCTTCCTGAGTCATGTAAATGCAGCTAAATGCAGTGTCAACAGGGTCCTTCAAGGCTTAGAAAGACTAATCAGAAAGGTACTTTACTCCTGCTTGAGAAAAGGCAAAAGTTAGTTGTTGAGAGGTGGGACAAAGTCTTGGTCTATGGTGGTGGGCACACGAGTGGGTCCTGCTCAGCCTCCACGGTTTTGCCACGCCCGGGAAAGTGGCCCTGTGTGGACTAGAAGGTGATTTCTTAGAGCTCTGGTAATAGCTGTAGTGATGACTTCTTAGGGAGTTACCAGTAAGTGTGTCCAAGGAGTTGGCTTTTGCCCCGCTGTAGGGAAGGGCTCTGGAGCAGCTGCACGGGGACCTCAGCTTTCACCATCATGCCCAAGTCTTGGCCTTCAGGGACAGCCTTGTCATCCTTACCCTCCACCATAGATTGCAAGAAATTCATGAGCACCTTCAGACCACCTTTGCTGCTTCACCTCCCTACTCTTTGTCCTTAGAAGAGAGACCTAGACTCCTAACCCACGTGACTCCATGGGGTTGCTGTAACACTGTCCACCACAGCCAGACTCAAGCCTACTGCTCTCCCACATCTGCCATGGGCCAAGGGCTGGGGAGCAGTGAGAGCAGAAAGAGCTCTCACTCGGAGGGCCCTGGCCAGACTTATGTGGGAGGGAGGGCACTTCCTGGGTGTGACTTTGGAATGGGCAACTGCTACTCATGACTCAAGAGTCACTCATGGCTGCAACAGAGCTTGCAACCTAATCTGGCTTCTGCACACCAGAAAGATTCCCTCAGCAGACAGAACATCCCACCTCAGTCAACACATAAAACTGGGACAGGCTAGCTTGAATTCCTCTTCCTCAAAACAGTAGTGACCTTAATATACTCAGGATCCTGTGGATACATAATGGAGGGAACTGGAGCTCAGAGAGGGTAAGTGTGGACTTCTGTCCCCTCCTGTTACTGATATGTGAGTGCTGGGGCCTTGGACCAGCTGGACCATTTGTGTCATGACTACTTTGGAGGGACCATTCCCATTCAGTTAATCTCATCCATCTCTTCTCAGTCTATCTCCATGGACCCATGTCAGGGTGTACAGCTTTTATTGAGGACATGCTCTGCCTGGCAGCATGATGAAAGCACTGATAAAACTGTCTCCTGGACTGGACAAGCAGCAGGAAGTTGTGGGATGTGGACAAGAACAGACATAAGGAAGAGCCTTGAATTTGGAAGGAGGCTGACCTGGATAGCCCAGGTACAAATGGGCACTAGGCTGACCCCACTGATGTAGGTCCTGAAGGTGACCCCTTCAGATCATATCGAGGGGAGCTGAAGGGACTGGGATGCTTCAGCCTGAGGAAGCAGTCCACAAGACACCTCCCTCTTGAAGTCTTTCCTGATTGCACCAGCCAGAAGTGACCTCTCCCTCCTCTGAACTTCATTTTGTCTTTTTTTCTACATAAAGCTTTTTGGCATTTTAGCCTTGTGATGACATACCTCCATATTGGGTCTCTACCCATCAATGTGAATGTGATTCCCTAGGGCATGGTCCCCTAGAATCTTTTGAACTTTAGGTCTAGAGACCTTTCAGCTCTAAATTTTTAAACCCAAATGTACTGACAGTTCCCTTTGTGTATCTCAAGTCATCTCACACTCAATAGGTTCAAAACTGAGCACGTAAACCTGGTCTTCCTTGAGTTTCTCCCACCCTAGTCAATGATGCATCCATACTATCATCCTTGACATCTTTTTCTACCTCAAGTCCATAGCCAACCCATCAGTGAGTCTTGTCAATTTTATTTTTTAGATATCTCTTTACAATATTAGATTTACTAATGTCTTTTACCTATTTATTTGCTCAAGATTTCTTCTTCTTCCCACTCCCTTATGTCTGTTATTTCTTCAAAGTGTTTATTTTTGCATTATAGGCTTGATTCCTTCCTTAATCCTTTTGAGCAGTTAGTCCACACATGTACCCTGATGTGGAAGTCTCCCCATGAATCAGTTTAGTATTTGCCCCAGCTTGGGTCTTTATAAGCACCACCTTTTTTTTTTTTTTTTTTTGCGCGGGCCTCTCACTGTTGTGGCCTCTCCCGTTGAGGAGCACAGGCTCCGGACGCGCAGGCTCAGTGGCCATGGCTCATGGGCCCAGCCGCTCCATGGCATGTGGGGTCTTCCTGGACCGGGGCATGAACCCGCGTCCCCTGCATCGGCAGGCAGACTCTCAATGACTGCGTCACCAGGGAAGCCCACGCCACCTATTTTTAAGATAGTTTCTGGGCTCTGATTTCTAGCATGTAGTTAGAATTCACATCCACACCCACACACAATGAAGGCTTGGATTCCAACTTCTCACATTCCTCTCATGGAACAGGGCAGGTTGCAACCTCTATGCTGGTTTCCCGTGACAGAAGACAGACACTTTCTTACCCTAATTCACCCAGCCTCTTATCTTTTTGCAGCATCCCTACAAGCTCAAGGCCACGCTTACACTTCGTCCCCACTTACAGACGTGTAACATTGGCCTCTAAGGTATATTTCTGGTTCTGATAACCCACTGGGACACCGGAACTTCAAATTCCACTCAGCTCTTCAACACTGAGTTCCCTTTTGTTTCTGAACATAAGTGGCATAATTAAAACATTTTAATTACATTTAATCAAGTTTTGTTGTGTGGTTAGACTGTAAGGAGGAACTCCTGCGTCAGTTCATGTGCCTTCTCCTCTGGAGGATTCCAAAGTATTTTTCCACTCCTGTAATCATTGCTCCCACACCCTACAACACTTGGGGCAGAGACAGCCATGCTCAAGGCAGAGGCCAGAACCCCGCTGAGAATGTGCAAATCCATGTTCATCTTTTGACTTCCAAAATAGGCAAGAGCCATATTTTATTGGCAGAACAAAAGAGATTTGTGTGCTCCCAAACCAAGATTATAGACTAAGAGAAGAGAGTTAATTTGGCAAGTCACAAACTGAAAAGACGCCAGGTAGGACACGAGAGCGGTTTTATATATCTTTCTGAAATTAAGTAATCATTAAAAATGCATAAAGGGGGCTTCCCTGGTGGCACAGTTGTTAAGAATCCGCCTGCCAATGCAGGGGACACAGGTTTGAGCCCTGGTCCGGGAAGATCCCACATGCCACGGAGCAACTAAGCCCGTGCACCACAACTCCTGAGCCTGTGCTCTAGAGCCCATGAGCCACAACTACTGAGCCTGCAAGCCACAACTGCTGAAGCCCGTGTGCCTAGAGCCCGTGGTCCACAACAAGAGAAGCCACTGCAATGAGAAGCCTGCGCACTGCAATGAAGAGTAGCCCTGCTCGCCGCAACTAGAGAAAGCCCACGCACAGCAACGAAGACCCAATGCAGCCAAAAATAAAATAAATAAATTTATTTAAAACAAAATGCATAAAGGATGAGACTGTAATTAAAACTTAAACAGAATGTGACATGCCATTCCCTAGGGGCTCAACAGAAGAAGGCTATGTGGCAGGAGTGAGGAGCCAGCCAGGTGATAGGAATTCCAGATAAGATGAGCAGGAATGCAAAAGCAAAAGAAGCTTTGGTCCCACTTCCTACTTCTTAGGGAGGGTAGTACCTCCTCCTAGGGAGTCATGTTTAGTAAATTGGGCCATGTGTGTTTGTGTGTTTGGGCTTTAAAGGGCCACTAGAAGTGCTACAAGTTCCCCTTAGCTTGTGTTCCATGTTGGGGAGGTTCAGACGTTCTCGTGGGCTCCTATAGGGGAGATGAGGTGCTGAGAGAGGCCGTGGGCCAGAAGGTGCCTGAGTTCAGAATAAGAAAGGTCAGAGTGCAGGGACCTCACTACAGAGGAGGCCATGGCAAGGACCAAGGACGTCACCAATGTTGCCCACACTAGCCCAAGACAAGCAGGAACAGCCACATCAGCAGCAGATGCAACAGAGGGTAGAGAGTGAGACCAAAAGACCAGAGCAAATTTCCTTGGCAAAGGCCCACAAGGATCACAGAGAACAGCAAAATAAACTGAGCTCTCTTCCCCACTCTACAGGGACAGGGAGGGAAGGAGGAGCAGTAAGGAAGATGGAAGTTGGAGGCAACAGGAACGACCTTCTTTGACTCATCCTGTTGTGGAGATCTAGCACTTGGGTTCTCTGGGTGTGATAGCATTTAGGCTGCTGGTTCTTTTTCTCACAGGACATTTTCATAGTTTCCTTGGATACCTCTCCTCTCCCATTCTGGGGATCTCACCCACCCTGTCACAGGTGACACTCTCAGAATGACCACCTATATCTTTCTCTTTGGTTGCTGGTCTTGTCTGGTCCATTTCCACATGGACCAGCCAAGATTCTCTTTGTTGAGAATCTGTTGCCTCTCCAGATGCCCTTCTTGTCAAAGTTCTTTAAAGGCCCTACTTCTAGTTGATAAAAAGCATGTTCATTTGACTCATCAATGCCTTTGCAATTTCTTCCCTATTGGCAGCCAATATTTTACTAATATAGGCTGTTTCTGCAGCATTTTATCCCTTCAGTTTCTCAGGTATAAGTCAAACACTTGTCCAGTGCATCCCCAAGCTGCAGAGGACACACATCAGAATCATCTCACTGAAGCCCCTATCACCATGTTGAGGTGAGAGGTAGGCGTCCATCAGGTTAGAAAGGGACTCAAAGCAGCACAGCTCTCTCCAAATAAAATCTCTTTCTGCTTATCTCCAAATCCTAAACTTTGTATGTCTTCAGTTTGGGCGAGAGAGGGTTAAGACTCTCAAACCAGTTTTCAGAACCTTCTTTAAAAATTCTACCCATGGGAAGTATTTGCCCAAGAAGTTTCATTATACCCTCTGAGTGCTATGGAGATTGTGAAGGTTCTGATAATGCATGTGGAGGGCAAGCAGGTGTGATTTCAGCCATGTGTGGTGACAGTTGGGGGTATGGGTAGTGAAGAGAGTTGATAGACTGGCTGCCTTCCCCTCTCTAAAACTGAGATTCAGTATCACTTTCTCATTATATAATTTTGCAAACTATTTCACATCTCTAGGCTTCAGTTTCTTTGGCTGTGAAATGCCCTGCCTTCCCAGCTGACTGATCAGAAACTACATGATAGTCGGTGAGTAACATGCTCTACAAATACAATAATAATCTTTTGTTCCCTCCTGCCCCAGAGCCTGTGCCCCTTTCCTAGATCCTGGCCAACTAACTATCCATCACACAAAGATGGTGCAATGTCACCCTGGAGTGCAGGGCCACAGAGGACCTGAAGATGACTTGGGTAAGCAAGGGCCTCCCCAGGGAGCTGGAACAGAGGAACACTGAGACCAAGCTCTGAGCCTGCCCCTAAGCCAGCCCAACTCCAGCCTCACCTGTGTGGTCAACAACCATGTGGACCAGAAAACTACCACCATAGACCTTGGGGAACTCTCTTGGGATTAAGAGCATGCCTGGCAAAGTGAGTGTGCCCACCTCTGCAGACATTCATTTCCCAGGAGATTGGGGGTATGGTAGGTCGGTGCTCACCATTGTCAAGAATTATGATTCCAACCTCCCCAGCCCTTGGGACAGTACCAGATGAGATGGGAATCAGAGATAATAAAGGTTGGCATATGACCCAGGAAATTATGGGAGGAGGTAGAACAGCTGTACCAGGCACTGATGTTTATCTCTGCTCTGCTTTAAATCCCACTTGAAGGGACATTGAGTAGACAAGGAATCATATTTGTAATGAGCAAATAAGGAGAGGCAGGGTTTTTTTTTCTTTCTTTTTTTTTAAAATAATTTTTTTATTAGTTTCTGCTTTATAACAAAGTGAATCAGTCATACATATACATCTGTTCCCACATCCCTTCCCTCATGCATCTCCCTCCCTCCCACCCTCCCCATCCCACCCCTCCAGGCAGTCACAAAGCACCCAGCTGATCTCCCTGTGCTCTGCGGCTGCTTCCGGAGAGGCAGGTTTTGACTCATGATATTAGAGGAGCATTTTCTATAGTCAGTCATCCAAAACTGGAATGGATGCTTTGGGGCACAGTGTCACTGGTGGAGTGTTACTACGGGTAAAATCACTTGGTGGGTAGTTATAAAGCTCAGAATGGGGTCAGACTCCCTAGTGAGTTTTCCTCCAACATGGACATTCTTAGATTCTAGGAAAACTTCTTGGCAAAATCAGATGATTTTGAGCACCAAAGTCCTAGTTTCTCCAGAACCATCAGCTGGAGTAGAGTGTCTTGTGTTGAGGCGGTACACCACAGGGAGCGTGGCCAGCCCAGGACCCATCACCCTGAAGCTTCTCACGCCCTGCTCTGTTTCTGACCCAACAGAGACTACAACTCTATTCTTCTTTCCAGTATTGTGGATGATATTGGCAAGAGCTCTTCTGCTCCTCAGCCTCCTTGGGAAGCTGGAAATGGAGCTCACCAAGGAAAATCTCCAGCAGAAGAAGGGAAATTACAAGTGTCCAAGCAGCCTGGACAACTAGATTGGGACTTTATTTCCTTTTTCATGCTTTGTCAAGTTTTCTGAATCACAAATGAATGCTTTCCATCTTCTCCCAATATCTTCTCTTGGGAGAAGATATTTTGCTAGCACAAAAATATCTATTCTTTTTTTTTTTTTTTTTTTTTTTTTTTTGCGGTACACGGACCTCTCACTGTTGTGGCCTCTCCCGTTGCGGAGCACAGGCTCCGGACGCGCAGGCTCAACGGCCATGGCTCATGGGCCCAGCCACTCTGCGGCATGTGGGATCTTCCCGGACCGGGGCACGAACCCATGTCCCCTGCATCGGCAGGTGGACTCTCAACCACTGTGCCACCAGGGAAGCTCTATCTATTCTTTAAAGATGTGAGGAATTCACATTAGGCTTTGTGAATAGGCTTTGCCTCTTATGTCATCAAAGGAGAAAACACTTATGTAAGTTTTATAATATTTCCTATGTTCATTTTTTGAGGTTTATACACACATGTAGATCAATTTTATCAAATCATATTTTTCTAGAAATTGTCCATATAATAAAGATTTAAAATTGAATAGACATTAATTATGCCCTATATTCTCTTAAGAGTTTTTCTTGTTATTATTGTTGTTTGGCTGTTTTAAATATGAGAGGATCTTGCTGAAAGGGTAAGTGATAAATTAGGTGATGTTTCCAGCCCTGAGAGCCACAGAATTCCATTAACCAGTTTATAGCTTTTCTCTTTTAGTCTATTTGCAAAAGCTATTTGGTGGCTCACCTGGTGGCAGGTGGTGTATTGAGGGAGTGTCTTCACCCTCCACATCCTCTACTACAATTTGGAAATGAGAGAAATAGGGTAGATGTTTTGGAGGGATTTTTTTTTACTTTTGGAGATTAAATACAACACTATATATCTGGATCACGGGAGAGATATAGTAATTCCACTTGAGATCAAGGCAAGTTTTAATCTCACATATGCACGTGACCCAAAGAAAGAATGTCAATCAGAAGGATGGTTAATAGGAAATGCGGCATAAAGAGAGATGAGTGACAGAGGCAAATGAAGTGCCCCATCAGGCTGGCAGGAGAATCCCATGCCCTGGGCAGGTAAGTCCTACCATGGAGATGGAGAGCTCAGATGAGAAGGCCACTGGGATCCATGCCGGCAGCATCTGCTTACCTGCCCTGACTCAGGGCTCCCCATGAAGTCCAGTGGTAACTCAGCTTCCGGTGTGGCCTATCTTTGGGAAGAGGATGCCCTGGTCAAGCTAACAGGGATATCTAGCCCAGTTAGCAAGTATACTTCTCACTGTAAATTAATAAATAAGCATTCTGGTTTTGTTTACCAGTGTCTTTTAACATTTATTATCAAGATTTTGCATCCCCAAGGCAAAAGGGCAATGGATGAAATGGAGATTCTGGGTTTTGGCTAAGAATCTACATGTCAGACTCTGAACGCATGGTGAACACATCAAAAAGTACAGTTGACCCTTGAACCAGATGAATTTGAACTGCTCAGGTCCACATAAATGCTGATTTTCTTCAATAGACCTGTACAACAGTACTGCATGATCCATGGATGATTGAACCCATGGATGTGGAACTATGAATACAGGGGGCTGATTGTAAAGTTATATGTGAATTTTTGACTGCTCAGGGGGTGGGAGCCCCCTACGTTGTTCAAGAGTCAACTGTAATGTCAAACTGTAGGGCTTTGTCATTCACTCATTCCTTCACTCAACCAACATTTACTGGCCTACATACTAACACACACTGCGAAACATCTTGGAAGACAAACTCACAGCCTTTCTTTGCCATGTACATTCCCATTTGAATTTTATGAAGAGTTCATGTAGGCCCAAGGTTTCAGTTCTCAAGCCTGATCATGAATCAGAATCATCTACTGAGTTTTTAAAAAATATAGATGGTGCCCAGTTTCAGGATAGAGTCCAAGTATCTGTTCCTGAAAGCTCTCCAGTTGATCTAATGAACAGCCCAGATTGTAAGCAATTCACGGGGAGTGTCCATTTGGATCAATCAGACCACTTTGCCTGTACTATATAGACAGATCTAGACATATTTGGGGTTATTTCAATAAAGATCCTGAAGGCATCAATCAATACAAAAGAAAGTGAAAATAAGTACGTTAACTGGTTTAGATGATAAACTTCCTGTTGGTGTATATGTGGCTTTATCTATCTGAAGCACAGCTCTGATCATGTCACTGTCCTGTTAAAAATTTTTAATAGGTAATTTTTTTTTTTTTTTTGCCACACGCAGGCCTCTCACTGTTGTGGCCTCTCCCGTTGCGGAGCACAGGCTCTGGACGTGCAGGCTCAGCGGCCATGGCTCACGGGCCCAGCTGCTCCGTGGCATGTGGGATCTTCCTGGACCTGGGCACGAACCTGTGTCCCCTGCATTGGCAGGCAGACTCTCACCCACTGCACCACAAGGGAAGCCCTAGGTAATTTTTTTGATTAGTGTTATAAAGAAACTGATGATACAGTAAAAGAGACAGACCGCAGAAGATAACCACTGTTAACTTCTTAACCTACTAGATTTTAGACTATTTTATGCCCACATAAACATATTTATATATATTTACAATATAGGATAACACTATGCATGTTCCATAACTCATTTAATATTTCATGGGCAACTTTCCATTCAAATAGATAAAGATGTAATTTATAACTTATTCTCCTTATTACATAAATAGTATTCCCTCATGTGGAGAGAATATACTTTATTTAACTGGTGTACAGTGGTCAAGAGCTTTAGAAGCCAACTCCAAGACTTCAATTCTAGCTCTGCCACCTATTAGTTATGTGACCTTGAGTAAGTTCATTAATTTATCAGTGTTGCAGTTTCCTGGGAATAATAATGGTATTTGCATAATAGGACTGCAGTTTATAATTTGAGGCCTCAATACCCACCTGTCTTTAAACTACAGCCCAGAATAAATGTACCCTGTCACACAGCCTTGTGAAAGTACTATGGAGAAAAATAGACCATGGAGGAAGGAGGAGGGCACCAGGAAGAGTTTGCAGTTTTATATAGGGAGGTCAGGGTAGGTCTTACTGAAGAGTTAACATCTGTACAGAGACCTGAAGGAGGTGAGGAGACGAGACATGTGGATACTTAGAGGCAGAGAATTCTAGAGAGCAAAGGCCTTGCGGAAGGAGCATGCATGTAGTATTGAAGGAATAGCAAGGAGCCCAGTGTCCTAGAGTGGATTAGGAAGGAGGGGAGCGGGGGAGATGAGGTCAGCTGATACAGGGCCTTCCAGATAAAGTGGGCCCATGAGGTAGTTCTGAGCTAACGAGTAATGTGATGCAACTTAGTTTCTGAAAAGATAAATCTGGGTGATATTATGAAAATAGACATTAAAGGATTAAAGACAAAAGTAGGAGACTCGGAGGCTACTGCAGTAATCCAGGTGAGAAATGATGACCCTATTGGACTAGGGAGGTGGTGAGAGGTATTTTATTATAAATATAATTTTTTCATATAGGTATATGAAAATAAGCATTTGAATATATATAGAATGAAAAGATATCAGTATATTCTAATAGAGATAGAGGGTGGGGTGTGAGAGAAAGAATGAAGTCAAGGATGACACCAAGGTTTTGTGGCCAGAGAAAATGGAAGGATTGAGTTGACATTTGGAGAAATTGTATAGGAAGCATGTTTGGGGAGTTTGAATTTAGACATGTCAAGATGGAGATGCTTGTCATACACGCAAGTGGAGATGTCAAGTAAACAGTCAGATATGTACAATGTGGAGTCCAGGGGAGGGATCATATCTTTAAGTCCCTTTTGCCACATAAGATCATGTAGTCATGGGATTACTGCATGGCCATAACATCAAAAAGAAATGAGTGTAGACAGTGAAGAGATGTGGTCTGGGTGGTCTGGGTATGAACCCTGGGTTATTCCAAAATTTAGAAGTTGGAGATATCAGAAAGATACTGATAAAGGAAATTAAGGAGCAACCACCCAGTAGGAGGAAAATAATGTGAATAGTGAATGCAAAGTGAAAACAGTGTTTCCAGAAAATATAGGTCCACTGCAGCTGAGAAGTTATGGGAAATGAGGATTGAGAATTGACCACTGGATTTAACAACATGAAGTTCCCTGGTGACTGGACAAAAGCAGACTCAACGGAGAGGTAGGGGCAATGGATGACAAGGGACAATTCGGGATAGAAGAAATTTCTTCAAATAAAGTATACAAATGGTCAATATGCTCATGAAAACATGTTCAACGTGAATCATTTGAGACATGCAATTCATAACCACAATGAGATACCACTTCACCAGCACTAGGATGGCTACAGTCAAAAAATAACAAGAGTTGGAGATGATGTGGGGAAATTCTCATACATTGCTGGTGGAAATGTAAAAATGGTGCAGCTGCAGGTGTAAGATGGGAATGAAAGAATAAGAGGAGAATGGAGTACAAGAAGCTTTATGAAGGATAACCCAATGGAAGACGGTAACTGGTTGGATGTCTGGGATGGCAGAGAGAAAGGAATCACAGTGTGTGAAATTATTATCCCCTGATATGCCTACATTACTTACACTTGGGAGAACTTCTGTAGGGTACTTAACATCTCTGGATTTTAATTTTCCATTTGTACATTGAGGATTTCTCTCTCGCATAACTGTTGAATGAAGTTATGAATAATAATAGAAAAGGAAGTTGGCTTGAGAATAAGGATGCTGAAATCCACAATACACATTGAATGAGAGGAAGTAACTCCCACAAGACCCAAGAGGAAGAAGCATCTCTGCTTTGAATGTCTTATCTGAGCCAGAGGGCAGGGTCTCTCATTCCATGTCTCCCACCCACATCTCCTACCCCACTGTCCACTTAAGGGACAATTCCTCTTTCAACCACAAACTGCTCCATCCATCATCAGGATGAATTCATTCCAAGTTGGGGCACCTGAGTCAGAAGACCAGGATCCTTGGAGAGGAGGAAATGGAGGATATTCTCCTCTGAATACTCCAGGATTATAAGGTCTTCAGTGACCATGTGGCAAAGGATAAGATATGAATTCTGTAATTGTCCAGTGTTGGATTTAAGGCTTTGCTCTGCTACCAACTATTTTGGGACATTGGTTACTTGTCCTGCAAAATGGGGATAGTAATACCTACCCTAGAGAGTTCTTGTAAGAATAAGAAGAAATGATAGTTATAAAATGCCTGGGACAAACCCTGGTTCATGATAGGGTTGGAAAGTCAAGTTCCCTTCTTCTTTCATTTTTTTTCTCTTCTGCTTTCGGTGGAGGGGAGGGGTCAGTGAGTGGTCACATCTTACACTGCTTCTGGACTGATGGGCCCTGATACCCAGCCATGACTGGTCACCTGGGATGCCAGTGAGAGATGTCATCTTTTTCCTTCTCAGCCTTCTGTTCAGCCTGAGCAGGAAGAGGTTAGAAAGAGCCTTATTATGGAAACTCTGCTCCTCTCTGATTCATGCACCATCTAGCAGGATCCTAGCATAACGCTCAAGCCTTTAGCTCAGAACTTGGCTTTCTGAGGTCAGAAGGGAAGCAGCTGAGCTTGATGAGCTGGAAGGGGAACCAAGAGACCCGGGAATCTAGGCCAGCAGACAAAGGACCACAGATCATAGTATCAGAGTGAGTCCATCTCCGATTCAAGAGCTGGGACTCAAGGCAGAAGGCAGAGGCTTTGAGGAGGTGAGGACCCCCAGAGAGAGGAGAAGCTTCCACACAATACAGTGCAGGCTACATTAGGTCCTCAGGCAACGTGAAGCTGGATGTGGGTTGGGGAAACCAGGAAGTGTCACTGGAGTTCATCATGTCCTCTTTGCTTCCTTGTGGAGCCACTACCAGAAAGAACTTCAGCAGCCTCTGTGCTCTGGGTCTTGTCTACTGAGTCTCTGTGGGAGTAGGGAGTAAGGGTAGTTCAGACACTTCACAGAGAGAGGTGCTTGTCTCCTGGGCACTGGCCTCCTAAAGCCCCAGCGCCCTCCTGAGGGAGCCCCAGGTGAGGCTAGCAGGGAAGACTCATGACTAACCCAAAGCAAACCTATGGCAGGGGCCTTGATTATGTCCAAGTTGTCTGAAAAGGACTATTTTCAAACCTATGGGAACATGTAGAACCTGTGACTTGGAAGGGGGTTTGGGGTTGGAATGGTAGGATTCCAACACACAGGGATGGGAGGAAGGGATAGGGAAAGGGAACCATCATTTCAGGCAGAGGGATGTGAGTGAGCAAAGAGGAGGCTGACCTAGGATCTGAGGCCAGCAGGGCTGTGGGGCGCTGAGGTTCAGTAGAAGAGGCAGGAGAGGGTTGGCTCAGAACTTCCTACAAGTTTCACCCCTCACCCCTCATAGCAGCCTCATCAAGGGGAGGTGGGAGCAGCATACTGCACCTCCACTCTAATGACCAAGTACCCCTACCCCAGACAAGGAAGGGCTGAGGTTGCTTTCCTAAGAACACAAGTTCCGACTTGGGTCCCTTTCTGAGAAACAGAAGTCTCGGAAGGTCCAGAAATGGTACAAATTCCTTTTCCCAATCCACAAGAGGTGGATTTGAGGTCAACGAGCTGAAGCTGAGGTTAGTACTAGTGGTCAGGGAAAAGGGCTGTGGCACAATGTATAATATACACTGGATACTACCCCAACACGCACACAAACACACCGCTCGACACAAACCTTTTGCCCTATACAGGGTGCAAAGGAAGCCTCAGGCCAGCCCTTTGTGGGATCCCACCTACCCATGCTGCCTCCACGGACCCCCAGCTCAGCTTCCCACATCAAGGTCCTAACCCCCTCCTCTGCGGCATGGTCAATATCTTCTACACAGTCCCCATGCCTGGGCTGTGTTCTCAGAAAGACACACACCAGCCACACAGCAGAGGCTGTGGGAATTATCATGTGCAGGAAGGTTCTCTTTGGGAAGCTTCAGGAGGAGAGTGGTCAGGAGCTGAGTCAATGATGGACGAAGAGCACTCATCCTGCAGGGTGAGGATCCTGAGCGGGAAGGCAGCTTGGAGAGGTGACAGAGGATATGACAAGGCCATGTGAGCCCACGGAGTCGAGGGCAGGAGGGTCAGAGTAATGCAGACCAGGGCTGCTGGAGCTGGACCAGAGCTGAGAGATGCAGGTGTCTGCGAGGATCAAGCTCTGAGTGGAGGTGTCCTAGGAGTTCCAGTTCTCCTACCTCCTCCAATTAAATTATCTTCATGGCTTCACTTTCTGGCTTATGGACCTCACTGTAGATAGTATTAACAGGCTCCTTTTCTTCTAAATCTTGTTCACCAATACCCTAGGAATGCAAGACAGAGAGTTCCTAGAACAGCTGAGAGAGGCCCCAGAGGGACCCACATGGAACCAATGCTGCTGACATGAGTTGCACGTGGATTCCCCCAAAGTGCCCAGCACTGCACTGGCCCCAGCTATAAATTTTCTCAGTAAATACAACTGACCACCTGGAAAGAGTTAAAAAGACAGCGGGGCCAGGAAAGGCAGATGACTGGGTTGACAGGCCCAGACCCAGGTGAGGACAGACCCAGGAGAGCCCAGGCTGGGCACAGCTCCCAGCTCTCACCTTGTGTGTGCCCTTTCGAGACTCCTGCTGGCTCAGCTCTGCGTACTGGATGCCACTATCATTGTCCCTGTGGTCCTCCTGCAATTCCGTACCTGTGTATACACAGAGTGGAGCTTGAACCTGGGCCTTGAAAACCTGTATGCTCCCCCACTGTTATGAACCCCAAGGCCAAGGCCACACCCACCATTCCCTCTGCAGAGAGATTCCTTGAGCAGCAAAATGCAGAAGGAAAGGAGCCAAGGGTCCAGTGGGAGAGGGGAGGTATCAGGGCAGGAGGGAGAAGTTCAACCTGCCTCTTCCAGTCTCCATTTTCTTCTTCTTCTCACGTGTCTTCCAAAGGTATAGTCCTCCTCCAAGGATCAACAGCACAGCCACGACAGCCCCTAGGATGCCTGGCAGGGGGTCAGCACTGACCTGTCCTTGTGAATCTGTTTCCCTCACACAGAGAGAATGAAGAAAGTTAAGGAAAGACGGAAACTAAAATACCCATTGCCAAGGGGAGATAGAGAGAGAGCAGGTGGAGAGTTCTGAAGGGTCCAGGTTCAGAAGCTGAAGAGGGTGGAGCATGTCAGGTTCATCCATTCAACCAGGTCCTGAGCTCCTGCTTGGTGCCAGGGGTACTGCTATGAACAAGATGGGGTCACCCAGGGGGGAAGACTGAGAAAATACCAAAGTCTGCTAGCTAGAGGGACTGCAGTGCAATAGAGGTTTACACCTTGTACACATGTCTTCAGGGAGGGCCTCCCAGAGGAGGTGATGCATAAACTGAGTCTTGAGGGAGGAATAGGAGTTAACTAGATATTCAGCGTGGGCACAGAATTTCAGGAAGGAGGAGCACCACATTTGAGAAATGACTGTGTCAAATCACCAGCCCTGGGAGCTGCCATCATCCCACTGCAGCAGGCAGGAGAGGGACCGGGCAGTGAGGAGCCAGGTGAGGAGAATCAGAGGGAGAAGAGTCTCTTTCCAGAGGGTTTTTTTTTTCTTTCTTTCTTTTTTGTGGTACGTGGGCCTCTCACTGCTGTGGCCTCTCCCGTTGCGGAGCACAGGCTCTGGATGCGCAGGTTCAGCGGCCATGGCTCACGGGCCCAGCCGCTCCGTGGCATGTAGGATCTTCCCAGACCGGGGCACGAACCCGCGTCCCCTGCACCGGCAGGCAGACTCTCAACCACTGTGCCACTAGGGAAGCCCTCCAGAGGGTTTTGTGGGTCATGCTGAGCATTGAACTTTATCTGAGACTCCAGGATGGGGCTGAGGGGAGGGTAACGTGGGATTTTAAGTGATGCTGACACATCAGTTCCTCCCAGCAGCTCATGGGGGTTGAGTGAGAGGGGCAAGACTACACTCAGGATACCAGGTCATTCATTCATTCAGTGAAATCCTGAACTGTGAGCAAACGGTGCCAGGAGCTTTGCTTGGTACATGAATTCAAAGGAGAACAAGACATGACCTCTGCCCTCAAGGTGTTCCAGGCTACGGTGGAGACAAACCCATAAACAGCATTGCTATTTAGTGTGGGGTGGCTACGGACTGCTCCTTAAAGGGGATGATGCTTGAGGGGAGGACAGTTATAGCACCTGCAGGGCCCTGTGCCACATGAGATTGAGACACCCTTGTTCAAACCTTATTAATATCAGAACTATAACCAAGCGCATGATCCTGCGTTACTGTGCTGGTCACATGTCCATGACCTGAGGGAAATCCTTGAACAGGAATAAGAAAGGAAGTGAAGGACTCTTGACTTGGGATGGCTGATGGTAGAGGAAACAGCATTTCCGGAGGCTCAGAAGCTTATAATAGCAGAACACATTCAGGAGCTCCAGGCAAACAATTCCGTGTGAAATGTATGAGGTAAGAAACATGGGCAGAGGAGCATCTGTGCCCTGAATCCTACAGGCAGCCAGTGGGTCATACTCCTACAGATGACACAGACCAATTTCAAAATCCAATTTCTTGGGCTTCCCTGGTGGCGCAGTGGTTGAGAGTCCGCCTGCCGATGCAGGGGACACGGGTTCGTGCCCCGGTGTGGGAAGATCCCACATGCCGTGGAGCGGCTGGGCCCGTGAGCCATGGCCGCTGAGCCTGCGCGTCCAGAGCCTGTGCTCCGCAATGGGAGAGGCCACAACAGTGAGAGGCCCATGTACCGCAAAAAAAAAAAAAAAAAAATCCAATTTCTTTTCAAAAGATTACAGTGGACGCACTATGGATAATGGATGAGGGGGGAGAAGTACTGGAAAGCTATTGCCCTGGACCAGCTCTGACATTGCAGTACAGCAGCTGGGAAGGAGGGAGATGCCCAGCAGGTGGGCAGGCAGGCACAGGCAGCGGGGAGTGTGGGTCAGGGGAGGTGTGGGCCCTCAGGGAAATACATCTCTAGGGAACACCTCTGCGGGCTGCAACCTTAGTTCTCCTCGCCTCCCCCATCCCACCCCTGCTTCCCCTCCAGGGCCAGCTGGGACTGGGAGCTGCTCATCTGGAGCTGGGTGGACAAGATTTGCATCAAAAACAAATCCCTTGTTTCTTAGGGGAAAAAAGAGGGGGTGGAGAGGCGGGCATGGATGTGACAATTAAAAGCAGAGATGAGTTTGCTGTACCTCCCAGACTCCTGTATGGGGTGACCCGATGGAAGGTGGTGCTCATAACATAGTGGGGAGAAAAGCCCAGAACCCTCACCCCAGTGCAGCTGAGCTCTGAGAATACCCCTCCCCTCTGGCAGGTACACTCACCATGGACACAGACTTCCCCAAGGT